>NW_022111327.1:7278349-7282848 GCF_000313985.2 Echinops telfairi | reverse complement strand
CAGTAATGACAGAGCATGCGCTGTTACGCACAAACCGCGATAGAGTGAAGCCGCGGAAGTCGAAGCGCGAAGTGGCGAGGGTTCACTGTATGACTTTAAAATACTTTTTAAAGGCTGAGAAATAGTTTGGGCAGGATGGTAACTTGCCAATCCTTGCTTAATTCCCACCTTGCAGCCTCCAGTTTTGGTGTAATCATCCTCCATTTCCTGATTTTCATAGACTTTCAAAAGAAATTAGACCCTTCCAAAAAGAGCAAGGTATTTCTCTTTGCAAGGGCACTGACCTTCAAAATCCAGATCAAGTGTGATATCCTCAGAAAACGTTCTCTGACCAGCCAATCTAAAACTCCCTCCTGTAATGTTTCCCTGTTTTATTTTTCCCATTGTACTACTGTAACTACTTGAATCCATCTTGTTTGTAGTGCTACACGTTAGGCCTTGGCTGCTAACCACAAGGTCCATGATTCAAATCCACCATTTACTCCATAGGAGAACAACAAGGCTGTCTGCTTCTCTAAATATTTATAGTCTTGGAAATCTGATGTACAGGGTTACTAGGAGTCAAAAGTGACTCTTTGACAATGGGTTTTGTTTTGTTTATTGGCATGTGTACTGCCATGCTTGCCCTCTAAATTGTCGCCGCTAGGTCTCTGGCATTTTGCATAATGTAGCACAGTGCCCCATACAAAGAATATTTGTCAAATGAATGCAGATGGTAGACTAGAGATTCAAAGTTGGCCTCTCTTTTATTAGCTCGTGGCCACTACAGAAGCCACTACAGGAGACAACACGGGAGACACAGTGTGGGAATTATGCCCGATCTGATCCCACAGCACTGAGGCAAAACACTAAAGGCATGCAATAGAACAGCTAGAGGAACAGAGCAACGAAGTCCCCAGGAAATACCAAAAATAGACTTTGGGGGCAGAGCTTTGCACCCCATCAGACTCAACTGGAAAGTACTCCTAAATGCCAACAAACAGTCCTTGAACTGTTTGAAACAGGCTTTTCTTTTTTGTTGTTGTTTTTTTGTCATTGGCTCTTTGTTGTTATTGTTGTTGTTGTTTTGTTCTCTTTTGTTGCTTTGTTTTGCTCGGTCTTGTTTTTGTGCATGTTATTATCTCCAAAGGTCTGTCTAAATAAGATAGGATGGATGAACAATCTGGAGGAGAAAACAATGGGACCGAAGGTTCTGGGGGGACATGGGAGAAGGGGAGGTGGGGGGAAAGGAAGTGGTGTTAACATACTCAGGGACAAGGGAACTGCAAGTGATCCAAATCGGTGGTGAGGAGGGTGTAGGAGGCCTGGTACGGTGTGATTAGGGGCAATGTAACCGAACGGAATTACTGAAACCCAAATGAAGGCTGGGCATGATAGTGGGACAAGAGGAAAGTAAAATGAAATAGAGGAATAGAGCTAGGAGGCAAAGGACAATTATGGATATCTGACTAAAGGCATGTACATATGTAAATATATTGATATATGAGGATGGGGAAATAGATCTATGTGCATATATTTATAGGTTTAGTATTAAGGTAGCAGATGGACATTGGGCCTCCACTCAAATACTCCTTCAATGAAAGAATACTTTGTTCTATTAAACTGGCATTCCATGATGCTCACCTTACCAACACAGTCGCTGAAGACAAATGGGTGCATAAGCAAATGTGGTGAAGAAAGCTGATGATGCCCGGCTATCAAAAGATATAGCACCTGGGCTCTTAAAGGCTTGAAGGTAAACAAGCGGCCATCTAGCTCAGAAGCAAGAAAGCCCACATGAAAGAAGCACACCAGCCTGTGTGATCACAAGGTGTCAAAGGGATCAGGTATCAGGCATCAAAGAACAAAAAATCAAATCCTTGTGAATGAGGGAGAGTGCAGATTAGAGACCCAAGACCCATCTGTAGGCAACTGGACATACAGAAGAGTCGTGGGGAGGAGATGAGCCAGTCAGGGTGCAATGTAGCAATGATGAAACATAAAACTTTCCTCTAGTTCCTAAATGCTTCATCCCCCCGCCCCTATCATGATCCCAATTCTACCATACAAATCGGGCTAGACCAGAGGATGTACACTGGTACAGATAAGAACTGGAAACACAGGGATTCCAGGACAGATGATCCCTTCAGGACCAGTGGTGTGAGTAGCGATACTAGGAGGGTGGAGGGAGGGTGGGGTGAAAAGGGGGAACCGAGTATAAGGATCTACATATAACCTCCTCCCTGGGGGATGGGCAACAGAAAAGTTGGTGAAGGGAGACGTCGGACAGTGTAAGAAATGACAAAATAATAATTTCTAAATTATCAAGGCCTCATGAGCGAGGGGGCAGCAGGCTGGGAGGGGGAAAAATGAGGAGCTGATGCCAAGGGCTTAAGTGAAGAGCAAATGTTTTGAGAATGATGAGGGCAAGGAATGTACAAATGTGCTTTACACAATTGATGTATGTATGGATTGTGATAAGAATTTTATGTGCCCAGTAAAATGATTAAAAAAAATAATAATAAAAAAACAGACACCTCAAGGAAATTGGAACTGGATGATGTAATTTTTCTGCAACCAAGATAAAATGAACAGTAACGTGGGAAGGTGTAAAACTGTCTGAAGTATTTCTTATCACTCATTTCTTCTTGAACATCTACTGTGTTCCAGGCATTGTCCTCTGTGGAGTGGTTACTGGTGAGCTCTGAGGCCTATTCATGTTGATTGAGGCACACCTATATGTTCTCGTTTTGTCTAGTAACAGCAAGCAGGGCAAAGTTCCTGCCCTCTGAAAAACAAAAACAACTGTAGCCAAGGGACTTCTGACTCATAGAGACCCTGTAGGTCAGAGTAGAACTACCCCCCCTGCCTTGCTCAGAGAGTTTTTGAGGCTGTAAATCTTTACAGAAGCAAAGTGCCACATTTTTCTCCCAAAGAGTGGCTGGTGAGTTCAAATAGCCAGCCTTTCATTTTGCAGCTGAGTACTTTAACCACTAAACCATCTAGATTCCTCCTTCCCTCTAAACACATTGCCATCCAATTGTTTCCAAGTCATAGTAACTCTATACAGTATTTCCAAGAATGTAAATCGTTATGGGAGCAGATCAAACTAAAATCCAAACTCACTGCCATCAAGTCAATTCCAACTCATGGAGACCCTACAGGACAGAGTAGAATTGTCCCTCTGGGTTTCTGAGACTATAAATCTTTATAGGAGTAGAAAGCCTCATCTTTCTTCCACAGAGTGCCTGGTAGTTTTGAACTGCTGGCTTTCTGGCTAGCAACCAAATGTCTAAACCACTATGTTACCAGGACTCCATTGGAGAAGATGGTTTCCCCTTTCTCTAGCAGAGATGATGGTGGGTTTGAACCACTGACCCTGTGGCTACCAGTCCAACACCTAACCCAGATTGCAATAAGCTCTTCTTGTTCTCTTATTCACTGCCACTGAGTCAATTCCAACTCATAGGGACCTATTGTGAGGGTTAAATCACGATTGGTAAAAGCCTGTTCTTTACTTCCAAGATCATTCTGGAAATATCCCCCTAACCCTAACCCTCTTATAATCATGAAAGCAGCCAGTTATTGAATATCCACTATATGACAGGCACTGTGCTGAGTATTTACATGCATTATCTAATGAATCAGCCTAATAACCACCCTGAGGAAGGTACTGTTATTATTACCCCATTTTACAGTGAGTAATATCAATGAACCTCATTGATATTAAATGACTTCCCCAATTTGGTCCCAGATTTTCAACATATTTTATGATGAACTGCCCTTAGAATCATCTGTTTTGTTTATTTATTTGTTTTGAACATGCTCTCATTAGTACAAAGATCCCTGGTATGATGTACAATAGCTCATAGATCACACACAAAAAGGGAAATTGACAGATCAAGACTTAATAAATTTTAGAGAGGAAAGAAATGCTGAAGAAGAAAGAATGAATGAGGAAGAGAACTGAGAAAAGAAGTCAAAGCAATTTCCAATAAAAGGATTCATAGGAGTCTTTTCTAAACTAAACCAGGGGTTTCAGTTGCTCGACCACCTGGACCTTAACAAAGATCACTTTGCTCAAGTCAATAGACAGACTTAGGAAGCCACGAGTTGTTTCTATGAAATCTATGCAGAAAAAGACAAGGGCCATGCAGAGAGCTCTCACTAATTTTGGGACTAGAAACACTATCCCTCTTCTCAAGGCGAAATCAGATTATCCAAAACCTGACATTCACTCAAAAAGCAAAAAAAAAGAAAGAGAGAGAGAAAGAAGGAAAGAAAAGTATCACTGCCAAGGAGTTAACTCTGACTCACCGCAACCCTATAGGGTAGAGTAGAACTGTCCCTGTGGGTTTCCATGGCTGCAAATCTTTACAGAAGTAGAATGCCTCGTCTTTCTCCCATACAGAGACTGGTGATTTCAAACTGCTGACCTTGCGGTTAGCAGCCCAACTCATAACCCACTCTGCCACCACAGTTCTTCTAAACCTTACACAAGCAGAGTCATACTAACAATG
>NW_022111327.1:7267914-7278249 GCF_000313985.2 Echinops telfairi | reverse complement strand
TGTTAATTTCATTAACTATTATTTGTTGGAGTAAATTTTTATGACTTGTGTATTAAAATACATCTCTAAGTTTATATGTGATGTTTCCAATCCCAACTGACAAATAAAGATTAGTTTTATAAAGATACTGATATTAAGAGGCAATAATAATGAGAACTTTTTAAAAAATAAGGTATGCTACTTGTCAGAACTATAACATCTGATCTTTGCATAACTCTTTTGGCACCCAATGAGCCAAAAGCTTGCTGAAACCAAGATTTTTGCCTAAAATCAGAGATGCTCAACCATGTTAGGTGTCAATGTCAGTAGCTATCTCATTAGTGGTAATTCTTTGATCTGCTTCCACTGTTTATGAATTCAACCACTTTCTTTATTCTTCAGGGTTTTCCGTCTCTTGTCGCATCATTGTGGTCTTTGTGACCTTCTTTAAAAGGCTCGATCAATCTACAAAAAGTTGTCCCCTAAATGTGGAGCAGCATTCTCACAAACTGGTTGCAAATCTTTAATTATTTGGGAAAATGTCTACTTGCTAAACACTATTAGCCTTAAGCTCAAAATTGTTGTTTTTGTTCTTGTTAGGTGCCATTCAGTTAGTTCTGACTCATAATGACTACAGAACATAGAACAACATAGTACAAAAGAAGGAAAGTACAAAAGTACATAGTACAAAAGCCGCCAAGTCCTGGGCCATCCCCCAAATTCTCTTATACTTGAGCTCATTGTTGCAGCCACTGTGCCAATCCATCTCATTGAAGACCTTCCTATTTTTCACTGCATTTCTACTTTACCAAGCATGATGTCCTTTTCCAAGTACAGGTCCCTCTTGATAACTTGATGGAAGTACACAAGACAAAGTACGTGAGATCTCAAAATTGTTTGTTCTTTCATGAAACAAGCATCCTTTTGTTTGTTTTTTAAGATGCCCTAAGAAAACTAAGACAAGTATATTACTGGGAGGACTTTTCTGCAGCCATTTACTGATCACATAGAGATATTTTGTTTGAAATAGACCTATGTATTATGAACTGGAACCCTAGAAGATTTCAAAAGGTAGCTGAAGAAGACAATGTTAATTAAATGAACAAAGACCAGAAACATTTCTCAAACTGAAAAAAACTGAAGAAAAAATTCAAACCTCAAGTTGCTATATTGAAGGATCTTATGGGTAAAATATTGAACAAAACAGGACGTATCAAAAGAAGGCAGAAGGAATATATATAGTCAGGGTACCAAAAAGGATTGATTGGCATTAAATCACTTCAGAAGTTAGTATATGATCAAGAACCATCAGTATTGAAGGAAAAGAGCCAAGCTGCACTGAAGGCATTGGGCTAAAAACACAGCTCAAGGAGCTTATGGGATACCAATTGAAATGTTTCAACAAACAGATACAACACTGAAAATGCTCACTCATCTATGCCAAGAAATTTGGATGAGAGCTATTTTGCCAAGCAACTGAAACAGATCCATATCGGTGCCCATTCCAAAGAAAGATGATCCCAAAGAATGTGAATATTATCTAAATATACCATTAATGTAAAACACAAGAAAAACTTGCTGCAGATAAATCACAAATGGTTGTAACAGTACATCAATAGGGCACTGCCAAAAACTCAGGCAGGATTCAGAAGAGGACTTGAAAGGAGGGATATCAATGCTGATATCCGATGAATCTTAGCAGAGAAGTCCAGAAAGATATTTATCTTTGCTATATTGACAATGCAGAGGCATTCAACTATGTGGATCATAACAAATTATGGACAAGTTTATAAAGAATAGGAACTCCACAATACTTAGTTGTGCTCATGTGAAACCTATATAAAGATGAAGAGGTCATTATTCCAACAGAACAAGAGAATACTGCATGGTTTAAAAGCAGGAAACGTGCCTCGGCCTGGTATGGTTTCACTATATTTATTTAATATGTATGCTAAGAAAATGATCTGATATGAAGAAGACAGCAGTGTCAGGATTGGAGGAAGACTCATTAACAATTTGGTATATACAGAAGACACAGCGTTGCTTGCAGAAAGTGATGAGGGCTTGAAACACGTACTGATGAAGATCAAAGACTAAAATTGGCTGATTATACATCAACATAAAGAAAACAGAAATCCTCACAACTGCACACACACAAATATATCATGATTATCAGAAAAGACTGAAGTTGCCAAGGATTGTACTTTATTTGAATCCTTAACTAATGCCCAGGAAAGAATAAGTCAGGAAATCAAAGGATGTATTGCATTGAGTAAATCTGCTGTAAAACACGTCTTTAAGGCATTCACAAGCAAAGATGTCACTTGGAAGATTATGGTGTGCCTTACCAAAGCCATAATATGCATGTAGACGCTGGATAATAAATAAGGAAGATGGAAGAATTGGTGTCTTTGAATTATAATGTTGGCAAAGGATATTAAATATCATGGAAGGCCAGAAGTGTGAATACATTTGTCTGGGAGAAAATATAGACAGAAAGCTCCTTCAAAGAGAGAATGGCAAGACTTTGTGCCATTGACTTTATGTGTTATCGGGAGGGACCATTCCAAGGAGAAGGACATCGTATTTGGTAAAGTAGAAAGCCTGTGAAAAAGAAGAAGACCCTCAATAAGATGGATTGACATAGTGACTGTAACAATAGGCTCAAACGTAACAAAAAATGTGGATTGCACAGGATGAAGCAGGGTTCTGTTCTGTTGTACATAGGTTTGTGTGGATTGCTAAGGACTACAGTACATGGTACCGAAGACAGCATTCACTTAGGGACTCTAACTCCTTATACTTTGGTAACCCACTCTCAAGTTGTAGCGTCTGCCCAAGCTTCTGGCAATGTGGCACATCGTTATGGTCCAAGATCTGACACTGTGTGGTTCATAATATGAGGTACCAGTGCTATAGAGCAGCTGTTATAGTTCGCAATACCCTAAAAATAACACTGACTTTCAGAAAAGATCGAATTATTGTAGATAGGGTTCAAGAGGAAAAGCTCAACTTCTGTCATTTGAAAATGATGAACACAAAACAATTACAGAAAAACCGAAGAAAATAGGTTGCTTCTCAAGGAAACATTAAAAGGAACACTTCAATACAAGCCACCAGATTAAGATAACAAAGATATTTAAGATCACAAATATAAATAAATAAATAATCATAATATATGCTTTGGTTCAATATAGAATTAGAAAATATAAAATATACTTGGGCGGTTAATTTTGGTGTTGTTGTTGGGGTTATTTTAGGTATATGAAACCCAGGATTGATGAACCTATAGGAACAGCAAGTCGAATAAGGAGATTTGGGGGTACAGTGGTGGTGATGAGATAAAAGGGAGACAGGGTCAAGAAGTCCACGAAGAAAAAGATTTCTTGGAAATTGATTGTGGTAGCAATTGTACAATTCTACTTGATGTGATTGAAATATGGAATATGTACTAAATCCCAACTAACTAAAAAATATATATGCTGTTTTCACACTGATCTTACATTTTATGAAAATATATTCATTTTCCAGCACCTTTCAAAAGCACTTTTACTTACCTTATTCATTTCAGTCTCCTAACAACCTTTTAAGGGGAGGAGTGAAAGCATTATCTTCATTTTTGAATGTACAGAGTGGACAAAACACCAAATTAAAATTATAGCAATGAATTTTGGTCCATGCTACCAGGATGCAAAATCTCATATATCATTATATCCTTCCAGTAAATTCAATCAGCTCTTGACCTCTCATTTTTCTAGCTGACTATATATTTAATCCTTCTTTTAAAATATATTTTAGTGGAATCTCTTACAGATATTATAACAACCCATAATTCCATTAGATCAAGCATAATTATAAAATTGCTGCCACCATCATTTTCAAAACATTTTCTTTCTTCTTGATCTCTTTGATATCAACTCCCCTTTATCCCTTCCCTCCGCAACCCTACCTCCCAGGAACTATTATATTATATTAGTTGCGATTTTGTACATTATCCAATGTATCCATCACCTACATTTCTGTTATTTGTTCCCGTCAAGTGGGATTTTACAGTCATGATTGCTATCAGATCCCCACCCCACTCTTCCCATACCCTCAGGGAATCATTATTCCCATTACTATTTCTGAAGGGTTTATCTATCTTGGATTTCATACATCAAATCTCCTTAATAATACAAATGAATATACACAGGTCTCACAAGATTAATGAGGTAAAACAAAGATCATAATGGTAAGGGGAGGAAATATTAAAGAACTAGAGGATGTTTATGTGTTTCATCAGTGCTGTTCTTCACCCTGGATAGATTATCCCTTCCAGGTAGTCCTTCTATGAGGGACTGCCCAATTATCTTACAGGTGAGTTTTGGATCTCCACTTTTTCTACGCTCCTTCACGTCATATATATTTAATCTTACTCATGGATTTTAGAAGCCCTCCCACTGGGAAGGAAACAAAAGCTACAACGGCAAGGCTCAATATAAATAAAATGAATATCTCAATCCATTTTGTAAGCATTCTTATCTATTAAATTTGTCATTTTAGAAATGTTGCATGTAAATCAGCAGTAACCATGGGTGGTCTTGTAGTTGATTTCAATTCAGCAGGTATTTTTTGAAGAAACAAAAAGTTACCACCATTATACTATGGATTTTAGGGCACGTGTAAGAAAGGAATGATATAGGCTTTGTCTTTGAGATGTAAGGAAATGAACTGGCAGGATGCTCTTTGACAATTTATTGCTGATACCTTTCAGATGCCAATACCCAAATGGCTGGGATTAAATATTCTTCCATCTATGGAGAGTATATTCGTTGGGGTTTTTTTTCTCCTCTCCCTCCTTCTTGCATTCATTTGAGGTGTCATTATAGGTGACATTATAGGTGTCAGTCATTGAGCCAGGAATATAAAGAAGGATTTGTTCTTGATTTCAATAAGTGGAAACTAGATGGAAGGAGGAAATAATCCACAATATCAGACTGGCCTGATAGCAGAGGATTCAGAAGGAACCATGGAATTAGAGGTATCGTTGCTGATGTCAGATGGATCGTGGCTAAAAGCAGAGAATACCAGAGAGAAAGATGTTTACCACCTGCGTTATATCGACTATGTATAAGCACTCAACTGTGTAGACATAATAAATTATGGATAAAATTGTGACGAATGGCAATTCCAGAATACCAAATTGAACTCATACAAGATCTGTACATAGACCAAGATGTTGTCGTTCCAACAAAATAAGGGGAGACTGTGTGGTTATAATTAGGAAAGATGTACTCAGGAATGTATGCTTCCATTATATTTATTTAACTTGTATGTTGAAAGAATAATCCACAAACGAGACTATATGAAGAAGACTAAAGCATCAGACTTGGAGAAAGACTCATTAACAAACTGTGATATGCAGATGACACATCCTTGCTTGCACAAAATGTAGAGGAGGACTTGAATTATTTATGGATGAAGAGCAAAGACAATAGGCTTCAATATGGATTACATACAGTCTAACATAAAGAAAACAAAAAACCTCACCAATGGACCAATAACCAACATCATAATAAACGGAGTACAGATTACAGTTGCCAAGGATTTCATTTTTATCTGGATCCACAAACTACGTTCAAAGAAGTAGCACTCAAGAAATCAAAGGATGTATTACTGGTTATAATTAGGAAAGATGTACTCAGGAATGTATGCTTCCATTATATTTATTTAACTTGTATGTTGAAAGAATAATCCACAAACGAGACTATATGAAGAAGACTAAAGCATCAGACTTGGAGAAAGACTCATTAACAAACTGTGATATGCAGATGACACATCCTTGCTTGCACAAAATGTAGAGGAGGACTTGAATTATTTATGGATGAAGAGCAAAGACAATAGGCTTCAATATGGATTACATACAGTCTAACATAAAGAAAACAAAAAACCTCACCAATGGACCAATAACCAACATCATAATAAACGGAGTACAGATTACAGTTGCCAAGGATTTCATTTTTATCTGGATCCACAAACTACGTTCAAAGAAGTAGCACTCAAGAAATCAAAGGATGTATTACTTTGGGCAAATCTGCTGCCCAAAAAACCCAACAACAACCTTAAGGTCTTGAAAACAAAGATGTCACCTTGAAGACTAAGGTGTGCCATGGTATTTTCAGTCACCTCATGTGCAGGCAAAAGCTGGACAGTGGATGAATAAGACCAAAGAGGTCATTGATGCCTTTAAGTTATGGTGTTTGTAAAGAACATTAAACATATCCTGGACTGCCAAAGGAATGAACGCATCTGTTGAAGAACTGCAGCTAGAATGTTCCTTCAGATCACGGATGGCAAGACCTTGTCGCAGGGAATTTTATTTGTTTTCAGGGGGGTTAGCCCCAGGAGAAGTACATCATGCTTGGAAAAAGTAAAGAGTCAGTGGAAAAGCGGAAGAACATAAGCAGAGGGAAATGGAAAGTTCAAAAGAAGGAACTACTCATCTTCCGAGAGAAGAAAAAGAGGAAAGAATTAAAGAGTAAATAATGAACTTTGAGGAATTCTCACCTGGACATCTGTCTTTGTTTGTTTACTTAGAGTAGGAAATTTGATTTTCTGAAATGAATGAATGATGAAGATGAGAAGACTGGAGGAGTGCGATAATGGATTGAAACAAGAGCGATGGGAAATGAGAAATGAGGCTGCAGAAAGACGACTCTATGAGTCATCCAACAGTAGAGAAGGCCAGCTGCTGATGGAAAGAATAAATTTGTTATCGAGCCAATACATTCAATGTTGTCATTTCCCCTTCTAGTGTTTTAGAGTCCCAGACCAGGAGTGGAGGAAATAGGTGGTAGGGTTCTGGGAATATCGTGGGCTGGGTGTGCAGATGGACTCTGGCACAGAAAAGAACTAGAAGTGCTGGATAAACTGCAACAGACATCTTGCTAAAAGGAGCAAAGAGCTGACAAGGTTACGGGAATTATAAATGCAAATCTAAGTGCAGACAGATAGGTGAAACTACTACTTCTCCGAGAACATTTGCTGAATGGCATTTAAACTTTGAGGAATAATCCATATACTGTGCGGGGGGAAAAAAAACCCACCCAAAACAATGTCAAGAACCTACCCGGGATGGGAAGTCCGATAATGCTCTGCTGCCAATAAAACTGGAACAATAAGGACATAAACCATCCGCTTGCAGGTGGCATGCCCCCTCTCCCCCAAAACACACACAAGAGGACTTTTTTTTTCTTTCAAACCATTTTGCTAGGACATAATCCAGACATCATACCATCCCATAGTTCAATCATATCAAGCAGTGCTGTACAATCGCTACCATTATCAGTTTCAAAACATGAAGTTGTAAATGTTTGTGGAAGCAGACAGCCTCATCAATCTCCCATGCAGCAGGTAGTGGGTTGGAACTGCTGACCTTAGAGTTAACAGCCCACCATGTGAATCACTATCCAACCAAAAACAAACAAAATAAACCCAAACTCATGGCCACTGAGTCAATCTTGACTCATAGTGACCCTAAAGGACAAGACGGTAGAACTGCCCCTGTGAGTTTCTAAAACGATAACTCTTTGCGGAAGTAGCAACTCCTCCTTTCTCCCAAGGAGCAGCTGGTGGTTTCCAAGTGCTGACCTTGTCGATCACAGTTAAACATAGCTACTACCTCACCAGGACTAGGACTCTATATTTACACCCCAGATATATGGAAGCCCAATATCTACATTGTAACAAGATCCTCAAGTGATTCTTTAGGGGATCTTGTTAAAATATTGATTCTTATGCAGAATATTAAGCCAATAGAAAAGCTCTGCCAGGAATGCAACAATATCTTAGACTTCAAAGTATTCCCACAAATTATCTTTTAAAGAAATGAACACATTGTAATTAAAAACCACTAAATAAAAACAAGACAGAGTAAAACCAAATGACAAAAGAAATAAATCAAAACAACAACAAAAGCACAATGACAAAATAAAGAAATGCCTATAAATAGTTTCAGGTCTGTGTGTTGACCTTTAGGAGTGTTTTCCAGTCCAGTCTAATGGGGTGCCATGCCCTATTGTCTCTGCATGTCTATCTAGATAAGATAGGTGGGATAAATAATCTGGAGGAAAAAACAAGGTTCATGGGGGAAACAGGAGAGGGGGTGTGGATGTTAACAAACCCAGGTTCAAGGGAACAACAAGTGATCTAAAATCTATGTCAAAGAGGGCGTAGGACACAATTGCTGAAGAAAAAGCGAGTGCATAAGCAAATGTGGTGAAGAAAGCTGATGGTGCCCGGCTATCAAAAGATATAGCATCTGGGGTCTTAAAGGCTTGAAGATAAACAAGTGGTCATCTAGCTCAGAAGCAACAAAGCCCAAGTGGAAGAAGCATACCAGCCTGTGTGATCACGAGGTGTCGATAGGATCAGGTATCAGTCATCAAAGAACAATCAATCACATCATTGTGAATGAGGGGGAGTGTGGAGTGGGGTCCCAAAGCCCATCTGTAGGCAACTGGACATCCCCTTATAGAAGGGTCGTGGGGAGTTGACGAGCCAGGGAGGGTGTAGGGTAGCACCGATGAAACGTACAACTTTACTCTAGTTCTTTAATGCTTCCTTCCCCCACACCCAACCAATAGCATGCCCCCAATTCTACCTTACCAACCTGGCTAGATCAGAGCCTGTACATGGGTACAGAGCAGAGCTGGAAACAGGGAATCCAGGACAGATAAACCCCTCAGGACCAACAATGAAAGTAGTGATACCAGGAGGGTAGAGGGAAAATTGGAGGAGAGAGGGGGAACCAATTACAATGATCTACCTATATTCCCCTCCCAGGGAGACGAACAACAGAAAAGTGGGTGAAAGGAGACATCGCTCAGTGTAAGACATGAACAAACAATAATAATTTATAAATTATCAAGGGTTCATGAGTGAAGGAGGGTGAGGGAGGGAGGGGGAAAATGAGGAATTGATACCAAGGGCAAAAGTAGAAAGAAAATGTTTTGAAAATGATGATGGCAACAAATGTACAAATGTGCTTGACACAATGGATGGATGAATGGATTGTGATAAGAGCTGTAAGAGTCCCCAATAAAATGATTTTTTAAAAAGAGGAAGAAAATGCATATTCCTTGGAAAAAATCACCTATAATCACATGTGAATCACCTTCACATACATGTGAAGGAGTGCATGAGAAATCACTGCACCTGATTTTGTTAAGATCTGTCTGTGGCGATGCACAGTTTCCGCTTAAAACTGTTCAATAACCTGCTTTTAATAAAGTATAGTATAGAGTCGGGGGAAGATGGCCGCCAGATAGGTAGCTCACAGCCTGGAGCTCCAAGGAGATTGGGAAAGAGGGACCACACTTCAACCTGGAGCTCCAAGACAAGAACGCAACACACTAACATGAAGCAGGGAACCGATAGAGAGGCCTGAGGGGTCAGACCCATGACCAACTAAGTGGACAGCACCACCCTCTCTCCCCAGAAGAATTCACTTCAGAGGACAGCAATGAAGCTACAGCTCAAGAAGAGGGACTTGTCTGATCAGAGCACACGGGAGCCAATGAGGGGGAAACTGGGGGGAAAAAAGAGTGAAGCACATCCTGTTTCACCAAGCCCTGAGGACAATGTTTCTGCTCAGAGCAGCAATGCACAGAGATGACCACAGGGCGGGCCTCACCACAGGACACAGCGTTCCTCATTGACCCATAGCACCATTGGGGACAACACTAGAGACAATTGTGCCCACCCTGAGCTCACTACGCCTAAGCCAGCCTCTGGGGGCATGCAACAGAGCAGTGGGGGAAGCAGAGCAATGAAGACCCCAGGGATAGATGTGGGGCCAGGGCATGGCACCCCATCAGAATCGACTGGAAAGCACTCGTGAAGGACAACAAATTGACCCTGAACTATTTATAGGGGTTTTGTGTGTGTGTTGTTGTAGCTATTGTTTTACTTTCTATTGTTGCTTCGTTGTCCTCAGTCTAGTGATGGTACATAGCATGTCTACCTGGAAGGGATAGGTGGTGTATTTAGTCTGGGTACTTTGGAGAAACAAATCCACAGAAACTCATGTATAAGAGAGAGTTTTATATAAAGGTTAAGTGAGCATCAAGAATACATCCCAACCCAGTGCTGCCCAAGCCCACAAGTTCAACATTAACCCATTAACCCATATGTCCAACACCAATCCACAAAGTCCTCCTCCATCTCACAAAGCAGACACAATGACGCTGCCTGCAGGAGGAAAGCCAAGTCAGTGAACATGTAAGCATCTCAGCGCTGGCAGGGGTCTCCACACGGCTGCTCCAGCACCCGGGGCTGCATCGGGGTAGGTCCATGTGGCTTCTCCTTGGGGATGTC
>NW_022111327.1:7259577-7266380 GCF_000313985.2 Echinops telfairi | reverse complement strand
AAGTGGGTGAAGGGAGACGTCGGATGGTGTAAGACATGACAAAATAATAATAATTTATAAATTATCAAGGGCTCATGGGGGAGGTGGGAGTGGGGATGGAGGGGGGAAATGAGGAGCTGATGCAAGGGGCTCAAGTAGAAAGCAAATGTTTTGAGAATGATGATGGCAGCAAATGTACAAATGTGCTTGACACAATGGATGGATGGTGATAGGAGTTGAACAAACCCCCAATAAAATGATTTTAAAATAATTTTATTTTAAAAATAAATAGCTAAAATAAAAAGCTAGAGGTCCAAAATATGTGTCCTGAATACAGTAATAAGCATAAGTAACAATACACAAACAGTAGATGATACACTAGATTCCTAGAACTTCCTAAAAATTATAAGTCAAAAGAGAAAAACAAGAACCTACAAACTGAAGGAAAGCTTTTGAGAGCGATATACCTCCAAGATTCTAATCTGTAAAATATATAGAAAATTTCAACAGCAAAAAAAAAACAATGCAATAAAAATGTTGGGCAAAGGGCATGAATAGACACTTCACCAAACAAAACATTCAAGCTGCTAGTAACCACATAAAGAGATGCTTGCAATCTTTAGCAATTCAAAACATGTAAATGACATCTGCACTGAGATACCATCTCATCTCTGCAGTTATGGCACTGATGAAAATTCAGAAAAATAAACCTGTTGGCAAGGTTTGGGCAATACTGGGATTCTTATTCACTGCTGGTGAGAATGCAAAATGGGAACAACCACTAGGGAAAAGGGTGTGGCGTCTCCTTCAAAAGTTAGAAATGGAATTAAAAGATCAAAAACCTCTTCTATGAACTTTTCTAACCCCCCTCATAGAAATATCACATGATTTCACAACCCCACTGGCACATATATATCCTACAGAAATAGGAGCAGAGACACAAATAGACATATGCACATGCATATAGCATTATTTAAAATTGCAATGAATGGATAAACAAAATGTGGTTACGTGCTCCTCCTCATGCAGCATCTTCCCATTTCTGTGCAATTCCAGCTGCAACCTAGCGACACAGTGGTGAAGGTCAGAGTAAATGGATTTGGCTGCATTGGGCACCTGGTCACCAGGGCTGCTCTCACCTCCGGCAAAGTGGGCATTGGTGCCATCAATGACCTGAGCTACATGGTCTACATGTTTCAGTATGATTGCACCCACGGCAAGTTCAATGGCACCATTAAGACCAAGAACAGGAGATTTATCAGTGGGAAGTCCATCTCCATCTTCCAGGAGGGAGATCCCTTCAATATCAAGTGGGATGTGGCTGGTGCCGAGCATGCTGTAGAGTCCACTGGTGTCTTCACCACCATAGAGAAGGCTGGGGCTCACGTGAAGGGTGGTGCCAAAAGGGTGATCATCTCTGCTCCTTCTGCCACTGGCTCCATGTTTGTGATGGGCATGAACCATGAGAAGTATGACAACTCCATATTTCAGCAATGCCTTCTGCACCACCAACTGTGTGACAGGTCCCCACCCCCCTACCCCCCCACCCCCCACCGGCCAAGATTATCCATGACAACTTTGGCATTATGGAACGGCATCATGGAATCCAAAAGACAGCGGATGGCCTCTTGGGGAAACTCCGGCTTGGGGGCTGTGGGGCTTCACAGAACCTCATCCCCACATCTACTGGTGCTGCCAAGGCTGTGGGCAATGTTACCTCAGAGCTGAATGGAAAACTCATTGTCATGACCTTCCATGTCTTGACTCCATGTGTAGGTCATAGTGTCTGGAGAAAGCTTCTAAGTATGATGACATCAAGAAGGTGGCTAAGAACAAAGCCCACATGGAAGAAGCACACCAGCCTGTGTGATCACGAGGTGTCGAAGGGATCAGGTATCAGGCATCAAAGAACAAAAAAATCATATCATTGTGTTCACTTTCCCCATAGGATCGCTGAAGACAAATGGGTGCATAAGAAAATGTGGTGAAAAAAGCTGATGGTGCCCGGCTATCAAAAGATACAGTGTTTGGGATCTTAAAGGCTTGAAGGTAAACAAGTGGCCATCTAGCTCAGAAGCAACAAAGTCCACATGGGAGAAGCACACCAGACGGTGTGCTCAGAAGGTGTCAAAAGGATCAGGTATCAGGCATCAAAGAACAAAAAAAACAAATCATTGTGAATGAGGGGAAGTGCAGATTGGGGACCCAAGACCCATCTGCAGGCAACTGGACATCCCCTTACAGAAGGATCATGGGGAGGAGATGAGCCAGGCAGGGTGCAGTGCAGCAACAAGGAAACATACAACATCCCCCTGGTTCCTAAATGCTTCCCACTCACACTATCATGATACCAGTTCTACCTTACAAATCTGGCTAGACCGGAGGATGTACACTGGTACACAGAGGAACTGAAGACACAGGGAATCCAGGACAGATGATCCCTTCAGGACTAGTGCTGAGAGTGGTGATACCAGGAGGGTGGAGTGGAAAAGGGGAACCAATTACTAGGATCTACATATAACCTCCTCCCTGGGGGATGGACAACAGAAAAGTGGGTGAAGGGAGACGTCGGACAGTGTACGACATGACAAAATAATAATGATTTATAAATTATCAAGGGTTCATAAGGGAGGGGGGAGCGGGGAGGGAGGAGAACAATGAGGAGCTGATGCCAGGGGCTTAAGTGGAAACTAAATGTTTTGAGAATGATGATGGCAATAAATGTAAAACTGTGCTTGACACAATGGATGTATGTATGGATTGTGATAAGAGTTGTATGAGCCCCCAATAAAATGATTTTTAAAAAAAAGAAGGTGGCTAAGAAAGCGTGATCCTCTCAAGGGCATCCTGGGCTACACCGAGAACCAAGTTGTCCCTGTGACTTCAACAGTGTTCCACCTTTGATGTTGGGGCTCGCATTGCCCTCAACAACCACTTTGTCAATCTCATTTCCTGGTATGACAATGAATTTGGCTACAATGAAGTGGATGACCTTATGGCCCACATGACCTCCAAGGAATAAGAGCCGCCATGGACCTCCAGCCCCAGGAACCAGCACTAGAGGAAGAGAAGTCCTCCACTCCTGGAAAGTCTTTGCCCCAACTCGACCCCCAACACACTGCGAATATCCCAGCATCTCGAGTTTCCACCCAGACCACCTGAAGTAGAGGAGGGGCTTAGAGACCCCAGCATTATCATATACTACTGTACCCAGCCATGAATAAATAAACAAAATATGACACATACATGCAAGGGAATAATATGCAACAATACAGAGTAATGATGAGTCCACAAAACATCTTATAACATGGATGCATCTGGAGGACATTATGCTGAGTGAAATAAGTCAATCATGAAAGGACAAATATTGAATGGAAACACTTTTATAAAAGTCAATAATGAGTTTGTACATAGAAAGCAACATTCTTTGATTATTATCAGGGATGGGGTGGGAAGGGAGGAAAAGTTATTACTAGATAGTAGACTAATATTAATCCTGGTGAAGGGAAAAGCAATGCACAGTATGGGCGAAGTAAGCAAAATGTGACCAAGGTAAATGAGAACACAGACACAGATACAAAAGAGTAAGGGACAGCTATGGTAAATGCTATAATATATACAATTCTGCTGCAATAATAATCGAAAATGTTGACTATGCTATATGGGTGTAGGAGGGTATACACCTATATAGCATGCAAGAGTATAATTGTGAGCATTTGTGTGTGTGTGTATGAACATGTTGTATATATATTCAAATATATAATAGAGCAGCATAGCGGGCGCAGTTATGGAAACTTCTCAACATATCCAAACACCTTATGATACTAAGTTAGTACTGAACTTAAAGGCTAAGGTTCACAGTCTTGGGGGATATGCAGGTCAATTTACATATGTAGGTCATAAAGATCTTTTTCTACATCCTAATTTCGTGAGTAGCATCTACAGTCTTAAAAAAATGAGTGGAATTTGTGGTGGGTACATAATTTCATGTCAACTTGATAAATACGTCTAGGGATGGAGTCTAGCCTGTCAATAAGATCAGAGCCTGGTGACTCCTCCTTGTGCATATGGCCTTCTCCTGAGGATTCTGAAAAATGTCTCTCTTTCTCCCTGGAGATGGGACACACACACTTTTGCTTCACCCTCCTGTTGACAAGCCATGTGGAGCCATGCTGATGGCAGCTAGAGCCCTGAAATGCTTCCACTCCCACTGGATTCACAAGACTTCTCATCCATCAGCCTGTGATCTTTCTGTATTTGGCATCATTGCATGTGCTGCGTGAGTCCTGAAGAAGGACTTACGGGCTAATATCGGACATATGGACTTGATCTGGACTAGGCTTGGATGTTTTCTTTGATATACAATTGCTCTTTGATATAAAGCTCTCTCTTACACACATACATATGAGTGTCTCTGGATTTGTTTCTCTAGTCAACCTGGACTAACACAGCATCTATGACACATTTATTGGTCTCTTCCCATTTGGTGCAAATGAGAGTGAAGGAAACCACAGACACAAGGAAGCAATTAGTCCACAGGACTAAGGACCCATCCAAATGATAGCCTCTAGAGCCAGATGGTGTGCAGCTGCTAATAACAGCCACTCAGGCCAGTGACACAATAGAAGGTCCCAGTCATAATAGGAGAAAAATGAAGAACAAAACTAAAATTCATACAATGGACTACACTTATTGGAGGGATAAGAGATTAGAGGAACTCCCAAGACGATCCACCATAACACACTTTAAACCTAGAATTGAAACCATTCCTAGAGGTCACATTTCAGCCAAAGAATAGATTGACCTAGAAAATAAACCATAGCATTTTCGAAGAACGTGGTCCTTAAAACCATTAAGAGACAATGTGTCCAACAGCAAACATGAGAAGGCAAGGAGGGGCAGGGAACCTGGAGGGATGGGAATGGAGAATGTAGGCTAGAAGTGGGGAGATTACTGACACGTTGTGGAAATATTGATCAGTGTTACCGAGTAAATTGTGTATGAATTGTTTAATGGAAAATGAATTTGCTAGCCAAACTTTCACCTAAAACATAACAAACTTTTTTAGAAAATGAAACAAAATTAAAACCAAATGGACTAAATGCTAGTGTTAAAAGATTTCTTACTCACTGCCCTCTAGTCAATTCTGACTCATGGCAACCCTATAGTGTTAAAAGATAGTCTGGGATAAATTTAAAAAATTGAATCATATGCCATTCATCATAATTATATTCAAAAATAAAGGCAGAGGGACTGACAGTGAGAGAATGGAAAAAGACCTATCATACAAATCAAACCTAAAGAACACTAGTAGTATTATATGAATATCACAAAAAAATAGATTTTGAGGCTGCCTGTCAAAAAAAATAAAGAAAATTACAAAGATAAATAGGGCATTTTGATTAAAACACAGTCCACTAGGAAGATATAAATATGTTAAATTTACATTAATCTAACACTATATTTTCATGAAAATTGCAAATGACACATTTTTGTAACCATGAAACCTCTGTGCACTGTTTTCATAAGTATATTACACAAATATATATATATTTAATATACTGCTGAGTTCAATTTCTTTTTTAATTTCTGTCCAACAGATTTAATGTTATTGGGGCAAAATCTCATGAAAACTTCATTTAAGGAAGGTATTTTCCTAAACTAAGTGCAATCAATGGAGAACTGAACAAGCTTTGTGGAAATGGGATATATTGTACATTGAAACCAAAGAGTATGGATGGATGAAGAGCTAGAAATTTGTAAGTAAGTAATGATCCTAGGCCTAAAATTATAAGAACAAGATGTTGTATGTATTTTATTGGTTTTATAAATCTTAAATTGAAACATAATTTTTGATGATCAATGTCTTAGAAATCAACAAATGAAAGTCACTGAAAGAATTGTTTTCATCTCAAAACAGGCCATTTTAGTTTCTTCATTCATCATCATTATCACTGAACTCCTAGAACCTTTCAAAGTTGGAACTTTCATCAGTATCATCATTGCAGTGTCTCAGAGCTACCTGCAGATGCCCTTCTGTGACATCAGATCTGATGTCATCATTAACATTGCCTTTGTCATCTTCATCATCGTCGTTGGTAGTCGGCTAGAACTCAAATACAGCCTTTCTGAAGCTGCTGCAGATAATTGAGAGGTTAGTTTCCCCAGAGCAGAAGCCACCCACTTGCAGACTTTTGTAGTCATTGTCCACTTCAGTCTTCCTATGAATCCATGCATACCAGACCACATCCACTCATTGTGCTCTCTTCTTATGAATGTTTTGAACTGGGGGTTGACTGCTATTTCTAGTGTCTCCATCTTTCAGATAAGGCCACCAAGTATGATTGTTACATGGGCACCAGTTGTGGATATTTTTGTCATTTTAAGCAGTGATGGTGCCTAAAATTAGTAGTGACTTCTTCCAAAAGAATTCTTCCTGTCTGATTGTATAACGAGGAGCCCTGATGGTGTAGTGGTTACACAGTGGACTGCTAACTGCAAAGTCAGTAGTTTGAAACCACCAGCCTCTCCATGAGAGAAAGATGCAGCTTTCTACTCTGATAAAGAGTTAAAGCCTCAGAAATTCACAGAGGCAGTTCTACTCTGTCCTATAGAGTCAGAATTGAATTGGTGGCAGTGAGTTTGGTTTTATTTTTTTGCCTCTATAACATTTATCTACCCAAACTTTTGTAAGATCACAGCTCATTGAGGCCTTCTTATTACATTGAACTGGTAAGCAATTTTTCTTTTTCTTTTTTTAAATTATTTTATTGGGGGCTCGTACAATTCTTATCACAATCCATACATACATCCATTGTGTCAAG
>NW_022111327.1:7176416-7259216 GCF_000313985.2 Echinops telfairi | reverse complement strand
GCATTTAAGAACTAGAGGAAAGTTATATGTTTCATTGCTGCTACCCTGCACCCTGATTGGCTCATCTCCTCCCACAGCCCTTCAGTAAGGGGGTATTCAGTTGCCTACCGATGGACTTTGAGTCGCCACTCTGCACTCACCCACCTTTACAATATGATTTTTTGTTCTTGGATGCTTGATACCTGATCCCTTTGACAGCTTGTGGTCACACATGCTGGTGTTCTTCTTCCATGTGGGCTTTGTTGCCTCTGAGCTAGTTGGCTGCTTCTTTATCTTCAAGTCTTTATCTTTTGATAGCCGGGCACCATTAGCTCTCTTCACCACATTTGCTTATGCACACGTTTGTCTTCAGTGATTGTGTCAGTAAAGCGGGCAACCACTGATATGATTTTCAGTTCTTTGATGTCTGATAACTGATCCCTTCTACATCTCATGGTCAGACAGGCTGGTGTGCTTCTTCCATATGGGTTTTGATGCTTCTCAGATAGATGGCCACTTGTTTGTCTTCAAGCTTTTAAGACCCCAGGCGCTATATCTTATAGTAGCCGGGAACCATCAGCTTTCTTCACCACCTTTGCTTATGTTCACATTTTTTTTCAGCAATCGTGTCGGGAAGGTGTGCATCCTGGAATGCCAATTTAATAGAACAATGTGCTCTTGCAATGAGTAAGTGCTTGAGTGGATGCCCAATGTCCATCTGCTGCAACGGACATGGTAACGCTCTTGAAAATCACCATCAGCTTTCATTTCATCCTACTCAAAATGTGACCAAGGACTACAATGAGGCAAGCCCTTTTGTGTCCAGTGATTGTAATGGACAGGATTTTAATACCCGAAGCAGCTATAGTCCTAGTTGCTACAATGTCAAAAGATACCAGAACCTCACCCATTGCAGAGATGCTGCATTGAGAGATGTCTATGGAAACAAATTTGCGGAAGTTGACCATCTTTGCTTCCAGTTAGCCAGAAGTTGCCGGCCTAAAGTGGTTCTCATTCTCAAAGAAAAGCCATTCCTTTTAATGAAGTTAGAAATCAAGGTGATACTTTGAAATCTGGGATTCCTCTTTTATATGCCAGAGGCTATGCTCTGATTGCATTGAGACAGCAGGGACAGCTTGCTTTGATTTCTTCAAAAGAGAACCTACTCTTTCAAATCAGTCTTCAATTCAAGCCACTTCATTTTGGAACCACAGTGTGCTCATGTCTGCAGATTCATCTTCTTCAGTTCCCTTTCCTCCTTCCTCCTCTTGAGAATGAACAACTCTCCACCTTTCAACTCTTTGCCTGCCATTCTGTTCCTTTGCTTGTTTCTTCCACCCTTGCAATAACGTTCAGTCAGAACTTGTGTTCAGTTTCTGCCACGATCCTAAAGAGGTGTACAATTTAGATGTTGTGCTGTTGCTGTTAGGTGCCATCACGTTGTTCTCACTTATAGTGACCCCTGAAACAACAAAAGGAAACATTTCCCATGTCTGTGCTGGCCTCTCTGTTGTTGCTATATTTGAGGGCATTGTTTGCAGCCATTGTGGAAATCCATCGTGGTGAGGGTCTTCCTTTTTCTTTTCTTTTCTTTTTGCAATGACTGGGACTGTCTCTCCTGAATAACATGTGCAAACAAAACATGTGAGACAAAGTCTCATGATCTTCGCTTTTAAGGAGCATTTTTGGATGTACTTCTTTCAAATAGACTTGTTTGTTCTTTTGGCAGTTCATGGTACTTTCAATATTCGCCAACCCCATAATTTAAAAGCATCAATTCTTCTCTGGTCTGCCTTATTTAATGTCCAGTTTTCCCATGCATGTGAGGTGATTGAAAAGATTATGGTTTTTCCTCAAAATCATATCTTTGCTCTTTAACATGTTAAAGAGATCTTGTACAGCAAATTTGCCCAATTCAATATGTCATTTAATTTCTTGACTTTCACTTCCATGAGTGGTGATTTTGGATCCAAGTAAGATGAAATCATTGACACGTTTAATCTTTTCTCTGTTGATTTATACATTTATAAATGGCTGTTGCTTATAAAAGATCACAAAACTTAAATGTGAAATGGACAAGAAACAAGGGTCTTTTTATATGCTAAGGCGACTCATGATTATTGATTCACAATATTGTCACAATAAGACCTAAGAAGACAGAAAGAATAAGATCTTACATAGGTCGATGTAGTGTGTTGCACTGGGATGCTTATCTACAAGATCAGCAGTTCAGACCTACCAGCTGCTCTTCAGTTGAAGCCGTCTGCTCCCCTAAAGATTTACAGCCTTGGAAACCCTATGAGGCAGTTCTAAGGTTGCGATGAGTTGGCAATGGGAACATTGCTTAATGGTTTCACTTATGGTGATCCGATAAGATTTCCATGTTTAATTTTTGAACCGAGATCAAGAATGTATCCGTTTTCCTTTTTAAAAAAATTCATCTAATTAAAAGCCAGAGTCATAAAACGACTATAATACTGATGCCGATGCCGATCAAACATATTCTTATATTAAGAACTACTCAATGCCATTTGTGTCAGTGCAGACTTGGCTTTTTTTAAACTTCCTGTTGCTGACATGTGATTAAGGGCAGGCTTCAGTAGGTCCCTCATTCAGATTGGTAGTTGAAAAGTGGCAGTGAGGTAATTAGCAACTTGATGGAAACAAATGTATAGTTTCAGTTGTTTCTTTTTTGATTATAAGGGTACTGTCAAACTGGATCCATGACTTCTTGACCATAACTTTTACATTTATTATGCAAGCATTATCAAAAGTGACATTTAGAGACTATTGAATGCGGGTGAAATAGGCCAAAATTCACTTCTGGAAATACCATGAGGCATGCACTCTATACGCATTAGGTGCTCTTTTCCAGAACATTTTCTACATAATTGTGCTATTTCTGTGCATTATGTGTATGAGCATTATTAGGTGGATGTGTTCTTTATGAAAATATGGTAATAGTCTCAAAATAAATAAAGGAAAATCAACAAAATTATAAGGAGACTGACACGTCCATAACCATAATGAGAAATGTTTACCATACCTCTCTCATTGAATTGATAGAATGAATAGACCAAAAAATCAGTAAGTATATAGAAGATTGAACGAACAAAATTGATTTAAGTGTATAGAACATTGGATCCAACAATTGCAGAAGATATATGCTTTTCAAGCACACGTAAGACATTTCTCAAAATTGACCATATATTGGACCATAAAGCAAAAGATGAAAGTAATACAAATGGTAATCTGTATTATGTATTCACAATTAAATTAAGCCAGAAACCAGCAACAAAATGATAACTAAAAATTGAGGGGATTTTTAAACGATCAATGGTTATTAATGAATAACATACATCTAAATAAACCATGGGCTTATTTATGAAATCATAATGAAATTTAGAAAATACTTTGCACTTAAATGAAATACTACAGGACAAAGCTTATGAGATGTAGCTAATGTAGTGCTCAGCAGGAAAGATTCCTAGTAGTCTCCAATGCTTACATTTCCAAAGAGGGGGAAATAGGCTGAAGATGAAAGAGCTAGGCATCCATCTTAAGGGCCTAGAAAATAAACTACAAACTAAACCAAATGAATAAAGCATATGGTACAGCTGTTTTTTGATTAAGGATTGGCAGCAGGGAAGATGTGATGGAAGACAATGACCAAGAGGGAATGGAGGAAACTAGTATATGGATGGCTAAAATCAAGTTGTGGAGGGAAGGTAAAGAAAGGGACAGTACACAGAGAGGAATGTGATGGGTCCAGGGTACTTGGTAACAAAGCAATTTAATGGGAATGAGTGAATAGACCACAGGACCTTTTACCCTACATTGTTTTGTTTTGAGATATATGTGTGTGTGTGTAAACATTGACCATTTTAACATTCTTTACATGTGCAATTTCTGTGACAGATTTATCCTGTTGTCCAAGCATATCTACTCCCAGACTTTTGTGACTGCAATAATGAGCTCAAGCATAGGAACAATTGTGAGGATGGCACAAGATCAGACAGTGTTTTGTTCTGTTGTGCATTGACTTGCTGTGATTCAGAGCTGATTAGATGGCACCTAACAACAACCTTCTTACTGTAAACTAGAGATACTGGCGGTATAAGCAGCCTCTATTCAGCAGGTTATGAGAGAGCAGCTTTGCCCACGGAGAGATAGCCTCTATAGATAGAGGAGTTGGATTTAGGCTTTGGCAGAGTAGTCTGAACCTGCCTTGTCTGGACTCTGCCACTAATTTCTGGATGTATAACCTTGGAAAGTTACCAGTCCTACCTAAGCCTTGATGTTCTAACCCATAAAGCTGAAATGATAATAATAATTCCAAATTAAAAAATATTTTGTGAAGATGAAATGATATAATACGCAAAAAGTCCATGGTAGAGTGCTTGCTAAGAAGTTAAAAAATGAAAAGCTTTGCTCAAAAAAACTACCTAAGACAGCTCACTTTGAAATCAGATTTCATTGCTACCAAAAGACTCAGTAATAATATAAGTTAACATTTATTAAATGCTTACATTGTCTTAGACACTTGAGAAAGATGTTACACATATGATCTTATTTAGTCTTTATAACCATCCTCCAAGAAAAGTAGTATTATTTCCAATTAGCACATAAGGAAATCGCTAGGAGTTCCCCCATATCTATTCTCCCCACACAATATTTTTTTTGGCGTAGGTAAAACTAGATGATATTTTCTAGCCTCCCTTAATTAGGTGTAGCCATGGGACTTAGTGTTATGCCATGGAAGAGAGCAGAAGTAATGTGTACCTCTTTGCCTAGGACTTTTAAGAGAGCAAATTTGCCTCCACAAGTATCCTTCCCCTATTTACAATTGGATGCAGAAGGCCACAAGATTCATGGTTTGCCAAAACCACAAAATGGAATTATCCTTGGTCTTTAAAAGACCTCACGGAGGGGAGGGGGTAGGAACCATATCAAGGTATCTGTGAGAACACCCATTTAGACCTGTTATTAATTGGCCCGTGAAGTGTCTGTTGTTCAGTTAGGTGCCTTGGAATTGACTGATTCACAGCCACCCAAGTACAATAGAACAAAAACTACATTATTTCAACAACTTTTATGTTAGAGCCCATTGTTGCAACCACTGTTTCAATACATTCTCATTAAGGGTCTTCCTTTTATTATTTACCCTCTACTTTACCAATTAAAGTAGGAACTGGTCCATTCTGATAACACGTCCAAAGTACTTAAGATAAAGTCTCGCCATCTTTGCTTCTGGTTGAACTTCTTCCAAGACGGATTTGCGTTTTGTTCTGGAGGTTCATAGTACATTCTATATTTGTCAACACCATAATTGAAAAGCATGAATTCTTCTTTGGTTTTCCTTCTTTATTGTCCAGCTTTTATATGCATATGAAGCCCATGAAAATACCATGGGTTGTGTCAGATGCACCTTAATCTTCAAAGTGGCCTCTTTGCTCTTCAACACATTCAAGAGGTCTTTTTGGTAGATTTTCCGGTGTAATCTGTCAGTTCATTTCTTGATGGCTGCTTTCATGGGTGCTAATTGCAGATCCAAATAAAATGAAATCCTTGACAACTTTAATATATTTTTTATTATATTGTTGCTTATTTGTCCAATTGTGAAGATTTTCGTTTTCTTTATGTTGAGGTATAATCCTCAAGTTCTCTACTCTTTCTACAAACAAGATTGTGTCATCTGCCTGGGTCTGTTTAATAGATCATGTAGCCTACCCTACCTAATGCAGACACGATGCTAAGCATTTTGCTGACATTCTTTTCTTTATTACTTATAACAATTGTAGGAAGTAAGTATTGATATGCAGTTTGAGAGACAAAGGAAGTGAAGTTTAAGTAACATGTACTAAAAGTCTGGGAGTGGATATGTCGAAAGCAATTACTACACTCTTGAGATTCTAGAGAGCTGAAGTTTGCAGAAATAGTAAAAATATTATAAGAACATCATATGTTTTCCTCCCCACTGGAACCCTAAGGCTGGTGTATAAGATACACATCCTTTCTCTTTTATCTCTCAGCACTCTTCTCTCATCCTATCATTGTCCTAAAACCACTAAATGCCAAGCAGGCCTCTCTTGTTATCTATATTCTCTATGTGTTCAGTATGTCTATCCAGTTCAGTCTTCTTTCCTGCTTCACTGCTCCTACCCTATTGATTTCCCTATTTATAAGACTAAAATGAATGATAATTGGTGCTCTGGGATCATATCATTGGTGTTTTTTTAGGCTAGAAGTGCTCATAAGTTAAATCATCTGTCCAATAGCTCACTGAAGACTTTGTAATGATTATCACCAAATAAGTCATGCTAATAATAATAATAATTCTTTTATTAGCTCTAGAAACAACCTCTCATTAAAGACAAGTCCTCCTTTGGTTCAACATTCCTCTGCAGCTACCCTTTTTTTTTCTCTGTTCCTTGATCCTTTTTGAAGCCAAATGTTTCAAGAGTTGTCTGTATTATCTATAGTTCCTAACTTCTCCCATTCACTTTCATATATTCTGGCCTCACCACTACACTGAAATTACTCATGTTGCTGCAACAAGCAGCTCCATATTGCCAAAACAAATAGACAGCGTTCTATCCTTATCTTATTTTAATTCCCTGCAGCATTTGACATCATTAGCCAGTGCCTTTAACTGTTGTGACGCAACACTGTTACATTACTGGTGTCCCCCCTTACATTACTGTTGTTCTTCTTTAGTCAATTTTGCAGATACCTACACATATTGTAGTACTTTCATTTTCAATCATGGATCCTCTTCTCCTTCTGCTTTATATTCCTTTTCTATATCATCTCATCTGAACCATAGCTTCCAATGCCAGCTATAAGCTGATGACTCCTAAACTTTACTTCTCTGGTAAAGACTTCTCTTTTGAGTTCCTGACATGTATATTGGACCACATACTTAGCATTTCCATTTGGATGTCAAACAGATACTTTAAACAATTTATTATGTCAAGAACGCTTGACATACCCCTTCACCACTCCTGCATCTACCTTCCCCATCTCTATAAGTGTTAGCACTGCTTATTCGGTTTTTTAAATTAGAAATGTAGGCACTATCCTTAAGTCTTCCATTTCTTATAGCTCAATATACCCATGTCTAAATCTTATTGACTATATTTCCAAAGGCTATATGAAATATCTCCCCTTCTTCATCTTATATGCTACCACATAGATCTAGGTCTCTACAGGATTACAAAAGTCCCCTGACTGGTCTCCTGGATTCCTACTTGTTACCTTATAATCCATTTTCCATTTGACACCAAAATTGATATTACTGAGCCCATCAATGGCTTCTCATTGCTCTTTGGATAAAACTCAAGCTCTTTTTATGATTATGCATGATCCTTTTTCGAATAACACAATAATCCAACCAACTCTAGCAGATGTCTATATCAGCCCTCTACCAAATAACAGAATGCACATACTTCCCAAGTTCATGTGAAACAGGTTTTCTAAAGAGATAAAATGTTATGCCATAAAACAAGTCATGAGACATTAATAAGTGCCGTCATGCAAAGTATGTCCTTGAAGCATAATACAATGAAATTCAGAATAAGTAACAATGAAATTTGGTAAACTCATGAACATGAAGAAGTTGAAAAAACAAACTCCTAAATAATCAAAGCCACAAAAAATCACCTGGGAATTTGAAGTGAATGAAACCAATACCATAACATGCAAAAGTTCAGGAGCTGCATCTAAGACAAGACTTAGAGGAAATTTTAGAGGCAAGCACCTCTATTATTAAAAGGAAAATTTCTAAACCTTAAGATTTTGATAAAAGAAGCTACCACTAATGCCAAACAAACCAAATAAAAGAAATTATAAAGATGAGTAAAAGTAACTGAGAAAAGAAAGTCAATAAAGAAAATTAAGAAAACTACAAGTTGATTCTTTGAAAAGATCAACCAAATTGAAATTTCTTCTGTGAAACAGACCAAGAAAAGAAGGAAAGCTACTAATTATTAAAATTAAAAAATGAAAGAGGAAACATTACTACAGACTTGACAGAAAGAAACAGATTAGATTGGAGGAGAATATGATAAAACTTTAAAATGGAACAAATTAAGTGACTTAGATAAAATGAACAAATTTCTAGAAACAAGCTACCAAAACTGATGCAAAAAGATATATAAAATGTGAGCAGGTCCATAATAAATGATATTAAACTAGTAAAAAAACAAACAAAACAAAAATCTCTCCTTCTTAAAAAAACAAAAAACAAAACCCAGGACAGAAAGAATCTTTAATGAATTATACTACGTATTTCAAGAAGAATTATCAACAATACATCCCAATCTCTTTCAAATAAACAGAAGAAGGAAGCTTCCAAACTAATTCTATAAATCCAGTCTTCCTCGGGGTTATGGATTGAATTGTGCACCTCAACAAGATATACTGAAGGAGGGGGGGAGATATACTGAAGTCCTAATGTCTATACTTACTATTGTGACTGGAAATGGTTGTGTTTTTTTCTAAAGAGTTTATCAATTAAGTTAATGTTAATTCCTACTTGAAAAGGGTGGGTCCTATCCTAGATGACTGGCACGTGTCTAAAAAAGGACACAGAGAGGGAGACGGAGTGAGGATGCCATGTGCTGCGGTAGCTGCAAGTTCAAGTATGCATTGAGCTATCAGAGGCTATGAAAAAGGTATGGGACCATTTGTCTTTCAGAGTTTTCAGAAGGAATTAACATGGCCAATACTTTGCTTTACACTTTGAGCTTCCTGAACTGGGAGACAATAAAGTTCAATTTGGACAGTCACTCAATTAGTTGCATCTTATAACAATGGCCCTGATACCAAAAATACAAAAAACAATAAAGTCACAAAAAGATAAGAATACCACAAGAAAACCCAAACTAATATCTCTTATAAATACAGAGGCAAAAAACCTCAAAAAGATACTCGCAAATCTGACTCAGCAACACATGAGAGGAAGGATTAGCATCATGACCAAGTGAGATTCATTCTAGAAGTGGGAAGCTAAACATTCATAATTCAATTAAAGCAATGCATGCAATTAATGTAACAGCAGAAAGAACAAGACCGACAGGATCTTCTTAATAGACACAAAAATGGCATTCAGCAAATCTGATACACTTTTATGGGAAAACTCTAAAAAAACTAGAAATGCAAGAGAACTTTTATCAGAAACAAACCATCCACGAAAAGTCCACATCACACTTAGTAGTGTAAGGAAGACTGAATCATTGCCCCTAAGACCAGAAAGCATATCAACTCTGTTCTCATCACTTCTACTCAACCCTGTATTAGAAATTTCAACCTAACAATTAAACAAGAAAAAGAAATAAAAGACATCCATTTGGGAAACGAAGAAGTAAAATATATTGTAGGTAACATGATGCTGAACACAGAAAATCCTAAGGAGTCTACTAAAACACGTTTAGAACAAATAAGTGAGTACATCGGGGTTGCAGGATAGATATACAATCAATATACAAAAATCAAGTGGACAACATCAAAATGAAGTTAAAAAAATAATTCCACCTACAACATCATCAAAAATAATGAAATATTTAGGACTTAACCAAAGAAGCACAAACTTTGTGCAGTGGAAACTATAAAACATTACTGAAAGAAATGAAAATCTCGATAAATGTAAAGACACCCAGGTTCTTTCCTTGTAATACTTCATATCATTATTATGTCAATCCTCTGAAAATTGATCCAGAAAGTCAATGCAACACCATTCAGAATATCAACTGGTCTTTTCGCAGAAATTGACAAAAGAATTCGGAAATTTTTATGGAAATGCAAGGATACAAGAACAGCCACAGCAATCTTGAAAAAGAAGAACAGATTTGGAAGGCTCACACTTCCCACTTTCAAGACTTACTACAAAGCTACAGTCATCAAGAGTTCCTAATGCCAGTGTAAGAAAAGACAAAACTTGTTTTTGTTGTTAGCTACCATTGAGTACAGACTATATAGATATAGCTATCTAATGAAGTTGAAGATCCAGAAATAAACTCGTGCTTGCATTAATATTTGATTGATATTTGACAAGATGCCATCTCCATGGGGAATGGTAATTTTTAAACAAATGGAACTGGGACAAGTCGATGTCCACATGTAAAACAATGAATTTGGAGTCTACTTCACACTATATGGAAAAATTAAATTCAAATGAACCAAAGACCTACATGAAGAGTGGAAATAAGTGCCTAAAATGAGCATATATACATCAGAAGTTATTACAGGCAGCTCAAAAAGACAAAGTAAAATATCATAATGAAATGTGTAAAGACCAAAAGTTCAACCCTTGAGTAAGTTGTGATATTGAAAGATTCTATGGGCAAAGTATGGAAAGATGCAGGAAGCATCCCAAGAAGATGGAAAGAATACAGAGTCACTGTACCAACAGGCTGAGGATGCATTGGAAGCACTTACTTGTTTATGCCAGGCAGTTTGGAAGAACGCTACTTGGCCAACTGGCCGGAAGTGATCCATATTTATGTCCTATCCTCACAATTGCTCCCATGTCCAAGCCCATCGTGGCAGCCACGGTGTCAATCCATGTCACTGAGGACCTTCCTCTTTTTTGCTGCCCCTCCACTTTACCAAGCATGATGTCCTTCTCCAGGGACTGCTCTCTCCTGACAGCACGTCCAAAGTCTGTAAGATGAAGTCTCACCATCCTTGTCTGGAAGAGCACATCTGGACACACATCTTCCAAGGCAGACCAGTCTGTCCTTTTAGCAGTCCATGGTATTTTAAATATTCTTCTCCCATCCCACAATTCAAATGCATAAATTCTTCTTCGGTCTTCCTTAGTTACTTATTCACACTGATGGTAGGATTCTAGAATTGCGCAGTCACTTTGGAAAACAGTCGAGTAGTTTCTCACAAGGTTAAATATGGAGTTGCCATATATTCTAATTCCAAGTGTACAGCCATGAGACATAAAAATATACATCCATATAAAACATTGTATACAAATGATCATAGTAGCATTATTCATTATAATCAAAACATAGAAACATACTCATCAACAAATGAATGGATAGAAAATTGGGGTATATCTCCTCCATGGAGTATTATAGTCCATAAAAAAGAATTAATATCGATGCATGCTACAATATGAATGAATCTTGAGAAGACTATGCTAAGTGCAATAAGTGCAACAAGTCAGACCCCAAAGACCACATTTTGTATGTTTCTGTTTATATATTTCCAGAATAGGTAAATCGACAGAGACAGGAAATAAATCTGTGATTGACAGGAGTCAAGAGCAATTGGGATGAGAGACAGAGAGTAATTACTAATGGGCCCTGGGTTTCCAGGGGGCTGAGGGGAGGTGTAATAAAGTTGCAGTGCTCCAAATATACTAGAAACCCCTGAAATGCATCATTTAAATGGATGACTTCCAGGGCGGATGATCCCTTCAGGACCAGTGGTGTGAGTAGCGATACTGGGAGAGTGGAGGGTGGAAAGGGGGAACTGATTACAAGGATCTACACATAACCTCCTCCCTGGGGGATGGACAACAGAAAAGTGGGTGAAGGAGACGTTGGACAGAGCAAGATATGACAAAATAATAATTTATAAATTATCAAGGGTTCATGAGGGAGAAGCAGGGAGGAGGGAGGGGAAAATGAGGAGCTGATGCCAGGGGCTTAGGTGGAGAGCAAATGTTTTGAGAATGATGAGGGCAATGAATGTACAAATGTGCTTTACACAATTGATGTATGTATGGATTGTGATAAGAGTTGTATGAGCCCCTAATAAAATGATTTTTAAAATGGATGAATTATATGCTTTGTGAATTATATCTCCATTGCTAAAAAGAAGAAGGGACTAGAGAGGATTGGGAGGACCACAGAAGAGGTTGTAGCACGGGAAATTTCAAGACCCAGAGAAAACGCATCTGCCTCCATAAAGCAGCTTGGAAGTCTGAGGATGAGAGAAGCCTGTGAAGCGGTATGAAAGAAATTTAGGATTCCCTACTGTAGGAGACGCAAAAGGTAGTCCAGAATCGGGAGGTAGTATGCTTACCAAGTGGGGACCCTGGTGTCGTAATGGTTATGCATTGGGCTGCAAACTGCAAGGTCAGCAGTTCAAAACCACCAGCTGCTCCGTGGGAGAAAGACAGACTTTCTACTACTGTAAAGAGTTACACTCTCAAAAATTCAGGGGCAGTTCTACCCTGTCCTATAGGGTTGCTATGGGTTTGCATCCACTCGATGGCTGTGAGTTTGGTTTGGGGTTTGGTACTTGCCAGGAGCCCTCATGGTGTAAGTGGTTATGTGTTGGGCTGCTAACTGCAAGGTCAACAGTTTGAAATCACTGGTTGCTTCTCGGGAGAGAGATGAAACTTTCTACTCCAGCTAAGAGTTTTCAGTCTCAGAAAGCCATAGGTACGCTTTTACTCGGCCCTGTAGGGTCGCTATTTACTTGATGACAGCGCGTTTGCCTGGTTTGATACTTGCCAGGGTGTTGCTGTGGTGTGGGGTAAATATCCCTAAAGAGGCTATGGGGTGGATAGTCCAAGTTAGGGGCTGGACAAAGGGTTCCGATGAACTGGAGGCTACTTGACAGCACCTTAGGAAAACAACAGGGACTGGACCAAAAATATGACTGAAGGAGTTCGGGTAGGAAACCTGGACAGTAAGGCGGAGATGAACAAATTCCTTGGCATCATCATTGTGCCTTGCACATGCTTAGAGAATATATTTTAAGTTGTGGACATTTACACAATGGACAGAATGAGGCAAAATGAGTTCTATTTCAATCAGGAGCCGGCAGAGATGATGGGCCTCTAATTTCTTATTCTCATTGTCATGATTGAATTTGAACTTCAAATTGAATATTTGCACAAAAGGGAATTTTAATACAATAAGATGATTATATTTTAATTAACGTCAATGCTCACCCTACCCTACCTATAATTCCTATTGGCTGTGTGTACTCCAGCACACAATAAGATTCGTTATAGAATATTACTGTAATTCTATAAGTAGGGGGCACAACTGGGTTGTAGAATATATATTCTTAAACTCCATTATATGCATAGAGGATAATAGATGAATTCTTTAAGGAAATAAAGATTTTCTAAGTGAGCACAGCAACACCTTCATATTTTCTTCTCACTGCCAAAAATAACTTCTTTTCTGATCAACTCCTCCCTAAAAAAAAACTTTTTCCCATCCACCACTAGCTAGATTTGTTCATTTGTCCACATTCAGTATAACTCAAAAGAGCAAACGCATGGCCATTGAATCGATTCAGTGTCAGATATCCGTCTATCTGAATCTCAGTAAAGATTTAATGTAAATTGGTCTCAAGAAAATAGGTGGCAAAACCACATTCAATTAGTTTGCACTCCAATGGAGATGTTCCCAATGAAACAATTAGGAAAGTTCAAGGTAGATCATGGTCCTTTGGCTCAAAACATGTTCATTAGGCACAGAAGGGATTTGGAATGGGAAGTTGTCTTGTCACTGGGAAAAGAAAAATGAATTCATTAATTTCAATGGAAATACAGTAAATAATTTCAGTATTCATTCACACACTTATTCAACTCTGAAAGGAAACTGCCACTTCTACCAGCAGAACCATGTGTTGCTTGTGTACAAGGTTAGGTCAAAGAAGTGGCTAATAATATTGCATTCTGCAGTTGTTCAAGGATGACAGTTGAGGAAGTTAGATGACAGATGATAAAAATAACACTTGTTCAGGCACAAAATTCAGTTTCAAAGGCACCAGCAGCCCACAAGAAAAAGATGAGGCTTTCTACTCTCATGAAGTGTTAGTCTCAGAAACCCACAGAATGCAGTTCCACTCTGTTCTATAGAGTCACTGTGAGTCGGAATCGACTCAAAGGCCGTGGTGATTTGAGTTCTGTAAAGGAAAGGAGTCTTGGTTGCATCACAGTTAAGTGATTGGCAACTAACCAAAAGATCGGCGGGTCAAACCCACCAACTGCTTGGTGGGAGAAAAACATGTCAGTCTCCTTCTATCAAGATGTATAGCCTTGAAGATCCTCTACGCTGTCCTAAAGTGTCACTATGAGTTGGAATTGACTTGACAGCAATGGGGTATGAGAGCAAATGTTCCACATTTCACGGGAATCCCCCAGAAACCACAGATTACATTTTGCACCATGACAAGTGTTTTTCACTTCATCAAAGTAAAAGTATTCTCGCTATGTAGAATTTTTTTTTTAAAGTATGTTGCAAAAGAGCCCTGGTGGTGTAGTGGTTATGTGTTGGGCTGCTGACGGCAAAAGTCAGCAGACTGAAACCACCAGCCACTCTGCGGGAGAAAGAGCAAGCTTTCTACTTCTGTATAGAGTTGCCATGAGTCAGAATGGACTTGGTGTTGATGAGAAAGAGTTACCATGTCAGAAATCCACAGGGGCAGTTCTACCCTGTCCTATAACACCAAACACACTGGCATGCAGTCGATGTTGACTCACAGCGATCTCACAAGAAGAACAGCCTCTGTGAGTTGCCTGAGACGGTCACTGGTTTTATAGGAGTCGAGCCCACCAAACCAAACTCACTGCCATCAAGTCAATGCTGACTCATAACGCCTCCCTGTGGGTTTCCGAGAGTGTAACAGCTGACCAGAGGAGAAAGCCCAGTCTTTATCCCGTGGAGTGGCTGGTGGGTTTGAACTGCGTAACCACTAGGCCACCAGGGCCCTACAGCGTCCCTATAAGTTGGAACCTACTCGATGGCAGTGAGTCTCGGATGTTGTAAACATGAGACCAGATTACGGTCATAAAATAATCAGTAACTGTTAGGTTTAATTCAGTTTCCAGTTGTACCACATAGTAAATAATGAGCATAACCTTTGTGTGGATAGTTTTCCCAGTTGCTGAAGGATGAAGCATTTGACACAGGTTAGCTCACAGCAACTTTGAGGCAGACACAGCCCAGGGTAAGGTTGGATGGCTAGCCCCAACTTCAGGGCTCCAAACCCACCAGCTGTTCCTTGGGACAAAGATAAGGCCTTTTGCTCCCAGAAAGATAACAGCTTCAGAAAACCTCTAATGGGCGGCTAAGAGTCAGAAGTGACGTGATGGCAGCGGGTTTGGTTTTTTGTTTTTATTTTATAGAAGCAGAAATGTTACAATTTACATATGCTTTACCAAACAAACAAACAACCCCCCCAAACAAAAACAAAAACCCGGAAGCCCTCCTGGCATAGTGGGTTATTCATTGGGCTATTAACCACAAGGCCAGCAGTCAGAAACTACCAGCTACTCCTTGGAGAAAGACAGGGCTCTGTACTCCTGTAAAGAGTTACAGTCTCCAAAACTCACAGGGGCAGTTAGTTCTACCCTGTCCTATCGAGGTCACTCATTAGGAGTCGGAATCTACCGGATGAGAGGGAGTTTATTTCAAACAAACAGAACTCTCCAATCCTTCAGGGAGAAAGCATTAAAAAGCAGTGTTGGAGAATGACATATCTCAGAGGAGTCCTAACCTCACCATCCAGTGCAATTCCTGCTCTTGCGCCTGAATCCATTGTGGCCATTCATGGGACAACTTTATTTCCTTTTGACTTTTTAAATTTTTCTGTCATGAATTGAGGGAATGCATGTGGTTTTTTTTTTACAGACTATGGTGTGTGTGTGTGTGTGTGTGTGTGTGTGTGTGTGTGTGTGTGTTTTGCATGTAAGGGACACACAGAATCTTTAGCTCCCAGCTTGACAGTCAGTTACAAAGAGCAGAGGCACCTTAGGGTTTCCTCTGGAGGGTTTTTATCACGGCACTGCAGTATCAGCAGTAGCTAGAAACACAGGTGCTCTATCATACTTTGACCTTTACACTTCAACTCAAGAGCCTCCTGAACGAGGTCAGTTTTTCCATCCATTGTGCACTTTCCACAGACGTAAAACGATCGATTTTCACAGATTTTGCACTGTGGATTTCATTTACGTGTGAATGAAATATGTTGACTTCTATGCTGGTGACTTTGCAAGAAAACAAGGCCAGTGGGGGTGGTGTTTCCTCAAAGGCTTAAACGGAGGCATTACTACAACCATCACTACTTGCCAGGGGATTTACAAAGCATCTTGAGACTCAAGGTTAGTATGGGACATAAGCCAACCCCAGGAGAAGTTAACACAGAGAGAAAGGTTCCACTGGTTTCCCATTCCCTCCGCCCCTTTAGCTAGTGGACCAAAGTATTTCAGAGAGTAGCCGCTTGTGGTCGCTTAATGCTGTGTTTTTCTGCAATGATCATATTTGGCTTTGTTTGTTTCCATTAGGCGGGTGAGGTTTGGAATGAAAAACCTTCTGGTAAAAAAGTTCTTTTTGTGTCTGACCCCTAGCCTGGTATCTGAGCCATGCTGGGGACTTTTGTCTTTTAGATGAAATGCAGAAGTAAGGGCATGCCTACTGGTGCTTATTAAAGATTCCTTGCTATTTTCACAAGAGTAGGGGCGTTAGACTCTTGTCTACTGGCCAAATTCTAAATCGGGAGATTACATTCCGCTTTCCTCAATTCCCCTAGCATAAGCAGCCATCCATGGATCCTACTTTGCTTCCTGTGCTAAACTGTGGTGTGATGTCATTAAATGGCTCTGGGTTCTACTCTAGAAGTGATAACTTTGGGGTGGGGTGGGGAGTGAAGCAGTACCTACTGTTTGATATTATATTTGACCCAGTTTCAAACACATTAAATAGTAGGCTCTGGTGGTTAAGAATGACGTGTTAAACAAAATATCCTAACAGCCTACTAGTGTTTTTCCCTCCCCTGTTTTCTTTTTAAATAGATACAGAAAAAGCACACACAGAAATTCTGCTTTCTCCTCTGCAACACAGACAAAAGACCTCAATGTGTTTTTTTACTCCACTAGTAGTTGATAGTGTCATTGGCATTTTCCTCAGCCACGTGGTTAGTTCTTACAGCGCTGATGAGACCACACATCACCAAATGGTTAATCCATCTTTTTTGGCTGTAGGTTGCATCTAACCATCCCACATCGATGATCTATTTCTTTAAATCTCCTTGGAAGGAGAATCTCCAACTTTCGTGGATGACATAATTTCATTGTTTCCACCTTTCTCTAACAACCACAACCTTATTTTTATTTGGCTCCTCCTTTACTTCCCAAACCAACCTCACTGCCATTGAGTAGATTCTGACTCATAGTGCCCCTAGAAGACAGAGGAGAGCTGCCCCTGTGGGTTTCTGAGACTGTCACTCTACCAGAGTAGAAAGTTAAGTCTTTTTTCCCTGAAGAGTGGCTGGTGGGGTTAAACTGCTGACTTGTGGTTCACAGGCCCACATGTAACCACTACACCATCTACTGCAGTTTAATATTAGCATCTTACGCTCATCGCTAATCTTTCTGTAACATACTGAGACCCAGAATAGTATGACATGCTTTTTGTAAGTAGCCATGTTTGCACTCAAACCCTGGTTCTATCACTTTCTAGTTGTGTGGGCAAGTAGCTTTTGAAGTTCCATTTACTCATCTGGAAAAGAGCATCCTCAGAGGGTTGCTGTGAAGATCAAATGAGACAGTACATTCCTTTGGGCGAGATGAGGCATGGCACTGTAAGTACAAAAAGAATATTGAATACTTTTTATTTTTTTCAAGAAAGGGGGAAATTCAGTTACTGTTGAGTTGATTCCAAGCCACAGTGACCCTATAGGGCATGGTAGACGTGCCCCATAGGGTGTCCAATGCTATATTCTATACTGGAGCAGACTGATGAATTTGGATCAGTTAGCAGCCCAGCTATTATAACCACCATAGCACCAGGGTTCCCTTGAATAAATAGTAACTATGTGATTCAATTCAGAAACTCTTTGAGAGTGGGAAGCACATTTCCTTCATAGCCCATGGACTTCAACGTATGTACAGTATTGTGCACATAATATTGACCAAACACCCCTACACACACACACACACACACACACACACACACGACCCCCGCAAAAAAAAAACCTCTCTGCCATCGAGTTTATTCTGACTCGTAGCAACAGTGTAGGAGGGGGTCGAACTGCCCATGTGGAGATACTGAGATGGTAACTGTTTAAAGGAGTAGAAAATCTCATCTTTCTCCCATGGAGTGGCTGGCTGAATCAAACTATTCTTCCCATTAGCAGTACACTATGACCCGAGGAACCCTGAGTATTGTGCAGAGGCTCCATACCCCGAGGATTGAAAAGAGGCTCCATATTTAGTAAACGAATCACCTGGTTTGTTTTTCCTGTACAAAATGAACAGTACCCAGGTATCTAAATACCCTACACATTCAGATCAATGGTGAGAGAAATCAATCAATCTTTCAATGTTTCTGAATATGCAGACACTTAACATTTTAGAGGACTCGGGATGGTGCAGACACAATGCAAACAATGTACAAGTACATGTTCAAGTCACTTTAGTTATTGATATCATTTATTTCGTGGCATGTTTGACACCTAGGCTGGGGTCGACTCCATTGTAGGTCTCCTTATCCACCCAAGCTTCTTCTTCTTCTTCTTTTTTTTTTTTATTGAGAAGTTTGAAAATAGATCCTAAGAACTATCTAATTATATAGCTCAGTAAAACCTTCCAACCTGCGATTAAGGACGCTTTCTGCCCTACTTAACTGTAAGATCTGTGCTGACTGCAGGTATGTTTCTAATTACTTTGTCCCCCACCCCCACCCCAAACGCAACCCCCTCAAAGAAAACTTCACCGACCCCAAGCCCCAGTGAACACCTTTGGCCCCGTGAGATGTTGGTAAGTACTTCATTTTCCCATGTTTCAACATTTTCATGGGTGGCGTAGTCTTGCAATTTGGGCTGCTAACCACAAGGCTGGCGGTTCAAAGCCACCAGCCATGCCTGCGGGGGAAAGAGGAGGCTTTCTACTCAAGTAATGTATTACAGTCTCGCAAACCCACAGGGGCAGGTCCATCCTGTCCTATAAGGGTCCCTAAGAGTCGGAATCCACTCCATGGCGGTGAATTTTGAGAGGAGGGAATATGGGGGATGGAGTACAAGATGTCTAGATTCGATTGGGCTCGAATCATCTGTCTGCAAAGAAATCTTGTAAAGCCACCCCTGTGGGCTTGGATGCGTATTCAAGACACTGCAGTGTGGCTCTTCTTCGGACAGCTTTCGACACACTTGACAGTGAAGCTCTCTGGTGTGGGGTTCCCAGGCCCAGCTTGCGCGCCGGGTGAACAGTTCCGAAGCTCTCGCCTTGGAGGCTGCGCGGCTCAGGTTCCACGGGACTCGGTTCAAGTGTCACTACCACCCTGTCCAGCAGCGGTCATCGAGATGTGCTTTGGGACTTGGGCGCTGACTTCGGACTTTCTTCACCCGCCTCCCTCCCGCACCCCTGGGCTTCCCCGTGGCCTCCTGCCTCCTGGGGCGTGCCCACCTCCTCCCTCCTCTCCTCCCCGCCACTTTGGCCCGCACCTTCCTTCCTCCCGTCCTTTGCGGGCGACCTTGCGGCCGTCTTCCCTCCCAGAGCGGACGGTAGGTAGGGGCTCGGGGCTGGGGATGCGGGCGAGTGGCGGGCCAGGGAGGGCAGTGGGGTCCGCGCGCGCCCGCGCCCGCGCGCCCGCGGCCCGGGGAGCCGCGTGGCCCCAAGAGCCGTCCGGAAAGCGGCGCGCGTGCCCGCCCGTCCCCGGCGCGCCCCTGGCGGCCAGGCCGCAGCGTGCTCGCCCCCGCCGCCAGCTCGCCTCACTTATGGGTCGGAAACGTTGCGTGGGGGAGACCGTTCCAAGATGGCGGCGGGTTGCTGCGGGGTGAAGAAGCAGAAACTGTCCAGTTCGCCCCCCTCCGGCTCGGGTGGCGGTGGTGGCGCCTCCTCCTCCTCCCACTGCAGCGGCGAGAGCCAGTGCCGAGCGGCCGAGCTGGGACTCGGAGGCGCCGGTCCGCGGCTCAACGGGCTGGGAGGGCTGACCGGAGGAGGTAGCGGCAGCGGCAGCGGCTGTACTCTCTCTCCCCCCCAGGGCGGCGGCGGCGGCGGCGGCGGGGGGCTCTCCCTGTCGCCACCTCCGAGCTGCGGAGTGGGGACCCTACTTTCTACCCCGGCCGCCGCCACCTCTTCCTCGCCCTCCTCTTCGTCCGCCGCCTCGTCCTCCTCGCCGGGTTCCCGGAAGATGGTGGTGTCCGCGGAGATGTGCTGCTTCTGCTTCGATGTGCTCTACTGTCACCTGTACGGATACCAGCAGCCTCGGACCCCCCGCTTCACCAACGAGCCCTAGTGAGTACCGTGCCCTCCGCCGCCCTCCCCACGCGCCCGGGATGGGGCTGAGAGTTGAGGCAAAGTCGAGTCTCCTCCCCGCCCGCGGCTGCCCCAGCCGCTGCCTGGTCCCCGCTCCCGGGAGGCAAGCGCCGAAGGGCACCCCGCGCTTTCTGTGCTCTCGGGGACGCACCCCGCACCCGGCTGGCCCGCTGGCTCCCGCCGGGGGTTGCTTTCTCTTTGCCAGAACTTCCAGGACTTTTTCACCCTCGCCTTCTCCACTTCGCCAGCGCCCCCACCCTGCCCCCACCCGCCCCGCTCTGGGCGATCTGGGCGACTCTAGGTGCTGACCTCTCCCCACGTTGGTTTCCCTAACACCAATGACCCCCCCAGCCCCCACCCCCACCCCGCTCCGGCTTCCCCCAGTGAAAGCCCCGCCAGGATTGCTGCCCCGCTCATACCTCGCACACTGAGAGCCTACTTACTATCCCATGGCAGGGGGGAAAATAGCAACTCTCCAACTTCTGTTCTGCTAGTGATGGGACTTAGCTGCGGAGCTTGCCAGAAGGTTGCTCATCGTGGCCAATGGAGTGGGGAGGGTGGTTTTGTTTCTTTTAAAACACATTTACCCTGGCTACTTATTTTTATGCGAGCCTTCCTATTAAAATGTGTTTCTAGGGAAACACACCTCTGGCTTCCTCGCGTTTGACGAGTGGGACCTTTTTGTTCCCCCCACTACCCCCTCTCTTTTTTCTCTCTCATCTGGTCTGGGGAATAGCTCACTCAGTCAGGGCCGTCCGCGTAGAGGCACTGTGTCAGTTTGTACATTAAGGGAGCACTTGCTTTTGTGTCCACTTCACTTCGAAGAAATCTATGAGATGCTGCGGATTTGAGAACGATTTCACCCCTCCCCAGCGGTCACTGTGTAGGAATTTTGATGGGTTCCTTTGGTTTTGTACTTTTAAACACCCCCCCCCCCTTTCAAGTTATGTGGTTGGAATTGCTTAAAATAGTAGGATTACAGCTGAAAGCCAGGTTAATTCTAAGCCCTGTCCATTTGGATGTGTAGGAAGTGGGGCATATGGTTTTTTTGTGTTTTCCTTTCTTTTTTAAAAAATGTGTAAACTTGAGTGTAAACTGACTTTTTGAGTTAAATGCTAGACAGACTGTAAAGCTCAATGAAGGGCCCGGTGAGAAAGAGGGTGATGGCTTTTATTATGAAGTCTGAGCAGCCACAAGGAAAATCAGAGACAAAAAATGTCAGGGAACTTCAAACTGAAAAACATCAGTCCTTTTCTTAGCTGAGACAAGTGACCCTGGTTCTTCCCCCATATCATAACTATCTGAAACGCTGTCCTTTTTAAAATTGCCCCTTTTCATTTTGCTATCTTAGGGGATTCGACGACTAACTGTATAAGTGCAAACACTTCTGTCTAGTCTGAAAATATTGCATTAATATGTAACGTGGAAATTGCAATAAAGTGTCCTGGAAATAGTCAATGTGTATTGTTTTTTTTTCCCTTGGCTTGGATATACTTTAAAATGGATTTGATTTTGTATGACTCCTCTGTGCATTTTATTTTGGACTTGGGTTATCCCCGGGCCTTGGTTCAGGAGATCTCTGTGAAAGGGCATACAGGTTGTGTCAAGCCAATGAAATAGGCATGTACATTTCACAGTGCTTATACTCTCGGAACTGAGCTCTCACGTCCACATCTTTACTTAGCCAATTTGTTTTGTGGCTCCACAGAAAAAGAAGAAGAAGAAGAAGAAGAAGGAAAAAAAAACATCTGGGAAAGACTGCCATGTAAAAATGTATGCAATATCTCTTAACTCGAGTCACTTATGCTTGACTTTCCTGCCTCCTCTGAGATGCCTGTGCTGCGTTAAAACCCAGTTCTGGGATGATACTTAGGTTAGCTCTGCAAAGTCATGGGACTGCAAAAACTCGTTCCCATTTAGTTCTTGAGCTGTTACATGAGTTTGGCAAAGGCTGTTTTAGTATTCACGCTCCATTGCTCCAAAGCATATGAGAACACACTTCCAGGAGGTGCTATTTTCACACATTTTAAAATGAGTCTAGGTTAACTGAATGAATATCACAAGAATGTTTCAAAGGAAAGGTGAGCTTGACCAGTTCCTACAGCAAAATGCTATTGCAAATGTCCTTGAACAGTGGGCTATTGTGAACATGGATTTAGGTATTGTTTCTCTTCTATTAAACACCCTAGCCACCTTTTCATTGTTACCCATTAGGGGAGTCAAAAAGATAAAATCAGACACACTTGTGACCATTCTCCCTAGGTTAAAATAGTAGTAGAAGAACAAGAATTGTCATCATGAAGCCGGCCTTCAATGTGCCGTATGTTCTATGAAACAGCTAATTTGGAGTAGACAATGAACACGACCAATGGGGGGGAAGGGGGCATGAAAGTGCACTTCAATGGAAAGAGAGGTTGCAGGAGAAAGCGGCTTGGTTTTCTTTTATTCTCAAGTCATTTTTGAGGTGTGCTGTGGAGATCTCAGGAAAATGACTCAAAAGCAGTGCTTAATTATGAGAACGAAATAGCAACTCATTCGACAGTGTCTTAGTCCTCCACCATATTCTTTCTTTCTGCTTTAGCTATTTAATAGTTCTCTGCACGCATTAGAGGAGCCCTATGCAGTTGTCCATGAGACATAAATAGACCCCCAAGAGCATGTCATGAGCAACAGTATCTCAAGCCCTGCCTATCTCCAGAAGCCAGTCTCACCTGGTGAGACTTACTCACACAGTGCGTATAAGCACTGGAAACAGCACACCATTTTCATCTTTTTTCTAAGCCCCACCAGCTAGAATATCTGCAATTGGTGAAATGTTTAGATCTAAACAGGGGTCCTCAAACTATGGCCTGCGGGCCACATGCGGCCCACCGAGGATATTTATCCAGGCCGCCGGGTGTTTTTGCCCCGTTTTGTTTTTTACCTCAAAATAAGATCTGTGCAGTGTGCATAGGAATTTGTTCATAGTTTTTCTTTTAAACTATAGCCCGGCTCTCCAACGGGTCTGAGGGACAGTGAACTGGCCCCTTGTTTAAAAAGTTTGAAGACCCGTGGTTTAGAAGTTGCAAACCCATCAGGACCCTTCCACTCAGAAAGGTAGTAAGTAGTAGCAGGGGATCTATTTATCTCAGGTTTTCTGAGGGGAGGTCAATATCGAAGAAAGCTGTATGGATAAAAACATCTTCTCCGCTGCTGCTATCTTTTGGAGTGCTTACCGTACTGCAGAGAGGTAGCCTCAGCTAGCACTATGGGGGGAAAGTGGAAAGGTATCTAAGAAAACACAGATCATCTTTGTGCTAAAAGTTAGTAATGCATTGCGAAGGCTTTGGCCTCATTTGTACATGCGCCTTTGCCCACAGATAGGAGGTTCAAGATATGCTAAAGTAAAGACACAACTGTAGGCCTTTTCCTATTCAAACCCGGAGTTCTGGCATTTATATATCAGGGAGCCAAAACAGCGACCTTATAGGAAACTGCTCCTATACAGGCATCACCTATGCTAGGTGTTGAGCCAGTTCAATTCCACAACCTTGAATACACCTTTAATACACATTAAGATCATAGGCAAGTTATTAAAAATACCAGTGCCTGGGTACTCCCACATCCCATTGCCGTCCCCCCTCCCCCACCGCCCCAGATTTGGATTTAAGTAGTCTTAGGTGGGACCTGGGCATAAGGATTATGAAAAGCTCCTGAGGTAAGGAGGTTGTGAACCACAGTTTATATTCCACTGGGCCTTTCTCCTGAGATGCTGATTAATTTGGTTTTTAGTAGTCCCATAGGGAATTATGGTAAACAACCAGTTTGGGAAAGGCTAGCAGTGTGAACTGCAGAAAAACATCACCTGGGAACTTGTCAGAAATGGAAATTTCTAAGACCCGCCTCAGAGCTGCTGAATTAGAACTTGAATTTTTAACAAGCTCCCTCAGGTGATTCTTAGGCACATTAAAGTTTGAGGAGCCCTGGTTCTCAAACGTTAGTGCATCATAATCTCCTGGAGTGCTTGTTAAAGCACAAATTACTGGGCCCAGTTCCCAGCATTTCTGATTCAGTCCATCAGGGTGAGGCTGTGAATTTACATTTCTAACAAGTTCCCTGGTGACACTGTGGCTCCAATTCTTTGGACCACACATTCCGAAGCACAGGGCTAGAGGGCAGCGGAGAGGACTTGAATAAGTTCTTGTTCTTTAACCACTGTATGGAAATGGCAGTGTCGCCCCCCACCCCCCTGTCAGTTTCCAGAATACACACTTGCTGCTTCTATGTCACAGTCACTTATCATGTTCTCTCTAATGTAGCACCGGGGAGATTGAATGCTGCCAAAAGCATAAATGTCTGAGTTTGTTGGGATAATTTCAGTCCAAGCTTGGGGGCTGACGTGACTTTTGGCAACCTGGTTGTATTGTGGCTTTAGAATCTTTTTCAGAAATTGTTCAAGGTGAGGGACATATTTTAGGTAACAAAGAGAGAACAAAGATGATATATTAAAGTGAGTTATATTGATTTGAATAATCAAAGCCCCCCTCTGTTACCATAAAGAACTCTTTTTTTAATGATTAGTTCACTAGGCAACATGTTGTGAACAAGATTTTTAAGGCTTTTGACTTAGACTTAGGCTTGCTGGGTTGCATTTTCAGAGTTCCCCTCATTAACAAATACATATAAAAGCATCCTGCTAAGGCACAGGGATTGTTCAGTCTTCTGTCTTTGATATTGTCTTGGATGTCACACTACTGAGAAGTGCCTAGAAGATACTTTAATAATAACCATCAATAAAAGCCCACTGACATTGAGTGGATTTTGACTCAAAGCCACCCCGTAGGGCAGAATTGAACTTCTCCTTAGGGTTTCTGAGACTATAAATCTTTATTGCAGCAGACAGCCTCATCTTTCTCCAAGGGAGCAACTGGAGGGTTTGAACTGCCGACCTGGTGGTTAACAGCCCAACCCATAACCCACAGTGCCACCAGGGCTTCTTGTACACGGCAATAAGTGTAAGCATTTTCCACTGAGGTGAATAACAAGTAGTTTTTAAAATCCACTCCTGGACTTGCAGGGATTTTGAAAGGCCTGGTGTTTGAAGGGTTAACTCTTTATTGTCTATTGTCCTCCCACAGTAGTCAAAGTCCTATTTGTCAGGGTGTTTGGAAGGCTGGGATTTTGCTCAGGCAGGGAGATGGACATTTTGTTTCACCAGAACAGTAACAACCTTATTACCTGTTAGTAAAAAAGATTATTTGTTAATGCAGCTCAGGTCAAAGCGATATTAACTTGGCATTCGAAACACAGGCTATTATGTTTCAATTATGTCTCTTTTGATGAAGACAGACTAGAATAACTGGAAGGTGTATTTGTCTGTTGCAGATGGTGCTCTTAGGTCATTACAGATTTCCGTATTCACCCTCAAATAATGGTACTGATTTCCATTCTCTGGTCATAATGTACAGTTAAAAAAGAAAACAATGGGGGAAATGTTGAGCCCTAAAAGGGCTTATTTTTCATCCATGTTGATTTCCACTGAAAAGCAATCTGGTGTCCTTTGTGATGGGGGATGAAAAGTGCAGATACATCCTCACTTGTCATTTATGGTGTAAATGACAGAAACGGAAGGGTGTAGAAATATAAATTACAAAATGATTTTTATACTCAAGCATAAAGGTGTATGTAGGGCAAGGCATATTTAGTTAAAAAGAGAAACTCCCCGCTCCCCCCACCCCCTCCACTCCCATATGGCTAGAGGGAGTGGCAATTTAGTCCCATACTTTTTTCCCTTTTGGATGAATTGTGTTTGTGCTGCTTTCAGGTCCCATGGTGGGTGGCAGCCAGGAAGGAATCTCTGCTGGGCTCTCTCTCAGTCCAATGGGAAGAAAGACCCCCTACTGAAAGAGGGCTGGGGGTGGGGTGGGTGGGAGGAGTGCTCCGCTAACCCCTGCATGAATTCGTTTTCAAAGTATATGTTTCTATCAAACCTACTAACATTCACATTGTTGTCTTTTACAAGGGATACTTTGTGAAACTGTGTCGGCGTTAGCAACACTGCAACCTTTCCCTGCTGCAAATTACGTTTTGGAAGTCAGTTGCACTTCCCATTTATAGATCCTTTTCCTTTTTGAGTATGTCTATGTGTGAAAAACTGAAACTGGTACCACGAAATTAGTCAAAGTTCCCGAGTTTTCCTGATTTCAATAGGCATTATTCTGTCTTCTTATGTCACGCATGCCGGCCTGTTTTAAAGCAGCACAATGGTCACGGCTTTTACATTTAAATTTTCTTAAATAGTCTCTTTGAGCGAACTTGTATAATAATGTCTCTTTTTGATACTGTTCTGAATCAATTAAGCTAAGTGGGGACCAGCGGTCAAAGCCAGGGACTGCCAAGAATGGAGCTTCACTGGCTCAGCTGCCTTTCCACATTCAGCAATTGGACAGTTGCACACTGGACACTGGAGATGGTGTGGGAAGCCAGTGGTTGTGTAGGTGGGAAGAGTAGATTCCCAACCATAAACTTATTTGGAGTTGAGCCTCTTTTGTTGCCATGTTGCTGAGAACAAAATGGAGCCACACGCTTATGAAGTATAAAGAGGCCACGCGGAAACAGGATGGCGTAATCATATCGTCTGTTGGGTGGAGCACATTTTATGTTGGGTCCAATTTTAAGTGGCATCTTTTGTGTCAAGTGTGGGTGTATTTTGTCGAGCTCCTAATGCATCATACTTTCAAACTTGCTCGACCTTAAAAATGCTAGTGTTGAACAGCTGAATGGAAATTATATGCCACAGGGCGGGGAGGGGGGGGTTGGGGGGGAAGGCGGGGAGAGGAGGGAAGCAACTGTTGACTTTTCGTTTGCACATTGTGCTCAGTTCCCCCCGGATGAGAACCGGAGAAATAAAAGGCATGGTCTCATCCTCACAGAACTTAGAGCCCTGATCAAGATGTGCTACAAATATAGAAGTGGCTAAAAATACTCACAAAGCAACAATGCACCTGGTAGTAGATGAATAAAATACAGACAACATACTATCTACCTAAGCATGAAAAATCACATGGCATAAGGAGTGGTCAGGAGGGCGGCGTTTGGGAGGGGATCATATCTGAGCCAAGTTTTTAAAAGGAAGCCATGCAGAGATGAGTCTGTCTGACCAATAATAGATCATGAAATCTTCCTTGGTTGTTCTCAAACCGGTTGCTGTCACCGCCACACCCCTTGCCACAGCACTTGGGGATTCCCGGCAGCTGTCTTCAGTCAGCAGCTTGCACTTTCAGCTTGCACCACCCCCCTTACTCTGTTCTCTAAGACCATAAACCCTCAAGAAAATTCAAAGTAGCCTTTTGTGTTGGGTACCTACTGGGAAAATAAGAGATATAGGATCGGATCATAGTTTCCTTTTAGAGGGAGAACAGCATTTGCAGGAGAGAGTGTAAGATGAACCAGGCTGAATAGAGTCTCAAGGTAGGGAAGACCAGCTAGGCTGAAGGTTACCAGGGTGGTAGGAAAATTTGCATTGGAAACGTGAGTAAGCCCCTCTAAGGGTGGAGTTGATGGACATAGGAGGGATGTTGCAAAATGGAGAACTGGAGTAAGTTCATCAGCAGATGCAGGGACTGGCCCTCCAGGGCCAGGTTTTATGTAGGAGGGAAAGATTGCAGCGCACCTGTTCTTGGCTTCCATCATTCCCAATTCTTTTCTTGGCTCTGTGCCTAGCTATTCTTGTGCTCAGGATAAGTTTGTTAAACAGCTCTCGTTGGAATGGCTATGAAATTTGATCATAAACTTAAGAACCCTCCTCTCCCCCTCTTCACCTAGTCCCAACTGTATCTAATTTGGGAGAAAGGAGAAGACATACTGGCTTAAAGAATTGGGAACAAGTACAAAGAGAGCCGGAAGTGCTCTTGGGTGAGAACCTGACAGTAGGTGATGGCATGTGAGTAAAGAGGCATCACACAAAAGGAGAAACCACCAGATTGTCTTTGTCTGGGGGAAGTGAATGGGAGAGAGACTTTGAATATGATTTGGAATTTGTAAGCCTAGGGAAGCAGGAGGGGGGAATGGAAAGAAATGGATAGTTGGCCAAGTGGCATGCGCTCTTACTATGTGTAGTTTCGAGAGTTTGGGACTTATCAAATGCCCGTTCTTTTTGACTTAGTAGAACCACTGAGAGAGTTTGAGACGGAGGCTCCGTGACATATTTTGGTTGGCCTTTGGGGATATCACTGCAGCCTCCCCTCCCCCCAAGTTGTGACCTTGAACTGCCCAGGTGAATCAGATTAGTGACAGTGTTCAGCTTTGTGTCACTAGTAAAGATAACTGGCAGAATGATGGGCTTCCCTAGTTCATACATTTTTGTGGTCTTCAGACCTGTCAATTTGTAAAGCAGTGAGTGACGCTCCCATATCATAGCACAACCTACATTCAACTAGAACCTTATAGAGGCCCACCTCAGAAATTTAGTGTCAGAACTTGACATAAAGCACATTTCTAAAGAACTAGAAGAATCTTATTAGGTTCTAGGGTCTGTGTCCACTTGGTTAAAAAAACAAATAAACAACAAAGTCAAACTCATTGCCATCGAGTCAATTACAACTCATTGTGATCCTGTAGGACAGAGCAGAGCTGTCCCTGTGGTTTCCTAAGACTGTAACACTATGGGAATAGAAATCCTCCTCTTTCTCCCAAGGAGCAGGTGGTGGTTTCCAACTGCTGACCTTGCACTTAGGCGCCCAGTCTGTACGTAACCTCTATATGTCACCAGGGTGAAATAATTGGATCAAGCTGGATCTGTTTTGCAACTTTGCTTAACAGTGAAGAGCATATGTTATCAATTGGCAGGGTCACCATGTTGCCTTCTGGTTTTTGCATTCTTCACTGGATGGACATATGTGAAAAATTCTACTCAAGTACAGGGCTTTTAATAGGTCTGTGATGGTCTTGATGATTGCTGCCTTTCCCCTATCTGTTTTGTTCTACAATTAATCCTCCCTGTGACTCAAAGCCACATACAATGCAGGGGGAGCAAAGTTGACTATTATGCAGTATCCCTTCAGAAGATGCTGACCAAAAATCTAGTAATGGAAAGTAGTTAGGCTGACTTTTAACAGTTTGCCCCACCATTCTATATGTGCTACCAAGGTGATCTGTAAACATTTCACACACAATTCTAGTAGCATAAGTTCTATTGGGATCCACTCCCCATTCTACACATTGCTTACCATGGTAGTGGATCTTTGAGTCATGTTCATCAAATGGGAATCTGTGACAATTGATTTTGGCCATTTCAGCTTAGGGTACCGATAAGATAGCGCTGTCTGCTCAGGTAGCCAACCCCTCCAAGAAATGTCATTTTAAGTCATGTTAGGTTAATTTCTAAGAGAGACCTACCAACCATAGAGTTGGGTATAGGTCATTTGGGATGCAAATAACTTCTATAATTATAAAGCATGCACTTCAGTACTTAACTCATTGCCATAAGACAAGTGGGTTCCAAGTCAGGGAGGGGTGGGTGCTTTCTTTTATATGCTAACTGGAAGATGATTCTGGTGACTTAGTCCCTAAAGAAAAATTGCATGAAATATTCTTACCCTTTCCCATATTATTATACTCTTCTCAACACAGGTCTCCTCAATAAAACCAAACCAAAAAATTTGCAAAACTCGCCACAGCTTCGTTTGCATTAAAACAAAAACAAGCAAACACAAAGTGTGCCACTAGTTTGGCCAGGTACTTGAAGAGGTGGAATAGTTCTTTGATGCTGGTAATTGTGAGACAATTAGTGGTTAGAATTTTATGGCCAATTCATAGATCCATGTTCCCCACACTCTTGTACTTGTTAGTGCAAAAACAAAACAACAACAACAAAACAGAATCAATGAGAATGATACCCCTTCTGTTCCTCTGTCACTAATGAGGTGGTATGTGGTTTGGGATGTGTTTTACTTGGCAAATTCCTCTAAATATTGCCCTGCCTGGCAAGTTGTTTCACAGAAATCTTCTTTCCATGTCAAAGTTGGACAATGAATATGAAAGACCAGAGAAAATCAGTGCATTTGAATATTAGTGTTGGCAAAGAAGATTGAAAATACTGTGGACTGCCAGAAGACCAAATAAACTGATCTTGGAAGAAACACAGCCAGGATGCTCCTTAGAAGCAAAGCTGGTGAGACTTTGTCTCATGTACCTTGACCATCTTGTCAGGAGAGACCTGTCCCTGGAAAAAGACATCATGCCTGGTAAAGTAGAGGACCAGGGAACAATAAGAAGGCCCCTAAAGGTAGAGTGACATGGTGGCTGCGGCAATGGGATGAACCATAATAATGATAGTGTGGATGGTATGGGTCCAGGCAATGTTTCCTTCTGTTGTACACAGTCCTAATGAGTTGACACCAATTCAGTGGCCCCTACCGACACCAATAGCACGCTTCGACACTGTCACATTGGAGGTATTGGTTATGTGGAGAAAGCTGTTCAGAATCAGAAGCAGGAATAAAGGGCTCTTGAGAATTGGGGAGGGAGGCAAGTGAGATGGTAACCCATTGAAATGAAGCTTGGCTTCACTCAGCAAATGGAGACTGAGTTTAGAGTCTGGAGTAAGACAGCCTCAAGAGACATGTTTCACATCATATAAGCCTTGGTGCCCATCTTTAGAGCCATTGGGCATGGCATTCATGCTAAAATGATACATATCAGGAACAAATACAGGAAACAAACAAATGAAAAAAACAAATCATCATGTAAAAGGACCTACATGTAAAGGATCTCTAAAGCGCACGTTGATGCCCATCTGTATCGTGTCCTCAGAATAAGGCCGTGAGTTAAGTTTTGGTGCTTTGGGACAGAGGGCATAAATGTCGTCAGTCACTCTCTGGTCATTATCCTTTCTTAACTTTTCAAGTGTCTTTATGAATCTTCAGGCATTCAGATATATCTTACTTTTGCAGTCTGCAGTTAGGTATTGAAGTCCCGAGGTGGTGAGGTCCTGAGGCACTCAGCTGCTAACTAAAGGTTGGATGGGCACCTGAGATTTACTTTCAAACATAGCAGCCACTGAAAACCCTATGGAGCACGAAATGGACTCAAAGGCAACTGGTTTATGTAGGTAATTATTATATGTAGTGATGGAGTTAGAATAGCCTCCCTTTAGATCAGGGGTTCTCAAACTATGGCCCGTGGGCCATATGCAGCCTGCCAAGGACCTTTGTCCAGTCCACCAAGTGTTTTTGCCACTGCTGCCTGTCCTGCCCGGGCCCGCAGTGCGCTTGTGTGGAATGTGCCCCACGCTCTCGGATTCCCCTCCTTCTCTCTGTCTCTGGACTCCTCCTCGCAGTCTTGGGTGTGTAACAGAGCTACTCAACAGTTTCAATGTGCAACTTCAAGGAAAGGGGAAGCTCATCTGCGAGATGCAATCACATGTGAAAGCTTTTGAAGTAAAATTAGGCCTCCTCATCAAACAAGTGAGGGAGGAAAATTTCTGCCATCTCCCTACTACTCAAACTCTGTTAGCGGAAAAACCATTGGTTGCATTCCCAAACAAAACGTGTGGATTCACTGGAAAAGTTGCAAAAGGAGTTCCAATTTAGATTTAAAGAGCTTCATCTCCATGAACAGGACATACAGCTTTTCCGTAACCCATTTTCTATTGACATTGAACATGTGGATTCAATTTACCAAATGGAACTGGCTGAACTGCAGAATTGTGACTCTGAAAGACGCATCCAAGTCAAGCAGCCTTCCTAGTTTCTACGCATCTCTCCCCTCTGAGACATATCCTAATCTCAGGAACCATGCACTCAAAATGGCAACCATCTTTGGCAGCACTTGTCCTGTGAACAGACTTTTTCCAGAAGAAACATCTGAAATCTCCAACCAGATCTAGACTAACTGATACACACTTGCATCACTTGTTACAACTAGCAGTGACAAATATGGAACCGGACATTGACCATCTCTTTAGCAAAAAGCAGGCCCATAGTTCCCATTGAAATACTGGTAAGTTTGTCGATTTAACTTTACTTGTTCTTCATTTTAAATATTGTATTTGTTCCCGTTTTGTTTTTTTACTTCAAAATAAGATATGTGCAGTGTGCATAGGAATTTGTTCATAGTTTTTTTTAAAACTGTAGTCCGGCCCTCCAATGATCTGAGGGACAGTAAAATGACCCCCTGTTTAAAAAATCTGAGGACCCCTGCCTGAGATGTATGAAGTTCATTCTACAGTGCTTGTTCACAGTTGGTCTCCATAACAAAGTGTATGGATCTCCAAACTCAACCCAAATTCACTGCTGTCCAGTCAATGGCATCTCATAGGGACCCTGTAGGACAGGTTCAAACTGCTCCCATGGGTTTCAGAGACTGTAACTCTTTAGGGGAGTAGAAAGCCTCTTCCTCCCATGGATCAGCTGGTGGTTTTGAGCTGCTGAGTGCATAACCCACAGCATCACCAGCATTCAGATTATGGAACAGTATTAAAGGATAAAACCCAAACAAAACAAACTTACTATCAAGTCGGTTCCAATTCATTGTGACCTCGATCAGGTTTCTACGACTGTAAATCATTATTGGAGCAGACAGCCTCATCTTTCTCCCAAGGAATGGCTGAATGACTTGGACCGCCAATCTTGTGGTAAACAGCCTGACGCATATCCCTTAGCACCACCAGGACTCCTTAATAAAAGATAGATGCTGACATAATTTGGCTACAGAATGCACTCATAGCAAGGCATTCCACTGAGCACACTTGATTCTTTTGTGCCTTGTCTTCACCTTATTTTAATAGAACCTACTATGGTCAGCCTAGTTTACAAATTAGGTTCTCACAAATAACTGGAGTATCTACCATTTGGCATTCATAGCAGGAACAAATACAGGGGGAAAGCAACAAATTAGAAACAATCATACAAAGGGCCCTATGTGTAGGCATTTTGCTGTTATCAGGCATTAGGTGGATATTTTGCTCTTAGCCCATCTTTCAAAGGTATATATAATAGTGTGGTTCCCCATATGGTATGTAATTTTATGTAGGAGTTTGGGGAATCCTTTAAAAAGGAATCTTATAGACATATATCAGAAATGCACAGAGCCTGTAGGAGAGCCTAATTTCGGCTTTAAAGTGTTTATTTTCCCAGACTTACAATTATGAATAAACTAGTATAAAAGCAGTAGTGTCAGAAATAACTGTTCTTAATGTATTTCAAACTAGGAGCATTTCAGTTACTATAGGACCTGGAATTTATCATTTGCTTTATTAGGATGTTTCATACCAAGCCTCTGAATTTTGATGATATTTTATTGGCTAACTTTCTGCTTTAGGTTATTCATTTGACCCGCCATTCTTCAGGGCTGGGTGATGTGTCTGCTAAGGAAACAGCTTTGACAGTTTGGCGCTTGGTCCCTTTTCACTTACCTTTAAAGGTGGAAGTATAGAGATATTAAAGGAGCGCATTAGGCCTGACAATCAAACCCAGTATTTCTAAGAAAATGGGTTTTCTTATGAGATGGCAAATTGGAAGACAACCTTGCCTAATGGGATATTATAAGTAAAGCATTTTAAGTCCACGTGTGTATAGATAAGCCACTTTCGTTAAGCATGTCCTGAAATTGCTTCTTAGAGTGTACACACTTGTTTCTAACGCAAAGCTCCCATCTGAATGTGAGAGTAGGAGCAAAGATGTCACATGGAAGAAACACCACGGTGCACCTGACTCAAGCCATGGTATCCTTAATTGCCTCACATGGCCGCAAAAGCTGGATAGTGAATCAGGAGCGCTGTGGAAGAATTGGTGCATTTGAATTCAGGTGCTGGTGAAGAATAGTGAAAGTACCGTGGACTGCCAGAACAATAAACAAATCTGTCTTGAATGGAGTACAATCAGAATGCTCCTTAGTAGTGAGCATGGTAAGATTTCACTTCATGTCCTTAGGGCTTGCCATCCGAAGGGACAAGTCCTTAAAAGAAGACATCATGCTTGGGGGAGTTTCAGTGAAAAAGAAGAAGACCCGCGAAGAGACCCTTATGTAATACAGCAGTGGCAAGCACGGGCTCCAGCATAGCCGCAATTGAGCGGACAGTGCAGGACTGAGGAGGGGTTCATTCTGTTGTCTGGAGGGAGTAAATGTGCGCGTAAGCCAAATCCCATTGCCACCAAGTCCATTCTGACTCACGGTGACCCTTGTAAGATGGAGTAGAACTGTTCTTTACGGAAGCCAACTGCTACATCTTTCTCTCACCATGCAGCCAATTGGCTCAGACTACCCACCTTTCAGTTCGTAGCTGAGTGTTTAACCTCTGTGCCACTGTTGTTGTTGTTGTTAGGGGCTGTCTAGTCAGTTCTGACTCATCATCGGAACAAAATGAAACAATGGCCAGTGCTATGTTTTCCTAAATATTGTTGCATTTTTGCCACTAAAAAAAAAAAACCCTAATTGCGATCGAGTCAATTCTGACCCATAGCAACCCTATAGGACAGAATATTGATTTACCCGGGCTTGAAAAATCTCACCTTTCTCACTCGGAGCAGCTAGTGGGTTTGAACTGCCAACCTTGCAGCTAGCAGCAGATAGCTGTTAGCAGCCTAATGTGTAATCCACTATGACACCAGGCATACTCTTTGTGCCACTGGGGCTTCTTAATTGAGGTAGCAGCATCCATGAAATAACAGATTTGGTCAAGTCATGGGTCTTGCAAGTTGTTTATTTGCAAAATAAACCAAGATGAGATTCTTTTTCCTTAGCAAGAGTGCAGGTATTTGTGGTATTTGTTAATATCACCACTGAATTGTAATGGACCAGTTTGGATTTGGAAGCAGTTTCTAACTTTGTCCATTCAGCGATGGCTTTGCAGATCTAAAGAATAAAGTAGGCTTTTGACGTGACTTCCTCTTTGTTTGCAGACATTTAAAAATGAATAGTAGTTCAATTCTTTTTTATTTATGGTACATAAAGCAATTTAATAAATTATTATGTAGTTGATACGTCTATCTTCTCTTTTATTAACTTTGAATTTCCAGGCCTAGCTGTTAAGGTGTTTCTCAGTATTTCAGTTAAGATTTTCCATTATAATTTAAAGATGATGTGGTTTACATCAATATCTAGCTTTTACTCTAAGCTAATACTGTTCATGTTAGCGTTAATTCTGTTATCTCAGTTCAACAATGATATGGTTGCTAGACCCCTTTTGGGGTATGTGTTAGAGGTCTGTAATGTAGGTACAAGCCATGCATTCTGCCTTTAAGAAGCTTGCAGCCCTGTTGAGGAGACAATATTCATGAAACACATGGGGCCATAGTTGATTGAATGACTGAATGAGTGAATGGAGACTATTAAATCTGTAGAAGTTTGGACAAAGACTAATGTGGGTAAAGATGGGACAACAGGGCATCAGGGACAATGTATCGTTTAGGCTGGGTAGGAATATTGTAGATGGAAAAAGCTGTCTAGACAGAGAAGCAGCTTAGAGACTTAGAGGTAATAATGAGCATTATATATATAGTGCGCAATGGACAACAAGCAAAGATAGGTTGAAGTGGGGCGGATGTAGCAAGGCAGGGGACCCTCAGAAGACTGTTGCTGGAATTCAGGCATTGGAAAATAAAGGTCTGCCAGTTGATGATTTTAAACTATTAATGGCCTGTGAATTGTTTCTTTCTTGGTCAGGTTTCCCTTTTGTCCTGTTAATTATGCCTCAGCAGCTCCTTTAATGTCATGAATGTCATGAAGCCCATACAAGAGACTGGGAAATAACACAAGCAGAAGTCTGCTGTATAGACAAAGTGCTTTCATTCACCAATAGACATTCAGCAAAAGTCAGTTAGATTCACAGTGGCTACACCACCCTTTGCCTGAGAGCCTTCTATGTCCTATGTTCTATTTTATAAACATCAGTGTCTCAAACATGACATTAGAAAATTTGGTTATTTACCCAAATCATGTAATATTAAAAAATAAAACTGTAATTATTAGAGAATTAAATGTCTTTCAACCACGTTTGTCTTTCTAAATTAATGAAATTTTACTTGGCTCCTGAATATTTAAGCTGCACGAGGTGGATATTGGAGAACTGTAACATTTACACGAGGATTGTGTAGTCATTACTGAATGATGAAATTCATTAAATTCATTTAAACATAGGTTAATCTAATGGGTTAATAAAATTTCCTTGTGGTTGTTAATATGTCCTGTTCAACATTGCTACAACTCAAAGACATACAAACTGTATAAGCAACCTTTTAAAAGAGTTAATATTTTTAATGGGAAAAAACCCTTCTAAAATAGTTTCTTAAGTTACAATAAAAGACATGTTTTACTATATATCGAACAGCAATTGCTTTAGTAAAAAAACTGAGGTCTAAATATAACACTTATTTAATTGATAATTTGTCTTTAGCTGAATTAAGACAGTACATTCAGAACCTAGACATTCTTTTTTGGTGAGCACTTACAAATTTTATTTTCAGAACTCTCTCCTTTTAGCCTCCAGAATGTTTCTGACTATAAAGACGTTGTTCCCCAGATGTGTGTGTGGGATCAATCTCTGACAGGTTCTAATCACATGTATGTAAACTTTGTCTCAGGAAATAACAACTCCAGCACCATGCTTACTGCCAATGTTCCCTATACAGTCTGTTTAGATTTTAAGTAAATCAGCTGTCCCTCATGTCATTGCCTTGAATTATGAATGGTTTGTTCTTTGAATTATAAATTACTACAGTGAGATGAGGACATACCAGCTGTTAGAGGAAAACAGCGGCTGTGAGACATTTTAAAATCACAGTTGATGAGGAAAAGATGAGTGTTGACCTATGTCATTGATCAGAGACCCCTGCCACGCGATAGGTTAGAAGGCCAAATGTAATTGAGTGGTTCTTGGGACAGACCACACAAAGGCGCTTGATCACACTTAATAAGCTTACGATCTGTGTTAACAAAGGTGGATGCCCTCATTCTGCATTGTTTTTAAGTGACCTCGTCAGTTCTGACTCACAGCAACCCTGTGAAACAACAGAAAGAAACATTGCTTGATTCTAGGACTTTTCACAGATGTTAATATATTTGAGCCCATTGTTGCAGCCACTGCGTCAGTCCATCTCATGGGAGATCTTCGTCTTTTTCCTTGACTCGCAACCAAACGTGATGTCCTTCTCCAGGACCCGGTTCCTCCTGATAGCATGCCCGAAGTAACATGCCTTAGGAGGGGGCGGTTGTCACTGCCATCAGGTCTATTCTGACTCATAGTGACTCTCTAATACAGCGTAGAACCCCCTTGTGGGTTTCTGAGACTGTCTGGGAATAGAAAGGCTTGTCTTTCCCCTAAGGACTGGCTAGTGGTATTGACCTGCTGCCCTTGCATTTAGAGCCGGATGTGGAACCACTATGCCAGCAGGGTGCCTCCACTGGGAGGAGAAGAAGGAGTTTTACATAGCCAGGCTTGAACCATGTAGATACCACCTTCATTTGTTGTTGGCTCCAAAGAGCAGGTATCTTAAATGGGCAACAGCCTCCCTAGTGTACAGCATAAGCAGAGGGGGAACATTGGCATTGGTTTTCCATTTGGGTCATGGACTATTCCATTTTAAAGTGAGGAAATAGGTGTAGGTTCAAAAGGTGCTGGTTCCTGTCTCCAATGGGCTGTCCTTATCAATCTACACTTGTGTTTATTTCAGTTCCCGCTAGAGGAATCCAGGTCACAGTGCTTTACAAAAGAGGAGCATTTTAGTCTTGAAACTATCTTTCACTTTTATGACAAGTTATAATTATTCACTGTTCCATCATAACCCTCCATTAACCCTTTATTCTCTTGTAGAATTTGCAGCAGCTCAGTGTGGACTTCGCTGCCTTCATGATCTCAGAACTGTTAATAGATTTCTTTGAATACTTTGACCCCCATTCTCTGTCATCACAAAATTGGAAGTGTTAATGTAGGAAGAGCCATCTCTTGCCCTATTCTTCAGCATAATTTCTCTGTGGAGTGTTTAAGAATGTCAGGCTCGATTATCTAAAGGCGTGATAAACTAAAGCAAAGCCCAAACTCACTGAGTAGACTCTGACTCGTAGCAACCAGAGAGGACAGAGTAGAACTGCCTCTCTAGGAGTGCACAGCTGGAAAGCTTCATCTTTCTCCCTCGGAGCAGCTCCTGGCTTCAAACTGCTGAACTTACAGGTAGCAGCCCAATGAAGAACCCACTATGCCACCTGGGCTCCCAGAGACTTACTGGCAAGTGAATTGTGTAATATTTACCACTTAAATTCTAGCAGTGTTGACCATTTTGTATGATCTAGAAAGCTACTTGCGGGTCCTACTAGTTTTCCTTTCTGAGGTGGCAGTAGTGTGCTGCAGGGGCAGGGTGAAATTAAAAATTTGAGTTCTGAGTTCATTTTTCTCCATCAATGGCTTTGAATCCTTAAAGTATATAAGTATTACCTGGGCTGACTTTGAATTCAGTGCAGTACTAGATGTGAAAGGTTTTTAGAAGTTTTTCTAGGGAGGAGATTTAAAAGCAGAGGATAAGTGAGCTGCTCTATCATACTTCTTCCAGCAATGGTATCTTTTTAAAAATAATTTCATTGGGGGCTCTTACAGCTCTTATCACAATCCATGCATACATCCATTGTGGCAAGCACATTTGTACATATGTTGCCATCATCTTTTTCAAAACATTTTCTTTCTACTTGAGTCCTTTGTATCAGCTCATTTCCCCCCTCCCCCGCCCTCCCTTTCTTTCTGTGTGTACAACTGCAACCATATGATCTTTGAGGATTTATTTGCTATTGTTAGTTATATGGGGACGGACCTGGCTGTCTGCATGGGGGTAAGAGTACCTGTCCCTATTTCTCAATGAGTTATAGCATAAGCTTTATTCGCTTGCTTGTCGTTTATTCTACAATTCCATGCCTATGGAAGATTTGAATGATTGGAACATGAATTGTTACAACTTATTTCTTCTCTTTCTGTTTTTTTTAAATAATTTTATTGGGGATTCGTACAACGCTTATCACAATCTATACATCCATCCATTGTGTCAAGCACATTTGCACATTTGTTGCCATCATCATTCTCAAAATATCTGCTTTACACTTGAGCCCCTGGCATCAGCTCTTCATTTTTCCCCTCCCTCTCCGTTCCCCCTCCCTCATGAACCTTGATAATTTACAAGTCGTTATTTTTTTGTCATATCTTACACTGTCCGTTTCCCTTCACCCACTTTTCTGTTGACCGACCTCCAGAGAGGAGGTTATATGTAGATCCTTGTAATCGGTTCCCCCTTTCTACTAAGTTATATGCCCCTATACAGTTAAATAAATTAATCTTTCTTTTCTAATATGTGTACATTGAGGCATTCTTACGCTAGTGCCCAGGATTGGACTTTAGGGCTTCTGTGTACTTTCACAGGAGAAAGATGAGGCTTTCTGCTCCAATAAGATGGAAACCCTATATTGGGATGCTATGCATTGGAATCAACTCGATGACAGTGGGTTTAGTTTTGTTTTGGTAGACTTTTGAGTGTATGTACATTAAAAAGAGAAGTTACATACCTCCCATCAGACTTTCACAGAAACTTTTGATTGTGCTGGCTTCTTAAAGCTATTGAAGGATTATTGACTAACATTGGGTGGGAATGTCAAAGTGTGCTATTCAAACTGGGGTACCATTGCAGACCCTTTAAAATCTCTTTGGGCACTAGATGAAGAACTCCTGATTATAGACATATTAGGAAAGAAAGAAGCATGTATCTTAACATATTGGAACCTGTAGCTATGGTGCAGTCTGCTAGAGCATAGATTTCCAAACTTATATGGCCTACCACCTCCTTTTCATAAAAAAAAAAAATTACTTAGCATCTTGACCCAACCCCCCAAGTAGATTTTTGTATTATTGCCTATAATGCAGGATAAAGTGTAGGTAGCTGCTTTTGCAGCCACTCTCCTGAATTGTCCCAGTGCCCCCCAGGAGGTGGCATCACCTGTTTTGGGAAACCCTAGGGCTGGAGGATCATTGAAGTGCCCCTTCTTGGGCTGTCCATTCTCCAGGCTTAAAATTTGATACACAAATTTGATATTGAAACAAATACATATATGCTATAATGGAGAATATAAAATGTACATGAATTTTTAAAAAAGCATGGGCCTCTAAAGAAACTTGCCATTTGTGTTGGGCCACCTTATGGCAACTCTCTTCAATGCCTACTTATTATTCATGCTTTTGCTTTCCTTCGCATACAGAGTACTTTGGATGAGAATCTTGAAAAGTCTAATGAACTATTTATTGGCCCAGCGATTGTGAACCAATATGAACCCTCTGTTAGAAAACGAGCATATCAAAGATAAAGAGCTATCTGTTATAAAGCTGGTTTCCATAATAGATTTACGAACCCGCCATTATGTCATTGTCACACTTGGAATAGCTAACATTTGGCAAACAAAAGTATAATTTCACTTTTATGGAAATATTTGATGTGTCTGTGGTCCCATTAATATAATTTAGATGAAATAAAACAGATTTGCTGAAGCCTAACCCAAAGGATTAAAAATTATCCTTGAAATCAGAGATAATATTTTGGCATGTAATTTGTGCTCATAATATATTTTATAGTGGACTTGTTTATATCACAGATCTAAGTCACAGATTAATTCAAAACATCAACCTTTAATTTACACAAAATTATATGTATTTGTTGTAAAAATAAACAACACCACTGCCATTGAGTAGATTCAGATGCATAGTGACCCTTTAAGAACCAATATTGCTTTGAAACTTTAAAATAATTTATTTATGTAAATCACCCATGGTATAAATCTGCTTGAGGGCAAACTATTTCAAAAGTAAAATTTCTGTCACTCCCTGTGGTATTTCATAGTTTGCAATGCAAAAAAATTATCTGAACCTGGTCAAGTGATAGCATAGACTTACTAACATGGTAACTTGTTCATATATAATAGCCTTAAAGTATACAAAGTTAAAATTTTTCATATCAATCTTCTCTGCATAAATGAAAAAAATTAACAAGGATCTTAATGGTTGCTGCCAAATTCCTGAAAGTCTAGACTGTACATCTATGGATTCTAAAAAATCAACAGCAAAGAAAAAATATTATGTCTATAGTATTAGTACATGTTCTTTTAAGTAGTATGGAAGAAATAGATTAATGAAATATGAAACCGAATAAACAACAGGATATTAAATATCAATGATACTATTATTTTTATTGATATGATTTTCTTTATATTAAGGATTTGCTCTAAATGGGTCTCACAGGAAAGATATTGATGATTTTATCATCGCTTTTACATTATTGTAATATGAAGTCAGTGATTTTCAGTATTCTTCTTCTTGTAAGATTATTCTCTGCCTTGTAGCAGAGAATGCAGTCTTATGCAGTTTCAAGTGCTGTTTCAAGAAGGGAAAGGTGTCCTCTACCTAAACCCCACCCCACCTTCTGACAGATATGAGTGGGTTGTTTTTCTGTCAAACCTGTGACTAATTCATTCAGGCTTCTAGAACTCTCTAGATGGAGAACCACTTGAAACAGTTTTGGTTTCTGCTCAACTAGTTTTAGGATAATGCTACCCTGGTTGTCAAACCTTTTTTTGTGATTTGTACGTTGGTTTGGCAACATTATTTTCAATAATCAATTGTATGTGATAAACTAGTAAAAGTTCTATGGAAATGAGTTTTTGCACTGTTTGTGATCCCTTAAAAAAGTCCAGACTTGCAGATTATCATCACCATCTCCCATTTCATCAGAGAAACATATTGAGATCTTTCCTTTATAACTTTCTTCCGTTATGTAGTTATGATTCTATGTGTTGGACTAGTTTTGCCGTCAGTCCCATATTCTCGTAGACTTTCTTACAATATGTGAATCTTTAAAAGAAGCAATAATTTTAAATACTTGAAATACAGCCAAATAACAGCAAATGCTTTTTATTGCATCTGTTATTTAAAACACACACACACACAACATATTTATTTTCGTATCATTATCAAAGGTAGAATGGAATGTAAATCGAGGCTAATCATACTTTTCCTTTTTTAATTTTGTAGATTTTAATCAATATTTATTTTAACCTGGCAGTTTATATGTAGATTTTATGAGGGATCTCACATGATTTGCTGGGCAATTTAAAGAGCCTAGAGTTAGATAATAAAGCCTGAAGAAAATCAGAAACCTCTTAGAGAAAGAAATCAAAAATATTTTTCCCTAAAACAAGTGATACAACAGTGGAAAGACTGCATCCTGTCAAAGGTGAAAGACTTTGTAGACATGGAAAAACAAGGTAATCCCATCAAGTTCCAGCTCGCACCAGTTTCACTGTTTTATTTTGTTTGACTAATCACCATTTGTCATTGAGTCAACTCTGAGTCCTGGTGACCCCAAGCGTGTCAGAATAGGACTGTGCTGAATTTTCAGAAGGGGATCACCAGACCTTCCTTCTGAGGGGCCTCGGGGTGGACTCCAGCCTCTAACTTTTCAGTTAGCTGCCAACTGTGTGAACCATTCATAACACTGAGGGCCTGCACAGGTGTGGTTTGGTTTGTTTTTTAGAAGATGCCGGTTTCAGAATGGTTTTCAATTTAGGGTGAAGAGGAAACTTTTGGGATGATGGCCTTAGGACCTTTAAAAGTTCATTCCTTTTTCAAAGCCACAATACTACCAAGAATGGTCATAGCCAACGTTTTCAGAGCTTGGAGGATTAATGAAAGGCTTCAGTCCATCCAAGGATGCTCTTCCACAAAATGGCTAGATTTCTGTAAGAACAGTGAGGCAGAATTTATTTATTTTTCTCATTTGTAACTTACCCTAAAGCCAACATCTAATGGAGGAAGCACCCACCCATAAACCAAACCCACAGCCATCGAGTCGATTCTGACTCATAGCTTCCCTATATAGCTCCTCAATTTTCCTTATGTTGAGAGAATTTTCACTTTCTGACCTGTCTGGCACTCTCCTAGAAAAGCCGCAGTCACAAAATGTGTCTTTATTTGATGTATAATTTGCTCAGTGAAAAAAATGTATCCGTATGTTAACTGTGGAAAGCAATAGAAAAACAATTGTTTAACATCATTGCTTCCTAAGGTAGAAATGTCAGTTGGCACAAAGAGGTTAGCCAAAAAACTTAAAAGGAAGAAGATCCAGGCCATGCAATGTCTTATAAGGGGCTTTGACAAGCTCCTGGGGATCTAGAATGCTATACACATGTACAGCAATGTGTCCATGCCAAAGATAGACTATAACCCAAAACCAACCAAACTCACTACCATCAAGTCTATGCCGACTCATAGCAACCCTTTACGACAGGGTATAACTGCCCCTGTGGGTTTGAGAAATTGTAACCCATTACGGGCGTAGAAAGCACCCATTTGCCTCCCAAGAAGTGGCTGGTAGTTTCGAACTGCTGACTTTGCAGTTAGCAGGCCAATGAGCAAACAGCCCTAATCTCTCACCTCTGGTTGATCTTGAAGCTTTGAAAAAGCAGGAAGTGAAGGCTAAAGCAGAATGCTGGATCATTGAAATGTGTCCCAGTGTACACACACACACACACACACACACACACATACACACACACACACACCCTTGCTGAAGTGTGAAAGACATATTGACTCAAGAAATTTTAGGAAACTTCTGTTGAATAATTAACTTACCACTAAGCTGTGTGAGCAGAGACATCAGTAGCTACAGATGACAAGAAAAATGTTACAGACTCAGTTCCGAAATATCACGAAACACCAAGCTAACAGCAACAGCAGAGCGTATGCAGAAGGGAGTTTGATTCTCAAACATGCTATAAGGGAAATACCCAGTTTTGAAGGAAAAAACTACACACAAAGAAACAGGATGGCAGGGGATTAAAAGACAAAACAAAACAGTAAATAGAACCTTTCCTTGAGGAAGCTACAAAACTATAGAAACATTTAGTGAACCAAAAGATCAGAATGTGGACCTACTGATTCTCAATAGATCATCCATGTAGTCTGTACCCTTCTGAAGGTAGTGTTTCTATCGGTCGAACCCCCCCTCAGAGAATTCTATGCCCTTTGATTCACACCACAGCAAAATGGCAGTTTGGGCATCCTCTAGGGAGGGACTCAGATGTGAGAAAGACAGGGCTCCCCCCCCCCCATAGAGAGTTGCAGTGTCAGAAATGCACAGGGGCAGTTCTGCTTGTACTGTGGTGTTGCTATGTGCCAGCATCAACTCGATGGTAGTGAGTGTAGTGAGTATGGAGTAGTAAATTGTGTTCTTTAAAATGTTCTTTGATGATTGGAGATGGAAAGTCTGAAGGGGCAACATGAAAGCTGTAGCGTGGGTGAGAAAGTTTCCAACAAAATTCTCATAGGATAGTCCTTGCTACATTTGATGAATGAGCAGGTGTGCGGTCTTGATAGGAAAAAGGTCCTGGAGACTGCTTTTCCTGGCCATTTTTTCACCAAGGCAGTTTGTAAATTTTTTAAGGGGGTGTAATTTTTTATTTAATAAAACACATCCTTTTAAAATAGATAATTTGATGAGTTTCGACAGATGTATACACTCATGTACCTCTGACAATCAAGGTCTAGAAAATTCCCATAAGGCAGTTTGTAATTTCTTAAAGCTCCTTTGTAATACGCCCCTATGATCATCTTTTGCCTTTTGAGAAAATGTATTAAGATGATCCTTTTGGAGTCCTGAAACACAGTTGCCATTATGCCTTGAATTTAACTGGATCAGCAGATCCCCTTAGAAACCACTGTTTTGATTGGACCTTTTTGTTGAAGTCACCCTTACAAGACTAAGACAAGTGCCTTGATGGCAGAGACATGTTTAAAACATTTTCTTAGGAATAATCCCATATATGTATGAACTGGAAGCTTAGTAGCCATACTTTCTGATTTAACCTCATACTAAAACAGACTTTACATCAGTTATTATAAATGTATTTTTAAAAAGTAAAGGATGCCATGTCTAAAGGAGTAAAGGACAGTATGAGAATAGTGTCTTGTCAAATAGACTCAGTGAAATGAGACTGAGTTAACCTGGATTTAACCTGGAGATAGATTAATTGGAATTCCTCATAAGAGGAATAAAATGAAGAAAAAAATTAGTAGAGCCGTAGCGACCTGTGAAACATCATCAAGCATGCCAGCGTATGGAAGAGAAGAGAGGAGATAGTAAGAATGCTTAATGGAATATAATAATTTGAAACTTTCTAAATTTGATTAACGCAATCTGTACATTCAAGAAACTCGACCACAAAATATGCTAATCTCAAAGAGATCCTCACATAGACATTGAGTAAATACAACAAAGAACCTTGAAAGCAATAATAGAGAAGTGAATCCCCAGGCAACTTTCACACACAAAGGATCTTCAGTAAGATCAAGAGCTATCCTGTCATCAGAAACAATGTAGGCCAAGAGGGCAGTAGGATGAAATATTCTAAGTGCTTGAAAGAAATAGAAAAATACACTGTCAACCAAAATGACTATAGCTAGCAAATCTGTCCTTCAAAAAAATGTATGCAAAATTAGAACATTCCGGATAAACAAAAACCAAGAGAACGCATCCTGAGCAGACATTTGCGAAAAGAGAGGCTTAAGGCTGTTTTAAATGACACGCTGTACTAACTTGAATGTATACAAAGAAATGGAGAGCGCTGGCAACGCTAACTACCTAATAGAGTTATTTACAGTATGAAGAGTTAGCAACTCTTACTTGATTTTTAAAAACAACGGCATAAAACAATACTTACAAAATGGTGGATGGGTTTATAATCTATAAATATAAAATTTAAATGAAAGTACGAACAACAGTAGAGAATCGAGCTATAGAGGAGCAAAAATTCTACATACTATTGAAACTAAGTTGTTATTAATTTAAACGAGATCATTTTAAGAGGTTAATTATAATTTCCAAGGCATCCATTGAAAAAATACCTCAAATCAGAGTAATGGATTGCTAGTTAGCTTTAGCAACCTTAGTACTTTAATATGTAGGTTAGCTTCTTAGAGTGGAGGTATAAATTGATTTATCCCCAGAGTTGTTTCATTTTACAATTTCATATGCTATAAACAGGCACACGTATATTGCCTAAGTAGAATATATTGGGTTCTTTCTAAACAGCGCTTAATGAAATACTAAAAACATAATTTAAAAATAATCCTCAGAATATCTTTATTAAATAAGCGTTTGTTCTTACCGATAAACCATGCATCACCTGAAAAGAGAGTTTATTTTTATTCCAATTTTTTAAGATATCCAAACTCTACCAAAGAGAATTTAAGCCTCTCCTGTTTCTTCTCAGCATGATTTCTAACTTGGAGGGTTTTTTTTTTATCATATTAAAACACTGAAATTTTAAAATATTAAAGTTTATATGTTTTAGAATTTTGTAACATTATGCCTTGGGGAACTTAAAACAATTTAAAAAATCATTCTGCGTTTCCCCACCTTTCTTTTAGAACTAATTTCAAGGGATCTTCAACCTGATGTGAACTATGTCTCACACAATTTTTCTTTCTATTGCCCAAGGAGTTATTTTAGCTGAAATGCAGTCCCTTAAGGGAATGTTCTTTTTTTCTGAAGTTTGACAATGATAAAACTATGTGGAAATTTTTAATATAGAGATTTTTTAAAATCCCTTTTATTGTGAATTAGATGAAGACTTACAGAGTAGATCGTGGTTTTACATGATCAATAATTCATACACATTCTGATTCAATTAATTCATTGCAATGTCCTCAGCATCCCACTATTTATCCCACGTTTTCCTTGTGTTTCCTGTTACCTTTCCTCCTCCTTTTTACCCTCTTAGCTTTGTCTTCAAAGCCCTTTTGATCTTAACCAACCAAACCAAAATCAAATTCACTGCCATTGCCTTAGTGACCCTAAAGAACAGGTTAGAACGGCCTCTGCGTTTCCCAGACTGTAACTCTTTACAAGAATTGAAAGCCCCGCCTTTCTCCTGAAGAACAGCTGGTGGTTTTGAACTGCTGACCTTGAGGTTAGCAGCCCAACATATAACCATATACCCCCAGGGCTCCTTTTGATCTTAAATGACTGATTATTCTAACAAGGAGGTGTGTTCAGTTCCAGATGAAAGGCTAACGTCTATAGGCAGATGAAGGCCAGTCTTGGGGGTCCCACCTATCCCTATAAAACTAGTCAGCCTGGTCTCTCAGGGTTTTGACTTCTACTCCTTGAAGAAGTTACCGTATATACTCGTGTAAGCCGAGTTTCCCAGCACATATTTAATGCGTTTTTTGTGGTAACATTAGGTGCCTCAGTTGATATTTGAGTCAGCTTATACTCGAGTATATAGGTAATCCAAATATACACTTTTTAAAAGTGAATTTACGATGTTCAAGGCTCTGTGCGAGTTCCTTAGATGAGATAGAGTTCCTGCCTTATAATTCCAATATACTCATGGTATTGATGCTTTGTTCCTATTGGGTATCAAAATCAGCTCTAGTTTGGGCTTGCTTTCAATACTGTTTATTTGTGGAAGAACTAAGGTGGAAGGACAAACAGATAAAAGCGTTGAACGGTGTTGAGTGAATCTTGAACCTGCTGCATGTAGTACCAAAGGACTGCAGTACTTCTAGGGGCGGGCTGGCTGGCTGGCAGGCTGGCTGTCTTTAGGAGGTCTGGCAAACAAAGTAGGATTCCTTGTAAGTAGGAAGCTATTGAACTGGTGCTCTCTGAAGGGACTACTGTCTTCTTCTTTCTCCCTTGGGGATCTTAGTCTCCTATTTTAGCATTTGTTTACCAAGTTTAAAGAGAGTAGCTTAGCAATTTTGTAGTAATGTTTCATCTTAGAGACAATGGCTGAGGAAGGGAGAAAAGATGCAGTTTCAGTTTATAGATATGGAAAGTTCTAAAATCACCTCCAAAACTCAAAGCATCATCTTTTTTTTAAAAAAGGATGAGGCTTATTAGTTCTGACAGCACAATTTCTTTTCTGTAATTTTGAATGTTTTTAATGTGACCTCACAACAAACTTGCTATACTATTTTAAGCAGTCTAGTTATAAATTAAGTGATATTTTTAAAATGTTATTCAATTTTGAAATAATGAAATGTGAATTAAATGAGCTGTCTTCAAAGGTGATTGAATTTTATATTAGTTACTGTGGGAATAAAGAAGTAAATAGGGCTTTCCTGCTCTTAAGAGGTTTATATTCCACTAAGAGTATCAGGTTATACATGGAGATAGCTGTGATTCAAAGAGATAAGGGGCTCGTAAGAGGTACAAACAAAGCCCATAGAAGTAAAAGGGGTGATGACTTTGAAGGAGAGATTTTAGCTAAGTTGAGTAAAGAGTCCCATGGTTCATGAACATACAAATTGCTGCACTCACATCATATATGTAATCTAGACTGGTTTATTATAACTATTAATTTTTATGCTGAAGACTACCTTTTATTAATTTTTATATGAACATTAAAAAGGATTATATAAACCACCCATATTTCCAAACAAAAGCCTGTCTTCACTAAATAAATCTGATATTTTTTCTAGCATTGCTGTTTAGACATAGAGAGTTGTTGACCTGGGAATGGCAGGCTAATAAGTTATTTTTTTTAAACATCATTCCAGGAGCAAAGTCAATAGTGAGGAATCGTGGGTCTGGGGTTATATGTGTCGATCAAAATGTCAGGACCAAGATAATGTGTCAACTTAAGTCAAGAAAACTTGTGTCCCTAAATGTACCAGACACTGTGCCAGGTACAACAAATAGTACAGTCCCTAGCCCTTGAGTAGTTCACAGTCCAGCAAGGGAACCTCTCAGAATGCTGGATCAGTGGACAAACTTATCCCTGAATCCCATCCCATAATTCCTAGACCTTCTGATCTGGGTAAAGGGAACTATGCCAGATATAAGAGGAAAAGTCTGCCAGGAATTATTTTTTTTGAAGAGGCAGTAGATGCATATGATATGAAACTGAACACGCACACAAACACACACACAGAAATGAGCTGTAGGTCTCCCTTTCCCCCTCCCCCATCTCCCAGCTAACCAATTTCCTTCACCCAAAACCATTGCTGCTATCAGTACTTATTTCGTGTATGCTTATGCCAGCAGTTATATGCACATAGCTTCTTGTCTTCCACAAAGTGGAGCATATTGCATGCATTTTTCTGCTTCATCTTTGTTCACTTTCCAGTAAATCTTGAAGATGCTTCCATATCAGCATATGTGGAAATGCCTGCTTCTTTTTTTTAAGTCATTTTATTAGGGGCTCGTACAACTGTTATCACAATCCACACATACATCAATTGTGTCAAGCACATTTGTGCACTTGTTGCCCTCATCATTCTCCAAATATTTGCTCTCCACTTAAGCCCCTGGTATCAGCTCCTCATTGCCCCCCCCCATGAACCCTTATTATTATTTTGTCATGTCTTACTACTCTGGTTCTTCTTTTTAAACTTTTTATTTGGTAAGAATTTTAGACTCTTATGAAATTGCAGATATTAATAAAGAAAATATGGAAATGCCCTGTGTTCCTATCACCCAGCTTCCCCCGTTGGTAACATCTTACATAACTAAAATGCATTACCAATATCCAGAAATGGATTGATACAATCTCAGTGGGTAGACTACATACAATACATGGTATTCCATTGTATGGGTGGCCCATAGTTTATTGAACTAATATTTTATTGATTTCTATTTAGATTGTAGAACTGTTAGTACAGTGAAAGATTGAAGGTAAACAAATATCTGTGTATTCATGGCCACTGGTAGCATACATGCTAAAAAATAATTGCCCTGTCTCGGTGAACCCAGCCTCATAGACACAGAGTTGGAAAGCAGAGTACAACAGTAATAACTGTATTTTGGATTTCTACTTGTACATCTCTGGATGTAAGTGGGAATACATGTGTCTGTGTGCATATATGTCCACATGCTCGTGCGCTAATGGAGTATAAGATAAAATCTGTAGCATGAGACTAGTGTTCCAATTCCAAACTTCAAAGCTGGCTACTTTCAGATGTGTGATGTCCTCTGCTAATAACTCCCACTAATCTTCCCCAATGCCCAAGTTATCGAATACTTTCTATTAATTATGCCAATGTCTTTCACATCAGATTATAAACTCCTTTAGTAGCAAAACCCTCCAAGTACCACTTTGTTATCATCTTCATCATCTTCCCTTCCCTTCTCCCCACTCCACTATTATCTGTCTAAATGGAATATTATATTATATGGAGGTACTTAGTAAAATTTTTAAATTGAAGGCAAGGAAATTAATCTCAGGTGAATTTTTAATCAGCCTCTCATTACTTCAAGAGGTCATGAATTTTTAAAACCAAAATTAGTTTGAATTAAAATACCCACATATACCAGACTGGCAGGAGAGAAAAAGGGTATGCTATAAAGTCAACCAACTAATGATGGAGTGCTGGAATTTCAAAAACATTAAGCATTGTACTATTGAACAGAAGAACATAGAGTAGCTTGAGAAATTGTAAGCAGGCTATTGAGTTTGGATTCCATTGAATATTTTAAAAAATAGGAATAAGAATAATCTTTTATAAGGGTGTTTTAAGGACACATAATGTGTACAAAAGAAATCTATACTGTTACAGAAAGCAAAGCATTTTAGGCCCTATTCAGAAAGAATGTAACATGGTTTCTATGTATTATATGCTTATGTTCACTAAGTACCATGCTAAGAAGTTGCATAAATCTTTTGCCTGAAAAATGCATAATTTTATTAGATATTAACTTTTCTCTGCCATGGATTCAGGGAGAAAATTGTCCATTTTTAACACTTTTTTTAATTATTAATGCCAAGAACTAGAAATGTTTGTGAAATTTTAGTTACATCGAACATTTCATTTAACTACATGATTGGAACCATATGTGGTATATTTCATGACAGCTGTAAGCACACAAAGAAGAAAGAGAATCTACTGTTTTTTAAAGCATTTCCCATTGTGTAGACTTTATATTAGCAATTTAACTGAAGAAAAGGAACAGACTAAGTGTATAACCTAATTGACAAAAATCTTACAGAAGTGACAAGTTAAACTAGATAGTGTTAGTTACAAAATAGCTTGAAGATCAAGCCGTGGCCTAGATAAGGAATTGCCATCTACATCAGATTCTAATATTTGCTTGCGTATAAGGTTTGAAAACATAAGGAAGGACTGGGGAAGTGATGTTGAATAAAACTGGGGGAAGATACTGTTCAATTTTAATGTTCACAGTGGATTATCAAGTGAGCGCTTCTTGGCCAGCAGCACATAAATATTTTTTCATTATAAAGAGTAACTATTACTGGAACAAAAGTGGAAGAAACATTTGTTATCCTTGATTATTTGCTATAAATAATTTTTTTTGGTGGCCAAATCAACAACGTACTGTTAGTTTGCTCTGAGATTGAACATTATTACACTGAAACTCTGCTATCTTGATGTTAACTCTAATGGGTTTTTACCTGTATTCCAGGAAATGAAGCAAGTTGGAGTGATTCCAGTAGGTTTTATTTTTCAGCTTTAGTGCTAAAACCAGATTGTGTGCAACTCTGAATCATGGTTCTATAAATTCATGGCTATACTAAGTAAATTACAGTATATCTTCCAGTACAATTAGAAGGCTGTAACTTGCAAGCTGCCTTTCTTGGGGTTTCCTATGAAATAAAGATTAAATGCATCCCAAACCTGACTAGATGATAGTGAAGATGACTGTCTTCTACTATTAAGGTATTGAGAAATGGTAGGAGTTTAAAGAATAGTACCTTTTGGGGTTTGGTAGGCTTACTCATAAGCATGTGTGTTCATGCACACATATAATTTATAGTAATCTTAGTGTGTAATTTTCCAGTTTCCGTAGAATATTTTATCAACTTGTTCTTCCACTAAGTCATTCATTCATACATGCAGTAGTTACATAATCTGTTTCTCTAGTCGACCCAGACTAACACAATACATGAACCGTCTTTTCTACTTAACTAAGAAAGTGGTTCTTTCTATGACTATAAGCTATGCTGGCTCAAACATAAGAACAGTTGTGAGGATGGCGCAGGATTGGGCAGTGTTTTGTTCTGTTGTACATAGGGTCGCTATGAGTCAGAACTGACTCAATGGCACCTGACTACAACCATGAGCTATGTTTTGATTTTTAATATAATTAAACCTTACACACAGATGTAAGATTTAATTATATTAATATATGTATATATGTAAATATCCTTCCTGTAACTTTAATGTAAATAGTGTAAAAAGTCATTTCTCATGCCTTCTTCTCTTTACTTTTCCATTATTTCTTGAGCTATCTCTGTGTGCCTTCCCTACCATGCACCAGTCCCTTTATTGGAGTGACTGAGCCATAAGCGGGCAACTGAAAATGGTTGGGAGTGGGTTGGGAAGTAGCCATTTAGCTTTTGGTCAAGCTCTAAGTCCACATGTAGATAATGGGGAGTTGGATATTTGTGATTATTTGTGGGAGTGGGGAGGCATATTAGTAGTCATGCTGATGAGCTGGTTCTTATTTATTGGAGAAGAATCATTAAAGGTTTTAAATTATGTTTCAAATCATAGAAATGTAGACTCTCATTTTGGGGGAGAAGACTAGGATTATAAACTGAGCTAGATGAATAGTCTTTTTCAGGAAATTATAGGGAAATGAAGATAACTGGGCTTCTTGAACCAGGTGAGGGAGAGTAGAATGACTGGATTGAAGCATATATTCATTCCTTTTGATTTTTTCTTTTGCCTTCTGGGAAATGGTGTCGAGTGATATGAGTGAAGCAAAATGAGAAATTAAAAAGATTCGTTGTTGGAGAGAACATTGAACTAGTTTAACCCAAAGAGAGCATAAAGATGAACTATAATGAAGATCTGAAAGGAAAAAATAGATACAAATGATAGTACAGAAGAGAAATGCTATAGTTTAGTATTTATCTAAATAATGTGACTGATGGTCTAGAGGTTTATGTTAGGGTAACACTGTTCATCTAAAGAGCCTGCCTGTGTGTGCCATTGCCAACTGGATTTTTGAGAGCTTTGTCATGTGTACACAGGAAGGTCTGTAGTTTTGCTTCCCAGTGGAGATCTCCAGTTTTCACTGAAATCCCAAGAGGATACAGTCTGATTCCTGAAAATCTGGTAAAGTTTCTGGAGAGAAACAGGAGAAACAACATGTATTGAGAACTTGTTGTATGGCAAGCTAGATTTTTTAATGCTTGCCTTTCTTCTTTCCAACCAGATCAACCTCTACCCTTTTCTCTACTGTAAGGGTGTATATGTGGGCGAGGAGTTCATGTGCACTAAAGGACAACTCTCCGCCCTGTCAAAACCTCTGTCCTCCCTGAAGAAGTCCAAAATCCACCCTGTTCCTTCAGCTCTTTAGCCTTTTCCCTTTCTGCGACTCTGTCTTCAATTTATATGATCTACTGACTCCACAACAAAAGACTTGAGTCAGTTACTTTCTCCAGTCCTGGTCTTCTGTTTTCATACATCCTTTTTAATGACTATTTACTGCTTTATATGAAATGATTTTAAGTATATCTCTCTCAGACTACAAAATCCTCAGTGTATATTACTCCATATTAGTTTGCCGTGCTAAAGTGATGCTGTGAACTGGAGTTTGGTTTATTATCTGTGGTATGATCCTCCACACTTTGTAATCCTAGTGAGAAAGAATGAGCGAGGAAAGTCTATTAGCTTCCTTTGTAGTCTCTCAACGCAGACAACTGAATACCTAATTCAGACTCTTCCAGATGAAAGATTAACTTCTCCAGTGATACAGTAGTCACAGCTTTAGTCTACACCAGGGGTGTTAAATGGGCAGCCCCCAGACCACATGCGGGCCCCCGAGGTCATTTTTTTGTGGCCTGCGATACTCTGAAATAAAATGAAAATAGAAAAAAATTGTTGAAGAAAATAGCGCTTAGGGGAGATGGAGGCAATACCGTACACACAATTCCCTCGTTAACCCTTTAACTACTGAAGTTGAGCATACACGTGGCCCAGTGACTTTCCCGGGGGCCTGTGGACATGTATAAATGGGCTGACTCAGTTCTGGCGATGTTCAAAAGCGATATGTCTGCCACTCTCAGTGTCATGTAATGTAGACATCCCAGTAGTGAAAAGGTTAAAAAGAGCACTCTGGGTTGTGCTGTTATGATCATACCTAGCAGCAGCACTAGTTAACATTTTTAGAGGAAAGCCATTACGATTGTGCATTATATTTGTCAGCTGTTCAACATTTTGTGTTTTTTATGAGAGGAAAGTGCTGGCAAGATTTGGTTAAAAAAATTTTTAGTTTTATAAATAGATTAAATAAAATAAATGTTTAAGTAAACACAATTATATAGTGTTTTAATTATCCTATCCATATTCCTGCATCTTCACTTCAAAATATAAATTTAACAAAATTTGTAAATGTGATGTGGCCCACGTGAATCTTGCCTGTTGCACTAAATGGCCCACATTTTCATGGAGTTTGATACCCCTGGTCTACACTGTGAGTCGGAATTGTCTCAGTCGCAGTGTTTGCTTTTTTTTGAGTTTAGTCTTTAGTCTTGCGCTAGTGGGGGTTGCCTAGAGTAACAAATGTAGACTCCACCCCTAGGCCTGTTTATCAAGTTGACATGAAATTTTGTAACTACCACAAATCTGTACTGACAATATCATGTAGACTAGTAACTTGGGGGCTAAAAGCATGAAAAATGCTAAGATAAGAATTTCAAGCCACAGCAGGCACACATTTTTTCTCACAGAATAATGATACCCAGGAAGCCAAAGAGTACCCAGTTATCTAAGGAGATTTGAACTGTTCCAGATTAGAAATAGACTCAAACAAACAAAATCCTCACTGCCATCGAGTTAATTCTCACTCATAGCAACCCTGTAGGAAAGGGGGTAATTGCCCCTGTGGGGTTTTGAGACTGTAACTGTTTGAAGGAATACAAAGTCTTGTCTTTCTCCCATGGAATGGTTGGTGGTTTTTGAACTGCTGACCTTTTGGTTAACAGCCCCACACATAGCCAGAATCCCAGAAGTGGACTAAGTATTGCTAATTGTTTTCCCTCTGACTGAACCACTGGCAGTAATAGTCTAAGCTTTCTCAACCCCATACTCATAACCAATGCTTGGAAATTCCACTAAACTTTCTACTGGATCTGAGAAAAACTCTTGACTCACGGACATTGTTTAATATTGAATGGCCTTGTGTGACCCCTTGCTAACAAAAGCAATCAAATAGTTAAAAAGAGCTCATTAACTTGCATTAAAATGCTGTAGGAGCTAATTTAGGACACCAAGGATAAGCCTAGTGGTATCTTAAAAAGGTTCCTAGATTATGACCAAGGAATTTGTGACCTCATACAGATCTGGTGGGATGTAAGTAACTTCACACATACTGCTTTTTTAGAAATCCTGGGCCTGTAAAGCCTTTATCATTCAGGGTTAGTCATAACCAGAGACGGGGGTATTGTGAAACTCTCTGCAGTTCGTTCTTTAGCTACACTGGTGTTGGATTCTTTTAAAAATAGAGGAATTCCAGACAGTAACCATGTATCTTGGATACATGGTTATCCAGGATCGCACTGCTTTCAAACTTTTCGTTCCACTTTGTGCATTTGTTGTTGTTAAGTGTTGTCAAGTAGATTCTAACTCATAGAAACCTTGTACACAACAGAATGTGCCAGGCCCTGTCCCATCCTTAACAACTGTTGTTATGTTTGAGCCCATTGGTGCAACCATTTGTCAATCTATTTTGTTAAGAGTCTTCCTCACTCAACATCTGCTTTTCAAAAGTGATGTCCTTCTCCAGAGACTTCTTCCTTTTGTTAACATGCTGTAAGGATGTGAAACAAAGTCTCTCCATCCTCACTTCTAAGGAGTATTCTTGCTGTGTTTCTTCCAATACAGACCTGTTCATTCTTCTTGCCATCTATGGTAAATCCTGTGTTCTTCAGCAACACCATAATTCAAAGGCATAAATTATTTTTTGTCTTCCTTATGAATTGCCCAGTTTTCCCAGGCATGTTATTGTTGTTATTAGATTGAGTTAGTTTTGACCTATCACAGCCCTATGCACAACAGAATAAAACACTGCATGGTCCTTGTAACTGTTCCTGTAACCGAGCCCATTGTTGTATCCATGGTGTCAATCTATCTAGTTAAAGGGCCATCCTCTTTTTAGTTGCCCATGCATATTAGGTGATTAAAAACCCATGGCTTGTGTCAAAAGCACCCTAGTCCACTAATTGACATCATTGTTCGTTAACAGTCTAAACAGGACATTTGCAGCAGTTTTACTTAAATGTAATACATCATCAGATTTCTTTACTGCTGTTTCCATGGGTGCCTCAGTTTACTAATATTACCCAGCCATTATGCCAATATTTAGATTGGAAAAAAGGGACACTAGATACATAAGGACTTGCTGTTTGCCAATTTATAACTTTAGCCGTTTCCTTTAAAACATGCTATATGTGAAATGTGTGAAATATGAATCTAGGAATGTTGGAAGCCGTCAAAAATAAAATAGAACACATAAAGGTGATAGTGTAAGCATTAGTGAGTAGAAATGGACTTTTCCTGGCCATTTTGAGTTCGATAATCATTTTGTACTATGCTAGAAATGACAAGTTGAAAAGGAATAGCATTACATTCATCATCAAAAAGAACGTTCCAAGATCTATCTTGAAGTACAATACTGTTTGCAATAGGAGATATCTGTATGCCTACAAGGAATTCCAGTTACTAGATTACTCAACTGTGTAGCAACCAGTAAACTAATGATGAAGAAATTGAAGAATTCTACCAACTTGTTCAATCAAAAATTGATCAAACATGCAATCAAGATACATTAATAATTACATGTGATTGGAATATGAAAGTTGGAAACAAAGATCTAAGGATCCAAAGCTGGAAAATAAGTACTTGGTGATAAAAAAAAGCTGGAGTTGGTATGATAGAATTTTGCAAGACCAATGAATTCTTCATTGCAAATACATTTTTTCAATAACTTCAACAGCAACTACAAACATGGACTTCACCAGAAAGAATGCAAAGGAATCAAAGCGACTGTATCTGTGGGAAGATATGATGGAGAAGCTCAATATTATTGGTCAAAACAAGGCCTGAAAATAGAGGGAAGAACTCAGAGGCAAAAGCGATTTATAGAGCTACAGCTATAGGCATGTATATATGTAAATATATTAATTTATAATTAAAAAGTATAGAGGCCAATGTACATATATTTATGTCATGTATTAAGACAGCAGACGGACTTTGAGCCTCTACTCAAGGCCTCGCGAAACACAAGAACACTTTGTTCTAATAACCTGGCATCCTTTGATACTCACCTTCCCTGCATGATCACTGAAGACAAAAAGGGTATATAAGCAAATATGGTGAAGAATGTGGATGGTGCCCGGCTATTAAAAGATAGAGCGTCTGGGGTCTTACAGGCTTGAAGATCTAGCAGAGAAGCAAATAACCCTACATGGAAGAAGCACACCAGCCTGGGTGATCATGAGGTGTCAACAGGATCAGGTCCAAACTAAACAATTATATCGATGTGAAAGAGGTGGGTGGAGTGGAAATCCAAAGCCCCTCTGTAGACAACTGGACATCCCCCCACAGAAGAGTTGCAAGGAAGGGAAAATTCAACCAGGGTGTAATATAGCACCAACGAAACACACATCATTTCTCTAGTTCCTGAATGCTTCCCCCCCGCCCCGCCCCCACTATCATGACCCAATTCTGCCTTAAAAATCTGGCTAGACCGGAGTATACACATTGGTACAGATAAGAGCTCTTGACACATGGAATTCAGGACAGATAAAACCCTCAGGAACAGTAGTGGGAGTAGCGATATCATGAGGGTATGGGGATGAGGGTTAGGGGGATAAAGGAGGACCCCATTATAAAGTTGGATATATAGCCCCCCCCAGGGGGACAAATATCAGAAATGTAGGTGAAGGGAGACAATGGACAGTGTAACACACGGAATAACTATAATAATATATAATTGATCAAGGATTCACGAGGGGGGGAGTGGAGCTGATAACAAGGGCTAAGTAGAAAGAAAATGTTTTGGAAATGTTGATGGCAACATATGAACAAGCGTGCTTAATACAATTGAATGATGGATTGTTATAAGATTTGTGATAGAGCCCCCAATAAAAATGATTAATAAAAGAAAAATTAAGGCCTGAGCTGACTATGAAACATACCATTAATTACCCATATGCAGGTTTAAGCTAAAGTTAAAGAAAATGAAAACTTGATGAGAACCAAAATACAACCTTGAACATATCCCTCTTGAATTTATAACCCATGTCAAGAACAGACTTTACACTAATGATTGAAAACCTGGGGAGTTGTGGCAGGACATTAAGATCATCAAACTGAAGAAAGCAAGAGACCCTTAAAAAACATGAAACATGACCTGAGCTCAGAAGCCTGCCTTTGTCTTGATTTTTATCCTTATAGCAGTCGACTCATACAGCATTTGTTTTTTTTTGTTTTTCTGATTGACTAAATTCACTCAGAATAATGGTTTCCAGGTTCATCCATATCAAGAAATCTTCTACTCTGTCTCCCAAGGTAGAGAGCCTGCCTAATACTCATTAACCATATATTATCCGCCTTTATATGTACATCTTAAAAGCCACTTTGACATCGGCAACCTCACCTCAGCTGGGCTTAGTGTTTCAGTTGTGGGGAGAGGGACAAGACCATTCAGTTGCTGCCAGACAACATTGTGTCACGGTCACCTCAAATCAACAGATACTCCTACAAGTGTGATAAAGCGAAACGTACTGGAAATTCAACGGAGAATGGAGTCAGGGAGGCACTTTTCTCAGGGAAGGTGATTACATTTCTGCTGGTAGGTTAACCGGGAGGAGCAACCTCTCAACAGGAAAAATTGCTTAACAGTCTTATATACAATTGGACATTTTGCCTTAGATTCTGTCCAGCCCTTGGTGACCCAAGCTGTGTGCAATAGACTACTGAGATTTTAGACTTTACCCTTTCAAGGTGCAGAGTATCCTTCAGAGGCCACACCAGAAGGATTCAAGGTGGAAACCCCAATAAGTGATGTGAGCTTCACCTCAAACTTACCTGCAGCAGATTTAAGAAAATGACATAATCCCTTTGACTTAAGTCTAAAATGCCCAGTGAGAAGCAAATAACTGTTACCCCAAGGTTATGGAATTGGCAGTTGTTGGACATTGGTTCAGATCCCAGTGAATGGTGGACCAGGGCTACAGTATATTTAGTAGTTTAATTCTCTCCTTGCTTTCCTAAGGCATGTATTAACCTGGTAGGCATGGTTCTACTTTTGTCAATGAGTATTATTGAAAGTTTTGCCATATTGCCAACTCCTATTTTTTGTGTGTAAATAGCATCTAGTGACTTAAGAGTTTAATCTGTATAAATCAACAATTCATATATTACAGTCTCAAGCTGACCCAAGTTGTAGATTTTCCTTTTCTCAATAGTGTTTTAAATTTTATATCATTAGTTAAATTATTGACACTACCAATAGAATTACTTTGTGTCCTAGGGGGATGATTTGTAGTGTTCTCGGTCATAAAATGCTAATGTTGTCTCTGAAGTGAACAGAGACATAGATAAACCATAGATAGATAAATGGATTGGGGCTTGCACTTAATTCTAGATCCAAATTCAGAACAATTATTCCTTATGACTTGGCCCAGCTCAATACTCGCCCTCATGAAGAGATCACTGAAGATATGAGTATGATAGCATAGTGTGGTGAAGAAACAAGATGGTACCTAGTTATCAGATAGAAAAGCTTGTATTAAAAAGACAAAGCTTGTCATAAAACAATTAGCCATATGTGAGGCATCGACTAATTCCATATGGAAAAAGCACATCAGCCTGTGTGATCCAAGGATTGTAAATAATAAAATCTAAATGCAAAGGAAGGAATTGTATCCGGTTTTCAGAAGGCTATGGATGACAGTGGAAACTCAAAATCCATTTGCAGCATACTCATGTGGATTAATCCTCTGGCGAGTCCCCTCTGACCATAGTCCAGGGATGTGAATAGCCTTGTAATCAGACAGAGTGTTGTGTGGACCATTATGGCAGAAGTATTTAAGTTAAATTGTAACACTTTATCTTTTTATCTCCCCTTTGGCCTATTTTAAAGTTGTTTCACTTTTTAATATTTTCTGTTTTCTTCTTGAGATTTTTTATGCTTTGCCCAGTCGTTGTTGTTCTTTTGTTTGTTTGCTTCCTCTTTGTGTTTTGTATGATTTTCTGTCTATGAAATCCATGATACGTAGATCTATAGGGACAGCAACTGGATTTTTAATTGCCTAAGGTCATGGCAGGGGAGGTTAGGGGGGAATGTGGAAATAACATCAATGAGCATGAATAGAAAATGTTTTGAAATTGATTGTGGTGATGAATGTACAAATCTTCTTAAGAAAAAGGGGTACCCCCCAAAAAACTGATGCTCATTTGTTTGTTTGTTTTTTATGTGAAGGGGATAGTGCATTTGGAGTTCCTTCTACCAGGTCAGACTATCTATTTAGAGGTCCTAAAAAGATTGTGTAACAGTATGCGACAAAAAAGGCCTAACTTGTGGCAGACGGGGATTGGTTTAGCCACTGCAACAATGCACCTGCTCATACAACCATCTCATTGCACCAGTTTTGGGCAAAAAACAGCGAGCCTCTCTTGCCCCATGCACCTGACTCACCTGACCTTGCTCCATGTGGCTTCTTTTTATTTCTGAAAATGAAGAGGGACTTGAAAGGATAGCTATGTGATGAAGCAGAAGAAGTGAAGAACAAAACAAGCGGGGTGCTATCAGCCATCCAAACAGATGAGTTTGAAAAATGTTTCCAAGAATGGAATCACAGATTTGACAAGTGTATTCTGTGTAATGGAGAGTACTTTGAAAGGTGATAACGTTGTTTTGAAAAAAAATATTTAAATACATAGCTTTGGGGGGATTCCAAGTTTTATGGGGTACCCTCTCTTATGACTGAATGATTAAATTGTATGATGTGTGAAGTATATGCCAATAAAACTGTTAAAAAAGAGAGACAAAGAAAAGATCAAAGTGTGTGTCAGAAGAAACTCTGAAACTAACTCTCGAATGTAAAATAGCTAAAGCAAATGGAAGAAACTATGAAGTCAAGTAACTGAGCAGAAATCTTCAAAGGACATCTTGTGAAGATACAATATTATAATGAAATGTGCGAAGGACTGGACTAGAAAAGTGAAAAAGGAAGAACACACTCTGTGTATCTTAAGCTAAAACAATTGAAGAAAACATTCATTCAAGCCTCACTTTGCAGTATTGGCAGATTCTGTGGACCAGTTATTGAACCATGCAGTAATCTTCAAAAGACGATGGAAGGCATACTCTGATTCACTGTACCAAAAAAACTAACAACCAAAAAACCTGGTTGGAATTCAGCCATTTCAAGAGGTAGTGTATAATAAAGAACGAATGATACTGAAGGAAGATTCTAAACTGCACTAAAGGCATTTGACAAAAGCCACGGCTCCAGGAATTAACAGATTATCAGTCGAAATGGTTCAACAAGCTGAAGCACTGGAAACATTCACTTGTCTATGCCAAGAAATTTAGAAGACAGTTACTTGACCAACCAACTGGAAAAGATTCATATTTGTACCAATTCCAAAGAAAAGTGACCCAGCAGAATATGGAAATTATTGAACAATGCCATTAATAGCACATGTAAGTAAAATTTTGCTGAAGATAATTCAACAACAGTTGCTGCAGTTTATCAAAAAGAACGTCAAACCAGGTTCAGAAGAGGGCATGAAACAAGTGATATCATTACTAGTGGAACTTAGTTGAAAGCAGAGAATACTAGAATGGTGTTTAGTTGTGTTTTATTGAGTGTGCAAAGGCATATTTGACTGTGTGGATCTTAGCAAACTATGGATATCCTTGAGAATGATGAGAATTCCAGAACATTTCATTGTGCTTACCTGGAACCTATATATGGACCAAGATGCAATTATTCCAACAGAACAAGAGAATGTGGCCAATAAAAACAATAAAATCAGGAGAGATCTGTGACAGGGTTGTATCTTTTCAGTATACTTACTCAATCTGTATGTTGAGCAAATACTTTGTGAAACCAGACTATATGAAAAGAACATGGCATCCGGATTGGCTCTCTGTACTTCCTCTTGGCTACATTGCACTTGATCAAACCCCACCAGGCATTTTGCGCCCTCCTCTCCATCGATTTTTGATCTCCTTGGGATATGTTCTTTCAAAGCCACCAAATGCTAAAGAATATGCCCTAAGTGGAATCCAAACCTATTGCTGTCAAGTTGACTCTGACTCTTAGTAACCCTATAAGACAGAGTAAAACAGACAAAACACAAAATTAGCCTTCAGATTCCGCTGATTCCTGTATCTATATTGGGGATAGGGGTGTTGGTAAATAGTCATAAAAATAATATGCAATCAAGCTTGGCCATGAGCACAGAAGGTGCTAAGGAATTAATTGCTTAGAGGTCACACTAAAATCCATGGTGGTCTCCCAAATCATCACCAGTCATGACAACAGAAGTTGGAGCCAAAAGCCATGGATGAAAACTTTACTGAACTCTTCACATCCTTTAGATATTAGACTAAGCATCATCTTCTCAAGGACTTGCACTCATCCTAGCTACAGTAAAGGATGACAGCTTTCCTATTTCCTATGCCAATGTGACTTACTTATCCCAAATACAATTGATCTCTTGTTGTACCCTTGTCCCTGGGTTTGTTGGCTTCCCCTTCCCTTTCCCTCACGTCCTCCTCTCCCCTGTCCCTCCAGAACCGTTGGTCCCATTGCTTTGTCCTTGGGATTGTTTATCCTGCCTATCTCATATAGAGAGACATGAAAAAAACCCCACCCTATAAAGAGTTCCAAGTCTGTCTGCGGACTCTTATGACGGTTTTCTGATCAGGTCTGATGCAGTGCCAAGCCCTGCCCCCCGAATTCCTATGGGACTTTGTTCCTTTGCTCCCCTTGCTGCTCTGTTGCACTCTCTTCGTGTTACGTCCTGGTGTGTGTTAGGTGGTGGTGGTGGTGGGGTGTCAGACACAGACAGTGCACAATTCCTGCACTGTCTCCAGGGCTTCTTTGCTCTGGATTGGCCCTGCCATGATTTCCTAGGTTTTCTTGGAACCCTCTGCCTCTGGAACAATGATGATAGCATTTTCTTGCTGTCCAGTTTTCCTCTGTTTTGATTCCCGGTTCCCTCTGGTATTCTGTTCCTATAAAAGTAACAGTGTTGACTCACACCCTCCTCCGTGTTGTTCACTCTCATTCCTGTGGAAAGGGAAACTCTTAACAGGTATCTCTCTGGTTATTTCTGGTTATTTGGTCTTGGTTATACTTTTTTTCCCAAATAACAGACTTTCTTAATCACCTGTATACAAATGAACCAGAGGATTGTTATTTGAAGGAGAATACCAAAATTGGCTTTGCTGTTGCCAAGGATATCCTGAGTTTTCTTGAGAAATCTTTTCATCAGCCATTCAATGAATACTTGATGGACTATGATGTCGCCTGTTTCCACTTGAGCTTAAGGGCAAGCTTTACCTGCACCTAGGGGCTAGCTTTAACTAATGTACTGAAGTTGGAAACCCCCCTGGCTCTGCCGCCTCCGAATGTTCTCTCTGCTAACCTGTTTTGGCATAGACTCAATGGCAGTTCTTTCTTTCTTTCTTTCTTTCTTTCTTTCTTTCTTTCTTTCTTTCTTTCTTTCTTTCTTTCTTTCTTTCTTTCTTTCTTTTAAAATCTGGTTTCTAATGGTATAGAGTGGACCAGCAATTTTGGTTAACTCATATTCGAAGCAAAAGAATGACTGAAATCACAGAAAGAGAAAACGGTGAGAAAACTCATGCTTTTCTTGGCTGAGGCTTCAGATAGCCCTGGGTTAGCAGTATCAGGTCTGCCCCTTACAAGCCATGTGCTGGGCAAATAAGATGCCCCCTCAGCCTGTTTTTGTATCTGGAATAGGGATAATACCTTTCATAGGGCTCTTATGAGCGTTACAGGGAGCCCTGATGGCGCTGTTGGGCACACAGTCTAACCCACCAACTGCTCCTTGGGAGACAGATGAGGCTGTCTGCTTTTATAAAGCATTACCACCTCTGAAACCCTATCGAAGGCCTTTGTGAGTCTGAATCACCTTGGGAGTGGTGGGCATGAGGGTTAGAGTGCATGTAAAAGCATCAAATCGTATTTGACTCGAGTACACCCTGATTGACAGGTTAACCCGCTGACCTTGGTGTTTTGGGTTAGAAATCCTGGACCCACTGGATTGACTGGGCAGTCTAGCCTGGTGCATCCTATTCACACTACCATCTTAACCTGTGCTTCGAGAAAAGTACCACACCCTAAATGACTAAACTTATAAGGAGACTACGCAAAGTACCTCTACTTCTCCCGGGGACCTAAGGAAGAAAATGACCATTTATTGAGGGGTTACCTATAGAGATCTGATTGGCTAGAAGTGGAGATAGCATTTTATATATCAGTGTAATATTTCGTGGTTTCTAGAATCTTTTGTAGTGAATCCTGTTGTTAGCTTCCTATAGATGTCCATCAAGCAGGCAGTGCTGGACCTCATCTTGATTAGCCGTGGCTGAGGACAGAGGGATGTGGATCACTCCACCTGGGTTTTCTGACTGACTAGGAGACCTTGAGTGGTACAAATCATTAACACACTCGGCTGCTCACCTAAAGGTTGGAGGTTTGAGTCCATCCAAAACGCGCCTCTGAAAGGCCTAGTGATCTACTTCTAAACGCAGCCACTGAAGCCCTGATGGAACACAGTTCTCTACTGGTTCCCAAAATGCCAAACTCATGGCTGCCGAGTCCATTCTGACCCATCACAACCTTGCAGGACAGAGTAGAGCTGCCCCATAGGGTTTTCCAGGCTGTACATCATTAAAGAATCAATGGCCTTATCTTCGTCCCATGAGGTGGTCAGCAGTTGAACATTTTAAACACTGTGCCACCAGGGCTGCTGTGACCTCTGGTTGACTCGCTTTTAAAATGTTAGTTATTGGAAAGATAAAACTCCCTGTAAGCCATTGCCATCAAGTTGATTGGAACGTGCAGTGACAGAATTGAACTGCCCCGTTGGGTTTCCACAGCTGTAATCTTTACAGAAGCCAAGTGCCTTCTTTTTCTCGCATGGTGCAGCTTGTGGATTTGAGCCTCTCACCTTTCTGCCAGCAGCTGGATACTTCCCCACTGGAGCACCATTGTCAGGACATTGTCAGCAAAGGAACACTTAGAAGTTCAAACCTTTCTACTACTGAGACTTAGACTAACACTTGGCTCCTTTGTATGATTCTTGCATGGTTGTGAGCAATCCTTGTAGCCTTGGCGTGTAAGGGCATATGGCCAGGCAAATTAAACATAGACTAGGGAGAAAAGCAGCTAGGAATAAAATACCTTTAGAGCAGTGGTTCTCCACCTTCCTAATGACTCGACCCTTGAATACAGTCCCTCATGTTGTGGTGACCCCCAACTATCAAATTGTTTTTCATTGCTCCTCCATAACTGTAATTTTGCTACTGTTATGATTTGCCATGTAAATATCTGATATGCAGCATGTATTTTCATTGTTACAAATTGAACATAATTAAAACATAGTGATTAATCACAAAAATACGTAATTCTATATTGTGAAATATTTATTTCTAATGGCAAATCATTGAAATATTGTCTGGAAGCATGGCGTAGCATGGGTAACAGTCTTCACGCATGAGGGCGGACCTGACTGGAGACGGATAGAGGAGCAGTGTTTTGGTTCCTAAGACCATTGGAAATATGTGTTTTCCAATGGTCTTAGGCGATCCCTGTGAAAGGGTCTTTCGACCCCCAGAGACATTGCAACCCACAGGTTGAGAACCGCTGCTTTAGAGAAACTATTTTAAAACATGTACTTTTAGAGTTACGTGTCCCCCTACCACCACTTTAAACAAATTATTATCTCACAGTGCTCTAGCAAGAATATTGACAAGAGGGCTTTTTAAATCTCTCTTCAAATATGCTGTTTTAACAAAACTATAAAAATAGCAGCTTTCTCAAATGTTTTTTTAGTTTTTATGGTATAAAACTGAAGAATAAGTTCTTGTTGACATTAGTCTTTCAAAAGTCTTGAAGAACATTCCTGCAAGTTGGAAAGAAGCCATTCATAACCATGAGGCAAATAGACGAGTTTAATTTTTTACCTATAACTGCCGTTTGACCTTAAATTAAGACAATTTATTTCCATTGCGGTGTTTTAGTGGTTTAACAATGAGAACATTTAAAGCAGCTGCCAGTCATTGAAATGATTCAAAAATGCAGATAATAAATAAATGATCTTGAAGTTTTAACCCAAGGAGGTAAAATAAAATTTACTTTACTCTCTTATAAGTGGCACAGTCATTTTTGATAAATATTAAGACACAGAGCTATTTCCTGCAAGAAATTTTAATATAATCACACAGTGAATGACCATGGAGCCATTCAAATGGTTTTGGAAAGTACTAACCATTTAGGAAAGAAACCATTGTGGTATATGGGGATTGACTAGTCATTGGGCTTCTAATTTAAAGGCTAACAGTTTGAATCCACCAGCCATTCGCAGAGAGCAAAAGGAGGCTTTTTGCTCCTATAAAAACTTACAGCTAAGTGGAGAACAAATGTTTTGAGAATGATGAGGGATTGTGATACGAGTTGTATGAGCCCCCAATAAAATGATTAAAAAACAAAACTTACAGCCTCAGAAATCCACAAGGGCAGTTATTCTCTGTACTTCAAAGTTTCTGTGAGTCTGAATCAACTCAATAGCAGTGGGTTTGGTTTGGGAGTTTGGAGCCATGTAGGAAAATGTTTATGTAATTCAGTTGAAAAGTAAAACCAGACAGTATTATGATCTTAACTTTGTATAAAGATTGTCATAGATGAAAATTTTACAACATGGAAATGTTGTAAATATTTATTACTTTGGGTTGTAAGATTATATGTGATTTTAATGTTCTTCTTTCTGCTTGTCTGTATTTCCCCAAATTAAAAGATATAGTGAACATGTATTTAAAATGGGTTAAAGTGTTATATATGTATCTTGAGCCTTTATTTCAATAATCCTCCAAGAAAAAACCAAAACCTATTGCCATCAAGTCAATTCCAACTCACAGGGCCTGTCTCCTTTTAAAATGAATATTCAATTTATATTATTCTGCCACAATTCTTCTAGCCCTTCATGTTGAAAGAGTTTCTTCTTTCTGTGCATTTTTATACTTTTAATGTTCTGTTTATTTTAATTATATGGTCTATAGTCAATGTCAGCAATTTTATTTATCCTTATTCTCATTTCTTAAGTAATACTCTTTAAATCTGCTACTTCAGTTCCACACTAAAAGCCCATTTTTCATGTGGTTTACATCAAATAATACACACATTCACATGTAGATAAAAAGTATTCAGAGTACATATATTTTACATGAAGATGAAGAAAATTGAAACAAGTCTGCCAGAGTGGACTTGAGTATATTCCACCTAAATTTCATGAGCATCACGAACAGATTGATGCATTGAACATTAATGACAGAAGACCTGACCAACTATGAGACCATACTAAAAAATATCAGATATGAACAAAACAACCGGTTATTTTTTTTTAAAATAGAAAGTAAAGGTCAAAGTGGATGTCAGACTCTGAAACTTGTTCTTAATTGTAGAGTAGCAAAGACACAGGTAAGAAATGATGAAACAAAAGAACAGAATGAACAATTTCAAAGGGGCGTCTAAGAAGATAAAGCAACGTATCATCATGAAATGTGCAAAGACCTGAAGGTACAATGCTAAAAAGAAAGAACGTGCTCAGCATGTCTCCAGCAGAAAGAACTGAAGATAAAAATTCTAGCCTGTTTGAAATACTTAAGGATTCTATAGAACAAGTATTGGACCGTGCTGGATGTATCAAAGGAAGATGGAAAGAATCTACAGTCACTCTTCCAAAAGAAATGGAAAAGGTTCAGTCATTTCAGGAGGTAGCACATGATCAAGAAGAAGTCTAAGCTTCACTGAAGGCATTCGCCAGAAACTAGAACTCCACAACTGACGGAATGCTAATTTGAATGTTTCAACGAGCTGATGAAGCACTGGAAGCACTCATTCATCTATCCCAAGAAATTTGGATGACTAGCCAGTTGACAGAAAGAGATCCATATTTGTGCCCATTCCAAAAAAGGTGAAGAAATTATTGAACAAAATTAATATCACATGCAAGTAATTTTTTGATGAAGAAAATTCATGCAGCAGTACATTAATAGGGAGCTGCCAGAAATTCAGGTTATATTCAAAAGAGGGCGCGGCATGAGATACATCATAGCTATAGATCTTGCTAAAAGTAGAGAATGCCAGAAAGATGGTTATTCGTAGTTTATTGACTATGAGAAGGCGTTTAACTGTGTGGATAATAGCAAACTATCGATAACATTGAAAAGAATGGGAATTCCAGAACACTTTATTGTGCTCATGCAGAACTTTTATATGTGTCAAGAAGTTGTAGTTAGAACAGAACAAAAGAATACTGCATGGTTTAAAATCAAGAAAGGTGCGAGTCTGTTGTATCCATTCAAATTACTTCTTTAATTTGTATGCTAAGCACATAATTCGAGGAGCTGGACTGCATTAAAAAAGAACATGGCATCAGAATTGGTGGGAGGCCTATTACTAATCTGCAATATGCAGTTGACACAGCCTTGCTTGCTAACAGTGAGAAGGACTTGAAGCCCTTTCTGATGAGATCAAAGACTGTAGCCCTCTGTATGGATTGCATCTCACTGTAAACAAAACCCAAACCCTCATATCTACAGCAATATATAAAATTCTAATAAATGGAGAGGACGATTGAAGTTGTCAAGGATTTAATTGTGCTTGAATCCACAATCAATGTTCATGGAAACAGCAGTCAGGAAATGAAACCTGCTGCAAAAAACCTCTGTAGAGTGTTGAAGGTCAAGGATATCATTTGAGGACTAAGATGTACCTGACCCAAACCACAGTATTGTTAGTTGCCTCATATAAATGTGAAAGTTAGACAATGAAGAAGGAAGAACGAAGAAGAATCAATGCATTCGAATTATGGTGTTGGTGAGGAAGTGGTTGAATGTACTATGGACTGCGAGAAGAACAAACATCTGACTTGGAAGAAGTTCCGCCAGAATGCTCTTTAGAAGTCAGGATGGTGAGACCTTGTCCATGTATATTGGACCCAGGAGAAACCAGGCTCTGTAAAATGATATTCGACTTGGTAAAGTAGAAGTTCAGTGAGAAAGAAGACCCTTAAGGATATGGATCAACACAGTGGCTGCTGTAACAATGGATTCATAACAACAAGAACATACAGAAGAACAATTGTGAGCATGGAGCAGGGCTGGGCAGTGTTTAGTTTTGTTGTACATAGAGTATCTATAAGACAGCGGACTTGACAGCACTTAACAACAACAACACTATGGCATTGGCTGTGGAGACAGAACATCTGGAACCAGATTTACACTGCAGTTGTGTAGCTGTTGGAAAGTTAATGATCATCTCCGTTTCTCAGTTTCCCTATCTGTAAAATGAAGACTAATCCTAGTATCTAGCTCATAGGGGGTTGCGAGGAGTTAACTGAATTATTACAGGTAAATACTTATAAAGCATCTGAAATGTAATTAATGCTCAAAAATGGTAGTTCTTTGTAAGCGTGCATATGTGTATACACACATTCATATTATCATGATCATTTACAAAATGTTTCATCAGATCTGCTTTTTATTCTTTTAATATAATTCTAATTTAAAATGAAGATTTGAAAAATCATATCCTCAGGTAGTTTTAATTTTATGTTTTGGAATTATTTTAAAGTAGAAATCTTACTGATTTGTTTTCTTTGTATTTTCCGTTGTGGATCTGAAGGCTATGCTCATTCACGTGGGCTGACTAGAAAGAGGGTTGATTTTGTTCTAGCTATAAAAGAAGTTCCCCTTTACATGAAAATAGGCAATATATTGATTATCTGGTATTCTTGGGTATTAACTTACTAACTTATTTTTTTAAAGTACCAGTTTAGTAGAGAAGGAGGGAGGTGAATGTGAGTGTACCCAAACATAATCAAATTACATTTTTAAAGCATTCTTTAATTCAGAGCTCTTTAATTGAAACCGATCTTCTTTCCAGATGGGTGTTAGCCGAAAAGAGAGCTCTCTTTTATTGGCTCAGGCACTGGGTTTGACACTTACATGCGTTATCTGATTTTGTAGTCCCTATCAGAATGCTTTTATTGTAAGTAAAACAATCACGACAAAATTTCCCTTACATTATAAAATTAGAAGTGTAGTCCTATATTAAACATTTTGTATTCAACTGACTGTTCCTTACAGCTAATTACCACAATTTTACCAGTGCTTGATTTTCAGTTATTCATTTCTTTGAAGAAGAGGTGCTTTGTGATATGTTTTCATTGGCAGGATGAGCACATTTGCTAAGCAAGTCTGGAAACACGAAGCTGCTGACTGAAAGACTCCTCTAATGAAAAGATGTGTTATCTCTCTAACACTATTGAATTGACACATGGATAGTCAAGAGATTCCTTTTAACTAGAAATTAGCTTAGTGTTTAATGTTGAGAAACGGTAGGAGAGGTAGTCCATAAGGGAGATTTATTTTCCCCACCCCACCCTCTCCCTGGTCTATGCTTCTATAGCTATATAGAAACCCTGGATGGATTAGAACTTTCCATAGGCCCATTTCTAGACTGGAATTAAAGAGACTGCTTTTAAAGTAAATATTTTCTGATCTGCAAGATTTATTAAAACAAAACAAAAGCTTGAGATCTTGCTCTCGCTGGTTTTAAAGAAGAGAACTAGGTGGAATTATAGGGGAAAAAACCCTTAATTGTCAGGGGTGAAACATACTCAGTAACTCTGGTGGCTCTTGCTGTTGATGGGACAAAGTGAAGTGAGTCACCATCATTTCCAGACTATAAGATGCTATTCAAACCCACTAGCGGCTCAGTGGGAGAACGATGTCTTTCTAATCCCGCCCATAAAGATTTACACAACCTAGAAAATTCCATGTAGGGTCTCTATGAATTGGAAAGGACCCCTGGTGGTGTAGTGGGTTATGCGTTGGACTGTTAACCACAGATTCAACAGTTCGAAGCCCTCAGTTGCTCTGAGGGAGAAAGATGATTTGTAGTCTTGGAACCCTCCAGGTGGCAGTTTTACTCTGTCCTATAGGGTTCGCTATGAGTTGGTGGAATTGACTTAATGGCAGTGAATGAGTGATGAGTCAAAATCAACTCAATGACGGTAGGTTTAGTTTGCTTTTTTGGGAGGGGGAAGTGTAATGCATCAAGGAGGAAGGGCTATAATGCTGTCAGGTAAAACTTAGACAGCTAACCATAAGGTCAGTGCTAGCCACTCAGAGAGATGAAGATATCTCTTCCTGTAAAGATTTACAGATCCATTCATTATAAAATGTTGATTAATTATTATAGCCCCATGAAGTACATATGCACTAGGAAATCAAAAAACTAAGTTTTCAGAGGGGGAAAAAAAGATTTAAAGCTTCGGAAACCCTATACAGGGTCACTATGGGTTGAAATTGGCTCAATGGCAATGGCGGTATACATTATCTTGGCAATTTTGTGATTTGTCATACTCCTAGGAGTTCAGTTGGTAGTTTTTAAGCCAAAGCATTGAAATGGACCTAGGAAGTATATATGCTTGTTGGTAGGGTTGCTGTATTTTTTCTTATCTTCCCAGAGTTGGGTTTCTTTGTTCAGCTTCTGTTTCAAACCAAGCCACTGTTGCTGAGTTATTTCCAATAGGACAGAGTAGAACTGGCCCATAGGTTTTCTAGGGCTGTATTCTTTAGGGAAGCAGACTGCTAACATCTTTCTTCTGTGCAGTGGCTGTTGGATTTCAACTAGTAACCGTTGAGTTGGCGGTCAAACACTTAATCACTATGCCACCAGGGTTTCTAGGCTGTTATAGCAGACTACTTATAGGCTAAAGCAAGAAGGAGTCTTTTTAAGTAAGTAATTGCCCTTCTCATTTCATTCTGTTTCTTAGCCAGTGTCATTGATGGGTCCTACACTGGCTTGCTTATTGCCATCCTAATTTTCTGTGGAATCTTATTTTGTTCTGCCCCTCTCAGATTAGAATCTATGCTTTGAAACTAGAACTATCATTGTTTGCCATATACTATGTTACTAGAAAAAAAGTTAATTACACACATATATTCAAAAGGGCATCAAAAAATCCATGGAGAAATACTCCACCATCCTCTCCGTTTTTCCACCATCCTGAGTGTGGTTGTTTTCTGTCTTCGCAATGTCTTCTCATAAGACTTTCAGGATCAAGCAATTCCTGGCTAAATAACAAAACCAGAATCTGTCCATTCACCAGTGGACTCCTATGGAAACTGGTAATCAGATCAGCCACAACTCCAAAAGAAGACACTGGAGAACCAAGCTGGGTCTGTAAGGAACCCCATGTGTGACGGCACATTTACCGTGACTCACTAGTGGTCTGTCCTGCTGAGTTTAAGACTTTGCCACCATCTCATCAATTGAACTTGTATTGGCAAATATCTGGTTTCTTCATTGATTTTTATGCTTCTTTCTTGAGAGGTTAACAATAAATAATGTAAGGCTATTGATTTGGAAGAAAAGAAAAAGCAATATTGCACTATCTTTTAATTCCATTTTTGTGTGAACTTTCTGAAGCCCCCTTGTATAACTTACGTATGATACTATCACATTATTTTTTCCATCAGAATATAACTTTGCATTTCTGGTTTCTTTATTGCAGGTTCCTACCCTTAAGTGACTGCCCTTTTGTAGCTTTAGCATTGCTACTGCAATATTTATACTCTTAAAGCTGTGATAAATTCAGTGTTATTTTGTTCAACAGTGAGGCAGATAACTGTGCTGTAAACTTGTTTACTTCGTCATAGCTGGGGGGAACAAGCTGCTTTAAAAATAGTAGTTAAGAGAACACTGTATATCAGCCATTGTTCATGATTATTAACAACTTCCTCAAGGTTTCTTTGGTGTTGTAAATAAGGTTGTTCAGATCACATTTACTTTTCCCCCTTCAATCTCACAGGGAGAGAGATAAGAAGTGTGAGCTATTTTGGGCATAGCCTTAAAGAAGGAAATACCAGTGTGATTGGTAACTGACACTCTTTGTCAAGCTTAGTTCCTACCTGACTACTTTAATTTTTTTCCCATTACTTTAGATTTGAAAAAAAATGTGAGAGTGACATTTCTGACCTTTGTGTTCTGAACAGTGTCTTGTCCCTGAAGCTGATTGAGTCATTTTGGATCTCTTTCCTTACTGCTTTCTGCCTCCTGGTTCATTTTCTCACTTGTTCAGACATCTTCTATTTGTGGTAGGCCTTTTCTACATTTAATATGTGCAACCTCACCTAATTTGAACCTTCCAGTGACTCAGTGTTAAAAATCTTTGGGACTTCCACCCTTGCCCATAAAGGGGTAACTGGCACAGGACTTACTCCAACCTGCAGCCCCATTGAACAACTAGAACTAGACAAAAGATATGAAACAGCAGTTTTCACATATTGAGTTCTGATCCCTGAGAGGAAGGAAAGAAAAAAGGTGAGCCCTAATGCACTCCGATGTTTTGCCTAAAGGTAATTTATGGACTACCATTGTGATGAGGAACTAAGCAGCATCTTTTTAAAAGACGAAAGCAGAAAAAACAAACTCACTGCTATTGAGTATGCTGACATAGCAGCTCTGTAGGTTGGGTAGAATTGCCCCCGTGGGTTTCCAAGGGTATAGCTCTCTATAGAAATAGTCTTCCTAAATTGTTGAGACAGAGATAGGAACTCTGGGAGATTGAGGCAACAGGAAGTTGTTGCACAGTATTCTGCATAGGTTGGTCCTTGAGCTTTGGCTCAGTATGAATTTCGACAAACTCCATTGGCTTGGAGATAAATACAGCTGCTCCCGGTAAGCTGGAAGACGACCAGAGCTCAGGCAGGCTAAGGGAGATGCCTGGGTTCCCGCAGCAAAGTTGGAGAAAGCTTTTGAATACTTAGGGCAATAATGCTATAAGAGTCATACTTTGGGAGTAGGACTTTAAAAACCCCAAAGCAGACTCAATGTCATCGAGATGGTGCTGACTCATAGCCACCCTATAGGACAGAATAGTTTCTGAGACTGTAACTATGGGAACAGAAAATGTAGTCTTCCTCCTGGGAATAGGACTAAGGTAGATTAAAGGGTTCTCAAAATTTATACTGACAAAACTTAAAAATAGACCTTGTAAAACAATTATCCACAAGTATTTAACTGCATGACAAAACACACTTTAAAATGTTTTAAGGAATGCAGCAAAGCCAAACCTTCAGCGGTATAATGATGATAATATTTGGCATCCAAATATTTGCTGGACACACCAAAAGGCACTAAATGTGCCCCATAATGTAAATATATTTATATACAATGATAGGGAAATAGATCTATGTACATATATTTTTATATATTATGGTAGCAGATGGACATTGGACCTCGACTCAAGTACCCCCTCAACAAAAGAACATTTTATTCTATTAAACTGGCATCCTGTGATGGTTACCTTCCTGACATGAGTACTGAAGACAAAATCGGTACATAAGTAAATGTGGTAAAGAAAGCAGATGGTGCGCAGCTATCAAAAGATATTGCATCTGGGGTCTTAAAGCCTTGAAGGTAAACAAATGGCCATCTAGCTGAGAAGCCACAAAGCTCACATGGAAGAAGCACACCAGCCTGTGTGATCATAAGGTGTCGATGGGATCAGGTATCAGTTATCAAAGACTCAGAACAAAAATCATATCAATTTCAGTGAGGGGGAGTGTGGAGTGGAGACCCAAAGCCCATCTGTAGACAATTGGACATCCCCTTACAGAAGAGTCACAGGGAAGAGACGAGCCAGTCAGGGTGCAGTATAACACTGATGAAACATACAAATTTCCTCTAGTTCAGTGGTTCTCAACCTTCCTAATGCCTCGACCCTTTAATATAGTTCCACATATTGTGGTGAGCCCCCAACCATAAAATTATTTTCGTTGCTGCTTCGTAAGTATTATTTTGCTACTGTTATGAATTGGGTGACCCCTGTGAAAGGGTCATTCGACCCCCAAAGGGGTCGCAACCCACAGGTTGAGAACTGCTGCTCTAGTTCTTTAATGCTTCTTCCCCCCCACTATCATGACCTCAATTATACCTTACAAATCTGGCTAGACAGAGCATGTACACTGGTACAGATAAGAGCTCATAACACAGGAAATCCAGGACAGATAAACCCTCAGGACTAATAATGAGATTAGAGATACCAGGAGGTTAAGGGGAAGGTGTGGGGAGAAAGGGGGAACCAATAACAATGATCTACATATAACACCTTCCCATGGGAATGGACAACAGAAAAGTGCGTGAAGGAAGACAGCAGTCGGTTTAAAAAAAATTATGAACTATCAAGGTATATCAGCTCATTTCCCCCCTCCCCCACCCTCCCTCCCTCCTAAACCCTTGATAGGAGGGAGGGAGGGTGGGGGGCGGGAAATGAGCTGATATAAAGGGCTCAAGTACAAATGTGCTTGACACAATGGGTGTCTGTATGGATTGTGATAAGGACAGTAAGAAGCCCCCAAAAGATGATTTATATTAAAAAACACATGACCCATAATCAGGCAGAAAAAATCGTCAATAAAAAGGAAGCAGAAATGTTATTTATAGAATTAACAGACAAGAACCTCAAAATAGCTAGGAAAATGTTGAAGGATTATAAGAAAAAGAAGAATGCTATTAAGAAATAAAAGACATACAAAAGAAAAAATAAAAGAGCATCTGCAGTTGAAAATGTAATAAAGGAAATGAAAATTTCATTAGATAGTATTAATAGCAGAATAGACACTGTAGAAGAAACGATCAATGAAATGACTCAATCTTAAACATAGAGCACAGAAGAGAAAAAAAATGAAGGAAAAGAGAGAGAAAGTGGCTTAGTGAGCTGTGGGATAATATGAAGCCGATTGGCCCACATAATCAGATTACTAGAAATAAAGAGAGATATTGGCAGGAAGAAAATCAGTGAAAGAAATCATGCATAGAAAATTTTCCAAATATTATGAAAGTGGTAAAACCATAGATTCAAGGATCTCCATGAAGTATACCCACAAAGAAATCCACACGCAGACTCTCATGATCATATTGCTGAACACAGTGGTCAAGAAAACATTTAAAAAGCAGCTAGACGAAGAGACACCTTACAGAAAAACAAAGATAAGCCCATCCTTCTTATCAGACCCAATGCAGAGCAGAACAAGGGGATGGCATCTCTGAAGTGCTGAAAGAAAGAAAAATCACTGTCAACTCTGATTGTATATCCAATGAAAACATCCTTTTTTGTTTGTTTGTTTGTTTTTTAACATTTTATTAGGGGCTCATACAACTGTTATCCCAATCCATACACACATCAGTTGTGTAAAGCGCATTTGTACATCGTTTCTCAAAACATTTTCTCTCCATTTAAACCCCCTACATTAGGTCCTCATTTTTCCCCTCCCTCCCCGCTCCCCCGAAAACATCTTTTTAAAGGGAAGATGAAACAGAAATGAAGGTGAACTCCACTGTAGACGAACAACTGCATTTGTCAGCAGGAGTCCTAAACTATAAGAAATAGTAAAGTGTTTTGTGCTGAAGGAAAATGATACTAGGTAGAAAATTAGATCTCTCAAAAGTAATAAAGAATATTAGATAAATGTGTTGAGTGTGGGGTAAATATGAAAGCCTTTAAAAAATTTTTAAATCATTCTATTGGGGGCTCTTCCAGCTTTGTCACAATCCATACATCCATTGTGTCAAGCACATTTGTACATATGTTGCCATCATCATTCTCAAAACATTTTTTTTCTATTTGAACCCTTGGTATCAGTTCCTCATTTTCTCCCCTCCCTCCCCCACCTCCTCGCCCCAATGAACCCTTAATAAATGATAAATTATTATTATTTTCATACCTTACACCATCTGGCTCTGTCCCTTCACCCATGTTTCTGTTGTTCGTCACCCAGGGTGGGGGTTGGAGTGGGGTTATACATTGATCATTGTGATTGGTTTCCCTTATGAAAGCCATTTTATCCCATATGAAATGAAAGCCATTTTATCTCAAATATCCTTAGAAGGTAATAAACCATTTAAAGTAAAAGTAATAATATGTCATAAGGTTTATGAGGTATATGCAAATAAAAGATATGACAGTAGGCCCAAGGGACGTAAGGGATAAAATGGCAAAGGATAAGGCCCTTACATTATATGTGTAGTGATACAGTATTATTTGAAGATAGACTGCAATAAACTAAATATACATATTATATACTATAGAACGACTGCTTACACAAAGCATAACTAATAAGCTAATGGCGATCTCTGTGGAACAGTCTTTTCTAGCACGCGTACGGTTGCCATCAGTTGGAATCTGGTTAGGATAGCAATCGTGATGATATACAAATTTTACTAAAAATCAGTCATATTTAATCTAAAAGAAGAAAATAAGAGAAATTCAAAGAACAGATGATAAATGTAGGAAAAATATGAAATATAAAGTGGTAGGCTTGAATCTACATCAATGGTTACATTAAATAGAAATCTAAGCATTCCAATGAAAATGCCTAAACATGAAAGCTCTAGCTATGCATTGCCAGAAAAGACTTGCGTTAAAGTATAAAGAAATAGGTTAAAAGTACAAAAGATGGAAAAGAGATCATACGAAAACTAATCATAAGTAATCTGGAGTGACTATGTCAATATAAGACAAAATAGGCTTCCCAAAAGACAATATTGCCAGGAGTATGGAGGGATAATTCATAAGAATAAAATTGTCAATTTATCTATAAGACACAATTCTAAACATGTATGTATATAGTTCAAAATATTTAAAGAAAAAATTTGCTAAACTTGAAAGTATAGTACATCTACAATTGCTAGAAATTGTAGATAAAATATATTAGACAATAGAAAACCTGATCAACACTAACAACACACTTGACCAAATTGATATTTATAATAAAAACAATGGACCCAGTCATGCCACAATTTATATTTTTTGAATTCAGATGGCACATTCACAAAAATAGATCATACTCTGGGCCATAAGTCTCAAAATAGGAGAAATCTCATACAAATATGTTGTCTGATCAATATGGGATTAAATTAGAAATCAATAAATTAGAAATTAAATTAGAAATAAAAATCAATAAATGAACTAGAGGATCTGTAGTTTCAAATTAGAAGGTTGTCTCAGGGCTTCTTCCTGTCCCTTTCATACTAGTAAATGTTTGTTGTTGTTGTTGTTGTTTTAATCATTTTATTGGAGACTCGTGCAATGCTTATCACAATCCATACATACATCCATTGTGTCACGCACATTTGTACATTTGTTGCCATCATCATTCTCAAAACATTTGCTTTCTACTTGAGCCCTTGGTATCAGTTCCTCAGTTTTTCCCTTCCCTCCCGGACCCACCAATCCCTCATAAACCCTTGATAATTTATAAATTATTATTGTTTTGTTATATCTTACACTGTCTGCTGTATCCCTTCACCCACTTTTCTGTTGTCCATCCCCCAGAGAAGAGTTTATATGTAGATCCTTGTACTCTGTTCCCCCTTTCCACCCCACCTTCCCACCACCCTCCCAGTATCGCCACTCTTACCACTGGTCCCTGAGGGGTTCATCTGTCCTGGATTCCCTGTGTTTCAGTTCCTATCTGTACCAGTGTACATCCTCTGGTCTAGCCGGATTTGTAAGGTAGAGAATTGGGATCATGATAGTGGGGGACAGGATGTTTTATTATTTTTTGAATTTGTATTTTGTCCTACATTTTTAACCTATTCTTACCAGGACCTTCTCAAGTTAGAGGAAACTGTGCTGCATGCCTTTCAGTCAATAATAGATGGGCCAATACAGTAAATGGTAACCTCCAGGAAGAATGTGCACCTTAGAATATATCAACTATACAAGACCAAAAGGACAACATTTGTCCAAAACCAAAGATGAGAAGGCAGGGTTGGACTGGAAAATTGGATGAATGGAAATAGAAATCCCAGGACCGAACAGAATACTGAAACATTATAGAAATTGCAACCAATGTCACAGAACAATTTGTGTTTGCATTATTGATTGGAGAATGAATTTGCTATGTGAACTTTAGCCTAAAGCACGATCAAATGTTCCCCAAACCAACCAAAGAGAAGATATCTGGGAAAATCCTAAATATTAGGAGAGTACACAACATATTTTTAAATAAATTATAGGACAAAGACAAAATCATAATATAAGCTAGAAAATATTAGAAATAAATGATAATGAAATTTTAAAATTTGTAGTATACAACTACTGCAGCCTTTAGAGGGAAATGTTAGCTTTATAATACTTATAAAAGAAGGAAGATTGAAAATAAACCCACCAAGCTTCTACTTTAATGAGCTTTAAAAATTAAGAATAAGTTAAACCCCAAATAAGTTTTTTAAAAATATAGATGATAAATCAATAAAACAAATGAACAAATCACAGAGAAAAGTGGAGTGACATAAAAAACTAACTCCTCTAAAAGGTCTATACAATTGATAATTTGTATATAAAAGAAAGATTTAAGTGAGCACAATTTACCAATATTAGGAATGAGAAAATGTGACTACCATAGTTCATGCTGATAAATTTTACAACAAATTAAAATGAAAAAAATTCCTTTAAAGATGATGATGGCAATATATGTACAAATGTATTTGACACAATGGATAAATGTATGGATAGTGATGAGATGTAAGAGCCCCCAATAAAAGTATTTTTAAAAATTTAAATAAGAAAAAGAAAGAATGATGAATATATTCTAAAATTGAGTGTGGTGATGATTGTACAACTCTTCTTAATGTGGTTGAACTATTGAATTGTATGATATGTATATTATAACCAATAAAACTGTAAAAATATTTGAGTAAAGAATTAAAAACATGTAGAGAAGGAAAAAAACTGTATAAAGGAAAAAAGAAACAAATACCAAAATTGATTCAGAAGAACTGGAAAATTTGAATGACCTTATATCATCTAAATAACCTTATTATTAAAAACCATCCCAAATTAAAACTCTAGTTTCTGCTGTAACTGTCTTCTAAATTTCCTGGCTTAGGCAAGTAAATGTAAGACAGCTACATGGCCAACTGACGAAAGGAGATCAGTATTTGTACCCATTCCAAAGAAAGGTGACAATGAATGCTCACATTCTAAGGACAATATCATATACAAGTAAAATTGTGCTGAATATTATGCAAAAACGGTTGCAGCAAACACACTGACTAGGGAACTGTCAGAACTTCAAGCCTGATTCAGAGGACACGGAACAAGGGATATCGTTGCTGATGTCAGATGGATCTTGACCCAAAGCAGAGAATACCAGAAAGATGTTTGCTTGTTTTATGACTGTGCCTTGGCACTTGACTGTGTGGATCATAACAAAATGGATAGCCTTGAGAAGGATGGGAATTCCAGAACACTCCATTGTGTTCTGTGAAATTTGTACATTTGTGCTAATAGAACAAGAGAATGCTGCAGGGTTTTAATAAAAGGGTTATATCTCCTCACGATACTTATTTTATCTGTATACTAAGCAAATAAGCAGAAAGACTGGATTATATGAAAAAGAATGTGGCATCAGGATCAGAGGAAGGCTTCTTACGAATCTGTGATATGGGTGGAAATGGGGAGCTTAAAACAATGAGTATAAGAAGGTAGAAGATATTCTAGATCTGATAGTAGTTGTGATTGTACAACTCTTTTTAATATGCTTGAACTAGAGAATTGTATGATATGTGACTTATATGCCAATAAAATAGAAATGCCAGAAAAAATAGAATTGGATATTTTTTAAATGTGTAAAAAGTTGGAGCAGGCACTTCGCAGAAGATATATGAACAACCATTAAGCTTTCCAATGACCCCACACTGTCGCCAAGATTTATTTTCTAGTTTTCTCTTTAAAAAGAAAAGAATGTTTTTGTCTTAACCATCTTCTAACTCAAACTCACTGTTGATTCATAGCGGCCCTGCTGACCTTGTGGTTAGCCCAGCGCCTAAGCACTAGGGTTCCTAATGTAATGGCATCTCCTTGGGGCTTCGATTTGCATTTCTCTGAGGGCTGGTGATCTTCATTGTCTTTTTCATGTCCTCTTTAAGGAAATGTCTATTCAAGGACTTTGTCCATTTTCTGATTGGGTTATTTTATTAGGATCTTTCTGAAGGGGTTATTTGTCCACTGGGCTGTTTGTCCTCCTATTGTTGTTAAAATTTGAGATATGTTTTGGTTATTAAATTGTTGTCGAATATATGGTTTCCAAAAATATTCTCCCAATTGGTAGTTTATCTTTTCACTTTTTTTGGCGAAGTCTTTTGGTAAACAAAGTTTTACATTTTTATGAGGTTTTATTTGTTTAATTTGTCTTTTGTGTGTGTGTGCTTTTGCTATTATATTAGATAATGCAGTGTTGAAAGCTTGCCTTGACACCAGTGCTCTTGTTTGTTCTTATAAGAATGGTATGCTACAAGTTTGCACTTTTAGATCCTTAATCTATTGGGGGGGAGGTATTGTAGGAATCGTGGATCCCTTTCCCTTTTCTCCATATGGAAATCCAATTTCCCAGCAACATCTATTGAAGAGTCTCTTCTTTCCCCATCAAATGGACTTAGTGCCTTTGTCAAAATCGGTTGATTATAGATGTGTGAATTTATTCCTGGATTAGCAATTAAATCCCATTGGGAGGTGTCTATTGTTATACCAGGACCAGGCCAATTTGATTACTGTAGCTGTATGTTATTGTTTCTGTTAGGTGCAATTCTCTTCATATTGATCCTGAGTACAACAGAATTTGCCCAATCCTATGCCATCCTCACCATCTTTCCTATATACAAGCCCATTGTTGTAGTCACTGTATCAGTACAACTCATTGAAGGTTTACTTTATTGTTGACCCTCTACCAGCATGATGTCCTTCTCCAGGAACCTCCATAACATGTCCAAAGCACATGAGGCAAGGTATCCCTATCCTTACTTCTAAGGAACATCTGGCTGTACTTATTCCAAGACAGTTTCGTTCATTCTTCTGAAAGCCCATGGCGTATTCAGTATTTTACCAACACCATAATTCAAAGGCAACAATTCTTTGTCTTCCTTCTTCCGTTTCCAGCTTTCACATTCATATGACGGTTTCGGTCAGTCATATCTTAGTCCTCAAAGTGACATATTCGCTTTTTAACACTTTAAAAGATGTCATTTGTCGCAGAATTTCCCAATGCCTTTAATTTCTTGAGTGCAACATCCATTGACATTGACATTGACTGAGTATACAAGTAAAATGAAATCCTTGGCAACTTTCTATCATTTTCCTGTTCCTCGTGATGTTGTTAAAAAGTTCCAGTTATGGTACAGATAGGAACTGAAAGTACAGGGAATCCAGGACGGATGAGCCCTACAGGACCAGTGGTGTGAGTGGCGAAACAGGGAGGGTAAAGGGAGAATGGGTAGGAAAG
>NW_022111327.1:7106474-7176210 GCF_000313985.2 Echinops telfairi | reverse complement strand
GCGCTTTACACAATTGATGTGTGTATGGATTGGGATAACAGTTGTATGAGCCCCTAATAAAATGTTAAAAAAAAAAAAGTTCCAGTTATGGGGACTTTTGTTTTCTTTATATTCAACTATAATCCATATGGCAGGTTGCAGTCTTCCGTTTTCATCAGTAAGTGCTTCAAGTCCTCTTCGCTTTTTTCTAGCCAGGTTGTTCCTTCTGCATATTACAAGCTGTTAGTGAGCCTTCCTCCCGTCATGTGACCATGTTCTCCTTTATCTAGTCCAATTTCTCAGATTATTCGGTTAGCATACAGATTGAACACATATGGAGGAAGGGTACAACCTTAATGCACATCTTTTCTGAATTTAAACCATGCAGTATTCCTTGTTCTGTTCAACTGTTTTTGATCCATTTACAAATTCTGCATGAGAACAGTAATGTGTTATGAAATTTCCCTTCTTTGCAATTATGTCTATATATAGAGATATATGATATGTTTTGAAGTCAGGAAGTATGAATGCTCATAATTTAGTATTTTCATTCAGTATTACATTTGCTATTTAGGGCTTCTTGCTATTCCATATAAAGGTGAAGATTGATTTTCCTATTTATATAAAAAAGGCTGTTGGGATTTTGATGGACTACTTGAATCTATAGATTGCTTTGAGTGTAGTATTGACATCAATAATAAATAGCTTAATGTGGAACATCTTTCTATTCATTTAAGTCTTTTAAAATCTCTTTCAGCAGTGTTTTATAGTTTTCATTGTTTAAGTCCTACATATTTTATTCTCTTAGATGCCATTGTAAGTGGAATTGCACCCGTATTTCTTTCTATCTGATTTCTCATTGACCTTTCACCTTGCAACTTTGTTCAATTTCTCTATTAGCTCTAGAAGTTTTCTTGTGGAGGCTTTGGATCTTCTGTATACGGAATCATATCACCTATGAATAGAGATAATTTTATTACTTTTCAAATCTGGATACCTTTTCCTCCCCTTTTCTTGTCTTATTGCTCTGGCTAGGACTTGTAATACACAATCGAGTAGATGACATGCATAGTAGAGGTTCTCAAGAGTTTGAACTATTTTCGGAAAAGTAGAAGACAAGAAAACAAAGCAAAGCAAACCGAACAGAATCCGTCCTGTTGCAAAATCTGGTTTCACATTGAATACTCTGTACCTAGATCCTGCCTTTCTTCTCCTCCTCTCTAAGTGAGAAGGGTGTGGCCAATTCCTGCTACAAAGCTGAGGCTTTCCAGCTCCCACACAGTGAGTAATCCTCCTCGAGGCCCTTAAAGTCAAAACAGTTTCCTGTCTAAACCCAGAAAACAAGTGAAAAACAAATACATCAGTTTTACTGCAGGTCTTATTTAGTTGGCACATTGCTTCAGATTCCTCTGGAATGGGAGACAAGTTACAAACCTGATCAGAGTGAAAGAAGCTGTTTAACTTTTCCAGTTGCTTTTCCGTCAGTGCTTAAATCAATCAACACACTCATCCCCCATAAGCCCTCTTTCTGATCATTAAGTGGGCTCTGCAAGGAAGATGATATGGTTGAAAGTAAGTCCTTAGCTAGAGAAGGAGATACCACAACAGAGGCAAACTGGTTGACATCACTTCGATTTGCACGTATGGCAGCCCCACGTGTGGTATGTTAGAATTGGGCTCCATAGAGTTTAACTGAAACATTTCTGTTGAATGCAGTGGATTTATCCAGAAGTGTGTTGCCATGACCTTCTTTTTTTTTTTTTTCTTTTTTAACATTTTATTAGGGGCTCATACAACTGTTATCCCAATCCATACACACATCAATTGTGTAAAGCGCATTTGTACATCGTTTCTCAAAACATTTTCTCTCCATTTAAACCCCCGACATTAGCCATGACCTTCTTTTAAGGTACTTCTGGATGGACTTGAACCTCCAACCTTTTGGTTAACAGTCAAGCCCTTAATGGTTTGCACCACCCAAGAAGCCTAGAAAGGTAGATAAATTAAACCCAACTCCCTGCCCACCTGGATGCAGACTCATAGTGACTCTATAGAGAGGTAGAGACAGGAACAAAAACAGCATAAAAATAACCAACAAAAAAGCTTTTCTTGGTTTGATTTCATTTACAGTATTATGAAGTCCATGAACACTTGTCATAAACATTGTCAAATGAAAGGTCCAAAGCACAGTTCCATGAAAGTTATTAAGGATGTGAAAAATCATAGTTGACTATATCAGTCAACATTCATTTAAAAAAAACCCACCCTGGCTCTAGTCTCCTGTTCCTTAGTTTTACTCACATCGCGTTTAGGAATCATAAGACTTTAATAGACAGTCATCTTTCTTGCCTAGTCTGTGTTTTTATTAAAATAATTCTTTTCATTCTACAGGCTGGCTCTCAAACCTTAGTGATTTTTGAATGAGTAATTGATTTATAAATAATTATTTGTAGTTTAGATTTGTGATGGGTTCTTGTTATCAGAACCAAATACTCGCTATTTCATCCGTGAAATGTTCTCTTCTAGTAAATTTAATACCCACTTCAGTATAGACTGTCTACAAGAAGAACACGTGCAAATATGGGATCCTTTTCCAATCCAGGTAATCGTTCTCATCTAATTTAGGGCTCTGGGGAAAAAACCAGCCTATCACAACATAAAACCTTGTAGACTGAATTAAAAATAGTTTACTGAAAATTGTTGATTTGGTCTTACTAAGGAAGAGAAATTGGCAGAATCAAGCGACCCTTTTAAATTACAGTCGATTACAATGACCTACCTATAACCCCCTCCCAGGAGGATGGACAACAGAAAAGTGGGTGAAGGGAGACGTCGCACAGTGTAAGATAATAATTTATAAATTATCAAGGGTTCATGGGGGAGGGAGGGGAAATGAGGAGCTGATACCAAGGACTCAAGCAGAAAGCAAATGTTTTGAGAATGATGATGGTAACAAATGTACAATGGACACATGTATGGATTGTGATAAGAGTTATAAGAGCCCCCAATAAAATGATTAAAAAAACAATAAAGTATGCCTTTGACTTGGCTGGTTGTATGTCAGTGGTGATTACCTTTGATTTACAAAAATCCAGTTCGTCAATCTTCCCCATCATCTCCAAGCCTTTTTAGATTGCCTCCCTTCCTCTGGCAGTTGCCAGTTAAATTAAAATTATAATGAAAAAGGAGAATATAATGCTGCTATGCTAGAATTTCTTAGAATATCAGGCAAAGAAAAGTAACTGAAAGGCTAGTAACTCCTTATTCCACTTTCAAATAGTTGTGGTTTTCGATACTAATCCATGCTATCTAGGCAGGGGCTCCTTTTTGTACCGGGCCACATGGAGTCGTCTCTTTACAAAGACTGAAAGAAGGAATATGGTACAATACTACAGTGATTATTTAGTATATATATTTTTTATTCACAGTGAAGGACTGGTGTAGATGAGAAAATGTAAAATGTATCTCAAAATTATCTGTGCCACTCTATCCTTCCCTTTATTTCCTCTCCTCTCAACGTTTATCTTACTTGAATTTAAAATTATTCCTAGAAAAGGTAAGCCTCATTTGTTCCATAATGTGAATTACTTAATCAAATTATCAGATCAATACCTAGCTTAGTCATTAACAACTAGGAAATGGAAATTTTCATTGGGAGGAATTTTGTGGATTTTAAAAAGCAATAGAATAAGGGGTTTGGAGGGATGGGGGTACAGTGGTGGTGGGGGTGTAAAAAGGAGACGATGTCAAGGAGTCCATAGAAAAAGAATGTTTGGAAACTGATTGTGGTTATAATTGTACATTCTACTTTACGTGATTGAAATATGGGATGCTATGATATATGTATTAAATCTCAACTAATAAAAAATTCAACAACAAAAAAAGACCTGTGTTTGGTGAAAAGGCAGACCTGCGCTTGGTGAAAGCTGGCTGGGAAACAAACAAAGCAGCAAACAAAGCCCCCAAACCCAAAAGCTTAAACTATAGAAGGGCATAATGTCTGTATTCGCTCCTAATAAAATGGTTTTGGGGAAAAGAACTAGAGCCTCAGAAACACAGAGAAGCAGTTCTACCTTTCCTGGTTGCTATGAGTCGGAATCAACTCAATGGTAGGTAACTTGTAAGAGCCTTGGTGGCGGAGCATTAGGCAGCTATGAGGCGAGCATTTAAAAACCACCAGCTGTTCCACAGAAGAAACTTGAGGCTTTCTGCTCCTATAAAGAGTTCATTTGGAAACCCACAGGGCTGGTTCTACCATGTCCTGCAGGGTCGCTATAAGTTAGTATATTTTGCATTTGTTAGCCTTCCAAAAGTTTGAAGTCCTGTATTGAATATCTCCTGTTTGAAATACCCAGAATGGTGTCTCCTTTCCTGACTGAAACATGCAGCATAAAGAAAGGCAGAGGCCACCCTGTCCTATAGGGTCACCATGAGTCAGAATTGACTCGATGGCAGTGAGTTTGGTTTCGTTTGGTAGTCTATTAAGTATGTGATAGTATTATCAAAGAGTTTAAAATACTGTCCGAATTTGTAGTATCTGATACAGAGACATGAAGTGAACACATATTGTTGGGAAAATGACACCATTAAGTGGACTTAACACAAGGTTGCTACAAACCTTCAATTCATAAAAAAACACAGTATCTGTGAGGTTAAATAAAGTGAAGTATGATTTTTTTTAAAAGCAGGTGCTTTAGAGTGAGAAGCCTTAGTTTACCCCTTTCTGTCTGTGAGTCTGGATATGTTACATATTTTCTTTGAGTTTTTTTCTAACTGTAAAGTGGGCTTATGGGCATTTAGTTCAATTCAGGTCTGTAGGGTTTCCAAGATTGTAAATCTTCACAGGTGAGCAGCCCAATGCCTAACCCACTGTGCCAACAAGGCTCCTTGAGAATTATGTAGAAACTTGCATATTAGATTTAGTCTTTTTAGGCTGGCCCAGCAGTTCCCAATCATGTTGATATCTACCTTCACATCTATTTCTCTCCCCTCCTGGGAGAAGTCAGCGGAGGAGAGTCATGCATGTACTCGCCTGTGTGCTATAATATGGTGTAGGTTTCATGAGATTGTTCTAGTCTCAGGATTTTAGAAGAGATGTAGGTTTGCTACTCAGATTTTTGTGGTTTTTTTTCCCCTATAAAGGGAATCAATAAATTAGTCGTAAGAAAATTTGGACACTTAGCTTGGTTTTAGCACTAACCAGCTTGGTGATTTTATACTTAGATTCCTTGAAACTCAGGTTTTTTTTTTAATCGGTGTTTGTTTTTTAAACTGCAAAGAGAGAGGAAATAAAGAATCTCTTAAAAGCCCTTAAAGCTTAATGATGTTATAGATATTATTATATAAACTACATACAAAAGTTTTTGTTAGTGAATTAACTGTATTGAGGATGTTTGAACAAATTGAACCTGCAGTCTATGTGGTTTGGGGAAGAAATATATAGTTTCTTTGTATTGAAATAGGAAGTGAAAAATTTTAACCAGGTGGTGGAGGGAAGGCAGACACTACCTTATCTGTCAAAGTTCTAAATCCTAGGGAATTATGGGTATTGAGTTTAGTCAGATGCTATGAGTAATACAGTTGAATTTTTTTTTTTAGCTAAATTGCTAAGGTGCTTGAGTATAGTACAGGGGCAACCCTTTTTTTTGATATAACAAGAAAACTACCTATGATATAAATACCCTTGTTTATTACTCCTGTTAGAGTACACTATTATTATGTTGGTAGGGATTGATAGTATATATTTAATTTTACCACCCACAAATCTCATTTTCAGAAGAGTGAATGGATTAGAGGACTAAGAATATATAGGGGGGTACCCCAAAAAACCCAGATTTTTTTTCAACGCTATTATCACCTTCAAAGTACCTCCATTACACTTAATACATTTGTCAAATCTGTGATTCCATTCTTGGAAAAATATTTCAAACTCCTCTGTTTGGATGGCTCACAGCACCTTCCTTGTTTTGTTCTTTACCTCTTCTACATCATAAATCGCTGTCCTTTCATGTCCCTCTGCATTCTCAGAAACAAAAAGAAGTGAAGTCAGGTACGTGGGGCAAGAGAGGCATGCTGTCTTTTGCCAAAAGCAGGTGCACTAAGATGGCTGCGTGAGTGGGTGCTTTGTCGTGGTGGCAAAACAAGTCCCGTTTGCCACAAATCAGGCCTTTTTTGTCGCACACTGTTACACAATGTTTTCAGAACCTCTAAATAGAAAGCTTGGTTAACAGTCTGACCTGGTGGAATAGACTCCAAATGCACTGCAAGTTGACATTTTCGACATTTTGTCTAGGAAGGTGATCGATGTCCAGAACAAGGTTTGTCATCAATCGACATTTCATTGTTTTTGAAATGAGAAAACCACTTGTGCACTTGAGTTTCTCCCTTAGTGCTGTCCTTGTAAGCCGTGTTCAACATCATAATAGTTTCTGTGGCATTTTTCCCAAACATGAAACGCAATTTCACAGATATATGCTTTTCTCTAAAATCAGCCATCACAAAAAATGAGGTTCAAGTGAAACTGCTTTTAGGAAAAAATTCACTGACCAGAAAGAACTTTGCTGGGCAATGCCACTGGGTACACTAATTCAGAGTGAGTTGCTGGATGCTTGGCTAGCAGGAAAAATATGTACTACGAAAGCTCTGTTCCACCCAGCACAATTCCGGGGTTTTTTGGCACCCCCATGTATATACATGAGGGAGGCGTCAAAAAAATGTGCAGGAAAATTCCATTCACTATGATCCCATTTATATTTTAATTCCATTTTCCATGAATATTTTGTAGCATATTGAGTTAGTTAATTGTGCCAACCTGGACGATAATCACATGTGGGGCTGGTTGAAAGGTGGAGGGATAAATGGGTGGTGAAGCCTCGCCTTTCTAGTTCTCGGGTCTCTTGTTTTGTGATGGTTGCACCGGGTGCAGCTGCCTTAGCAGTGCCCTGCTTCAGCTTGCAAGATTGACTTCCTACAAGACATCCCCAAGGAGAAGCTACATGGACCTATCCTGATGCAGTCCTGGGTGCTGGAGCAGCTGTGTGGAGACCCCTCCTAGTTCTGAGATGCTTATTTGTTCATTGATTCAGCTTTCCTCCTGCAGTCGGCATCATTGCCTCTGTTTTTTGAGGTGGAGGACTTTGTGGACTGGTGTTGGGTATGGGTTAATGTTGGACTTGTGGGCTTGGGCAGCATTGGGTTGGGATGTTTTCGTGATGCACATTTTCTTTACATAAAACTCTCTCTTATACATGAGTTGCTATGGATTTGTTTCTCCAAAGTACCTAGACTAATACACATATCTGTGTGTGTGTGTGTATTCAAACCCAAACTCATATTCATATATATACTCAAACTCTCTGCCATCAAGTCAATTCTGACAGATAGTAAGTCTGTAGAAAGAGTAGACCTGTCCCTGTGAGTTTCCAAAACTGTAACTCTTTACGGGAGTAAAAAGTCTCATCTTTCTCCCATGGAGTGGCTGGTAGTTTTGAACTACTGACCTTGTGTTTAGCACCCCAACTTGTAACCCCCTACACTACCAGGGCTCCATTTCCAAGAAAGAAATATGAGTCTTTCCACTCCCATAAAGCATTTCAGTCTCAGAAATCCGCAGGGGCAGTTCCACTCCATCCTATAGGGGTCGTTATGAGTCAGCATTGACTTGATGGCAGTGATAAGTGGGTATGTTTATATATACATATTTTTTCTTGCATTGGTATGGCAGGGGAGATAGGGATTTATGGTAAAATATTGTTAGTTGCCTTCTGTAATTGCACCTTTCAAATCCATTCTGCCTTACTCATCAAAAGAACAGATTCAGAAGAGAGACTGTGAGAGTGGGATGCAACATCGATGGGGAAGTATCCTGTTCACAATTTATGTTGCATTTCTTCCCTTTTGCTGATTCTGTGGAACTACATTTCCCTGATCGCCACTATTGACCTGACTCTGTCAGCTGCCAGTGGCAAAGAGGATTCACCTAGATTAGGTAGCTACTTCCTGTTCCTTTCTCCAGACTTGGAAAAATGGAGAAAATTTACTTTCCACTAACGGTTTCTTAGAACACAGTGGTACAGAATGTTCAGAAGTAGGAAAATTCCTCTGAAAGCTATGTCTGGTTACCCTCAGATAAACATTTCCATTAATATTTCATCTCATTTTGAGCTCCTTCCCAGCTTGTAGTATTTTTTTCAATGTATGTAGGTGGCCTCAAACCATATGTGAAAACTATTTTCCAAAACCATTCCGTCTTTGTCTTACTATGAACGATTTCCTTATGTCCTTGCCACTGAGCAGCAGCTTCTCTAAAATGGCTCAAATGCCCCTTTCTACAGTTTGATTTTCCCCACATTATGCTGATATCTTATGTCCTTTGGGGAGCCCGTACATGTTTTAATACCACATTTAAGAATGAAATTGACTATTTCTTCACAGTGTGTCTCTGTATTTATTGCTATTTTTAGATAATATGCATTGAATGTTCCCATAGTCACTGCTCTGTACAAAGCAGTTATCACACATGAGAGGCAGTCTCTTGCTCACAGGGATTTTTATTCAGTCCCAGTCTACTTTAAAATGCTAAGCTTCCCAGGTTCTTTTTCCCATTAAACACGGCTTTTAAGTGTTTTAGTGATTTTTCATTCAGACACGTGACCATTGTAACAGCTTTGGATGGACATTTGTAAATGGCAAAAGAGTCCTAGATTGTTAAGGGGTAGTTTTATCCTGATGTTTTAAAATCTGCTTTCTTCCATCTCCAGCCACCTGCCCTAAACACAGTGGGGGTTGCAAAGCAGATTGCGGGCGTCTCTTTGACACAACTACTTCCCTGCAGTAGTGTACTCTCCCAAGTAAATGTTGCCTCGGATAAGGAAGGAACAGGGAGAAGGCAGGTGATTCTGAATCTGCTCTACCTCTTATGAGGGCTCTTGAGAACACATGTTCAACAGTGCTTCAAATTCAGAGAATGTTAAATCTGGAAGAGACTGTCAGACTACATACTGTACCCTGAATGTCCTATACATTTTTACATCTCCATGTCCTTGCTCACGGAGTGCCTTTCCCCCCAGCTAGCCTGGAAAAGCATCACTTTTGTACTAGCATCCCACTCTCTGAATGCAACACTGAGTGTACAGCATCCTAAGAAGCACTGTTATGATTTTCCTGCACTATGCATATGCATGCCTTGCAACATATTACATATTTTTCCATTTGTGTTCCTTTTCTCTACACTGTAAATTTGGAATGCTTGCTTGAGCAGATAAGATTACATTATGAGTGATGTTGGATAAATAGATAGTTGAAGGTAAATGTACTTTTAAATTACTTTCCATTTGTAGTGTTTTTGTTAGGAAATGAACTAACTCACAATTTTAGATTTCTCACTCGAATCGCTGAAGAAGAAAATATATGACTTAGTTGTGCTTTGTAGAGAAGTCATTATGGTATTTTCAAGACCTATAATTATGTGTGTTACAGTATGATTGACTTTCTTCTGATGCTGCCAAAGGGCCTCTTAGGTGTTATTATGGGAGAGGATCAATATTGTACTGTCCAGAAAAACTGTTGTTGACATTCACTGGAACAAATTAGAAAGTGACAAATAAAGAGGCAAAATTCATCTTTAAAAATAATGCATGGTCAGGCATCAAAGAACAAAAAATCATATCATTGTGAATGAGGGGCAGGGCAGAGGAGTAGAGGCCCAAAGCCCATCTGTAGGCAACTGGACATCCCCTTACAGAAGGGTCTCAGGGAGGAGACAAGCCAGTCAGGGTGCAGTGTAGCACTGATGAAACGTAGAACTTTCCTCTAGTTCTTTAATGCTTCCTCCTTCCCTTCCCCCACTATCATGATCACAATTCTACCTTACAAATCCAGCTAGACCAGAGGATGTACATGGGTACAGATAAGAGCTGGAAACACAGGGAATCCAGGACAGATAAACCCCTCAGGAACAATAATGAGAGTAGCGATACCAGGAGGGGAAGGGGAAGTTGGGTAGAAAGGGGGAACCAATCACAAAGATCTACATATAACCTCCTCCCTGCGGAAAGGACAACAGAAGAGTGGGCGAAGGGAGACGGTGGACAGTGTAAGATATGACAAAACAATAATTATAAATTATCAAGGGTTTATGATGGAAGGGGGAGCGGGGAGGGAAGGGAAAAATGAGGAGCTGATGCCAAGGGCTCAAGTAGAAAGCAAACGTTTTGAGAATGATGATGGCAACAAATGTACAAATGTGCTTGACACAATGGATGCATGTATGGATTGTGATAAGAATTGTAAAAGCCCCCAATAAAATGATTTTTTTTTAATAAAATGATTTTTAAAACATAAATAATTCATGGATTTTAGGACACTAGTATATGTATAATGGAGCCCTGGTAACACTGTCAGGTTAAACATTGGACTGCTAACCTCAAGGCTAGCAGTTCAAACCCACCAGTCACTCTCCAGGAGAAACATGAGGGTGTTTGCACCTGTAAAGAATATAGTCTCAGAAATGCTGCAAATCAGGTCAACTCAGTCCTATTGGGTTGCTGAGTCAGAATCGACTTAATCGCAGTGAGCTGGGCTTTGATTATTTGTATGAATAAAGGGAAAAAATGAAAGAAAGTAATGCCATCTTGTTTTCCTAATAAACTGCAAGCAGTCCTCCATTGTGAACATCTGCCTTATGGACAGCTCCTACTTGCCCTTTAATGCCATGCGGATTTGCCCTCACTGTGCCGGAATTCTCAACAAGTTCATCGCAATTACCTTTACTTTCTGCGTGTGCAGCTGTTTCTTTGAAAAAGGGTTGAGCCGTTTCTTGCACTAAACCATACCCAATCCAACCCACAACCATCAAGTTGACTCCAAATGAGTGGCTCAATAGGGCAGAATAGAGCTATTGCCATGGATTTCTAAGGCTGTAAATCTTTGTAGGAGCCAACAGCCTCATTTTCCTACTTTGGAGCAGAAAACTGCATTGTCCTACTCTGGAGAGGCTGGTAGGCTTGAACTGCCAACCCTTTGGACCTTAGCAGTTCAACACTTACCCGAAAATGCCACCAGGGCTCCTTCATCAGCATACAGGTGTTGAGTAAACCTGTGACCAAGAAGCAGGGTGAGGGGAGGCTGAGGCTAGAGGCCCGAGAATAGGGAGCTGGAATAAGAGACTGAAAGAAGTCAGAGGAGGGCAGAATATACCTGCTCCTTTGGACTTCCAAGGCTATAAATCTTTAATCTTTCTCCCTCAGAGCAACTGTTGGGTTCAAGCTACTGATCTTGCAGTCAGCAGCCCCAATGTGTAACTAAGAATTGTCTGAATCTGACCCAACTTCCCTACAACCCCTTAAAGATAGAGATGGGAATGAATCGTGCATGTAACCCAGGTACTGCCTATATGTTCACTGCCGTCCAGTCCATCCTGACTCGTAGTGACCCTCTAGGACAGAGTCGAACTGCCCCCTGTGGGGTTCTGAGACTGGAACTCGTGAGGGAAATAGAAAGCCTCTTACTGGTGGTTTCAAACTGCTGACTTTGCACTTTGCACACAACACATAACCCACTACGCCAACAGGGTTCAGTGCTGCCGAATCAAGAGAAAATTCTCCACTGTAACTTTTAGAATCGTTCCCTGGTTTATAGTCATTATGTTGGGGGAAACTTCTCTTCTCATCTTGGCAATCAGTCGGAACTCAGCATAATTGAAATGTTTTGGGTGGGTAATACAGCACGTGAACAGGATACCTTTTCACCCAACTGCTGATGCCTGGCTAGAGGGTATTTTAAGATAAGAGTGGCTGTAGTCTCCAAATCCATCCATACATACACATATATGTGTATGTTTGTGTGTATATGCATGTATGTATATGTATAGTCTCCATACATATATATGCATATGTATAGATAGATAGTGTGCGCGCACACACACATATATTATGGTATGTCACAGTATAATTTAAAATTTTAGAATGTGGAAATATTACACCAGCAATACGGTGAACACTCATATTAGCATGCACCACCCTAACTCTAGGATATTTGTCATTTCAAAGAGTCTTAAGATGTTTAAATTATTTTATTTCCTAACAATTGATGCAGACTGAACTATTTATTGAGGACGTCAGTGACTTGCTGGGGAATTCAAGCATCTTTATTAAACTTCATTTGAAATGACATGGTTTCTTTATGGCCTTTTATGAATAATGTATAAGTTTATCGTTGCTTCTTGACAAGTGCTTTGTTAACATTGCCATTAGGAGCCCTGGTGGTACAGTGGTTAAAGTGGCTCAGTAGTTTACCAAAACCTTGGTGAATTGAACTTGTAGACATCATTGTATTTCCTGTAGGACTTTTCACAGTGCTCAACATATTCAGTATTTGTTGAAATTGTTGACTTTCTCCCCTACTTATCTAAGTTAGATTAATGAAACCATCTATATAACGTGAGGTTTAAATAATCATACCATCAACCAAAGTGGTTAAGACACTAGTCAAGATTGCCCAGGTGTGACTACCTACTACATTATCTGTTAACTCCATAGCTACTTCATCAATAAAATCGGGACGATAGTGATAGCATCAGCCTTCTAGAGTTGTTAATGAGGAGTCAAATAACTAATTTAAGACATTTATCATGGTACGTAACATAGGATATGCTCAATAAAATGTAGCTATCATTATTCTGAGTTTGATCCTATCAGACTAGACTCTGAGACCCTTGAGGGTCTGTTTGTTTGTTTGTTTGGTGTATCTCAATTATTTAACCTTGAACAGTAAGCATCAATAGATATTTGTTTGAATTTATTTAACCATATTTTTTAATGTTTCATTACAGCCCACTGTTTGTAACATGGAAGATTGGTCGAGACAAAAGATTGCGTGGATGCATAGGTACTTTTTCTGCCATGAATTTGCATTCAGGACTCAGGGAGTACACACTTACCAGGTGAAGACCAATTTTTGTTACCACTGCTTCTACATTTAAAAGAAAAGTTTATGAAATTTGAACTTGATACTTAAACTTTCTTTCCTTTACTGAATTGTTAACATCTTGACTCCTTTATTGTCAATTTTTCCCTCTGTGACCATTTTCCTTATCGCTAGTATAAGGCCGTTTATATCGGCCGTAAGACATTGTGATTCTGTGCATTCTGACCTAGATGTTCTCAAGTGCTTATTTTTTTCTGCCTTTTAGTGACCAGCTTGTTTTATATAATTTGAAAATCTATAACCAAATATCCATGGGTTATCCAAATGTATTACTTTACATAATAATCATCATTATGTCTTCCTAGCAAGTTTTTTTAAATTAGTTAATGTCTGTTTCATTTTAGGCACTTTGCTTTTCTTTTTAATGTACTTTAAAAATTGAAGAGAGAGCCTGAAAAGAGTGATGCCGTAGCCTGGCAGCATAATCATTCACATTCACACTTCACCCAGAATTAATTATAACTTACTGATTTTGTTTCATCAAACACAATGACAAATAATGAATACCTCATTATGGTTGTTAAAACGAAGTTCCTAATTTTTGAACTCACAAAAAGCGATCTAGCATGCCATCTGATTTGCTTTTGTTCACATTCAGATTTCTAGTAACTTGTGTTCCAAAATTATTTCAAGAGAAGAAAATTCCTTTAATAAAAAAGCTATTAGTAAAGGAATTTCCTGTTTTTGTTCATATGTTAGGGTGATTATCTGATATGGGTTCTATAGTTTCAACATGCACTGTCTGCCCAGCAAGAAATTGGTCCCTGCTGACTATTGGTATGTGGGACAAGTTACTTAAAGGAAAGTAGTAATTATAATATTTTGTTCTATGTACTTAATAAAGATGTTAGGTGAATGAAGTAATACATGAAGAGTCAATGCTGTGAAATTGTTCATTATTTGACTGAAAGATTGCATAAATACAGGTTTATAGCACCAGTTAATAAAATGCTGGTGACTGAGTTTAGTATTTTCCCATTTGGAAGTTGGGGGGCTGACGGAGGCTTTCTCTTCCTATAAAAGCTACGTCATACTCACCAGAGAAGTTCAGAATTGACTCAATGGTAGGGAGTTTGGCTTTTTCAGTTTATTTGGAAGCATGCATTGGCTCACGGGTGCAGGGTTTTCCTAAGTAAGTCCAAAAAGAAAAGCAGTGGCTTGGAGGGTCACAGTTATTTCTTAGAATCAAGGAGTTTCAACTTTATTTACTAACATACAGGCAATAAGGGGGTCAAAATGCATATTCTTGAAATAACTGCATTTTATTTAAAGATAGATTAAGTGCTAGTCTAGTGGAACTTTTGGAGCATAATGACTTACATGTTGGCCTACTAACCACTAGGTCAGCAGTTCAAACCCACCAGCTGCTCTGAGGGCTTTCTGCTCCCTATAAAGATTTGTAGCCTCAGAACCCCACCGGGGCAATTCTACTCAGTCCTATAGTATTACTATGAGTTGACTCGCCTCGATGGCAGTAAATTTCAAGTGACTAAATATTAGTCTAACTAAGCATGTTAGATTTTTACTTTTTCCTTACATGCATGAAGTAGAGCAGGCACATCTTGAGATGTTACCCAGTTTTGTCAGTGACTGTCTTTTTCTGGGACAGGTGCAGATGTAATTACTCTTGTAATAACGAATCAAAAGCAATTTATTATGCATTTTCAAAAAAACCTGTTCTGCGGAACACTGGTTATTTAGCATTCTATGGAAAAGGGATCCTTAATGCCCAATAAAATTGGGAAATATTGGTTAAGCATTTAAACAGCTCCTCTACTCACCGCAGGACTTCTTGGAACCTTGTATGTTAATAAGCTTGTGTCTCTGAGAGAAAGATACAGAATACAGTATTCCCAAGACTTCCACCGATTGCCAAAACCTCCTCACTGTTTCAAGGAACCCATGTTGAGAAGCACACATCAGCAATATAGTTCTAGTTGTTTTAATACTTGCGGAGTCAGAGTTGATAATATAGGAATGCTTTGTACTTTCTCTGCCAGTTGTGAAATCCATTATCAAATATTACGCACTTCAGAATCGTTAGTAGTACTAGCTGTAGTCATAACAAGCTTTTGTCTTAAAAATGTGAGCATCTTCTGCCTACATTGCTATGAGATGAGAACATCTAATTTTTCCATGTTCCTGAATCGACCTCGCAGGGAAATGACAAATTGCACTATATTTTTCTTATAATAATGTGATTCCAAATGAGTTGTACAGATAGTTGGACTTGGAAATTTGCCTGCATGTGCATTCCTCATTACAGTCATCATATTGTATGGCTCTTCCTGTTTACAGTATAACTTTTTCCTGACAGTTCTAGACAACTTCCTCAAATTGTACATTGTATACTAGAGGTATATGTGTGTGTATACGCACACACATAGGCATGTCTGCTTTTACTCCCTATTGTTGTTGGACTTCATTTCTTTTGCTTATTCCTAGAGAATTTATGCTTCACTGCTTCTTGACCTCAAAATCAGGTTACTGTAATATTGTGGAAATCATATGCTAATATTGCTTCAACAAATCAAGTGTTTGTTTGGAAGAGATGAACTACAGAAAACATATCTTAATATATATTTGTACTCTTTTCTGGACTCATTTTAGGGTCAAAACCTGTAAGATGTCATTTAACAAAGTCACAGTATAATGTTTTCCTGTCCAATACTGTGCTTATGCTTTCTACATAATCTTATTTTGATGATGATTCTATTCACTGAGAACTTACATGTCACACACTGGGCTGAGGAGTTTATATGCATAGTCCTCTTAATAACTTTTAGGTGTTAATATTCACATTGTAAAAATGAGGAAACTGAGGTTTAGAGACTTTGAATGATGTACACATTTACACACCCAATCACATTCAGGCTGCCTGGCTGTAAAAAAAAAAAAAAAAAGACATGTACTACCCTGCTACATTCCAGATAAAACAGAAATAACTTCCACTGATGGACATAAGCTTGGCCGTGGACATCTGGGAACTTATCTGTTCTCTATTTCATAACACTTTTAGGACTTTTTAAAAATTTCACTCCAAACTCACTGCCATCGAGTTGATTCTGACAGATATGATCTTATAAGACAGGGTAGAACTGCCCCTGTGGGTTTCTGAGACTGTCACTCTTTGCAGGAGCACAAAGCCTCATCTTCCTCCCAGTGAGTAGCTGGTGGAGATGAATGGCTGTCCTTGCAATTGGTAGCCTAACGCATAATCCGCTATGCTTCCAGGGTTCCTCACTAAATCCCAAAACCAAATCCACTGCCACTGAGTAGATATTGACTCACAGCGACATTCTAGGACAGGGTAGAACTGCTCCTTGGAGTTTGCAAGACTGTAATAGTTTACAGGAGTAGAAAATCCAGTGTTTCTTCTGAGAGGCCGCTGGTGGTTATGAACTGCTGACCTTGCGGGTCACAGCCCAACATGCAACCATTATACCACCAGGGCTAAGGTTACTTACTACTACGTAGAACATTGAAATTACATACATAGTTTGAAATGTATTCTACTGTATATCCACAATACAGCTTCCTGAAAATAATGAATTCAAAAGCAGGTTAATATATTTTGAAAATCCTGGGTTAAGATTTCTTCAAAAAAACTAGTTAAGAGCTAAGATTGTAACTTTGGAACATTATATTTGAAAATCCAGGAAATCTATAGAGTGGATTATTCAAAGGGTACACTTAGGATTGTTAGGTCTATTTAGGGGGCGGGGGAAGGACTTAGATTAATATTTTACTAAAGGATGGTGCCTTTATAAATACTCTTTAATATTTTATTAAACATAATGCCTGTTATAAAAATATATTACTCTATGATGTTATATTCTTTCGCTTTGTGTGTTTCAATTTGAATAGTAATTTAATATTATAGAATATAATAATTGGTGATTCTTCGATTCTGGTCTTTCAAACTTAAAACCCCACAAAACACACAAGGTACAAATAAGATCAAATGAACTCAGAGAGTTGAAGGGGAAGAAAAGAGAAAATGAAACAAGCATGAAAATCAAAACTTTTCCAGATGTAGGTATTTTTTAAAAAATCCTAACACCTAGTTCTTTATTCATCACGTGTTATCAAGTAGACTTTACTTCAATTTTCAGAGTGTTACATAGATATATCCTTTCTTCTTTTAGAGAGCTAATCGGTTTATAAAAGCTAGTAATCTAACTTGCTCCTAAACTCCAAACTCCCTGCCATCAAGTCATTACTGATTCACAGCAACCTTCGATAGGTCTGAGGAGAACTGCCTCTGTGGGCTTCTGAAATGGCAAATCTGTGTGAGGGTCAAAAGCCTCTTTCTCCCACAGAGCATCTGCTGGTTTCAAACTGCTGACCTTTTGATTAGGTGCCCAGTATGTGACCACTACGCCATCAAGGCCCCTGATCAAGCATGCTAGTGGCTTCTTATTTCTCTAAAACTTAAAATGGCAAATAACTAATGACATTTGAAATGAATGGCTGTCCTAGATTAAATATTTGTAAACACTGTCTTAAAATTAAAATGCTTGTCGTCATCAAGTTGTATGTTCTCATAACTTTTGATTGATTTTAGATTGAAATATATATATATTTATATATACATATATATAAATATCTATCTATCTATCTATCTATCTATCTATCTATCTATCTATAGAGAGAATTCCCTCACAATTTTAAAAACTCATAGGTTCTTTGTAGACTATCTTGAGCACTTTGGGAGAATTACACTGCTCAGCTATTAGATAGACTTTTCTTTCTCTATATTTGGAGACTATGTGAAAGCAGGAAAAGCCATTGCCACCAAGTCGATTCGGGCTCATTGTAACCCTGTAGGGCAGAGTCGAGCTGCTCCCAGGGTTTCTGAAGCTGTACAGCCTCTGTGGGAGCAGAAAGGCTCATCTTCTTCTGGTAGCAGAGCTGGGGAGTCTGGTCTGCTAACCTTACGAAGATGAGAACAAATGGGAAGCAGAATTATTAGTTCCCCAGTTCCCCCAACCTTCCCTGCATGAGAATGAAGAGAATGTTCTAAAGCTGATTGTGGCGATGATTGTATCACTCTTCTTGATGTGATTGAACCATTGGATTATAAGATGTGTGAATTTCATGCCAATAAAACTATTTTTAAAAATTAGTGACCAACTAAAGCCCACAAGTCACTCTGTGATTCTTGGCTAAAACTTCAGAGAATCCTTATGGTGCAACGTTTAAGCAGTCAGCTGCTAACGTAAAGGTGGACAGTTCAGACCCACTCAGCTGCTCTATCAGAGAAAAGACCTGGCAATTTCCTTCCTTAAAGATTAACCCATTGCCATCAAATTGATTTTGATTCACACAATCCTCTATAGACTTCCTGAAACTATAAATGGTTGAGGAAGCAGACAGCCTCGTCTTTCTCCTGTGGTGTGGCTGGTGGGTTTGAACCATAAACCTTGTGGTTAGGAGCTCAACATTTAACCCACAATGCCTCCAGGACTCCTTTCTGTAAAGATTACAGCCCAGAAAACTCCATGGGGTAGTTCTACTTTGTCCTAATGGGTCCAGATAAATTCTAATTGACTCCAAGGCACAAGAGGCGTGCAGTAGCCTTTGTGCCCAGTTGAAGAAGAGTTTCCTGTGTGCATTTATGGCTTCTCCGTGATTCTTTTCGTCTCTTGTATGACTTAGTAACATAATTCTATGGAAAAAAGAATTAAGACTAATATAAATGAATACAAACATCTGAGTCAAAGAAGATTGCTTAAATTTCTGGCTAAGCCAGTGCCCTATTCTGTGCAGGTCTATTGATGTAAATTCAATTTGGCAGTAATTTTTGTAGAGTATGTAAGTGATTCATAGATGTGCTCTTATTTAGTAAATGGCAGTGTGATTTATCACCACATTTAAAAGACATTCTTTTCTTTTTGTTTGCTCAGTTCTACCTAAACCTCTTGGCAATGAAAGAACTATGCAAGTGGGGGAACTAGTTGACACTTGATTCTGAGCTCTGGTTACTCTTCACTTAGCGACTATCTCTGACATTCTGCATCTTTGACACTAGTAAAAAATCTCTCCGACTATTTTTGTGTACAAACCTGGATTTTCTCCCTGTGATTATCTCCTGGCCCGCAGAGCCCCCAAGTTGCTCAAGCTCACAGCTGAAGGAACCAGCTCTCCTCAAGACTTTTGACAGATCCCATCCCCACTGCCTGACCACCATTGCTTCTCCTCTAACTGAGATAGACTTGGAGGGAGCCCTTCTGTCAATGGTTTTTGAGTGGCCAGAGGGGCCCAGGAGGAAGCAGAGATGGGGGAGATTGCTTCTTCATTTCTTCTCTACTCAAGAGTTCTGGAGGAACCAAATCCTACAGCAGGAAGGGTATTGTGGGTAATTTGGGGCTTGAGAGCGGCAGGAGAAGTCAGTCGCTCCCTTCAACCCTGAGGGCCGGATGGTGAGCGCCTCTTCCAAGCAGCTGTTCATCTCCAGACTCTTGGTCTCAAATTATAAGCCCTTCAAAACCAGCAGCACATTTCTTGTGTCATGGGATCCTCCCCAACTTAAGGGGTGGCAGCAGGTGGCTGGGCTGCAGAAGAGACAGCTGCAGGGGGTATGGGTATGAGCAGCAAACCCCACCGATCATCTTGACCCTGGCCCTGCCATTTGCGTGAGCCCTCAAGCCAGTAACTGCGTCTCGAGGACTGTTGAGCCCTAGGCTCGCTGTCGTGGCGTTCTCACTGGCAGGCCTTTGGGGTCCAGAACACAGTGGTGCTGGGGGTACCGGCGTTCTGACGTTCCAGCCTCCATGTGCTCTTCCACCTCACATAAAGCCTGCTCTCTGGCCAACTCATGTTAAGTGAGGAATGGGTGTACTGCTTGCTTCTGAGAACTTTTAGCAGCAGAGGTGTATTCTTTTCTAGGGAACAGGTGACCACAGACATGGTGATGTGTTTTCTTTGGGGAGTGTTGTTGTGAGTGAGTGAGTGAGTGAGTAGGCAGAAAGGTGGAGATTGTTTGCAGGTCAGAAATGTTCACTTTCTTTTAGGCTTTCTGAGACATTAAAAATAGTCAACAAAACGATGTTATGGCTTTCAAAGCTTCTAGCTACTGTGGGTCTTTCTGAGTTCACTATCTTTGTTGTAAACAGATTTGTTCTTGTATTTTGGTGGTCTGGATGTTTATAGCAAAAACATAGACCAATTCAACAGATTGTGCATGCACACTTCGGTGATTACACGTTCAAGTTGTGTAGCTGTGCTCATCCTCCTCTTCTGAGTTGTTCGTTCATTAGCATAAACTCACTGCCCCCTCAGGGTCCTAGCTAATCTTTGCAGTTGCTGTTGTCAATTTGATCCCATGTGAGTACTGCTTAAAAAAGCACAATGCTCGAAGCAGGCCCTTTTCCCTGTTTCTTTTCCATTCCTTCCTTTCTTCCTGCTGGCCTGCCTGCCTGCCTTTTTTACCAGTGAAGCTAAACTAGTGTTTCATTTGAAGGCATCTTAATCATGTGATGGTCAGTGGTTCAAAGGCACTAGGTGCTCCATGGAAGAAAGGCAAGGCTTCCTGCTCCCTTCAAGATGTAAAGTCTTAAAAAGAAAAGGATGTAAAGTCTTGCCAGGCATCACCTCGTTATTTTGTTCATGGAGGGAAGGAGCCACACAGTTCATGTCTTCCAACTATTTAGGACTTTCCTTCTTCCTTTTTCCAGTTGAATAGAGACCAATTATTGTGCCGTGGATGGCTGCTTGCAAGCTTGTAAGTCCTCAGGCCCTCTGCAGTGAACGAGAAAGTAGACAGCTAACAGTAGGCATGCGATTAGGTCAGTTATCTACGCTGTCCTATGAAACTGTTATCCTAAACTTCTAAACGAGGAAACCATATTCAGGGAGGTGTTTGATTGTACATTAGCAGCCTAAGCAGCTACTCTATTTTGTCACTGTTATAAAAAATCTATCACAAATGTTAGCAATTCAAGTTTTTTCTAGTGTACAACTTATTGACAGAATTTCTAATAATCGACTGTGTTGATTATTAGACAATCCATAGCATTGCCTCTGAGTAATCAATATGAGTTTTCCATCACCAGTTTTCCATCACCCTTTAAGCCCTGACCTCCAACTTCTGTTAGCCACTAATAAATTTTGGTCTCTCTGATACTCCAAACTATAACCTACTGCCATCGAGTTCACTCCGAATCATTGCAGCCCCTGTGTAGACTTTCTGAGACTATCGATATGGTGGGATAGACCTGTGAAACTTGTGGTTTAGTGAAATCTCTGTACATTTGCTTTGTCTTGTCTTTCGATTTAAGTCAGATCATATAATATCTGTCCTTTTGTGATTGACTTATTTTTTTTAACATAAATGTAAATGTCTTTAAGCTCCAGCAATAGTTAAGGATTCCAGTTTCTCCTTCTACATTCTTGCCAACCTTTGTTTGTTTTTTTTTAAACCAATGTTCTATTTTTTTTTCTTTGTTAAATATATTTTATTTTATTTTTTCTTTTTATTAATCAATTTATTGGGGCTCATACAATTCATCACAATACATAGATCAATTGTGTAAAGCACATCTATACATTTGTTGCCCTCATCATTCCCAAAATTCTCTTGCCTCTTGGGTTCCCGGAATCCGCTCATTTTCCTTTTTTTTTTTTTCCCCCTCCCCTTCCCTTCCTCCTCCCCTTTCCCCCATGCACCCTTAATAATTTATAAATTATTATTGTATCTTATATTACACTGTCCGGCGCCTCCCTTCACCCACCCCGCTGCTGCCCAACCTTTGTTATATCATGTGATTTTGTTTGCCTGTTTCTTTCCATATTAGCCATCTTAGTGAGAGTGTAATGGCATCTTCTTGTGATTTCGATTTGCCTTTCTCTGATGGCTAATGATGGATGTATTTGATTGCTATTTGAATACACTTTTTGGTGAAATGTCTATACAAGTCTTGCCCATTTTATAGTTGGGTTTTTTATCTTCATGTTGTTAAATTGTTGAAGTTTTATATATGTTTTGTTTATTAGATTCTTGTTAGATGGGTGGTTTCCAAAGATACCCTCCCAATTAGTAACTTGTCTTTCTCTTTTTTGGTAAAGTCTTTTGATAAATAAATAAAAGATTATAAATTTTATGAGGTCCTAGTCACTTCTTTTTATCATTTGCTGTTTTTGCTGTTGTTATTATATTAGTTAATCCATAGCATTGCCTCTGATTATTCTCCTAAGCGTTTTATGGTTTTACTTTGTACCAACTACCACTGAATCAGTTCCTACTAATAGTGACCATTATATAGGATTTCCAAGGCTGTAACTCTATGGGAGCAGATAGCCTCATCTTTCTCTTGTGGTGTGGCTGGTGAGTTTGAACTGTCTACCTTGAAGTTAATAGTCCAACTTTTATCCACCAGAGCTCCTTAGTTTGCACACTTATTTTGTACATCGTGAAGCATGGATCCTGTTCAATTATTTCTAAGTGGAAATGCAATTTCCCTTATACCAAGTAGTGAACAGATTCTTCTTTCCTCATCAAATGGACTTATTAGCACACTTGTAAAAAAAGTCAGTTGATCCTAAATATGTAGATTTATTTCTAGATTCTTATTTCTAGTCTATTCGTCTGTGTGTCAGTTGTTATATTTGTACTAAGTTGTTTTGATGACTGTTGCTATATAAAACCTAAATCTGAACGCACTGCCTTCAAGTCCATTCTGAGCCATAGCAACCTTATAGGACTGGGTAGACCCACCTCTTTGGGCTTCTGAGGCTGTAATTCTTTATGGGAGCAACAGCCTCATCAAAAGATGAGGATTATATTGTACCTTGCAACAACAGGTCAGTTTGAACTGCTGAGCTTGTGATATGTAGCTTAACTCGTAACCCCAGGGCTCCTTTATAGCTGGATCTTATATTTAAAATCAGGAAGTGTGAGTCCTCCTACTTTGTTCTTGTCTTTCAGCATTGATTTAGCTGTTTCCAGCCTCTTGCCTTTCCATATAAAGTTGAGGATTGGTTTTTCTGTTTCTGAAAAAAGGCTGTTAGAACTTTGATCAGAATTTCATTGGATCTATAGATTGCCTTGAGTAGTGTTAACATATTAACAATTTTAAGTCTTCCAATCCAGGAACATGGAGCCTCTTTCTCTTAAATTGTTTTTGTATTGTGGGTTTAGTGAACATTTACAGAGCATATTAGGTTTCAGTTCAATGGTTCATACACATTTTGTTTCGTGAGTTTGGTTGAAAGCCCTTCGATGTAAAAGCACTCATCCCTGCCTCCTTGGATCCATTTCTCTTCATCCTTCTTTCCTGCCCTCTGAGTTTTGCTTTTTGGCAAATGCTGCCCTTTTGGTCCTATATGATTGATGGTACATTCCTCTCTGGTATTATTATTTGCTTTATAGGTCTTATCTATTATTTGCCTGAGTATTGATCCCTGACGTTATTATCAGGCTTGAAGGCTGTCTAAGAGCTATGGTCTTGAGGGTTCCATTAGTCTAGAAACCAGTAGTAATCTGGTCTTTTTTCTGTTGTTGTTTTTTTTTAATTTATTGTACTCCCCCACCCCTACCCCCTTTCAGTACAAGGCTTTCTCCTGTGATGCTGAGCACAGCAGTTGGTAGTGGCAGCCAGGTACCATCTCATTCTTCTGGCCTCCAAGTTGTGCAAGCTGTTGTTCTCATGCTTCCTGAGTTGTTTGGAGTAATTGTTTCCTTCAATCTTTGGTTTTCTTTGCTCTTCTTTGCTCTGGATGAGAACAGACCAATAGATGCATTTTAGATGGCTGCATGTAAGCTTTGAAGACTCCAGTTGCTTCTCATTGAAGTAGGATGTAGAACATTGTCATTGTGGATTATGTTGTACCGGTTGACCTAGTTGTCCCTAGAGATGTGGCCCTAGGTCCCCAAGCCCAAGGGTCATTCCCTCATAGTGTTTGGTTATGGCTACGAAAGTTTGCAGAACTTTGGTCCCTGTATGTTCCATAATATCCTTGGATGTATTTACAGCACATACAAATATATGTGTAGAAGTATCCTCTACCATACTAGTATATACTCATGGGTATACTCCCAGTCACTTTCCCACTTCTGAACATGAAACATTTATATAAGTCTTTTTAAAACTCTTTCAGCAGCATTTTATAGTTTTGATTCTAGAAGTCCTTTGCACCCTTTGTTAGATTTATTCCTATGTATTTTATACATTGGGCTGCAGTTTGAAACCATCAGCCGCTCCAAGGAAGAAAGACGAGACTTTCTACTCCCATGGAGAGTTACAGTCTCAGAAACCTACAGGAGCAATTCTACCCTGACCTATATATATAGGGTTGCTACGAGTCAGAATCTACTTGATGGCAGTGCGTGATTTTATTAACTTAGAGACTACCACAAATGGAATTGTTATCCTAAAAGTAATATGAATTTAAAACCCTATGAGCAGTATAATTATATCACACCCCCTTTCAGGGTAGACAACTTTGTAATAATTCTTATTCTTGATTATTTCTGGTAACTATACTTAGCCCATTATGGGTAATTAGTTTAAACATGTTCTTCCTGTCTTTCTCTTTTTTCTCTCTTATTTAATATTAGTTCTTCTGGTAGCATCACCCAGATTGGTCTTTTTATGAAAAGTAAAGGTGTACATGAGTCAATTCTGACGATTGTCATAGAAGCTCATTCAGGAGGTTCTAAGGCCAGACTATTTTTAGCCAGTGTCAGTGGCAAGGCTCTTAGCTAAAGAATGCTTTTTGGAGAAATAAATTTGATGCATCAAAAATAGTATGCAAAATGAACTTAATTTACTACCTATCCTTTAGTAACTAGACAACACACTTTTATGGAGAAGAGAATGTGTTGCTTTTTAACAAACGGACATGATGGCCTGAATCCCAAATTCATACCTAACTTGATAGTTTCAATGTATAAAATACCAAATGAGAAATTAAAAGTTTGTCAGATTTTATAAGCATTCAATGTAAGATCTAGTGCAGAACCTTGGTTATTTTATGTTCTTATATGTTCTTTACTCAATATTATCCCTGTACTAGCTTAGCTAAATTTAATCTACCAAAAGCCAGTTTAATGCCTTCCTTTGTTAGTCCCTGGAGGTCTGGTGGCATAGTAGGTTATGTGTTGGACTGTCAACTACCAGGTCCAAAGTTCTGAAACAACAAGCACCGTGGGTGAAAGATGAGGCTTTCTATACCCATAAAGAGCTACAGTCTCAGAAACCCACAGGGACAGTTATACATTGTCCTACACAAGTCACTATGACTCAGAAGTAACTAGACGGTAGTGAGTTTGGGTGTGGTTTTTTAGGGGGAGGACGGGTTCGTTAGCCCATGGTTGTACTACTGTACATAAATGAGTTCAAAAGATAGAGCCAGCAGATGCAGAAAGAGAAACTATGGAACAAGAACCAGTCGTAGCATATGAGTGATGGATCCTGAATTTTAAGGACTTGTCTGGATTCATAGAACAACTACTGCCAACGAAATTAAGTGTAGTGAGTATATCAACTTCTAATTTCTTTGTGTGTTTTCCCTCAGAATCTCTAGTTGGAATCCTCCTGTTGCTTTGATTAAGAGCTACAGGCACAATGCCTTTTGTGTTAGTCTCGGTAGACTAGAGAAACAAATTTATAGGCACTCATATGTATGTAAGAGAGAGTTTTATATCAAAGAGTAATTGTATACTAAGAAACACCCCAACCCTGTCCAGATGAAGTCCATAAGTCTGATATTAATCCATATGTCTGATACCAGTCAATAAAGTCCTCTTCAGACTCATGCAACACATGCAGGAAGATCACAGGCCAGTGGGTGGAAAGTCTTATGGATCCAGTGGCAGTGGAAGCTTCTCAGTGCTTGCGTGGGTCTCCATGTGGCTCCTCCAGCTCCAGGGCTCTGGTTCCATCAACATATCTCCATGTGTCTTGTTAGCAGGAAGACTAAGCCCAGAGACTGTGGGTCTGGCCTCCATTGAGTTATTTATTTCCATAGCACCTCCAAATAAGGTCACCAAGCTGTGACTTGATTGACAGGCTAAACCCCACCCCTTCACTCTTAATAGTCTCAAGTTGAGACCAGATTATGTAACTACCACGCCTTTAGACAGAAAAAAACAAATCAAAAATCAGATCCCCTGTCATCAAATTGATTCCAACTCATGGCAGTTCTATATAGGGTTTCTGAGGCTATAAATCTTTCTGGAAGCAGACAGCCTCAACTTTCTCCTGTGGAGTCACAGATAACTTTGAGCCACAGACCTTATGGTTAGCAGCCCAATGCTAACCTAACAGGAGCCCCATTATGAGTTGGGCTGCTAACCAAAATGTTATCAGTTGAAAACCAGCAGTTGCTCCTCAGGAGACAGACGAGGCTTTATTCTCCCATAAAGAGTTACAATCTTGGAAGCCCACCTGGAGTTCTCTACTCTGCCCTGTCAGGTCGTTATGAGTCAGAATTTACATGATGGCACCATACCCTAGGGTTCCTTTTTAGACAGAAAAAAGCCACCTGTGAAGAGAATGTGTGAGAGAAGCTGGAAATGGATTTATGCAGCATCGAGGTTCTTGGTTCCTGAGTTTAATGGATACAAAATAAACTACAAGAAATTGACTCTATTCCTATGCCTGTCCATAAACTTCATCCTACCACTTTGCACCTCTACAAGGCTGATATTCCCAGTTTGAATCATCTTTAACCAGTTCGTCCTGCAAATATGGTCTAAATGTTGGCTTAAGGAGTTTATAATAGAGTAGAAGGGATAAGAAGCTATATAAATAATTACAGCCCAAGTAAAGGAATTTTGGTTTTGGCCTGAGTGACAGGGGTGTAATGCTGGATGAAGAGTACTATAGCTATGACAAGAGTAAATATCTGTTTAAAGCCATTTTTTAAATTACTTCAGTCGGTCCACCCCTAATTCACTTTGAGCAAAGCAAAGCACTTTACATCACTCTAAATTTTGGTTTGTATTTATGGTACATGGGGAGAAAAATCTAACTTTCTGGGATGTGTATAAATCATTATGAGCAAGTTACTACATACCAAGTGTTGGCTCTTTTGAGAAGTTTAGTACACCTATTTTGTAGGGACAAATGAAACACCCCTGGGACAAAAAATGAAAGCTGCAGGAATCGAATATATACACATCATGCTAAACAACAGCTAGACTCAAGATGTAGTATAGCCCGGATGCCTGATAGATGAAGGAAAACAAAATGTAATAGTTCAGATTCTCCTTTCCTTCTATCCTCTTAAAATGAATTTATATTTCAGTACAGTAAATGGATATTTTCCTCTCCCCTGAGAATCATTGCCTGAGGTGTTCTTCATGTGTTTAGATGACAGAGTGAAATGGGAAAGCTAAATTAAAACACAAATATTATAGAAAACCATTATATTAGGTAGAGTCCAAAATCATTAGAGTCCAAAATTATATTGTAGCCACATAAAGCTATATATTTTTTTTGCTTCAGCATTTAGAAAAGAAATATTGGGTCTACCTGTGTTTTTTAAAGCACTTGAGTCATTAGGACTTAGAAGAAGAGATTTATTTTTTAGTTCTCTCGAAGAAGGAGGTTACACTATTCTATTGCTAATGCTCATGATGTATATACCTGTTTACAGTATAATATATATAATATGGTTTCACCACTTTTAAGGTGCCCTGGTAGCTCAGGGATTAAGCATTCAGCTGCCAACTGAAATGTTGGCAGTTCGAAACCCCAGTGGGTCTGCAGGAGAAAAGATCCTGGTGATCAGTTCCCTTAAAAACTAACAGCCTTGCAAACCTATACTCTACAGCAGTGGTTCTTAACCTTCCTAATGCTGAGACCCTTTTGTACAGTTCCTCGTGTTGTGGTGACTCCCCAACCATAAAATGATTTTCGTTGCTACTTCATCACTGTCATTTTGCTACTGTTATGTATCGCGCGACCCCTATGAAAGAATTGTTTGGCCCCCAAAGGGGTCGCGATCCACAGGTTGAGAACTGCTGCCCTATAGGGTCAAGATGAATCACAATTGACTCAAAGGCAATGGGGTTTTGACAACCAGAGACAATGTTACGAGTAGCATAGTACAACCTCTGGCTTATGAATGAGATTCGTTACTACATATGTCTTTAAATTGAATGTGTAGTTAAGTTTTGGGATAGGCGGAATACGGTTCTTACCTAATATTACTGCAAGAAAGGAACCCTGGTGGTGCTCTCAGATGAGTGTTGGACTGCTAACTACAAGGTTGATGTTTCAAACCCACTAGCCCCTTCTAAGAAGAAAGATGAGGCATCTGCTTCCATAAAGATTTACAACCTGAGGTTTGGGGGTTTTGGTCATTTTATAAAATTCAGGCTAGGTAAATCTATAGAGACAATAACTTGGTTGATAGTTCCTTAGGGTTATGACAGGAGAGGTTGGGGAGAAATGGGAGCCACTAGCAGTAAGTGCAAAAATGAAGAAAATTTTCTACAATTGATTGTGGTAATGCTTGCACCTCTTTTTAATATATTCAAAACATTGTATTATGTATGTCAATTACATATCAATAAAACTTTTTTAAAATTTTAAAAAGAGACTTACAACCTCCAAAACCCTGTATAGGGTCGCTGTGAGTCAAAGTCGACCCTGCTCAGTGAGTTTTGTGTGGAAGTGAGTACAGGAGGAGCCCTTGTGGCCCCACGGGTTCAACACTGGACTGCTAACTCAGTAGCCAGCCAGGTGCGCCTCCTTAGAAAGATGTGGTGTTCCCTTCTGTAAAGATGTACAATTCAATGTCATTTCCAACACTTAATAACAATTGCATTAAAAAAAACAAACACAACAGCAAGAATAAGATGTACAGCCTCAGAAACCCTCTGGAGCAGTCTGCTCTGACCTGTGGGGTTGCTGTGAACTGGCATCGACTCGATGGCTTTGAGTGCGGGGTATTTAGTGCAAGAAAGGGCTCAGAGCCCTTTAAATGATTTGAAAAGCTGCACTTGGAGCAATTGAACTTGATTGTGAGGAGGAATTGGGTCCGGTGTTGCGAAGTGAGAGCAAATTTACGAGTTGTCTCAAAATCAGAAGTAATTAAGCCAATGACTTGCTGTACTTAAAAAAAAAAAACTGCTGATTTTTTTCTGCAGTAGTTTTATATTGAGTTCTTAGATATTCTATCAGTATGAGAAAATACTTTTGAAAGGATTTCCTTAGAAGGCAAAAGAAACAATGCTCTCCTCTGTGATCTCTTTCCTCAAATTCTAAACTGCTTCAAGTGTGGAGATCCCGAAGTAGCAGCCCTGTGCAAAATTCCCCTTTCATTATTGATAACAACTTGGGATTCTTTAAAGATTAAGCACTTGTGAGTCTTTTTGCTTTCAGTATCAATATACTGCTCTTTAAAACAACTTTCAGATTTCATACACTCTCAAATTATCAAGTAAAAAAATTCTATCTAAAAGTCTTATCCTGGAGCTACACTATTTGAGCTGCTTTTTGTTAATAAAAGAAAAAATACTTTATAACAAACAGAATAAACACGGATGGCTGTTGCTATTGTTAGGTGCCACTAAGCTGACTAAGACCCCTAACGCCCCTGTGCACAACAGAACGAAACACTGCACGCTCCTGCGCCAACCTCACAATTGTTCCTGTGCCTGAGCCGATGGTGGCAGCCACTGTCTCGATCCATGTCATCGAGGGCTGGCCTCTCCTTCCCTGCCCCTCTACTTCACCAAACACGATGTCCTTCTCCAGAGACTGATCTCTCCTGACAACAGACACAAAGTCCATGAGATGGAGTCTCACCATCCTTGCGGCTAAGGAGCATTCCAGCTGTACTCCAACCAAGACAGATTTGTTTGTTATTTTGGCATTTCATGGTATGTTCAATATTCAACTCCAGCACCACAATTCAAATGCATTGATTCTTCTTCTGTCTTCCTTCTTTAATGTCCAACTTTCACATTTATGTGATGAAAGGGAAAATACTATGGCTTGGCTCAGGCACACTTTCGTCATCAAAGTAACCTCCTTCCTTTTCAATACTCTTAAGACGTCATGTGCAACAGATTTACCTAATGCAACACACCTTTTGCTATTTTGGCTGCTGCTTCCATGAGCATTGGTTGTGGAGCCAAGCAAAACAAAGTATTTTTCTCCACTTAGCATGTTAGCTATTGGTTCAGTTGTGAGGACTTTGGTCTCCTTACATTGAGTCGTAACCCATACTGATCTCCATCAGCCAGTGCTGCAATTCCTCCTGACTTTAAACAAGCAAGGTTGTGTCATCTGCATATCGTAGGTTGTTAGTAAGCCTTCTTCCAATCCTGATGCCACATTCTTCTTCATATAAACCAGTGTCTTTGATTATTTGCTCAGCATACACAATGAACAAATATAGTGAGAAGATACACACCCTGACACACAATTTTCTGATTTTAAACCTATCAGTTGGCCACGTTGCTGTCTTTCAAATTTCCTGGCAACGATGAGTGAGTGCTTCCAGTGCTTCTTCAGCTTGCTGAAACATCACTACGGGCATTCCGTCAATTCCTGGACCTTTATTTTTGGCTAATATATTCAGTGTGGTTTGCACTTCTTCCTTCAACACCATTGATTCTTGCTCATATGCTACGTCCTGAAATGATGGACCGGCGACTCTTTCTTTCTGGTACATCAACTCTGCATTTTTCCATCTTCTCTTGATACTTCCTGCATCGTTCAATATTTTTGTCCCTAGAATTTTTCAAGATAACAATGCAAGGCTTGAATTTTTTTCTTGAGTTCTTTCAATTTCCGAGATGTTGAGTACGTTCTTCCTTGTTGGTTTTGTAATTCTAGGCCTTTCCACATTTCATTATATTTGGCTTTGTCTTCTCAAGCTGCCCTTTGAAAATTTCTATTCAGCTCGTTGACTTCATCCTTTCTTCCATTTGCTTTGGCTACTCTATGATGAAGAGCAAGTTCCGGAATCTCTTCTGAGCTCCACTTTGTTCCTTTCCTTCTTTCCTGCCACTTTAATAACCGTTTGCTTTCTTCGTGAACGATGCTCTTCATGTCCTCCCCCAGCTTGTCAGTGTTTAATGCAGCAAATTTGTTTGTGAGATGCTCTTGTAATGCCGGTGGGATGGACTTAAGATCATATGTTGGCCCTCGTGGACTTGTTTTAATTTTCTTCTGTTTATCCTCAACTTACAGGTGAGTAGTTGATGGTCTCTTCCACAGCCCCTGGCTTGGTTTTAGCTGCTGATAGTGGGCATCTCTGTCATGCTTTCTCACAGTGGTAGTCAATTTGATTTCTGTGTATTCATCTAGGGAAATCCATGTTGTTAAAAAAAAAAGGTATTTGCTATGAACAAGCCATTGGATTTACAAAATTCTATCATGCATTCTCTAGCTTAATTTCTATCACCAAGGCCATATTTTCCAACTATTGTTCCTTCCTCTTTGTTTCCAATGTTTGCATTCCAAACACCAATAGTTATCAATGCATTGTAACTGCCTATTTGATCATTTTCTAACTGTAGTTGGTAGAGTTCTTCTATTTCTGAAATTGGTGTATAAATTTGAATAATAAATACATTAATTGGATTTCCTTGAAGGTGGATAAACATAATCCCATCACCCTTGCATTGTATTCATGACAGATTTTCCTTTTTGCCAATGAGGAATGCCATATCATTCTTCTTGGTTATATTATTCCAAGCATAGTAAAATCATAATACTTCACTTTTTTTCTTTCTTTTTTTAAATCATTTTATTGGGGGCTCATACAACTCTTATCAAAATCCATATATCCATCCATTGTGTCAAGCACATTGGTACATTTGTTGCCATCATCATTCTCAAAATATTTTCTTTCTACTTGAGCCCTTGGTTTTAGCTCCTCATTTTCCCCTCCCTCCCCCACCCTCCTCCCTCACAAACCCTTGATAATTTATAAATTATTATTATTTTCTCATATCTTACACTGTCCGATGGCTCTCTTCACCCACTTTTCTGTTGTCCATTCCCCAGGAAGGAGGTTATATGTAGATCCTTATCATCGGTTCCCCCTTTCTACCCCACCTTCCCTCCACCCTCCCAGTATTGCCACTCTCACCACTCGTCCTGAAGGGATCATCTGCCCTGGATTCCCTGTGTTTCCTATCTGTACCAGTGTACATCCTCTGGTCCAGATGGATTTGTAAGGTAGAATTGGGATCATGATAGTGGGGGAGAAGGAAGCATTTAGGAACAAGAGTAAAGTTGTTTTTTCATTGTTGCTACACTGCACTCTGACTGGCTCACCTCCTCCCTGCAACCCTTCTGTAAGGGGATGTCCAGATGCCTAGAGATGGGCTTTGAGTCCCCAATCTGCACTCCCCCTCATTCACAATGATATGATTTTTTTTCTTTGATGCCTGATACCTGAACCCTTTGACACCTTGTGATCACACAGGCTGGTGTGCTTCTTCCATGTGGGCTTGGTTGCTTCTGAGCTAGATGGCTGCTTGTTTACCTTCAAGCCTTTGAGACCTCAGGTGCTATATCTTTTGACAGCAGGGCACCATCAGCTTTCTTCACCACATTTGCTTATGCACACGTTTGTCTTCAGTGATAGTATCAGGCATAATGCTTTTCTGATTCAAAATGGCCAATACCAGTCCATTTTGGCTCGTGATGCCTAGGATATAGATTTTATGTGCTGTTTTGTTTTTGATGACTTCAAATTTTCCTAGATTCATACTTTGCACATTCCAAGTTTCAATCATTAGCAGATTTTTGCAGCTGTTTTGCCTTACCTTTATTTCTGCCCCATCAGCAAATTCAGATACTGAAGGCTCCACTCCTACAAGCTTTACGCAACTCGTGTCACCACGTTCAACTCTATCTACTCTGAGAAAGCAGTTCCTCCTCCCTCACAATTCGAGTGCCCTCCGACCTGAGGGGCCCATCCTCCAACACTATCTCCAACAAGGTTCCGCTTCCATTTGTAGGCCCTCAGCATGATATGGTTTGAAGCTATGCATAAGGTTTTCAGTGGATCCTTCCTGTGAAGTAGAGAGCTAAGTCCTTCTGCATTGTCTGCAAGCTCCACTGAAATCTGTTGGGATTTGAAATACCAGTGACATAGGTTCCAGCATCACAGCAACACACAAACCACCGCAGTAGGACAAACTGACAGAGGAGTGGTGGGAGCTAGCTGTTTGAACTGTTTTAAAAGTCCTGTTGGAATCAGAACAACTTTATAGGTATTAGGAATTTTTAAAGAGGCAAAACTATTTACTGCATCCATTCAGAATGAAGCCCTTTATTGTTAATAGAGAATTTGCAGTGTGCTTTTCCAATACCGTTGACATGTTTAAATGAGTAAATTAGTAAATTCAAATCAATAAAGTACAGACTTCCAATTGATTTCATATTCAGGAAACAAATTTTAATTTATTTTACAACTTTAGGCTCACAAAATTAATTCTACAATAAATATAAATATGAAAACTATCATTCCCATTGCTTTTATATGTGACTGTCCTCACTTTTAAGCCTCCTTTATTTCTACATTCAAATGTCAACTCTTCTGTCTTTTCTAGCAATGAAGAGAAGATGAGAAGAGGTTATAAAACAAGTTGCTCAGAAACAGTCAATTTAAAGAGATTAAAAAGACTGTCCAGAATGCAACTTCCTGTTGCTATACTACTTTCAGCTTTGTGTGAGGGGGCTTTACAAAGTTTGTGGGAAAATTGAATTAGAAAATAATGAGATTTTCTTTCCCGTGGGACTTTTGAAAGTTCCCCATATGTTTCACAAAGCTTATTTAAATGAATCCAACTGTTGCCACAACACTGATCATGGGCGGGATGGTTATGGACGAGAGAATGCCATTACATTCTCAGGCTGCTGTTAACCTAAGCCATTCTTCTAAGATGGCCTTTTTGTTCCCGCTTAGTTAAGGGGAAGCATTGGATTGCAAGGTCAGTAGCTCAAACCCAACAGGTGCTCCATGTGAAAAATATGAGGCTGTCTACAGTTCCTCTAAAGATTTACAGCCTTGCAAACACCATCTAGGTCCACTGAATGGCAGTGGGTGGTGAGTATCTTGAGAAGTATTCCCAGCCTTTGAAAGTCATGGTGCTCTGTTACATACGAGGTTCAGTCAACAACTGTACACTGTTGGTTGGACTTTTCTGCCTTTGGTTTTATTTCATCTGACAAATTACACCCTAGATCTTAGGCAGTCCATTACAAAGGGGCTCAAGACAGGAACACATGAACTATGTACTGAACCCAGTGTTTTAGCATCCTCTCAGCATATTCAACATACCACATCTTAAGTACCCCAAACCATATGTCATGAATATATAATCATCAAGGTGTATATGCACATATTCACACTTGAAGGGTCTTCAAAAAGTTCAAGGAAAATTGAATGAAAAGGTAATACAATTTTTCCATGAACTGTTTGGATCCCGTTTGTATGTATGTGTGTATGAGTACACACACATAAGTATATATCAAGCATGAATAGCTAATAATACTAGTACAATACTTATTTTGAATCTGAAAGAAAAATTGGGAATATTAAAAAAATCTTGAGTCTTTTCCAAAGCCCTCTGGAGAGTAGAAGTAGGACTGAGAACACAGGTTGGGTTTCAACAGGCCTGAAAATGCCATGAACAAATGAAAGATTTCTGTTTGGAAGCCTGGCTTCAAGTCCACCTGGAGAAATGGTTGGTGAGTCCCTCTTCCCAAGTTTCCATCTCTAACAAAGAGTGGTGTTTCAGAATGGGAACCATCTCAGAGATTACGGGCTTTTCCATCGAAGCCCTTACAAAGTACTTCAAAGCTGGAAGGCTGCCTATGTTACATTCACAGCTTTGTAAATGCATGTTACAGCATTTAATTGCACGTCTTAAAAGCACAGTTTTTACAAGCTGCATTTGGAAATGGGCATCAGTGGTGCATTGAAATGCCCCGAGTTGCATGTCTCTGCTCATGAATGTGTTTCTGTTGTCTAAGGATATGTGTTGTGCCCTCCCGTGTGATTGCATCTTCTTCATAGATGACCGCTGAGCATTGTCCATTTAACCCACTCTCCAAAATGAGCACACGTCACCCCCAAAAGAATGACTAAAATTTTGTCAATTATTGTTAATCCTTTTATCTGAGACAGGAAGCCCTCCTAAGTGTACCCATCTCATCTAGAGTAAAAGCCAGTCATTACAAAACCTATACTTCATTCAGAAGAAAAGTGAATGTCCACCCTTGAAAGGCACCGTGTGCTGCCCACCCCTACCTCCTACCTGCACCCTCATCTCCTGCGCCCAACACTACCTTTGCTCAGGTGGCCTTAGCTATCCTGGTCTTCTTGTTTGAAAACCCTTGTTTTCAAGTAACCAGGCTTGGTCCCTCCTCATGGTCTCTGCAATTGCCATTCTTTCTGCCTGGGACATCTTCCCCAGCTATTCATGTAGCTTATTCTCTCACATCCTTCGGCTCTCTACTTAAATGATGTGTTATTAAGTGTCTCTCTATATAAATAGTGTCAGGAACGCTGGTGGCATAGTGGTTTTGTGTTGGTGTTCTAACCACAAGATCAACAGTTCAAAACTACCAGCCACTCCATGAAAGAAAGATCAGACTTTCTAGTCTCATAAGGAGTTAGTTTCAGAAACCCACAGGGGCAGTTCTGCCCTATCCTATGAGGTCAATATGAGTCGGCATCAACTGAATAACAGTGCATTTGGTTGGGGGGAAGATACAAAATAGCAAAATAGCAAAAGTGTAGTTTCACTTTGGGAAACACTGGGCTAGAACGTAAACAGTTGTGAGTTTTGGTGAACAGGATGATATTCGACAAGAGGGAGATGGGGAGGGGAAAAGGTTAGGGGGTAAGGGAACAGAAAAATCAATTGGGAGGTTTGATTGGTTGTTGAATGCAAAAACAATGATCTGCACTGAAGATATAGGCAATACGGTAAAATATGGCGAAGAAATCAGATGTTGCTCAGCTATTAGAAAAATAGCATCTGGGCTAAGCTCAAATAAGCAGCTAAGTGAGGTGTCAACTAAGTCCACATGGAAAAGGCACAACAGCCTGCATGATCCAAGGTTTGTAAACAATAAAATCTTAATTCGGAGGAGGAAATGGTATCAGAGCTTAAATTCTAAACACCTGGTTTGCAGAACACTGCAGAAGATAATATTAGTGCCAAATCCTTTGCAGCGTCCTTGCTTGGATTGCGCAATGTCTCTGGTGAATCCTCTCTAATCACAGACAAGGGATGCGAATAGCCTTCATATCAGAAAGGGAGCATAGTACAGTGGATTTTAGAAGCTGTAGTTAGGCTTGAATGTAACACCTTGTCATTTGATTTCCCTTTTGGCCCATTTTGAATTTATTCTAATTTAAATATTTTCTGCTTTCTCTTTTATTGAAGTTTTTCTATTGTTTTATTTGGTCATTGTGACTAGGCCCTTCTTCGTGTTTATTATTGGTCCTTGTTTTGTATGTATTTCTTTATATGCCCAGGATAGGTAAATCTATAATGACGGTAACTGGATGAATAATTTCTTATGAGTATGGCATGGGAGATGGGGGAGAAATGGGAAGCCGATTCAATGAGTACAAGAATGAAGAAAATGCTATAAAATTGATTGTGGTGATGATTGTACAACTCGTCAGAATATGATTACACCATTGATTTATATGATATATTAATCATATCTCAATAAAACTATTTTATTAAATGATGTGATATGTGAATCCCCACTTTAAAAAAATTGGGGAACCAACAAAAAAGAAATCTGAATCAGCCATACTGGTATTCCATTCTTAGCTTTGTGACCTTATGCAAGTTGCCTAACATTTCTCAACCTTGTTTTCCTCATCTATAAAATGGGTGTTATATAATCTGGTCGATTTGTTGTGAGGATTAAGAGCAATATGTATATAAAGCGTCTGGCTCCTATTAGGCACTTAGCATATGTTTTTATTTCTACTGCAGAAAGAAATGAGATAGTAAAAATAGCTGAGGTAAATGCAACACAAAACACTTCTATTTTGTAGCCATTTCAGTTCTTTTTCTCTTGGACACATATGACTTAGCAGGGATTTCATAATAGGAAAACTAACAGGCACTATTTTAAAAAACCCAACAAATTGGTGACCTTTTAATCAATCATTTCATTTCTCTATGTATTCATTTAAAAATATATATGCATATTGTGTTCAGCCAGGTTGACTAGAGAAATCCAGTGACACTTATATATGTGTAAAGAAGAGCTTTATAGAAGTAATTATGTATTGTGAAAACATCCCAGTCCAGTCCAACTCAACTCCATAAGTACCTCTTCAGACACATGCAGTCACAAGCAATGATGCAGAATACAGGGATATAGCAGGTTGGTGGGTGCAAAGTCATGTGGATCCAATAGCGGTGGCTCTGGCAGCAATCAGGATCAGTCAGCAGGAAAGTGAAGGCAGAGAGGGGGAGGTTCCCAGGGCCCTCCTTATGAGGAGGCCACACCCACAAGGAGGCACCACCAGGCAGTAACCTGATTGACAGGTTGGATACCACCCCTACATGTTAATATATCTTTAAGGCGCTATGAAATTTGGTAACTACCACACATACATAAAACTGACCATTGAGTATAATGCGATAGTCAGCATGTTCTATTTGTTCTATCTTGAAAATGTCTCTTGAATCCACTCTCTGGTCACATTACCTCTTCCTTCGTCTAGGTCATCAATCTGGTTCACTGGTTTCTGTGCTTCCCCTCCACAGCATTCTACACAAGTCAACAGTGTTACCTTTGTGATGAAAATCTATGTCACTCTCCGCTTATGAAAGCTCTGGTTACTCCCCATTGCCACAGAGGAAAAGTCGACATTTCTTAGATGCACGGCATACAAGGCCCTTTACAGTCAGGCCCGTGCCTCACACTCGAGCTGGGCACAATTAATTCACTTCGGAAATGCAGTCTTTCATGTCTCTCACTTTGAACATGTCCTTTGTGCTGACCACGCCCTTCCCTGTTCCCACCCAGTCAACTCCTTCTCATTCTTCAAGCCTCAGCTTGCTGGTTACTTCCTCTGTGAAGTTTCCTTGACACTCCCTAGCAAAACTCTATTGTCTCCCATCACTTGATCCAGACCTCTATTATAGCACACTGTACGACAAGCAACATTCTGCGGTTGCCTCTTTCCTTTGAAATTGCGATCACAAGTCGTGTACAAAGCCACATGAAAGCAAATAAACTAAAACCAGTGTTATTACTCGGTAGCAAGTTTACTTGATCCTGATAACCATTTCTACTCTTCTCCCTTGCTGCTGCTTCTAAGTGCTTACTTTTGTCACCTCTTCTCAATGTCAGTGTAGTTGAGTTCATGGGATTTCCTGCTGCTAATGAGTAACGAGAGGGGTGGTTTCAGGCCAGAAGGAGCTAGACTGAGTCAAGTGCTGTGGGTGGAGGGAAGTCCCCTAACGCAACTCTAGCAGGTGCGTTAACCCCTCGTACAATTTCCCAAGAAGTGGACATCTAGCAGTGAACGTCTTCATTGTCTTGAAACACACACCTCCAAATGTCTCTAATCCCACTGCTGCAACTCCAGTGGCCACGTAGTTCTAGTTGGAATGCCAGCAGTCAAAGGTTGCCTGTATTTAGCACTTTATCCTTTAGAGCAGCGGTTCTCAACCTGTGGGTTGCAACCCCTTTGGGGATCAGACGACCCTTTCCCAGAGGTCGCCCGATTCCTAACAGTAGCAAAATGATAGTGATGAAATAGCAACAAAAATAATTTTATGGTTGGGAGGTCACCACAACATGAGGAACTGTATTAAAGGGCTGTGGCATTAGGAAGGTTGAGAACCCCTGCTTTAGAGAAAGCCACATTAACCAGCAGTGGTTAAACTTCCCCTCTGAGTAACATCTGAGTCTTTAGAAGTTTAGGAGCGATGAGATAGACAGTTTGACAATGGACTCCCATCCACCCACTCATAACAGTTTAAAACTGGACCCTTTCTACTTACTGAACCTTCGAAGCTGCTGACCTGACAACTTCTTTCCCTGCCTACATGAGACTTTGGAAATTGGCTAGTTCAGAAATCCCAGCGATTCCAAAATATAACTGGTTCTAGGTTTTTCAGAATGTCACTGTGTTAGTCCGGGTCGACTAAGGGAAAAGCATATGGTTGTAAGAGAAAAGTTTATATCAAAGAGTCATTGTTTATTGAAAAAACACCCAGCCCAGCCCATCAAGTCCATAATTCCAATATTAGCCTATATGTCCAATACTAGTCCATAAATTACTCTTTAGACTCTAGCAGCAAATGCTGTCATGCAGAATGCAGGAAGATCACTGGCTAGTGGGTAGAAAGTCTTGTGCATCCAGTGGCAGTGGAAGCATCTCAATGCTGGCGCGGGTCTCCTCCAGTTCTCTGAGTGTCTCAACAGCAGGAAAGGGAAGGCAGAGTATGTGTTCCACCTCCGGGGAGGAAGACAGGAGTTCCCAGAATCCTCAGGAGAAGGCTGTGCTCAGTGGCTATGCACAGAGGCACCAGTGGCTGTGACCTGATTGACAGGCTAGACTCCACCCCTTCGCTCAAGTTGACAGGAGATGATGTAACTGCCACAGCCACAGATCCTCCCACCCCAACAATCCACCAAATAATTGATGATGGAATGTTGGAACTTGAGTGAAAACACAGGTCTCCTGGCATTGTCTGGGACTTTCAGTACAATTTCCACAATAGAAGCTGTCCATACAAGCACGTCAATTTATTTTAGTTTTTTTTGTTAAGCATATGGCTTCGGGGAACTCTGTCATTCTTACTGAGAAGATTTACTACCAAGTTGTCTGCCTTCTCTCAAGTGTGTAGCATATTTCTATACAATGTCAAAAACAATTGGGGCAATTAATGTGATTTTTGTTTCAACAGCTATTACAAGACTAAGAGAATATCACTATTAGGGAGATCCACAACAAAATCTTCAATTCATTCTGTTATTCATCTCTTGTTAGGTGCTGTTGGGTCGGTTCCGACTCTTCGGCCCTGTGTACAACAGAACAAAACCCTACCAGTCCTGTGCCATCATCACAACTGTTGCTATATTTGAGTCCACCGCCCTAGCCACAGTGTCACTTTATCTTGTGGGGGGCCTTCCTCTGTCCCTCTTTCTTCATACAAAGCTCCAACGTACTAGTACTGGTTATTAATCTTAATGATACTAATAACTACTATTTGGTTTTTGGACTAGATCTGCCCTAAGTATTTTCTATACGTTACTTCATTTATTTTTTCAACAATCATATAGACTCAGAGTACACTTGGAGAAAAACCGCAAAAAGAGATTAGGTAACTTGCTAAATGGAACCTGGTATGTAACAGCACCTGAATTTGAATCCTAATCTGCCTGGCTCCAAAGCCTGTCTTCCCAACCGGTGAGATCATTTATTCCCCCTTCTCCAGGGAAAACATCTTATAGCTATTTTATTATCCCAACTGGTTTCCCTTGGTCTCAGCTCACAGGAAAATATCCCTGAATAACCTTTCTCTTTATGTGGGAACTCAAGTTTCTTACTTCAATTTTCCAGAATCTCTATTATATCTTCAGTCTGTTAATGCTGGTCTCTCACACCACTTCTCTTGGGCTCTCTTTCCTTTAAGACTCTGTGGAACTGGTTTCTTCGAAGTGCCTTTTTTTCTTCACAGTTACCCCCTCAATCCAGTTTAGTGCTCTGAATTCCCATAATCCTTTCAGGATTTATCATCTTCTTAGTGATACACATTCCCCAAACGTTGATTCCTTTTCTGCTCATCAGCCATGAACGTCAGCAAATTACATGGGATGCTAGTTCAGGTATGGCCTGCAGAAATCCAGTATGACTTTGGAAGAGCTTGCGGTAGGATTCACCATACTGGCCCTGTCAATGAAAGTCCTGACTTTTTTCTTCTCCACAACCAATCAAAAGAGAGACACCATTCTGGAAAGGTAAAGTTGTTGGCTCCATGAAAATTATATTTAAGGAAACAAATTCCAAGTTTCAGAGCAATTTAGGCCTAAATTATTAAGGAGCCCTGGCTGTGCAACTGTTCAAACCCAGCAGCCATCCCGCAAGAAAATGAGGCTTTCTGCTCCTATAAAGATTTGCAGTCTTAGAAACCCTGTATAGGATCTCTGTGAGGCAAAATTCACTTCAATAGCAGTGGGTTTGGGTTTGAGTTTGGCTTTGGGCCATCCTTACTTTTACATTTACAATTTGAAATTCCTTTATGCTACGAGTCGACATCGACTCAATGGCAGTGAGCTTGATCTTTTGGTTTTATGCAGCTCATTATAAAACAAAAATATAATCATATCAGTGAATCAGTGGAGTACAGATATACTCACAGTGGAGAGTTTACTCATAGAAATAAGAAAGGAATTCCAAAAAGGAATTATGTGTATTTAGTCATAGACAATATCCATTTTAGCATGCTTAGATTTATTGTATGGTTTTTCAAAATTGCTCATAGTGTACCTCTGTTTTTACTGCAGCTGGAATTTTTGGCTCTCAGAATATTCAAAAGGCAGTGGGGAAATTTTAAAAATTGTATATAATTATTTTTATACATGTATTTGAATTTTGAGGAAATAGTCATGAAAATCTGAGCACCATTACTGAATATATATATATGTGTATTGTCTTCATCTATTTAAAAACCATTCTTTACCTGCCTGAAATAAACAATATATATTGGAAGCCTGTTGCCATGGTAGCTATTTTTAAATTTCGCAACAAAAATGGCCTTCACATTTTTTATGCATTCACTGCCTGTTAATTATAATAAAATTAATAGCAATGTTAGCTGGTACATTGTCCATGCCACAAGTTTCTTAATAGGATTTCAAGGAATCTAGCCAGCAGAATACATTATCCTTTCACAGATTCAAGTCTCACATACCAAAACCTGATCATAGCAACACAGTAAATTAATGATGCCGTTAAAGAAAACCCAGGGAATGACTGGGCATGCTAGGAGTCCAGGCATTCGTGACATCTTTAGTCTTTGGGCCAAAAGGTATACTTAAAGGTCACTGGTAGGATTAATTCTTTGACTGAACATAGAGGTGAAAAGAATTGTGGGACATGGAAGAGCAGAGATTCTGTCCGAGAGCTGAGTCTCAGTTGACTGTTGCTGTTCTCTCTCTTGCCTAGGTGGATCCCATTTTAAGTTAGAGGAAGAAACATTGTAAATGTCATAGCTGGTAAATTATTAAATGCTCATGACTCCACAGTCTTATATTTCACATTTTTATGTTTCCCCAAGGATCCACTCAGGGATTACCCCCAACTTTGAGAATGAAGGCTTCTGCCTGGGTGTATTCCTAACAACTGCTGGGTCCTCGTTTTCAGCACTTGTTTTATCTCGCCCGGCAGAGCAGTCCATGTCTTACATGACTGTCTTTCCTAGTTAGATTAGCTCTGGGCTCCCTTCTTCACACCCTTGTATTCCTTAATAGCTATGGTGGACAAGGCATAGATCAAAATGTATGTCTCAATGAGACAGTTCCTGTAGTATGCGGAAAGTGAGTAAAGTAAGTAAAGAAATTAAAGAAGCAACAACTTATGCAAGGAGAACAAAAAAATGACGGTTAAAACATCTCTGAAATTTTAGACCATTAAACAAATGCAGGTCATAGGAAAATAAAATTATTGTATGAAAAGGATTTTATTTGAGTGTCTAGATACAACCTAATGAGAGACCTAGCTGTATTTTGTTTCCTCTCGTTTAAATCAGAGGGATGTTTCCTTACTGTTTGCTTCCTACCTCACTTGTCTGCCTGTCTGTCATCCTGTGGTGGCTTCTGTATTGCTGTGATTCTGGAAGTGATGCCACTGGTGTCTCAAAAGCCAGCAGGGTCACCCACAGAGAACAGGTTTCAGTGAAGTTTCCAGACTGAGAATAGACTAGGCAGAAGGAATAAGCTGTGTGCTTCTGAGGGATTAGCCACTGAAAACCTTATGAAGAGCAAGGGAACATTGTCTGATATAGTGCTGGAAGACGAGCTCCTCAGGCTAGAAGGCACTCAAAATCCAACCGAAGAAGAGCTGCCTTCTCACGAGTACAGTGAACCATAATGATGTGAATGGAAGAAAGCTTTCGAGACCTTGGTTTGTTTGATGGTGGTGCATGAACCCAAATGACAAGAAACAGCTGAAAACATCCATTACACACAAGAATGTGGAATGTACGAAGTATGAATGTAGGAAAATTAGAAGTAAAACAATGAAATGGAATGCATAAAGATCAATATTCTAAGCAATAATAAGCTGAAGTGAACTGGTATTGACCATTTTGAATCATATGTTACACTATGTTAGGGATGACAAATTAAAGAGGAATGGTGTCATATTTATCATCCAAGAGAACATTTTAACATCTATGTTGAAGTACAATGCTGTCTTTGATAAAGACCAGTAAACACAACTAATTCAAATTTATACACCAACCCTAAAGCCAGTGATGAAGAAATCAAATAATTCTATGAACTTCTGTAACCTGGAATTGATCAAACAGGTGCTCAAGATGCACTGATACTTATTGGTGATTGGAATGTAAACCAAAGAAGAATGATCGCTAGTTAGAAAATAATGGCCTCTGTAATAGAAATGAAGCTGGAGATTCCATGATAGAATTTTGCAAGACCAACTACTTACTCATTACAAATACCATTTTTCAACTATGTAAAAAGTGACTGTACATATGTAGCTAGCCAAATGGAACACGCAGGACTCAAATGGAGTGCGTCTGTTGGTAGAGATCATAGAGAGCCCTAATATCAACAGCCAAAATTAGGCCAAGGGCCAACTATAGAACAATCAATTGCTACTGTGCAATTTCAGGTGGAAGCTGAAGCGAAAACAAGTCCACAAGAACGTATATTAAATCTTGAGTATATCCCATCAGAATTTAGAGTTCATCTCATTAACATATTTGACTCATTGAGCTTTAGTGACCGACATGTTGTGGGATAACAGCAAGAACATCATCCAGGAAGAAAATAAAAAGTCGTTAAAAAGACAAGAAAGAAAGAACAGACCAAAGTGAATGTCAGAAGAGATCTGAAACTTGCTCTTGATTATTGAGTAGCTAAAGCAAAATTGTGCTCATGCAGACCTTGTACATAGGCTACGGCAGACTTTTGACGAAAACCAGGGGGCACTGAATTGTGTAAAATCAGGAAAGGTGTATATCCTTTTGACAATTCTAATTCAATCTGTGTGTTGAGCAAATAATCAGTGCAGCTGCACTCTGTGAAGAATATGGCATCAAATTTGGAGGAAGCCTCATTTAACAACCTGATACGCAGGTGACACAACCTTACTGAACGTCAAGGGGACCTCAGATATTTACTGATGAAAATACCTTTGCTATAGATTACAATTCTATGTCAAGAAAGCAAAATCCCTCAACCTCTAGACCAACAAACAACATGATAAATGGAGAAAAGATTGAAGTTGTCAAGGATTTCATTTTATTTGAATTCGTAGTTAATGTTCCTGGAAGAAGCAATCAAGAAATCCAGTGACATCGTGCACTAGGCAGATCTGATGTACAAGAGACTTCCTTAAAGTGCTGAAGAGCAAGGGTGCCACTTTGAGGACCTAAGGTGTGCCTCATGTGTGTGTGATAGCTAGAGAATGAATAAGGAAAACTCGAGAAGAATTACGTAATACATTTGAACTATCGTGTTAGCAAAGAATATTGAAGGGGCTAAGGACTGTGAGGTAGTTATTTTATTGTGCCAACCTGGCTGATAAACACATGTGGGGTTAATTGAAGGGCGGAGAGATAAATGGCTCCGTGACCTCGCCTTTCGAGTTCTCAGGTCTCTTGCTTTGTGATGGTCGCACCAGGGTGCAGCTGCCTTAGCCAGTTCCCTGCTTCAGCTGGCAAGGCTCACTTCCTGCAAGACATCCCCAAGGAGAAGCCACATGGACCTATCCCGATGCATCCCTGGGTGCTGGAGCAGCCGGGTGGAGACCCCTGCCAGCGCTGAGATGCTTACACATTCACTGCCTCGGCTTTCCTCCTGCAGTCGGCATCATTCCGTCTGTTTTGTGAGATGGAGGAGGACTTTGTGGACTGGTGTTGGACATATCGGTTAATGGGTTAATGTTGGACTTGTGGGCTTGTGCAGCACTGGGTTGGGATGTTTTCTTGATGCACGCTTAACCTTTATATAAAACTCTCTTACACATGAGTTGCTGTGGATTTGTTACTCCAAAGTACCCAGTCTAACACAGACTGCCAGAAGAACAAACCAATCTGCCTTGGAGGAAGTGCAGCCAGAATGCTCCTTACAAGTGAGGATAGTGTGGCTTTGTCACGTGTACTTTGTACATGTTATTAGGAGGAACGAGTCCCTGAGGAAGGCCATCATGTTTGGTAAAGTAGTGGAGGGTCCTTGAAAGAGACATAGAGCCTCAAAGGGATGGAGTAACATAGTGACAGCAACAGTGGGCTCAAACATAACAATTGGGAGGCTGCTGTGGAGCCAGGTGATGTTTGCTTCTGTTGTATACAAAGTAGCTGTGAGTTGTAACTGACTCAACAGCACTTAACATTTGTTTCGTAATGGTTCTGGTGTTATTTAATAAGTAACACCAATGCTTAATTCTTATGAGAAGCTTTGAATAGACTAAATAGTGAGACATCCTAGTTGCACCTATGTTGTTTTTCTATCGTAAAAACAAAACAATAGAAATAAAAGTATAAAATGTGCTCCCATGGAATAGCCTGTACAGATATTCCCTAATTTACCATGAAATTGGATTGCAGGAAATCACTAGAACTGCTTTTTGTTTGTTTTGGCTTTTATACATCTTATCATTAGTAATGTGCACGGCAAGTTTGGATTTATAAAGATACTGATAATAAAAGGCAATAAGGAAAACTGGGGCGGGGAGGTATTTTGCTTATGTCAGTACCAAATTACAGTGGAGTCATTGGAAATGAACCTCATTGTAAGTTGGAAACTACCAATATCTACTGGTTCTACAAATGAGATGACTGAGAAGCTTACAAGCATTTGTAAGAGATGGTACCATGAAGCATCTGTATTCATAGTGATACTATCACCCATATGGTTCTTTAGTCCTTGTAAGAGAGAGCTGGTTATTTCTGTAATGTTTTTTTTTTCATTCCTAGTCCACAAAAGCTTGGGTGAGTGGGTGCTGGCTTTTCAAGAATGATCTTGTGGAGATGATTAAAACAGTTTGGAATGAGCAGAATTTCAGATGAGCGCTGGCTTGTACTGTGCTGTTTACTACTATCTAGCTAATTCTACAAGATTCCCTGCGGGGTACAATCAATTACCATGAACTGCTGCTAAAGAAAAGGGTGGTCATTTGAGTCCACCGAGAGGCACTTCTGAAGAAAGGCCTGGTGATGTACTTCAACAAACAAAGACCAAACCAGATACAGAAAGTCCCTGACACACCTGGGTTGCCACAGGTGAGAATCCAGTCCACAGCAATGGACGGTGCTGGTGATGTGTGTCCCTGCCAAGAACGAAACTCCCCAAGGAGGCTGTGTTGATGCTGCAATGAGATGTAAATTCGTCAAACAAAAAGAGTACCTCACCCTCTTTCCCCAGATTTGGGTTAGCGATTGAGGAGCTAGCTCCATTTCCACCATTATGGTCAGCCCTTTTAGTGTGAATGTGATAGGGATGTGTTCATTTCAGCAAAACATCTGGTGGACACAAAAGTTGTGAATACAGGGCATTTAAGGGGATTCCAGAAGGAGAAGGGATTTACTGTGCTTAACAATTGCCAGTAGTCAGGGCACTTCCAAGTTTTGATTTTCTCAAACTTGGAAAGAAAATCCCATCAAATCGACCCAGCTCCTCCTTTGGGAGACGATCCAAATCCAGCTGTAGCAAGGAGTACTGGCGGACAGCACGAACGCTCCACCCAGTGTCGCCAGCTAGTTTTCATTGATAGGCCTAATGTTGCCCTCCTTATAGTCTTCAGAAGAAAAAGAGTGCCTTTGTGGTTCGCTGTTAGAACTTGTACAGCTGAAGCTACTATAAAAGAACTTTTCCTCACTGGTACTGTATTACTACAGATTTCAGTGCTCTTGTTCTTCTACTCCTTTTCTTAATCAGGGAATTCAAACGTAGAACGGTTACTATAGTTTCAAAGCTTGATTGAAACATGCATTCAGTATTTTCTCTAAATACGCAGCAATTAAAACACAGCTGTTCTTAATGATAGAATTTATTATCAGTCCTCACAGTCTTGGCTTCTCAGATGTGTCAGGCTGAAATGCAGTATGCCCAGTTCAGCCCCATACTTACTAACCACCTATTTATTGAATATTTATTGAATTTCAAGCAAGGTATTGTTGGGCTACAAAGATAAACAATGTGTACTATCTACCCCCAAGGAATCTTGCATTTTTGTAAGGGAGATTGACACGTTTGCAAAATACCTACAAGGAAGAATGTAGTAGCCATTACATTAATGTCTAAAGAAAAGCACCGGAGGTGGGAGAAATTTGCTCTGGTTGGATAGAGCCAGGAAGGTTCCCTAGCAGAGTTGCCATTTAAGCTGAGCCTCCCTGGGTATTTAATACTCAATTCCCACCTTCAAAAACACTCAATAGAAATGTGGGGGAAATGAACTGCATTATGTCTCGAAGACTCTCGCCTAGCTAGATGGAAGGAGGCAGAGAAGTGTCTGGTGTTTGCAAGAGAACTAGAAGGAACCCAGTTTGGCTTGAGCTCGAGAGGGGAGAGCTGGAGAGAAAACGGTAGGCTGGGGCCAGATGGTGTTAGCCTTGACCGTATGAGTTGCCATGAAAAGATTTCCGGCAGAGGAACAGGATTCTGTGTTAAAGATGGAATGGAAAGGATAGAGATTACACAAAAACCACTTTGCAGGCTAATTTCAAATACTCCAAATGAGAGAAGTGTTAGCCTGAATTAGGTTGATAGCAGAGCGGACGAAAGGGGACCTATAACAGCAACATGGTAGTGATAGAAGAAGGCGGGACTATGTGGGCTGTAAGGCAAAAGGAAGACTTGAAAGAAACTCCAAAGGTTCCGTTTTTTACAAAAGGAGGAAGCTGATACCACGGGAAATGATAGGCGACACAGGAAGAGGGACATGTTTGGCACCAAGTGGTACAAGACCCACTATTTTTTTTAGATTATTTCATTGGGGACTCTTATAACTCTTTTACAATCCATACATTGATTGCATCAGGCATGTTTCTACATATGTGCCTTCATTCATTTCTAGACATTTACTTTCTATTGAGCCCTTGGTATCAGCTCCTCATTTTTCCCCCTCCCTACCCCTGCCTCCCTCATACACACAGAATCCAGGAACAAGAGCCACTTTTAATATCAAAGTCATTTTTGACATAATCTTGGCTTATCTTTTTCTGGATTTAAGCATAAAACCATTTTTAAAAATTAATTTAAAACTTGTATGGTAGCAGCCATGGAACATATTCTTCAATACAATACAATAAGTGATTCTTTAATCGATTATTTTTAAATATATATAATATGGAAGATAAAGGGAAACGACCTCTCGTACTACTGTTTTCTCTTTGTCCGTGCTACAAAGCAAAGCTGTGGAAGTCCATAATTTCTATAGGCTGCCCCTTGCTTGAAGAAATATTGATGTTGCCACATCTCTTGGACGTACAGCTGAACCCTCAACGTTTCTCTTTCTGACGAAATATACGTTTTGTGGATGAGAAATCTATAAAGAAATAAATGTTTATAAACAGTGGGCAGTTGTTATGGAACCCGAAATATCTGAACTTGTTGCTTCAGAATCTTTGGGTTTCCAGGCTGAATTGAAATGGGTTCCAGGCTCCCTTAAAGGTAAACAGTACATCTGTTGGTCTGTCTTGTACAATGGAAACTGACTGGATTTTGCATTAGGATAAAAGTCAGCATCTTTTCTTCCATCTATTTAGCAATACTTTTCGGTAATCTTTCCTCCTTTGGGGAACGTTCCAGATGTTTTCTGAATATGATTCCAATTTACAAGAGTTGTTTTTATACTGTAACTGAGTGATCGCTCCGTTATGAAACTCTTAGAGAGATGTAATTCTTTCCCAGCAGATCATCCGAAGTGTGTGTAGGAGTGCCCTCTGACACCTCAACTCCCTTGACTTGCCTGACTTTCAAAGCTGCCTGAGGGGGCCGTTTCCCGCAGTCGAAGGGTCCATCACAGTCATTTCCGTTAACAATGAAAAGAACATTTCCAGGTCTTGGCCAAAGTCACTGAGTTCATATAACTAAGTAACAGTGTTCAGATATCACAGCGTAAATGAACAGCTAGTGTCACAAAATCATTTCAATGGTTCCTCTGCTACAGAAAGATGTTGCAATTTGCTTCCACAAAGATCATGGCCCTTGTCAACCCTCTGGGACATTTCTACTCTGTCCTGTAGGGTCGCTTTAAGTTGGAATCAGCTTGAGTACTATGAGTCTTCAGGTCCAGATGGTCACTTGTATTTTGTGAAGCGCGAAGGACAGGATGATTGCTGTCAGGTTCCCTCTCCAAGAGAACCATTGTCAAATTAGAAATTACCAATATGTTAAAATAGATACATGCTAATAGATTAGTGAACAAACTCTAGACAAGTGGCCAATTTATACTATGGTTAAATTGATCTCTTAATATTTATTTTTAAAAATAGGAGCCAATACTGAGTGTTATCCAAGTATGGACTATATGCCTTTTTCTTTTTTCATACAAAACTCTTCCTAAACTGGAACAACTATGAGCGGCCTTACTCAGCCCAGCAGTTGGTCAATGACCTATGTTAGCTGACTGTCTTACTATGTTTTGCCTCTACAAAACATAACTTTAGATATATATTTATATATACATATACATATAATGACATAGATAAAAATGCTGATATTTGAAAGGAGGGGATGAACTTTTGTGTGTTTCTCTGCCTGTCCTCCCATCCAAAAGGCAAACAAGCATTTTGAAAATTCCCCCACCCCTGAAATTTCCTGGAGTTATTTTTATATTGTAACTGAGTGATCTCTTTGTTATGAAATTCTTAGAGGGATATAATTCTTTGCCAGCCGATCATCTGAAATGTGTGCAGGAGTGCCCTTTGACATCCCAGCTCCCTGGAGTTGCCTTTTACTTTTGCTGGAACATTAACCAATGATTATTTTACTCAGGATTCTTGTATAGGCCTTTCAAAAGATAGCTATCAATTTTAGCGTCCCTTGCCACCCGCATTTTTGAAAACGTCAACCCATTTGGTGGTTCTGGAATTTTCAAGGTTTCTATAGAAACTGGAAATCTTGGAGCCATTTGTCATTTTACTCCTCTGATTCACAGCTCGGTATATGAAAAGAACAACTCTTAGCACCCCGAACCAAGAGAAACTGATAAGCACAGCCATGATGCACAGAGTGAAGGGTGCCGGGTGATTAAGGGAAACCTGTATAATATCCACGAGCTGACAGAGTAGCTGAGACCCCAGAGCAGTAAGCCACTCTTGCTGAGAGAGTGGTTTCGGGGCGCTGGGAAAGTGCCCTAGGCTAGTGAAGTGAGAGTCCATGTGGATGTGTGAGGTGTAACCGCCTCGGGACTGCTTCCTGTGGATGGAGATGCTATTTTGTAGAGCATTCATTTGACACTGTGTTTCATAATGACTGACTGGATAGTCAGTGATGAATTTGCAGGTGTTCAAAATGCTTTAATCTGTTACTTTGATGCTGTTTGTTTCTGTTAGCATGTCTACCACCTCAGGTGTATATGCCCCCCATTCCCCAACCCACCCCCGCCAAATTTTACAGCTAGATGTACCCAAAGGTAGTAAAATGGTTTGTGACTTTTGAACTTCAGACATGAAGCAAGCGCTTAAACTCAGTTCGGAGGCAGGGGCTGGGTTTGAGGTGCCTTGTGTCAGTGCCTGCCTGCCTGCCTTGTCCTTGGACAGCTTCTGAATGCCACAAAGACCGTCCGTGAGTAGCTAGCAGCACAAAAGGGGAACCCGAAGCTCCTAACTGCAAAGAAGGAAGTCTAGTCTCATCAATGAAGAATGACGGAAATATTTGTCTTAAAATGAGTGGTGCTTATTTTAGTGACGCAGATAATAAGTGAAAATGGACGAATGGGGGTGGGGCTAGCGAATAGAAGCCCTCCAAAGACCCACTTTCTAACCGACACAAAAAGATCTGTACTTAGAATGCGATTGCTGCATGGAGATGGTTACTTCCATAGTCCTGGAACCAGCGTGCGCTCTCTCAGCTGCTCTGTACCTTCCAGTCTTGAGACCTTAAGTGCATAATTGATTTGCTCTAGCTAAGGGAAACCTTCAGCCTAGGTTGGTTTGAGTTACCACAACATTTGAATTATTGGAGCTCAAAACGACCAAGGTTTTATCCTTGTTACTAAGAATTTGGTTTCCATCCGTGGTAATTATTTCCAGGAACGTTAAGTCCACAGAAAATATTCTCTCAGCTTTCTGAATGTTGTTTACCAGAGCCTAAGAAGTGGCTTTGAGTTCCATCTAGGAGGTGGCTGGGAAACGGGATGGGGGCAGGAGTGGGCAGAGGGGCATGGCAGTGGCAAAGAAAAATGAGGTGCCATCCTCTGGGCTTTCAGATTTGCAGAGCCTAATCTGAGTAGTATTCTAAGCCAATGTTATTTCTTGTGAAAGGTAAACCCGACCTTAGACTTTTCAGTCTCATGTGATTAAGCGAGCAAATGCTGGTGCATACTAATAACTTTAACCCGCAGCCACCTGGTAAACTGTAAGAACCTCTTAGTTGGCAAACATTCAGACGCATGCACAAAGATGCTCCAAACTCACCCACAGTCACCAGAGCTGGCCGTTCTCCATGCAACCATCTTCATTGCTCCCGAGGGTCCACTTTGTACAAGCCCCCTTCCTCTGGTAGACACTTTGTCATCTAGAAATCCCACCAAAAACGGGAATAATACCCAGAGGCCTTTGAAAGGGATTCGAAGATTTCCTGTTGCCCCATGTTCATTTATAGAGACCGTTATCCTGCTCTTTTCCCTCTTGTGATGTCTCCAGGTGGACCATCATAAGAAGATGCCAAAGGCATAAACGTGCGCTAGTGATATGGAATTCTATATGCTTTTGACTCCACAACATCACAGAATCAGCATCCCATCAACCTAAGAAGCCATGAGGCCGCATTCGGGATGCATACCATCTGTGTTTTCCTTGAGGAAAATGCCTTGGAGATCAAAGCAACACTGTAACTCTATCATTGCAGTAGATGATAATCTATTTATAGTAGTCTGAGTTATAGACAGGAGAGTGTTGCCAAATGGTGCTGCACTGTGAATACACAGTCATCTAACTAAAGACTGAAAAGATCAGTTGCCACCTTCTAAATGAGCAGCATTTACTAGCTATTGAACACATGCTAATGGACAATTTTTCAGCTAATGAGTAAAATAATATTTGAAGTATTGGGAAAAGTTGACCATTTAAAAAATCAAACAAGTGAGTCCATTTAATATTCATATATTGCTAATAAATGTTCTTTAAATATGAGACAACCTTGCTATCTTCTATCTGGCCATTAAGTAATTATTGACCAGCTACTGTATACTGGGCCCATGGTATACCTAGTCGAGTCTGATTCATAGTGACTCTACAAGGCAGAGTACAACTCCCATTGAGTGTCTGGTGGCTCCCCTCCCCAAGATGGATTTGCACACTAGTTAAAACAATAAACTCAAACACATAAAAATTCATAAGGATGGTACAGGACTGGGCAATGTTTTTATTATTATTATTTTATACAAGAAGGCACCATGAGTTTGAGCCAATTCCATGGCAACTGATAACAACATCGCATTTTTTTTTAAGGATGAATGTCTTATACTTCTTCTACAACAAAAATAGCACCAGTGGATGGCTTTACTAAGCAGAAGTGCAGTTCCTCAAAGTTTAGGAAGTTCTAGGAGAAAGATTTTGGTCTCTGTCATCTCTGAGGGAAGATCTTTGTCTTCTTTCAACTTTTGTGGACCTGGCATCCCTTGGAGATCTCTATGTGTCTTTTTAAAAAATAATTATTTTATTGGGGGCTCTTACAGGCTTATAACAATCCATACTTCCATTTTGTCAAGCACATTTGTACATATGTTGCCATCATCCTGTTCACAATATTTTCTTTCTACTTGAGCCCTTGGTATCAGCTCATTTTTCCTCCTCCCTCCCCAACCCTCCCACAATCATGAACCCTTGATAAATTATAAATTATTATTATTTTCATATCTTACACCATCCCCTGTCTCCCTTCACCCATGTTTCTGTTGTTCATCACCCTGGGGGTTTGGGGGGGGCAGTTATACGTTGACCATTGCAATCTGTTACCCCTTTCTCACCCCTGCCTTCCTCCTACCCTCATGGTATCGCTACTCCCGTTATTGTACCTGAGGGGGTTTTCTGTGCTGGATTTCATGTGTTGAGAGCTCTTGTCTGTACCAGTGTACATGCTCTTATCTGTACCACTGTACATGCATTTTTAATCCATGAAAGTCTTGCAGCATTTCAGGTGGGGCAACTGGTTGGTTACATTCAAGACACTCAATGTTTGTTGGGCCACCACTCCCTCACAAATGTGCGTGTTCAGTTAGCACTTAAGTGCTTAACCGCTGGCCTTCCAAGACTCCTTGCTGGGATATAGTGATGAACCAAAATAAGCATATGCATGGAGCTTGGGATCTAATGAAACCATACATAAAACATAAATCTGTGGGTATAAAGAGATTGGTTTTTTCTTAGCTGAGCAGACTTTCCATTGGCTGGCAGCTATAGCAGCCCAACATTGAACCCACTATGCCACGAGGGCTCCTGGTCTATAGGGCTACAATTCATAAATGTTAAGAAGTAAGGCCCTGCAAGTTTAGGTGTCTTCTGTTATTTGCTTAACATCTCTCAACTGTCTCTTGCTTTATGAGATTTGTGCTTCCCATGAGGTACTTTGGGAAGGGCACGTAAATGCTGGTCCTGTGATGGCAGTGTGGTAAGATGTCCCAGGAATAAGGTGTTCCCTAGGCCTGTAAATGAACATAGTATGTCCCTGGTTGTGTATTTACACTCGACACATAGTAGACACCTAGTAAATACCTGCTGAATGAATTAAACTCATGTTCATGAGTATTCCCTTCCATCAGCAACCATGAGGACTGTTATTTATTTAGGACAAGTGTCACTGTCGTGGGGGACAGAGCTATTATCCCAGTAATATACTTTAAATTGCATGGCTTTTATCTATTGCATTTATTTTTTGCATCCTCAAATGATGCTGCTGCCTTTCACTATCTGTCGTGACTTTCCTATTATGTCCCATGTACAGAATCAACAACGATCATGATTGTAGCAGTTTATTGCAAAGCTTTACCAACCCATATCCTGACCCCAGGTGCTTGTCTCCTGGAACAGAAATCAAAGCAGGAAATTTTCACTGCAACGGAATGGGAAATTTTTTGGAAATTAGATTTAGCAAAATATAACTAAAACAGATAAGAGTTGAAGTGCCCTTTTTCTATAGCCACAGGCTCACCTTACCCACAGCATTTGCTGAAAGGAGTAAAGTTATATAGTAACTCCACCTCTGCTACTAAGTAGCTGTGTAACTTGGCATATAACCTTCTTTGCTGGCCATTGGTTCCCCCAAATGTATAGAAAAAGAAGGCTGTGGTCCCCAAGAGTTTTCATCTCTGGCATTTCATGACTTGAGGGCAGTGGTTCTCAACCTTCCTAATGCCGCAACCCTTTCATACAGTTCCTCATGTTGTGGCGACCCCCCAACCATAAATTATTTTCATTGCTACTTAATAACTGTAATTTTGCCACTCTTATGAACCATAATGTAAATATCTGCTATTTAGGATGTATTTTCATTGTTACAAATTGAACATAATTAAATTTCTTTCTTTTTTTAACCCATTTTATTGAGGGCTCGTACAGTTCCTATCACAATCCATACAGATATCCATTGTCTCAAGCACATTTGTACATATGTTTCCATCATTGTTTTCAAAGCATTTTCTTTCTATTTGAGCCCTTGGTATCAGCTCCTCATTTCCCCCTCCCTCCCCCTCCCTCCCTCATGAACCTTGATAATTTATAAATTATTACTTTTTTTCATGTCTTGCACTGTCTGATGTCTCCCTCTACTCCCTTGTCTGTTGTCCATCCCCCTGAGAGGGGATTATATGTAGGTCACTGTGATCGGTTCCCCCTTTCTCCGCCACCTTCCTCTTACCCTCCTGGTATGGCTACTCTCCATATTGGTCCCGAGGAGTTTAACTGTCCTGTATTCCCTGTGTTTCCAGCTCTTATCTGTACCCATGTACATGCTCTGGTCTAGACAGATTTGTAAGGTCGAATTAGGGTCATGATAGTGGGGGAGTGGAGCATTAAAGAACCAGAGGAAACCTGTCTCTTTCATTGGTGCTACACTGCACCCTGACTGTCCCGTCTTCTTTCCACAACCCTTCTGTAAGGGGATGTCCAATTGCTTACAGATTGGCTTTGGGTCTCCACTCTGCACTTCCCCACCTCATTCACATTATGATTTTTTGCTCTGGGTCTTTGATGCCTGACACCTGATCCCATTGACACCTCGTGATCACATAGGCTGGTGTGATTCTTCCATGTGGACTTTGTTGGTTCTGAGCTAGGCCGGCCCCATTACCAACTAAGTGGACAGCCACCCCTCCCCCCAGAAGAATTCATTTCAGAGGACAGCACTGAAGCTACAACTCAAGGAGAGGGACATGTCTGATCGGAGCACACAGGAGCAAATGAGGGGGAGGAAAAGAATGAAGCACATCCTGGCCCACCAAGCCCTGAGGACAATATTTCTGATCAGAGCAGCCGATGCACAGGGAGGACAATAGGGCCGGCCCCCACCACAAAACAGGACCTTCTTCACTGACCCATAGCACCATGTGGACAAGACTAGAGACACACAGCAGGAATTGTGCCCGCCCTGACCCCACCACACCGAGGTGAGACGCAGGGGACATGCAACAGAGCAGCATGGGGAACAGAGCAATGAAGTCCGCAGGGAACACCAAAAATAGACTGTGGGGCCAGTGGGTGGCAACCCATCAGACTCAACTGGAAAACATTCCTAAAGAACGACAAATAGACCTCGAACTATTTATAAGCGTTTCTTTTTTGTTGTTTTTTGTCATTGCCTTTATTGTTGTTGTTGCTGTAGCTATTATTTTATTTTCTGTTGTTGCTTTGTTGTGCTCAGTCTTGTGTTTGTGCATATTGTTGTCTCCGCGTGTCTGTCTGGAAGGGATAGGTGGGATAAACAAGCCGGAAGAGAGAACAACGGGACGATAGTTGCAGGGGGACATGGGAAAGAGGTAGGGGGGGGGGGGGGGAAGTGGGTTTTAACAAACCCAGGGACAAGGGAACAAGAAGTGACCTAAAATTGATGGCGAGGAGGGTGTAGGAGGCCTGGTAGGACTTGATCAAGGGTAATGTAACAGAGAGGAATTACTGAAACCCAAATGAAGGCTGAACATGATAGTGGGACAAGAGGAAAGGAAAAAGAAATAGAGGAAAGTACTAGGAGGCAAAGGGCATTTATAGATGTGTAAATACAGGCATGTACATATGTAAATACATTTATATATGAGGATGGGTAAATAGATCTATGTGCATACATTTATAGGTTTAGTATTAAGGTAGCAGATGGAAATTGGGCCTCCACTCAAGTACTCCCTCAATGCAAGAACACTTTGTTCTATTAACTGGCATTCCATGATGCTCACCTTCCCGACACGACTGCTGAAGACAAAGTGGGTCCATAAACAAATGTGGTGGATATCAAAAAATACAGCATCTGGGGTCTTAAAGGCTTGAAAATATTTATTTCTAATTACAAATCAATGAAATTTTGGCTTGAAGCATGGTGTAGCATGGGTAACAGTCTTCTCTCCCGGTGCTTGTGTGTGGGCATATCTGTATGTGGGTGGACCTGCGTGGAGACGGATAGAGGAGCACTGTTTTGGTTCCTAAGACCATCAGAAATATGTGCTTTCTGATGATCTTAGGCGACCCCTGTGAAAGACTCATTCGACCCCCAAAGGGGTCGCAACCCACACATGGAGAACCGCTGCTTTAGGGAGCCTTGTTCTTAGAGGATCTAGAGCCCTGGTGGCATAGTGTTACGAGTTGGGCTGCTAACAAGTTTAGTAATTTGAACCCACCAACCACTCTATGGGAGAAACATGAGGCTTTCTATTCCTGTAGAGAATTACAGTTTTGGAAACCCCTAGGGGCAGTTCTGTCCGGCCCTATAAGGTTGCTATGAGTGAGAATCAATGCGATGATAGTGAGTTTGTTTTTAGTTTGATTTGTTCTTGGGGGACACCTATTATAGCTATAATATAACATAGACTTTGTTTCGTGGGGAAACTTGAGGCTTAACTTGGATCGATGATGTAAAGACACTTTGAGGTAACTGTTAAAAAGTGATCAAGGTAAAATTATGTAAGTGGTTTAAAGGAAACTTTGTCCAAAGATATCAAATGGTGATTAAAAATAAAATAGACAAAAAGTACCTCATCTTCAAGATTAAGCTACTGTAACTCTTTTCCTTGGATATTTTTAGTTCTCAGTTTGTTTTATTTAAATTAATGTCAGTAAAACTGCAGAGGCCTTACAAGCAGATAGATAGATAGATTTCATTGCAAAGAACTATGCCATTTAGAAGTGCTCAAGTCTTGAAACTGATTCAACCAGCATGGCCTGGTATTCTCGAGTTGAGCACCTTGGCTGCAGGGCTGAGCCTCTCTTTCCTTCCTAATCTCCAGTCTGCTTTTCAAGGTTACCTAACCAGTCCGTGGATCAATTCCCTTGCTCTGCAACTACCAGCCACCTCCTACCTGAATGGTGAAACAGAACAGAAGGGAACAGGTCATCCTGACCCAGTGTAGCACATGAGAACATGAGACCGCCTTCCACTCTGACTTGTTTGACTTGTCCTCACATGGCCCTAGTGCTGCTACCTTTGTTTCGGTGTTCCCTCTTACATGCCCCTCCTGCCAGTATTTTCTGTCATCGCCTGGTTGAGGCCTTGCATTAGTCTCCTCTTTGTTGCGTACTTTGGTGGTGTAGAATGAGGACAGAACAGGGTTAAACTTCCAAAAGGTGGTTTAACAATGAGGTAGTGAGGAAGGATGCTTCCTTTCTCTCTGCCTCTGTATGGTATCATTGATAGGTTTGTTCTTATACCTACTCTTTAAGCTTGACCAAAATAATGTCCTTTCTTATCTTGGGTCTCCCCCCACCCCCCAAGTCAGAGACATCTTAGAAAATGATATACAGGCCACCCATCCAGGCAGAAGCAGACCTTTCCCATCTAAGTCTGGTAATTGTCTTGGAAAGGACAGTGAGTAAGAAAGAACCACCCTAATGTGGCACATAAGTTAGCATGACAGCATATGCTCTGCAGTGTACAGAGTTTAATTTATAGATTTGATTACCGAGGAAAGGGGCGGGGGGAAACAAAACAAAACTTGACTCTTGTGCGTATGAGAGAGCTTATTCATTCAGGTTGGAAAAGCAAAGTTAAAAATCAGAAACAGGCCTGTTAGCCTAGATTATGTCCAAGACTAGTAGTTGGGTAACGCTATTATGATTTCCAACAGATTCGATTTCAAATTGTGGAAAGGCTTCAGAATAAGGGAAGGCTTAGTATCCCACTAATAGGGCTTATTAAATTTAGATAAAACAGATGTTTTTCAATGGCAGCAGCTCTGAGTCACCAAGATCAAAATGGGGAAAGAAGAGGGGAATGAAAACAAGGTAATAAAAAAGTAGCCTCTATTATATAGACAGTTTCAAACCCACTTACATGTAGAGCCAAAATGTTTACACACATCCCCGAAAATAAGCATGGATAAAACCAAACCAAATTCACTGACTGTGAGTCAGTTTCCGACTTATAGCGACCCTATAGGATGGGGTAGAACTGACCCTGTGGGTTTCTGAGCCTGCAACTCTTTTCCGGAGCAGAGCCTCGTTTTTCTCTTGCTGAGCAGCTGGTGGTTTCAAACTGCTGATCTTGTGATTGGCAATACAATGTGCAATCCCATTCAAAACCGGATGAATATGGATATACTTATGTTGACTTGCTGAAGGGATGCTGATTCTCAAAGTGATTTGGTGGTTTGAAACAGAACCTGGACTTTATATAAGCAGGTGGTCCTGTGTTGAAATCTCAGCGTCCTTACCAGGTTTTATGGGCCTTTGGCAAATCACTGGATATCACGGAACATCACTTCTTCAGCTACAAAACGGGGTTGTTTTGAGGACTAAGCAAGATAATGACTGTACACATAATAGCTACCCAACAGATGCAGACTTCCCTTTGTATTTAAAGCTGTTTGGGGTCATAGGTCATTTCGAAGCACAGTGAAACCCGTGAGAGCTGATGCTGGGACTGCCTCGTGCTTCAGAATGTTGCAAGTGTGTGACCCAGTCTTACCCCTTTCCTATCATTCTGTATTTGTGGAAAAGGTTTAAGCTTTTCCTTCCCTGACAGGTTTCCACCTTACACAGCTTCTGGCTGTCACAGGTTTTATTGTCTATTAAGTACTGCTTAGGACCTAGTCTGCTAGAGCTTTAAATGGGCAGTCTCCAAAGAACGAGGCACCCAGAGGTTCAATTATCGGGGAAGGAAATGTTTGAAATTCTATAAATCAATTTCCTCTACCATATAAGAAAGTATTGCAACTCCACTAATATTTAATCTAAAGGACCCTTGAGGTAGAGTGAGGAACCATTCTATTAACCACAAGGTTGGCGGTTCAAACCTACCAGCAGCTCCATGGGAGAAAAGACCCGGGGATCTTCTCCTGCCTAGGAAACCTTGTGGGGCAGTTGTATCCAGTCAGACAGAATCAGTGAGCATTGAAAAGGGAGCCCTGTTTTGAAGCTGAGTGTAGTAGCAACTCTACAATACTGCTTAATGTGATGGAACTATGGAATGATATGAGGTGGGATAAATAAATATGGAACAAAAGAAAAAGGCGCCCTGATGATGCAGTGGATCAAACCCTCAGCTGCTAAAAAAGGAAGGCCAGCAATTCAAACCCACAGAAGAACATGTGTGTGTCCACAAAAACAACACTCTCTTGGAAACCCGGCGAGCCAGTTCTACTCTGTCCTGTAAGGCGGCGATGAGTCGGAATGGAGTGGAAATCAGCTCCACATCACACAACAATATCTAATACATAGAGCTCCTGGGTTTTGCAATGGTTAAGCATTCATTTACTAGCAGAAAGGTTGAGAGGTGGAACAGATCCGGAGAAACCTTGGAAGACAGGCGTCGGTGAGGCGCCTTTGTAAATTCACAGCCTTGGAAAGCGGCTGGCCTAAGTTCTACGCTGCACACGTTGGGTCACTGTGACTCAATCTACTCTAAAAGCAACAAACAGCAATGTTTAATATATGAGTTGACCTTGGCGCTCTCCCTTCACTCCTATTACAGGGTTGCTGCCACATCCTCGAAGTAAGGCATCCTGAGGCAAGGATGAGACCCATCCATCATCTGGTGGGGGGTGACAGCAGTAGACTTGTTCTTTCATTCCGGCTCAGCATACTGCAGCATACTAGTTTGTACATGTGGCTGGTTCCGTCGATTCAGTTACCTTCAGCTTGTGGTTTCTTTGCAGAAATCTTAAGCCACTTGACTATTCTGCTTGGGTTAGTTAGCTAAGACTAGAAAATAACCCACACAGCCTGAACAAGTAGCTGAAGAAGATTCCTGCGTAAACAGTAAGTTGATGATGATGGTAATAATGCAAGAGCAAGGAAAGGATAAGACAGTAGCACCATCAATGCCTACCAGTCACTTTGTAACTTGGTTGACCAAATAATAACATAAAAAACAAAAGTAATCTAATCGGACTTGCTGGAATATTAGCCAAAATATAAGAGTAACATTCTCAAGACCAATATGTGCCTACATATTTGCACCTGTGCTGTCATGAACAATACAACTTACCCTTATATATTGTTTTGATTTATTAACCAGTGATACAGTGGTGTAGTGGTTACATGTTGGGCTGCTAACCACAAGGTCAGCAGTTTGAAACCACCAGCCACACCAAGAGGATAGACTTGGTTTTCTATTCTCATAAAAGAATTACAGTCTCAGAAGCCCACAGGAGTAGTTCTATCCTGTCCTATAAAGTTGCTATGAGTGCGGATTGACTTGATGGCAGCGAGGTGGAGGGTGTTTTTGGGTTTGTTTTTGGTAGTCAAGTGTATATATATATGTAGTGGATGTACGTTCAAAATTTTTTAAAATGTGTATGGATAAACACACTCAATCTTAACAGTTCAGAAAGTACTAGTTCAGATAAGGAAAGCACCTGCATCTTATACTCTGTTGCATGTAAACCCCCTACCTATTCACACTTCAAAAACACAGTGAATATAATACTAACCCAATTCAAAGCCCTTTATTTCTTGATAAGCATTTCTTTTTCATTTAAATGAATCTTTATTGTGAACCACGAGGGGAGGGTGGTTTATATTTTAGAACATCCACTCGGCATTCAACAGTTCAAACGACTTATGAAACACCTCTCTGTTTGAATGCATCTCTCTTACTTCTTTAGGGCATATCCCCAGCAGAGGCTTTCCTGGTTCCTGTGGAGTTTCTAGTCCCTTGTTTGAGACAGTGCCATATTCCTTTCCACGATGCTTGTGCTTGTTTACAGACTCACCGGCAGTGTATGAGGAATCTAATCTCTCTGCCCCCTCTCCAGCATTTCTTGTTGTCTGTTTGCTTTTGTGTTGTTTTTAATTGAGGTGTCCGGTGTCATAATCAACTCGATGACAGTGACTTTGGTTTGAGTCATTTTTGGTGATAACTCATTGTTGTTTTCATCTCTCTAATGATTGTGAGCTTTTTTTCATGTGTTTGTTAGCCGTTTGGAGGCCATATTTTGGTGAGATGTCTCTTCGTGTCTTTAACCTACTTTCAAATTGAGTTCCTTGTGTTTTTCTTATTGAGGTATTGCTGTTTTCTATAGATTTTAGAGATTAGTCCCTTGTCTGTCATGTCCTTGCTAAATAATTTTTCCCTACCCGTGGGTTCTCTTTTTATGCTTTTGAAGTCTTTTGATGCATGTAAGTGTCTTGTTTTTAGTAGATCCCAGTCATTAATTTTAAGAGTCTTGGTGGCATAGTGGGTTAGGTGTTGCTAACCACAAGCTCAGCAGTTCGAAACTGCCAGCCACTCTGCAGGAGAAAGATGAGGCTTTCTACTCTTTGTGAAGAGTGCCAGTCTCAGAAACCCATAGAGGCAGTCCTACTGTATTCTATCGCGTTGCTGTGAGTGGAAATTGACTCAATGGGAGTGAGTATTGAATGAGAGGCATCTATTTTTTCTTCTGTGCATGTGTTTTCCTGGTTATATTTGATAGTATGTCTGTGCCCTGCAATAAGACTCTTAAGTTGGCTCTGTTTTCTCATTGATGATCTTTGGAGCACTGGGATTTACATTTAGGTCCTTGATCCATCTTGAGCTAGTTTTTGTACATGATAAGCATTTCTTGTATAGAAGTAAAAGGCTAATCCCTGCCCTCCGAGAATCTTAAACTCTAACTGGAGCAAATGAAAAACAACTTACCAAGCAGCATAAGAATATGCACCTGCTGGATAATGAAATATCTTGACTGAAATGCGCCGTAGTTGATAGAGAAGGAAGTCCCTTTGTGATGCAGACCGTTAACATGCTCAGTTGCTAAGCAATAGGTCAGAGGTCCAAGCCCAATGAGAGGTTCTTCAGAAGGAAAACTTGGTGATCTACTCCTGATGAATAAGCCAATGAAAACTGTGTTGTGACACATATGGGGTTACCAGGAATTCACTGGTTTCTGTACAGTAGATTTCAGTATGGAGAAAATGTTTAGACATATGAGTGGTTTCTTTCTGTAAATTTAACCACAATTCTGGGTTGGTTAGTAGTCAGCAAACTCATACCAGAGAATGCAGAGCAGATTCTACCACAAATAAAGCTAAGCTAGCCTGATCATTCCACCTAGCATTCTTAGATTATTTTTATCAATCTTTTACAGTGTCCAGCTGCTAAACCGAAAGACTATTGATTCAAACCCAGCAGCCTCTGTGCAGGAAAAAGATGTGGCAGCCTTTTGGGGTAACATTTGCAGCCTTAAAAACTGTATGAGGCCAGTTCTACTCAGTCCCACAGGGTTGCTATAAGTGAAAGATGCGCATCAACAATGGCTTTAGTTTGACTTTGGTATGTACAGAATTCACTGTCATTAAGTCAATTCTGACTCATAACAACCCTACAGGACAGAGTAGAATGGTTCTTGTGAGTTTCTGATACTGGAATTCTTTACGGGAGTAGAAAGCCTCATCTTTCTCCCATGGAGCAGCTGGTGGTTTCTAACTTCGAACCTTGTGATTAGCAGCCAATGTGTAACCACTCTGCTAACAGGTACAAAATATGCTAATGATCAATGAAAACTCTTTGGTAGCCACTGTTTATTGAGCATGTGGTGTATGTAAGACACTTCTGCATTTAGTATCTTTTCATTCATGCAGTAGCTCTGTGTGACATTTTATAGATCAGAAATGCTTGCTGGTGCCAGTAAGAGACTTGCCCAAATATCACAGTGAGTATGCAGTGGAAGCTAGGAGTCAAATGCAGGTATGGTTGACCCTGGAAATCAGTCCCTTGACCATTCTACCATGTCATCTTCAATGAGACTGTGAAGCAGTGTTAATGATGACTAATTTTCCAGCATCATGAGCTATATTTATTATAGTAAGTCATAGAAAACTCTTATTCTACCTTGAGAACACATACTTTTATGGCATTGGGTAATTAATACTCCTTGTGGGTTGTAGAAGCTTCTAAATTTTACAAGAAAGGCAATAAAACGGAATCCTAATTTAAAAACCACTCCTGAATTTTAGAACAAAAAGTTGAGATCCCTGGAAACTTTCAAAGTCTCTGTCAGCTTATTGGTCTAATGCTCACTCACTCTTGAAAACAGAGGTGACCTGTTAGTCATACTGGTTTTCAAACACCCAGATTGTTTTTCGTTAGGTCATCGAGCACTCTATTTTAGTACTGTATAGTAACGAATAACCCAAAGACACATTGAGTATTAATGATGCATCTGAGTCATAAGGAGAAAACTCAATTATGTTCATTACACTGTGCTAGAACATATTTTTAAGCTGCTTTATCAGAAAAAGTATTACAACAAACAAACCAAAACCCCCTATTAGTTCATTTCTTAAAACAGGAAAGAGCCAATCCAGAAATTCCTCAGAGAAAGCATTTGTAGAAATGACTTCGAAGGAAATGAGGAACAGCAGTCAAATACACAACACATTTAGCAACCTGGTTTTTTTTTAATGGATTGGGTATTATCCAATTTTAGTCATGTTCCACTAAATCTAATTCACAAGCTCGCCTCCTAATTTAGAGGTGAGGAACTTGCAGTCTAGGAGGCAGATGCTGATGAGACTGCTCTGGCCATCACAGCTTGTGGCCCAGAGAGTAATTTTCCCGCCTAGTGGGCAGCTATGACTATCTGACCCAGAGTGGAGGCTTTTTAAGACTTCGGGATTAGAGCCATTCAAGAATTTTTCAGTTAATCAGAGAGCAGGAGGTGATAACACTAGAGCCTAATTGAATCCCACAGGCTAGGAGTCAAATGATATAAATCACAACCTACAAAATCTCCCACTCTTGCTCTCCCTTGAGGGCTCCTCCGTCCATTTTCCCTTGTGTGCTTTCTCTTTTTGCCCCTTTGTGTATGTGTCTCTGGACTCTTCGTAGCCATGTCCCGTTGTTTGTACTTACGGGGCCTCTCACTTTATTTTCCCACGTCTTTCCTTTTTTTCCCTCTGTGCCTTTCTTTTAATGGTTGAAAACATACTACAGAAACACAACGTTCACATTTGTCATGTGAACAGTTTGCTAATAGCAGTTAGCCCCCTTGCTTTTTATATATTACTTTTACTTTGTTTTTCTCTCCTTTCTGGTCTGCTCTCTAATTCTTTCATTCACCCCTCATTCAGTGCATTAAAATGTGTATAGTTTGGAACGTATGAGGTGTGAAACGTATGTCGGTGAAATTGCTAAAAATAACCGAACTACATTGATAGATTTCTGTTCATGTACCTGTTGGCCCTTAACACCAAACTGTGTGTATGTGCATACCAAACTATATTATACATATAATATATATTTATAGATATAATATATATAAGATTTCTGTACACCAAACTGTGTGTGTACAACTGGAACATTCACAAGGGAGACATTCCTGGGACTAGGGTCAGTGCAGGCTTCCTGCGAAGCAGATGTTGGAGCTTACTAAAGGGAAAATCTCTATATAGTTTAGAATTAATATATGTTAATGTTAATGATCATTGAGCAGCAAATACGTTGTATTTTTTTCTCTACAGGGGGAAAATTACCCATTGCCCTCCAGTCATTTCTGATTTATACTCCCTGCCACTGAGTTAATTCCAGCTTTTAGTGACCCTTTAGGGCAGGGGAGAACTGTCCCTGTGGATTTCTGAGACTGTCATTCTCTATAGGAGTAAAAAGCCTCCTCTTTCTTCCGAGGATCAGCTGGTGGTTTAGAACTGCTGACCTGGTAGTTAGCAGCCAATGCATCACCATTAACACCAAACTCAGTGCTATCCAGTGAATTCTGACACACAGTGACTCTATAGGACAGGGGAGAACGGCCTGTGGGTTTCTGAGACTTTAATTCTTCACGCGGAAGCAGAAAATCTCATTTTACTCCTACAGAGTGGCTGGTGGTTGAGAACTGCTGACTCATAGCAACCATAAAAGGGGTTTTTGAGACTTTTATAATCTTTGCAAGAATAGACAGCCTCATCTTTCTCCCATTGAGCAGCTGGTGGGTTTGAACTGCCGACCATACATATCCCAGCCCAATGCTTAACCACTACACCACCAGGGCTCCTAGCCCACTTTTATTCAAGGCCAGCTCAAAACATAATGGTAACTGGGTTATTCCAAAGGGCCAATCCTGACAGATTTTCATGAAGGACACAGAGTCATCATGGGGACTTATTAGGAAATGTTTTAACAAAATTGAAAACTGCATTGGTGAAAAAAGAGCAAGAAAGTTCTGCCGAGAAATTTTGTCCCATCACGCCCAACAGTGCACTTGCTCATTCTCTGAGGGTGGAAAGGGCTGTCCTGTGCAAATTTCGTTGAGAAAACTTCCCCTGCATTCTGCTCTTGCCCCGATAGGCTTCTTTTTGTTCGCCAAATTCAAAGAACATTGAAAAGGAACACAATTTGAGTTCCTTCAGGAGGCCAAAACTGATGTTTAGATATGATATAAATAATTGTTTCCCAAAGCAGGCAATACGGCCCTGAGGGGTTGGGCAGTGGGCGCTATCGTTATTCACAGGTGATATAATTTTATATATGGAAAATCCCAAAAGCTCCACAAGGAGAGTACTGGAAGCAATAGAAAAATATGGCAGAGTGGCAGGATACAAGATCAACAAACTGAACTGCTGTACACATCAGACAAGACCACAGAATAGGAGATCAAAAAGGTGGTGGTGTCCTTCACAATAGCCTAGCACAAATTGAAATATCTAGGGATCTACCTGACTAAAAGAACAAAAGATTTTTAAAAATCATTTTATTGGGGGCTTGTACAGCAATCCATACATACATCCATTATGTCAAGCACATTTGTACATATGTTGCCCTCATCATTCTCAAAACATTTGCTTTCTACTTGAGTCCTTGGTATCAGTTCCTCATTTTCCCCCTCCCTCCCCGCTCCACACTCCCTCATGAACCCTTGATAATTTATCGATTATTATTATTTTGTTATATCTTATACTGTCCGGCGTCCCCATTCACCCACTTTTCTGTTGTCAATTCCCCAGGGAAGAGGTTATATGTAGATCCTTATAATCGGTTCCCCATTTCTACCCCACCACCCCTCCACCCTTCAGGTATCACCACTCTCACCACTGGTCCTGAAGCGATCATCTGTCCTGGATTCCCTGTGTTTCCAGTTCATATCTGTACCAGTGTACATCCTCTGGTCTAGATGGATTTTTAAGGTAGAAGTGGGATCATGATAGTGGGGGGTGGGGGCGAGGAAGCATTTAAGAACTAGAGGAAAGTTGTATGTTTCATCATTGCTACACTGCACCTGACTGGCTCATCTCCTCCCCACGGCCCTTCTGTAAGGGGATGTCCAGGTGCCTACAGATGGGCTTTGGGTCCCCAATCTGCACTCCCCCTCATTCACAATGATATGAGTTTTTAAAACAAAAGATTTCAATGATGAAAACTACAGAACACTATTACAAGAAACCAAGAGTGATCTCAACAAATTAAAGAATACCCTATGCTAGTGGATTGGAAGACTCAACATAGTAAAGATGTCAATTCTGCCCAAGGTACTATGTAAGTTTAATGCAATCCCGATACAATTACCCTCATCTTTCTTCAAAGAAATGGAAAAAATGATTACGAACTTCATATGGAGATGGAAGAAGTCCAGAATTAGCAGAGAACTCTTCAAGAAGAAAGACAGAGTGGGAGGGCTTGCTTTACCTGACTTTAGCACATATTATACAGCCACAGTGGTCAAAACCACATGGTATTGGTATAATGACAGATACTCAGACCAATGGAAAAGAACTGAAAACCCAGAAATAAAATCAGCATACAGACAACTGATCTTTGATAAGGGCTCCAAAAAAGGTCAAATGGAAAGCGGATGCCCTCTTCAACAAGTGGTGATGGAAGAAATGGATATCTGCCTGCAGAAAATGAAGCAAGACTCTTATCTCACACCATGCACAAAATAAACTTGAGATGGATCAGACCTTGAGGTAAAACCCCAAACTACTAGGGCCGTCAATGAGGGAATTGGGACAAACCTGAGAACTTTGGCGCAGGGAATACATAGGATATCAGAAATATGGAAAGACACAAATACAGATGAGTCACAAATTAACAAGTGGAATACACTGACGTTAAAACACCTGTGTACATCGAAAGACTTCACCAACAGAGTAATAAGAGGGCCCACGAACTGGGAAAACATCTTTAGCAATGATACAGCAGACAAAGGCCTTATTACTAAAACCTACAATACTCTGCCAGCTTCCAAAAAGAAAAAACACTAATTTCCCACTGAGGAGGTGGGCAAAAGACCTGAACAGAAGTTTGACAAGGGTAGAAATCTGAATGTCCAATAAACCTATGAGAAAATGTTCCTGATCATTAGCCATAAGAGAAATGCAAATTAAAACGAGATATCACTTAACACCCTCAAAGATAGCCCAATTAAAAAAATCAGAAAGCAACACATGTTGGAGGGACTGTGGTGAGATAGGAACTCTCATCCACTGCTGGTGGACCCGTACATATGTATAGCCATTATGGAGATTGATTTGGCAATATCTAAAATGGATGCAATTCGAGCTACCATACAACCAGCAATCCCCCTGTTGGACATGTAACCAGAAGAGGCAAGAAACAAACCATGGCCAGACATCTGTGCTCCAATGTTCATCATGGCACAGTTCACAATTACAAGGAATTGGAAACAACCCAAATTTCCACCAACAGATGATTGGATTAAAAACTACAGTATGTACATACTATGCATCCTTAAAAAGCAGTGATGAATGCATGAAGCACATTGCCTCATGGGAAGAATTGGAGGAAATTATACTAACTGAAGTAAGCCAAGCACAAAAGGACAAGTACAACGTGAGTCTGCTGAGGTAATCTTAAAAAAAAATTCAAAAGGGGCACAGGGAAAAAGCTACTATATACAAACATTGCTGGGGTGAGGTCCAGGTAGTACGGCAGGGGACAGACCAAATCCAGGGATGCATATGGTAGCCAACTAAAAAGGAGGGGGGAGGAAAGAAAGAAAAAAATGGGTAGCAGGGGGCAGGGCACTAACCCACCCAAGGGGAGGGTACTGTTTATATCTCCACAGGGAAAGAGGGATCAGACTTTAACACAGTGCACCAAGATGTGAATGCAACATACTGGCATGAAGCAGGGAACCAATAGAGGTCTAAGGGGCCAGCCCCAATCCCAGCTACGTGGACAGCCCTGCCTCCCTGCAGAAGAATTCACTTCAGAGGACAGCACTGACAGCTACAGCTCAGAGGGACATGTCTGATTAGAGAACACAGGAGCAAATGATGAGGGAGGAAGAGAGAGTGGAACACATCCTGGCCCACCAAACCCTGAGGACGATATTCCCGCTCAGAGTAGCCAAAGCACAGAGACACAACATCCCTCACTGACACATAGCGCTACAGGGGACAACACTGGAGACACAGTTACGGGAATTGTGCCTGATAAGACCCCACCACACCGAGGTGAAATTCTAAGATCGTCCATCAGAGCAGCAAAGGGAGCAGAGCAATGAAGTCCCCAAGTGAGTTAGTTTATTGTGCCAACCTGGCCGATAAACACATGTGAGGCTAATTGAAAGGCGGAGGGATAAATGGCTTGGTGAGCCTCACCTTTCGAGTTCTCAGGTCTCTTGATTTGTGATGGTTGCACCAGAGTGCCTTAGCAGTTCGCAGTTCGCAGCTTCAGTTTGCAAGGCTGATTTCCTGCAAAACATCCCCAAGGAGAAGCCACTTGAACCTACCCCGATGCAGCCCTGGGTGCTGGAGCAGCCGTGTGGAGACCCCCTGCCAGCGCTGAGATGCTTACACATTCACTGA
>NW_022111327.1:7089169-7105760 GCF_000313985.2 Echinops telfairi | reverse complement strand
TTCTATTAAACTGGCATTCCATGATGCTCACCTGCCCCACACGATTGCTAAAGACAAAGCAGGTACAGAAGCAAATGTGGTGAAGAAAGCTGATGGTGCCTGGCTATCAAAAGATATAGCACCTGGGGTCTTAAAGGATTGAAGGTAAACAAGCGGCCATCTAGCTGAGAAACAACAAAGCCCACATGGAAGAAGCACACCAGTCTGTGTGATCATGAGGTGTTGATATGATCGGGTATCAGGCATCAAAGAACAAAAAATTCATATCACTGTGAATGAGGGAGAGTGTGGAGTGGAGACCCATAGCCCATCTGTAGGCAACTGAACATCCCCTTACAGAAGGATCGCGGGGAGGAGACGAGCCAGTCATGGTGCAGCATAGCACTGATGAAACATACAGCTTTCCTCTAGTTCTGCAATGCTTCCACCCCCCACCCCCGCTATCATGATCCCAATTCTACCTTACAAATCCGGCTAGGCCAGAAGATGTATCGTGGTATAGATAAGAACTGGAAACACCGGTAATCCAGGACAGATAAACCTCTCAGGACCAATAATGAGAGCAGCGATACCAGGAGGGGAAGGTGAGGGAGGAAGGGGGAACTGATCACAATGATCTACTTATAACCCCCTCCCTTGAGGATGGACAACAGAAAAGTGAGTGAAGGAAAACATTAGACAGTGTAAGACATGACAAAACAATAATTATTTATAACTTATCAAGGATTCATGAGGGAGAGGAAAAATAAGGAGCAGATACCAAGGGCTCAAGTAGAAAGCAAATGTTTTGAGAATGACAAAGGCAACAAATGTACAGATGTGCTTGACACAATGGATGTATGGATTGTGATAAGAGTTGTACGAGCCCCAATAAACTGATTTAGAAAAGAAAAGGAGGAAATAAGAAAAAAAGAAAAGGGCAAAAACATATATGTGTATATACACATACACATATATATAATTATATAAATATAGGTATATTTGTGATGCACATATATTTAAATACAATAAGGAAGCAGATGGACTTTGGGCCCCTACTAAAATCTCACCTAAGAGTGGCAAAACAGGGAGGGTAAAGGGAGAATGGGTAGGAAAGAGGGAACCGATTACATGGAACTGTGTGTGACCTCCTCCCTGGGGGACAGACAACCGAAAAGTGGATGAAGGGAGACGTCGGATAGGGCAAGATATGACAAAATACCCATTTGTAAACTATCAAGGGCTCATGCGGGAGGGGGCAGCGGGGAGGGAGGGGAAAAATGAGGACCTAGTGTCGGGGGGGTTAAATGGAGAGAAAATGTTTTGAGAAACGATGTACAAATGCGCTTTACACAATTGATGTGTGTATGGATTGGGATAACAGTTGTATGAGCCCCTAATAAAATGTTTAAAAAAAATAAATAAAGAAAGAAAGAAAATGTTTTGGAAAAGATGATGAAAACATATGTCAAGATGTGTTTGATACAATGGATATATGCATGGATTGTGATAAGAGCTGTAAGAGCCCCCAATAAAATAAAATTAAAATTAAAAAAATAACAAAAAATAAAAAATACATAAAATCTCACCTAAGTACAAGAACGGTTTGTCATCAATGCAGAACCCCCACCCCTGGGGATGAACAACAGAAACATGCTTGAAGGGAGACAGCGGATGGTATAAGATATAAAAATAATCATAATTTATCAAAGGTTTACAAGGGTGGGAGGGTGGGGGAAGAAGGGCAAAAAGAGGAGCTGATACCAAGGATACAAATAGAAAGTAAATATTTAGAAAATGATGATGGCAATATATGTGCTTCATACAATGTATGGATTGTTATTAGAGCTGTTAGAGCCCCCAATAAAATGATCTAACAATTACCAAAAAAAAAAAAAAGATTTGTTTCAAGCCCCCAATAAAATAATTTAAAGAAAAAGAAAAGGAACAAAATTTGAGTTCCTTAAGGAGGCTAAAACTGCTGTTCAGATATGATATAAGAAATGTTTCCCAAAGCAGGCACTACTGCCCTGATGGGATAGGTGGGGTCACTGTAATGATTAGTGCGTTGTAACACAGACAACCACACTTGCACCTAGATTGTGGGCTATCGTAGAGAAGTTCTTAATTGGGGTGGGGGTGGGGGAGAAAGTGCTAAGTAACTTCATTTTTTCTGAAAAGGGGCAGTAGGCTAACTAAATGTGAGAATGTGTGGTGGAAACGGGCCGGGGACGGGTTTGTGGGATAGATACACTGCCTGGAGAAACAATAGCTTTACACAGGGTTCTGTGCTCTTTTTCTCCTTACTCTAATACGTACAGCGGGCATGAGTAGACGCTAACTTGAGGGCAACTAACAACAAAAGCATCTCTATCTTTTTTACTTGCCACTTGGCTCACCTTGAGCAAACTGCCGCCCTACCCCAGACTGCAGAATCCTTTCTGAAGTCTTGTTTTAATGTGGCCTTTTACATTATAGAGAGCGTGGCTGAGAAAAGTCCCGCAACAACCTGGCAGTTCCAATGTCAGTCTCCAGCTTCGTGGTTAATAATCTTTTTTATAATCCCATAAGTCTTTGTGGCACAAGGAGTCGGGCTGCTAACGGAAAGGTCAGCAGTCACAACCACCAACTGTGTAACCAGTGACAGCATCAGAGACCCACAGGGACAGTTCTACCCTGTCTTGACTCTGTAGCCCGGAGTTTGATTTGTCAAGTCTTTGCTAGGCATTCATTGCTGGTTCTTTCCTTCAGGGCTTTGCATTCAGAGACATTGAGAGATTCCTATCTTTGGGATTTTTTTCTCTGCTCATGAATTTGATGGATTGTTATCTCATTTAGGATGAAAAAAGTCATGGTGTTTTGCTTTAATTCGTGTTTTCAGAGTCTTCTGTGAATGTTCTCTGTAAAATCAGACTATTTCCGTTCTCACTACACTATTTCAGAGCTTCATCAGTTGAAGAGGTTGTTAGGTGTTGATAGGGTGAGACAGCTTTATCACTTTCTTTCATTAGCTATGGGCTAGCCCAGTGGTTCTCAACCTGTGGGTCACGACCCCCTTAGGGGTCGAAGGACCCTTTCATAGGGGTTGCCTAATACATCCTACATATCAAATATTTACATTATGATTCATAACAGTAGCCAAATGACAGTTATGAAGTAGCAACGACAATGATGTTATGATTGGGTGGGTCAGCACCATATGAGGCACTGTATGAAAGGGTCGCAGCATGAGGAAGGTGGAGAACCACTGGGCTAGCCCTTCTCCAACTTGCTGCTTGTTCTAGATATTCTTTTCTTCTTCTTTTTTCAAACTTTGTTTTTAAACCATTTTATTTTTAGGGGCTGATACAACTCTTATCATAATCCATACACACAACAATCGTGTAAAGCACATTCTTATATTCATTGCCCTCATTATTCCCAAAACATTTGCTCTCCACCCAAGGCTCTGGCATCAGCTCCTCATTTCCCCCCTCCCTCCATGCTCCCCTTTCCCTCATGAACCCTTGATAATCCATAAATTATTATTTTGTCATATCTTACACTATCCGACATCTCCCTTTACCCACTTTTCTGTTGTTCATCCCCCAGGGAGGAGGTTATATAGAGACCTTTATAATCAGTCCCCTCTTTCTACCCCACCTTCCCTCTAACTTCCAGTATCGCCACTCTCACCACTGGTCCTGAAGGGATCATCTGTCCTGGATCCCCTGTGTTTCCAGTTCCTATCTGTACCAGTCTACATCCTCTGGTCTAGCCAGATTTGTAAGGTAGAATTGGGATCATGATAGTGGAGGGTTGGGGAGGAAGCATTTAAGAACTAGAGGAAAGTTGTATGTTTCATCGTTGCTACACTGCACCCTGACTGGCTCGTCTCCTCCCCACAACCCTTCCATAAGAAAAACTTCCCAGCTTAATGAATGGAAACCAGGCAAGCAGCTAGACTGAATCCCAAACTGTTTTATTAGGACATAATCCAGACATCATACCATTCAATAGTTCAGTCTGATCAAGCTGTGTTGTACAATCACTACCACAATCAGTTTCAAAACATTTTCTTCTTTCTTGTACTCCTTGATATCAGCTCCCCATTACCTGCCCCCACCTTCCCTATCATACCCCCCAGGAAACCTTATCCTACTTATTGTCTCTATAGATCCAGAGTTTCATTAGACATTATTTTCTCTTAAGGTGTGGAATGTTTGAAGAACAAGGCTCCACATCACAAGAAAAAAATGCTAGATTTATCGTCACTTCTAGATTGGGTGCTTGACATTTTCATTTCTTTGTAATAGTTTGGCTTGCACTGAGGTGAGATTCCCCTTGCATTCGCTTGCTAGGATACAATGTAAAAAACATGATACATTGCCCTCAAGGTGTTGGGAAATGAACTGTGGAAATGTCGTGTGCTGTTTTAATGTAAGAAGCTAGAGCCAGATACAAATAAGTAGCTCTGCACTAAAGGAGACCTAAGGAGCCCTGGCTGTGGTGTGTGTAGTGTGTTATGCATTAGGCTGCTAATTACAAGGTCAGTAGTTTGAACATACAAGCTTCTCCACGGGAGAAAAATTAGGCTGTCTGTTTATGTAAAAAAAAATAAAATAAAATTTGGAAACCCAAAGCTTTACTCTGCTCTATAAAGTCAGAATCAACACAGTGGAAGAGCGTAAGAGAGTGAGTGAGTGAGTGAGTGATTAATACTGTAATCCTAGTATTATAATCAAAACAGACAATAGCAAGTGGTGAGGATGTAGAGAAATTAGAACCACAACACATTACTGATGGGAATGTAAACTGGCACAGCTATTTTAGAAAAGTATGGCAGTTCTTCACAAATTTAAACATAGCATTACCATTAGATGCAGCAATTCCAATTGTAGGTGTATATATAAGGGAATTAAACACATATGCCCATACACAAGCTTGTGTATGGATGTTCTTAACCCCAAAGTGGAAACAGCTCCAATGTTCATCAGCTGATGAATGTACAAAGAACCTATAGCCTATCTGTGTAATAGAATTTTATTAGGATTAAGGATGAAGTGTTGATACTTGCAACAACATTGTTAAACAATGAAAACTGTGTACTAGATGAAAGAAGCCAGACACAAAAGGCCACACATTTATGATTCCATTTGCATGCAACTTCCAGAAGAGGCCAATCTATAGAGACAGAAAGTCGATTCCTGGTGGCTAGGGACGGGAGGGAGAAGGAGGGAATGACGAGTGGTGTTTCCTTTTGGGGTGTGGATAATATTCTGAGATTAGATTGTTTTGCCCCAAATTCACTGCTATCAAGTCATTGAGACCCTATAGGGCCGAGTAGAACTGCCTCTGTGAGTTTCTGAGAACGTAACTCCTTTACAGAGTAGAGAGCCTCCTTTTTCTCCCTCAGAGCACCTGTTGGTTTCAAACTGCTGACCTTGCAATTAGTAGTCCAACTGATAAGCACTGTGCCACCTGGGCTCTTGTGGCGATGGTTACACAACTCGAACTAAGGAAATCCCCAGGTTACAACTGAGATCTGTTTCTGACTGTGTCTGCAGGTGGAATTGTAGGTGAGTTGGAACAGGTGCATCACGTTCTTATTTAACCTTACCTACTCCCCAAAAGCATTGGAGTCTCAAGAAACCACTGGGGTAGCTCTACCCCATCCCATAGGGTTGTTATGAGTCGGAATTGACTCAAGGGCAGTGAGTTTGGTTTGGTTAGTGCAAGAACTGTGGGATAAATGTTGGGCTGCTAACTTCAAGGTCAGCAGTTTAAACCTACCAGCTGCTCCTTGGAGAAAGATGAGGCTAACAGCCCCCATGAACATTTGCAGACGAAGAAACCTTATATGCGGTTGAGTCAGAATAGACTCAGTGGCAATGGGTTTAAGGCAAGAAAACACTTGAAACCTTTTCAATGATATAAAAAAAACTGCACATGCAGCAAGTGAAGGAGATTGTGATGAATTTGTTGCAACCAGAGGTTGGTTCAGTCGTTTCATAGTGAGTGCAAATTAATATCAAATTAAAGGGCAAGGAAGAGTTGTTTGGAAGTTCCATCGTAAGAACTATTATATACTTTTTAGAAGGGTGAATTTGATGGTAGGTGAATTACGTTCACTAAAGCTATTATGTATATAAATGTTACTATAACTACTAGAAATTATAAAAGTACATTTAAATTTCATTTTATAGGATTCAAGTCTATAAAACCTCTCTCTTTAATGTCCTTTTCTTTAACAGGAAACCTGACAATGATATTGCCATTTTGGTTTTAATGAATGACATTCTTCTGGTTGGAGTTTTTAATATTCTTTGCAGTATGTGTGTGCCTGTGTGTGTGTGTAGGGGGTATACACTAATGTGTATATTTTTCTTTGGAGTTTGAATGTAGTACTTGAACATATTTTTTTAAGTATTTGCCAGTAGGAAAATGAAGATCAAACTGTAATAAATTCATTTTGTTAAGTCATAAAATAGTGAAATTCTTCTCAGAGTACAAGTTATCACAGGTTTCCCAATTTTCTTGGTTAATCTTGGCTCCTTGGAAGGGAAAACACATATACACATTATAAATGTACAGAATTCTGCTATGTGTACCAGAATAGGCTGAGCACTTAAGTGCATGAAAAGTACTGATAGACCATGGAAAATAATTTGAATTATAGAGTGAACAGATTCCAGAATGCAAAGAAAGGAATAGGAAATCTATTTCACTGAAGAAGGAATCAAATCATTTCCAAAGGCCCCAAGAAGTCTTTAGGCATCTCCTCTAAGGACTAATCTGTGAAAATGTTGTCTAAGCCTGTCTTCTGCATAGGACGTTTGAATGTCAGTATTAATTAATATGTGTGCACACAGAAGTGTGTTTGTTTTTCTTGACCAGGAAGTGGTTTCTTTTAAAAGTACAGGAACAGAGAGAGAGAGAGAGAGAGAGAGAGAGAGAGAGAGAGAGAGAGAGAGAGAGAGTGATTGATTATCTCTATTCTATTTCACAAAGAATTATGGTCTTTTAACATTTTGAGTCCATAAAGAAGGTTTTTTTAGAGCTTGGCACTGTAGTGTACTATACTTGATTATAGGTCTCAATCAAAGTTGATGTACTCCAAAGTCCATCAGTGTGATTAATGGGCTCCTAATCATTCTTTTATTTCCTAGATTTGCCCTCTTTTGTGTAGGTTCACAGTTTTGAGTTGGACCTTGAATTATCCTTTATAGGGGGGGCTGAAATCCTTGTGAATATGTTTAGTTTATCATTTGCATGTTTCTTTGTAATTTCTTGGATTTCTCTTGCTTGAATAAAATTGAATTTTGATTTCTTTTTGAATAAGTGAAAATTCTATGATAGTTTTACCATGTAAGATAGGAGATAGATAGATAGATAGATAGATAGATAGATAGATAGATAGATAGATAGATAGATACAGAAGGTGCTTCAAAAAGTTTGTGGGGAAATTCCATTATCTTTTAATTACATTTTTCCACCAACTTCGTGAATACCCCATGTGTATGTGTGTGTGAGTATGGATGCAAATATAGATATATACACAAGCACACTCAGTTTTCCCCACCAGAAGTTCCTGTGAGTTTGGGTTTCATTCCCCTCCCCTCAAAAAGCGAATGAAACCTTCTTGTATTCTAAGAGAAATAAGGAAGTGTACGAGGAGAAGAGATGACTATACAGGAAACGTAACTGATCACTCACTCTTTACTATTGCAGTCGGCACAGGACTGGCTGGTAAGCACAATCTCTTGAATGGGGAAAGAAGAAAAAGAGATGACTTCTGAACTCTATGAGGACTTTGAATACTTTTAAGAAAGTATTGTACCTGTGCCTAAAGCAAACTCACTGCTGTCAAATGGATTTGGGCTCATGGAGACCCTGTGTGACAGAGTAGAACTGCCCGGGTGGGTTTGAACAGCTAACCTTGCTGTAAGCAGCTCAATGCTTATCCCACAGTGCCACCAGAGCTTCCTGACTGTACTTATGATACATCATTTTTAAAACCTCTGACCCTGTTAAAATGAATGCTGCCTTTGACATTAGGAAATGTTGTGTATCTAGTGATTGCTTTGATGTTTGTTTTGTTTCCAACAGTGCCCTTAAAGATAGCCGTTTCCCCCCAATGACAAGGGGCGAGCTGCCACGGCTTTTCTGCTCGGTGTCTCTGCTCACTAACTTCGAAGATGTCTGTGATTATTTGGATTGGGAGGTAAGACTGTCGAAGAATTTTAAAGCACCATGAAGGTAAATCTTGAGTAGATATTAAAAATTTGGCGCAGAAAATTAATCTTTCAACTCATTCTCTATTATTATTATGATGGCAGCCGAGGGTCACACAGTTCAATAAAAGCACAGCTGGTCAGGGGGATATGTGTGAAGGACCTTTGTAGAACTGTGTAATCCCCAAACTGCAGTTGGTCTCTCCTTTTCTCCAACACCTTTTACCAGAGCACCTCAAAAGAGCTGTGATGAGCTCCCAAGAAGGATTGATTGGAGTTTATTTTTCCTCATACTTCCATTATTCCTAGACACTCTGGCATAACCGTCGCCACGTGATTCGATGGTCACAGGATGCAAGAAACGAGCAAAACAGGATCATACTCATACACCAGTTGGGGAAATCAGCTCCTGGATAATAATAGAGTGTTGATTAACTAGCGTTAAATAATGCTAATTCATTCTTCTCTACCTTAATTTATGCACTTAATCACAACTAACATACAATTAAGGTTGTAGCTGGGGTGTCTGTGTCTTTCCATTATTAGAGTAGACTATCGATTCTCTTTGTTTTATCCTTAAGTATATGAAGTTGGCTTGGTATTGACATGCAGAGGGACTCACCATCATTTGCTTAGCTGGTGGGGGGCAGTGGTAATTGAATATATGTCTATGAAACCTTATCCCTGAACACACCCCATACAAGCGCCCACTCTATTCAAGGCACTGTCTTACATGCGCAAAAGGGATCAGATTTGGCTCCTGCCAGAATATGCCTCAGGCATCCCCAGTGGTGCTGTGCATTAGGCATTGGGCTACTAACAGAAAGGTCAGTCGTTCAAAACCGCTAGCCATTCTGAGGGAAACAGGCAAGGCGCTGTGTTTCTGTAAAGATGTACAGCTTTAGAAACCCAGGGGAGCAGTTCTACTCTGTCTTGGAGATAAAACACCATATCATCTCTTAACAGAGAGCAATAATGAGTCTAAAGAAATAAGGGCTATAAGAATGAAAGGAAGGACCATAGACTAGGAGGATGCCAAGGTTTATTGGCACAGCATAGTTCACAAGGAAACAATAACAAGACTAGAACAATGGGAAATCAGGGATATGCATAGCATTCATTCTCTCCTTCACACTCATAAATTGCACTAATCATTATAATATGCCTTGCCCTGTTGTTTTTTGTGTTTTTTTTCAAAAGGAGCATCTCCCCTAGTAACTAAGATATTTTGCCTTGTGGACAATTCATTGGACTTCTATTTTATTTTTGGCTGTACCCTGATTCCTAGTGAGATTTTTGACAACTCACTGCACTGCAATATAGTTTTTCCACATTCAGTTCCCAATCTTCATTGGAAAAAACCCAACACTATAAATTATTGCTGTTATGGCAGAACTACTGATAAACTTTTTGCCACAGAGAGTAGAAAGAAAATGTTTCTCCTAACTTTTGTGATTTTGTGGGGGGACATGATCAGATCATGAAACCATCTCATGATTTCTCATGAAGAAAAAAAATGAGAATGCTGATCCTAGTAAATTTGGAATGTAGAAAAGCCTGTTGTATAATGAACATCTGCTAATTTATATTTTTATGTAAATGTGTTATTCCTTTTTTAATTTTTCTTAAGTAGAGGTCTACCAATGTTATGGAAGTGTTTCCCAGTGATTTATTTTTCAATTGCCCCCAAATATATCCCCTATTTACTAATAATTGCCATAGTTTGGGATGACTCTCTTTCACTGATATAAGGGTGCTGCTGCTGTTTTAGCCAGCATTCGATTTGTTTTCTGGAGTGTGTGTGTGTGTGTGTGTGTGTGTGTGTGTGTGTGTGTTTGCACACGTGTACTGGGTCTGAGAGATAGACAGCTGTGAACCCTATATGTGGGTGCATATGTTTGGGGGAAGGAAAAATGGGGAACCCCAGAGTTAAGGTTGAGCTCAGAATATACATCATCCTCTTTAGCCGACTTAAAGCACTGTCTACAGCTAAAATCTGTATGCGTGTACTTTTTTATGTTCATGAGCTGTATCACTATTCTGTTAGGAGAATGGGAGCTAAAACACTTATGAATTGCTACTGTGTAGTCTTTCAGGGTGTATTTATCATCTCTGGTCATTATCTGTGAGCATGAGTTTCTAGAAGATTCTATACTGCCCTTTGGAATGTGATGCTTAGTATATTCAGTGGAACTCAAATATTGGTGTCTATTATGTTTTCCTGTTGAAGCAAAATGAAAATGTATTCCCCTCTATTTTTATGTTTTTCATATATAAGCATTTAAATGTGAATTAAGTCCTGCTAAGATGGCTATTGGTAAGAGGAAAAGATTACCTTCCTCATTACTTTGTCATTGGGAACAGTATTTGACATAAGAGAAATTTGTTCCCAAAGAGTAAGGTTGAAAATTACCTTTTTAAGTACTAGGATATATATGAGATTTAGGAAATGAATAAAAATGAAATGGCATTATTGTAGGAATGATTTTCTGTGTGTTGTCCTTTATAACTCTGAAAAAGCATTACTTTAACACAAGAATGCCAAAGTAGAATTAAAGACATTTTAAAAATCATTTATTAATATGACTCTCCAAGGAGGTGTTCAAACAAAACCTTGTGCCTGAACATTCTTCATAGAAGCCTGATACATAATACCCCAAGGGTGGGAACAGCCCAAATGTTCATCAACTGCGGACTGGATAAAGAAAATGTGGTGTGTCCATATTAAAAACCATAGCCCCAAACCGTTTCCATCAAGTTGATGCCAGCTCATGGTGACGTGTGTGTTGTGCAGTAGATCTGCACTCAGAGCATTTTTAAGGCCGGAGCCATTTGAAAGCAGATGACCAGGCCTTACATCAGAGTGCCGAGGTTATTAACTGCGCGCTGATCTGCACCAGCTGCCCATGGACTCCATACAGCTCTGTAAGAAACTTATTCAACCATAAAAAAGGAAGGAAGTACTCACACATGCTCCACCATGAATGAACCTGAAAGACAGTATGCTAAGTGAAAGGAACTGGACACATCAATAGAAAATATTCAGAACAGGCAAATTCTTGGAAACAAGTTTCTTATATTAAAAAAAATGGAAAGGTTCTGGATCTTTGCATAGTTAAGTCATTACATCAACTACCTTGAAGGTCACTCTACTTCTGAACTTATATAATTATATAATACAATAATAATATTAAATTATATAGTAAAACACACTTCTTTATTGTATTTTTGTAAAGCCATTTAATAGTTTTCAGCAGCTACTGGGCAGGGAGAAGGAGGGAACAGGAAGCGATTCCTTAATAGATACGGCACTTCCATTTGGAGCAATGAAAATGTCCTGGTAGTTGCACATTGTGAATGGGCTCAATGTCACTCGACTTCAAAATGGTTTCAATGGTCAGTTTGATGTTACTGCATTTTCTCACAATAAAAATGCAAAAATTATATATGAATGATAATTGTTTCCATTTATTGAAGAAGAAAACAAAGTATTTCAAAATTATTTAACGAGAAACACTGTTGATAATTTGGATGAAGGTACTGTTAACATTTTGGAATATTTCTTGCCATTCTTTTTCTGTGTCTTTGTGTCAGTATATTTGCCTATTTATTTATGTAACTGGCATCATATTGAATATAAATGAATCGAATCACTTGGATGTCATAATGCTGATAATCTAAATCAATATATAGAAGAAGATTATGAGGAAGTCTTCTTCGATGGTTTACCTTTGTATATAAATGCATTTATATTAGATTGGGAATTTCCTTCATGGGAAATCAGTCTGTCTTATGAAAATCCAATCTTTCCTCTGAGAAATTGCACACTGTTCACTAGGTACAAGCTTTCTTCCATGAACAAAATTATCTGACTCACTGTAAATATCTCATTTTAAATTGAAGCACAAAGTATTTGCATCAGAGGTAACACAGGATAGGATTTCAAAATGTTGCCGAGTTGCTCTGGAAGAGAAGATCTGAAAGTCAACAATAGGTAATGAGGATGTTTTAGCTAAGCATCGGGTTGCTCTGGCCAAAGTCAAGTTGGAGATTTGAGGTGTGTTGCTTCAGTGGGATTCCTAATTAAAGAGATAAAAGTGCCCACACCAAAGCAGGCAAAAGAAGGAGTCTGGAAGCCCCCAAACGTAGAGTTAGGTAATTTCAGTAACAAGAGAGACATTTCTGTGGTCATGAGGTGAGGAGCGTGACCAGTGGCACCAGCCACCTAATTCTCCAATGCTCAGGGAACAAGTGACCTGCAACCAGGCTACCAACCCCCTGATTGTCTTCTTCATCTAAAGTGAGTGTTTTACTTTTTGTTTTTCTAACTCAATCTCTTTGAAAATCCTTTTGCTAACATGTCTCTAATTTTACAAAGTTAGTAGGAAGGAGGTTTAACTTCAGACTTGATTTTAGAGGCTACAAAGCTTCTGATCGTAATGTGCGGCATGCGTGGTAAACTGTTTCACAGGTATATGATTCATTTCAAATCAATGGTGAATTGACAGAATGATCAACAATGCGTCCATATGGATCCTCAGAAAAGCAATTACACCATTACAGATTCGTGTCTATAGGTAGCCACTCAATAAATCTGAGTAGATTTGATAATAAATTGTTGAAAACACCACCACTGTTGACAGTGGTTGTGAAGACAAAATGGACAGTTATTCCAGCCCTCCAACAATCATTAATCATTGCTCCCACCAAGATCTACTTATTCATTGCCTCAATAGGAGCCCTGGAGGGGTTACTGCTGTGGGCTGCTTACCGCAAGGTTAGCAGTTCAAAACCACCAGCCACTCCTTGGGATAAAGATGAGGTTTTTCTACTCCCATAAAGACTTACAGTCTCATAGTACTGCTCAATGCTCACCCCCATGAGGAGATCACTGAAGATCTGAATGCTATAGAAAAGTGTGGTGAAGAAACCAGATGGTGCTTGGCTATTGGGAAAAAAATATATCATCTGAGGCTTAAAGGCTTATCTTCAAACAAGCAGCCATATAAGGGAGGCATCAACTAAGTCCACATGGAAGAAGCACACCAGCCTGGGTGATGAAAGGATCATTAATGATAAAATCTAAAACTGAAGGAAGGAATGGTATCAGAGCTTAAATTATAAGCACGTGGTTTGCAGAAGGCTATAGATGACAGTGGAAACCCAGACTCTATTTGTGGTAGCTCCACATGGATTAAGCCTCAGGTGAATCCCCTCTGACCATAGTCGAGGGATGTGGACAACCTTGCTATCAGACAGCTAGCAGTATAACATCAATTAGGGCAGATGTAGTTAGGTTAAAATGTAATACTTTATCATTCGATCTCCCTTATGACCCATGATGATTTTTTCCCCATCTTTGCTATTTGCTGCTTTCTTTTCAATTGAGGTTTTTCTGTGTTTGTCTAGTCATTGTTAGTGGTTTTTTGATAATGTTGTAGTTTTGTTTGTTTGCCTCTGGTTTGTGTTCTGTATGATTTTCTGCATATGAAATCTAGGATGGGTGGATCTAAAAATTGATGGTTGCCTGGGAACATGGCAGGGAAGGATGGGGGGCAATGGGGAACTAACAATGAGTGCGAGAAGAAAATGTTCTCAGACTGGTTGTGATGATGACTGCACAAATCTGGATACAATTGAACGATTAAGTTGTAAGATACGTGAAGTATATAGCAATAAAAATGAAAAATAAGAAAAGGGTGACAGTCTTGGAAACCCATGGGAGCAGTCCTTCCCTGTCACACTCAGTGGGAATCCCCTCCATGGTAGTGAGTTGGGGGTTGAGAAGTATGAGAAGGGTGATGAGCGATCCATTTGGGGTGGGGGGTGGGGGGACAGTTCATGAACCGAACTGATACCTTGAAACATCTTCCTATGCAGTTGAAATGGTTATTAGATGAGGGAAAGTGCCCTCTGGGGAGAAATGCACCATGACCCTGCCTTGCGTGTGAACACAGGACCTTCTCACCATTGGGCTGTGTTCGTCAAGTCGCCGCCTTATCTGAATTTCGAATGGCGGGATTATTGGCAGACCCTTCGGGGGAAAAAAAGAGACCCTCGTGTAGCCTACTGGGCCCTCTACAACAGTCTTCAGCCTGGAACTAGAGCCGTGTGTCCTGTGAAAGAGCTGAACGGCTAGAAGACCAGTGTCGTTAGGAGAGTCAGAGCTTGACTTGCAGGGTCATTCTAGGTCTGGCATCTCCAACTACTTGTTTGCAGGATGATCCGCATGAACACACTTTTTGTTTGCAGAAGAACTCGTAAAGCAAATATGCTAACTAGTGATTTTGTGGGAGCTAATGGAACAATCTGCTGACAGGAGTCAAAATATTTTCTAAATTGTAGTCAGACCTCAGTTATCTCTCTGCTTGAGAGATGAAATCATGTGGAGGCGCAAGGAACCGATCTTTTCTGTCTTTGAATGCAGACCCTGAGATCCTATTTCAATAGCTAGATGGGAATTGTTTTCACAAACCATAAGGTGGCGTTTTGCTGTGGCCAGCTGCCTGGATCACTGAGTCTCACCTGCCCACACAGCTGTCCCTCGGGCAACACATAGTGGTCCAAAGACAGACTGTTCCTTCATAGCACACATTGCTTACATGTAATCAACCCGTGCTGGGTGGAACTGGCCAGCAGGATTGCTGTGTGATGCCAGAAATCTGTCCCTGGACTGTAGAGCTGGGCCCCAGAACCCCAGCCTGGCTCTGTCCCTAAAGTACCAAAGCATCTATCATCATCCGTAAGCCTTGTCAGCCACCTGGTTCTCAGAGAGCTACACTTCACTCTTAAAAGCAACCTTGAAGGCATACCTCTTGAGTGATCAGGGCTCCATTTCTGACGTGGCAGCTTGCAGTTAATAATAGAGTGCTTTTGCAATAACCTTCGTGAGAGTAGACGGATGAGATGAGCAAATTCGGCAACTGTCATTCTCTCTCATAGATTTTAGAAGTGAATGTTCTCCTTTTCATTTTTTTAGCTCCTTTGAATGTACGACTGAAAAGTTCCCATTTATCCCCAGATGATGTGTGACTCACAGAGCCATCGAGTGAAAGACGTGACTTCCAGTTGTAGATGTTATTTGTTTCTTCCAACAGTGCTGTACAGTAGTTGGGATAGGTTATCAGGAGAGACCCGTCTCTGGTGAAGGACATCAGGCCCGGTAAAGTAGAAGGTCCCAAAAGAAGAGGAAGACTCTCAGGGAGACAGATGGACCCAGTGGGTGTGAACCCAGTGATGACTGTGAAGATGGCCCAGGGCCTCGCTTTGTTTCCTTCTGTTGACCATGGGGTGGTTCTGAGTTGGAGCCAGCAAGCCAGCACCGAACCACCACCAGGATCTAAAGCAGCGGTTCTCAACTTGGGGGTCACGACCCCTTTGGGGGTCGGATGACCATTTCACAGAGGTCGCCCGACTCATAACAGTAGCAAAATGACAGTGATGAAGTAGCAATGAAAATAATGTGATGGTTGGGGGTCAGCAGCACGTGAGGAACTGTATGAGAGGGTTGCGGCCTGAGGAAGGTTGAGAACCACTGATCTGCAGCATGTTCTTCTCCTCTAACTTTGGATGGCTGCCTTGACATCGTAAGAATGATATATTTAGCAAAATGCTTCTTACACTGTTTTCCAGAGATGATAAGATTTATGTATGCCAGTATTTATTAGTATGACAATTTAGCCTTTGTCCTGATTCTTTACTTTAAATGTTTTTCATGTGCTGTGAAGCATTGGGAAAGGAATGTGTCATGTCTCCTGGCCTTCTAGAAAGAATGTGCTGTGAGTCAACAAGTCAATGTGTAAGAAGCCATAGAAAGTAAAGTCACGTTTTAGGAGATGATTGAATCCAGAAACATCTCCGTTAGCCCTTGGTACTTGGGCGGAATGGGCTGTTCAGTCCATTCTTGGACCTCCTGGAGCTGTTTTCTACCGTCCTCCCATTGTGTTGGGGATGTTTTCCTCCTTCGTCCCTCAACATCCACAGACCCTTTCCTTGTTCTCCTCGAAGAGTTGCACGGTTGTTTGTTCTCTCGTGTTCAATAGGCAGGGGGTGGGGGGGTGGTGTCTGCAGTGTTTACTCAAAAGAGTGCTGAATTTTGAGCCTTCCAGAGACTCCGACTCTATTCCTTACTGCCACTGGCCAGCTCAGTGACCCTTCTGCACCTTGCAATTCTTCACCAGGCAGCTGAAAAGATTGGACTAGCTAACACCTAAGGTCCCTTCTGATGCGGAGGCTCACACTGTGTGAGGAGCTCACACTGTGTGAGGCTGTGACTCCTTTAAAAAAAGAATGCTTTGCTTTCATTATCCTCTTAGAGACTGACTCGCCACTAGTCAGTTAGAAATGAGAAAGGCTGGATGAACAATCTGGAGGAGAAAGAAAACAACGGACTGACAGTT
>NW_022111327.1:7068137-7087863 GCF_000313985.2 Echinops telfairi | reverse complement strand
CGGGGAGGGAGGGGAAAATGAGGACCTAATGCCGGGGGCTTAAGTGGAGAGGAAATGTTTTGAGAATGATGTACAAATGCGCTTTACCCAATTGATGTATGTATGGATTGTGATAAGAGTTGTAGGAGCCCCTAATAAAATGATTTAAAAAAAGAAGTGAGCAGAAGAGCTTGCTAACTTTTAAAATGGCCATTGCCAACTTCCTGCAGGCAGGGAAAGTGAAAAATCATCCCTTTTTAAAAATGACGCATTCAGATTTTTTTTTTCTTTCACAAGATAATTCTCTGCAAGAAGGAAATTATTCAGGAACCAGAAGGACCTCTGTTTTATGTGAATATTATAGATGTAAATCCAAATTCAACTAGTAGATTAAACCACCGCCATTGAAATTAAGGGATTTTTTTTTTTAACTTTACAAATAGATATTTTGCTTGGCTGAAAGATTCTCTAGAGGGTTTCTAGGCCCTTTTCTTGACTTCAAGAATTATTCATATCAATCAAGTCAACCCTCATGGAACTTGGTAGGAGCCACATCTGTTTTACAGACTAAGAAAAACTGTCCTAAAAACCTGTACCCATGGTACAGTTCTAACATGAATAGAAATTTTCTTAGTTCCTGGCCATACAAACAACATGATTTCCTGTTGGGTGTGTTTATCAAGAGGAGATTATGCAGCCCCCCATGGCCACCTCCCCATGCTAGGCCTTGAAAACTAAACAAATTCACATGCCTAGATTTTCAGAAATTGTGTAACTTTAGTTTCTTTGTACATCCACTCTCTTCCTCATTCCCCCCCTTTTTTTTTAAAAAAAAAGGTAGGAATGTGTTGTACTAACTTTTGATAAAAATCAGGCTTTTTCATTTAAAGGTTGGAGAGCTTCAGGATGTCCAATTTTTATAGAATGTTCATTATAAGTATTCATTATAGAGAGCTGGGGTGGGTCTTTTTGCCCTCTTAATTGCACTCTGAACTGTCACTTGTTCGCTGTAAAACCTTAGCATAAGGACAATTTCTTTCATTGCAAATGATAGATAAACATGGTTGGCTTCCTAGTACCTCTTCATTAGCTGTGACTTCTTTAAAATTTCACTAAGAAGCTAAAAGTTCAGAGGGTCATTTATTAGATAATTCAGGTATTTTAGATTCCTGTGTCAGCTGTTAGTTAAAATAATTGTCATCAGATTGTTGGTCAGGGGCCTTTGTGAAATAAATTGGCAGTCTTGTGTTCCTGACAGACCAGATGTCTACGTTCCTACATGAATCAAAATTGGCATTAATTGGTCCTTTAAACTCTGCAAAAGCCAAGAATTGGATCCATGGAGATGGAACACACTTGGAAGCTGAAGGTGATGACTGTGTGGGGAGGGATTTTAGAGAAGAGCAATGTTGGTCAAGGGTGCCTGTGCAAGTGGTTTTCCCCAAATAACAGGAAGAAAAAGGAAACCTCCACTAAGGTAGATGAGGAAGCCTGGATTTTATAGTAGAATATGATAGAAAGATTACTTGCATCCAAGAGACGGTTTTGCAATCAGTTATCCCTTGTGATTTATGTTTCCAGTATTTCTTCATCTTCTAAAGCTTCTTACTGAAGAGAGACTTGCACGTAACGGCAGCAACAGAAACTAGACAATGGATCATGGGGAAAAACAGCCTACAAAATGGCCATTAGTAGCATCTCGGTTCAGGAGAAAGTTATTTTTTTCCATCACGCAGGCAAGAGTTATCTCTAGGTAGGATGTGACTACTGGTCAGTTTGATCTCCTCCTTTACACTTCCCTAAAGGCTTTCTTTCTTTGTAAAAAATGATGTCCTATTTTTGTAAACAAATAAACAAAAGAGGCCAAGATTATAATTTTGCATGCATAATGAGGTAGAAATTACCGAGTTAAAAAGTTAAAAAAGGAATTGCAGCCACCCTGTTTAAGATGTATATAGGAAGGGACCTGGTGGTGCAGATGGGCACCTCTCAAACTTTAAAATTGCTTCTCAAATTGCTGGGTCGATGTAAGTGACTCGCAGCAGTGAGGATTTCAGGGGCAGGTCTGGATCATATCTCCTCATTTGGTGGGTGTGAGTGTGGGTGGAGTATCAGGATTGGGGAGAGTATTTCATTAAGAACTCTACACTTGGTTATTAGCCTATATGACAGAAAGCCCACGTTTCTGTAGGCCCCAGGACTGATTATACATTTGGAAGCGCTCCGAGTCAGAAGCATTTTCCTCTTTCATGTTGAACTGGCTTTCCGTGGGAGAAGGAAGCAGTCGCTGTTTTCTGAAGACTGAATGGACAGGCTGGGGGCGGGGACAGAACGTGCTTTGGGGCTGGCAGTAAAAGGGTGGAAAGTGCTGCGTTGTTCTTTTAGGGTTTGTTTGGTTTCTCCCCCTTCCCAAGGATGTAACAAATGCCTGTCTCTGGGTCCGACCCACTGACTGGCTAAGGCAGTGTTTGCTTCTGTCCGTGGTACCAGGCCCCTTTGGGGAGAGAGGCTGCTCGTCTGCTCAGACGCTAGCCTCTGAAGGTTAGGGGAGGGTGCCAAACATCCTGAGCTCCTCTCATTAGGAGAAGAGTCCTTTCAAGTCAATTCAATGAACTGGCACTATTGAGTCTGGCAGGTCAGCCTTATGCGAACGGCCAGTCACTGTCTGCTATGTTAATTGCTAGGACAATTTTTGCTAAATAATTTCATCTAAAATGATATGCCAGCCAACTTTTGGCTTTTCTGACCCCTTAATATACTTTAATTTTATTTCCTTCAAGGTGGAAATCAGTGATGGGGGTGGGCTGGGATCCTGTTAATCCAGAGAAACCAAACATCCGGTTCTGAAAATCAGGAAGAGTGGGACATGAAGTAGCATTTGCTACAACAGGAAACAGATTGGTGGATGGGTTCTGTGGGCCAGGATGCGGCCAGAGTCAAATTCAGTTCTGAAAATCAGGTCCTGCCGAGGTAATGGGAGATGCAAATGGTCAGAGACTTGCGTGGAACCTAGTCCACGTAGCCAGAAAACATACTCAGGTATAATTTTGGCTAGATGAGTCTTTTAAGTCATACCCTTTTGTAGCGCTGCTAGTGAGGCACGCGACTAACACTTGCCTTATGTATAAACCAGGGGGTATGAAGCCCTGTGTATGCGATTGTGCAAGCACCATAGGGGCCCCTGTAACGGGGGGGGGGGGGGGGCACTTTTTTTTAATGCTCCTCTATTGAGAGTCACAGCATTAAAGGATAATAGTTTTAAATGAAGCCACATTTCTATCAAGAGACCAGATAACCAGGATAAATGAAATCTGCAGACAGTCTAGAAGCTTCGCTTTAGCCATTATTTATAATCTCCTCTTCAACCAAACCTTTTACCATGTAGCAAAATTGATTCATTTGCGTGTATATCCTCTTTTCTGTGCCCACATGCTCTCTGATAGAGGAGTGAGGAATTAGAGAAATGGACGAGAGCAGAAAGAGGATGGGGCTGCGGGCAGGCGGCATTGCAGGTGCAGCAATAATCCCCAAACTGGATAATCAACCGCAGAATAATTGAGATATATTTTAGGGTCTTAATATTAATCTTGATATTTAATCAGTTTGAGCAATATTCAAAACAAATGATCGTATAATAACATTCATGGAAATCACTTGCGATGGAATGGGTCAGAATAAATGTGGCTTTCTTTTTAGCATGAAATAGGAATCTATCAAACTGGTCGCTGTGTTCTCTCAGCACACACAGATACAGCTCTGTTTAATTCCATATCCTCTTATCTGCAAGTCTTAACATTTAATTTACCACCATTCAAGTTGATTTATAACTTTGCTTAGCAAAAGTACAATATGGATTAAAACACTATCACAGCTGATAGACTTTGAAAGTGCCTCCCCCTCTCCCCCCAACCATCTAAAATTTTTGAAAATGACCTGCAGATTCTCTAAGGCCATTGCAAGTTTCTAGTTGCCTGGTCAAGTAGAGGGGCAGCAAAAAAGAGGAAGGCCCTCAGTGAGATGGACTGACATAGCGACTGCAACAATGGGCTCGAGCATAGGTCGGAACCATTGTGAGGTCGGGGCAGGACTGGGCTGTGTTTCATTCAGTTGTACCAACGGGTTGCTATGGGTCAGAACTGAATCAGTGCTAACAGCCTAATCACCTCCAGTGTTTGCTCACCTGCCTGTATTTTGAGCAGTGCAGAATTAGTTAGGATTATAGTTCTTGACGTGGTTTGCCCAGATCCTACCTCCTTATCCATCCTTAGAAAGACAAAGCTGCTGAAATAGAGTCTGAAAAAACATTTACTTCAGGGAATCCCTGGCTCACTGGTCTCTGATGTAGCTGATCATTGCATCTATGGCCTGTATTTGGGGAAGATTCTTCCATTCTGTGTAAGGGAATATGAAGGTCCCATTTTGGAGTGCCAGCTTTGGAAGAGGTACCTCTCAGAGCAGTATGGAATTAGGGCGGGTGCTCATTTCAGCAGAGATGACTTAATTTGCAAAGCCAGTGACTGACACCGGGTGGCCACTATCGGTCCTTCTCAGCATCTGGCCATTTTCCACTTTCCTGTCTGAACCATGCACCATGATCATGTGATGGCATCCGTGGTCCCACAAGTAAGGAAAATACTGTCGGTCAACAGGTTACAAAAAGTTATTAGGCTATGAGTTGATTATGAGCATTATTATCATGTTCCTGAGTCTGCTAGCTGGAAAATGAGTCCCTCTATCGATTTGACGTTTTGTCTTTGTGTAATGAATCTTGGGCCTATCAATGAAGTTATTTTTCACAAAGGATTCACTTTAGGAGACACCATGCATACAGTTCCACCTACACGGGCTTTCAATTGCTTAGACTCATAGGAAGACAGAAACAAAGCTATAAATAGGGTAATAACTCAAATGGACAGACTGAGTGATTTTTATTTTGACTAACTGATCCTTAGTTTTGGTCTTAATCTTTATTATACACCTACTCCTTATTTGGGTTTAAGAACTATCTCATTACCCAATATTTGGCATTCATAACAATAGTAAAAAATACTGTTTCACACATTAATGATGTACCTCTGACAGTAACAAATACCTAGGTACGAGGCAAGAATAACGCTGGTTAAGATTATATGTCAACATTGCTGAACCCCGATTCTTGGATCTTTGACAGTTATAGAATGAAGTTTGGCAGTTACGTGATGCCCTATTTTGTGAACCGATGTGATTAACCTGCATTTTCCCACAAGGCCTTTTGTTTTTTGTTTTTTGTTTTTGCATAATAACCCTGTCTTTGGAGCCTAACCATGTCCATAAGTGAGGAGTGGGTGTAATAGAATAGCTTTGTTGAGATAATCATTCATATAACATACCCACCCACTGCCACTGGATTGATTCTGACTCACAGTGACCCTATATAGAGTTTCTGAAGTTGTATATTTTTATGACAGCATATAGCCTCAACTATCTCATGCAGAGCAGCTGGTGGGTTTGAACCACTAACCTTGTGGTTAATAGTCCAACAGATTTACCTGACAGCTCCACCAGGGCTCCTTCATACACTATTCAGTTGGTCTTAATTTATCTTTTAATTATTAAATGAGTAGGCTTTAGCATCTCTGAAATTTCTGTTGAATACATCATGTACTCTCAGATGAAGAAGGGACTTAGATATTTAAACCCCTCCAACCCTATTTACATAAATCTTTTCTCCTCACTGTATAGTGCTTTATCAGAGCTAGATTGGCTATGGAAGATGATCTAGTTTATCTAGAACAAAAATCTCCCGGAGAGTTGAGTTTTTAAAGATCATGCTTGCTAGAACATTAACCCTCCGGAAGTTCTGATAAACCTTAAGCCTTCCCTCCCCTCACCCCCCATGTTTCCCACGCTATACCAGTTAAGCATCACTGATTTAGTTCAACACTCATTTCACAGATAGAGAAACATTCTTCCTCTCAGACTTTTGATTTAGACACCTTAATATACATCAGATAATCTTTTCAATTTCAGCACGACAGATTTTTGATGACTAGAGGGGAAAATTCAAACTTCACTCCAGTGAGTGCTGGGAGCATACATTATGTATGCTGTAGATTTTAAAAAACAAATGATAAGGAATCTGATACTTCAAGGGAATATTGTCAGAGTCACTGCTCAGAAACTCAGTATACAGACACCATGCGAATTTGTTATTATCTCAGTACTGTGCCAGGCACTGAAGAGATGAGTAGATATCCCTTTATCCTGAAAATACCTGAGAGCTGAGCACTCCGATTTCTTCTCAGCTGCTCACTGTCCTTGCCCACCAGCGAATGGATGAAGGCCGGGCACTGTCCATTTTCAAGACACTTGCCCCACTGGCATGTTCACCGGGAGACTCAGACGTAGACTGATTAAATAGATAGAAGGCCTGGCCGCCGAGATATGCTTTAATGAAACAAAATAAACTGCTCCGATGATCTGACAGGCCCTAATAGATGGGTGGACGAACACCTGGGGGAGAAAACAAAATGTGTTTCCAGAGGCTTTTTTCCCTTGAAACTTTGGAAAAATTCAGGATAAGAGCAGACACAAAAGGGTTTTCATTGGCCTTCCCATCCCATGTTCTTGGACCTAGATCTTTCCATCCAGACTGATGGAAAGAATGCAAGTCTATTCGTGGGAGATGATGTTTACAGGGTCTTCTAGCTTGGCTCCAGTACTTTGCACGGTCTTATATTGCACTTTGAAAACAGTGAAAATGGAATAGAGTTGCTTATATTTTAGAGATTTCATTGCTAACACCGGCCTACAGAAAGAAGTTACGAACTTTTTATGAGCGTTAGGGCTAGACGCTATTCTGTATGGAATAGGAGGAGAAAGGAAATTCCTTTAGATTCCGCATTAATCCAAGAAAAGGGATGTTACTTTAAACTGTATTTGACCAGTAGATTGCCCACACTTCTTTAGAAGACTGTTTCCAAGCTTCACTGCAGGTTGTCTGTTTCATATAAACAATCTCAATTTATAGTCATCTCTGGGCAAAGCCCTAGAGCTAGAGAAAAGACTAAAAGGCCCTGCCCCAAAGGAATTTTAATTCTTATTGTATTAAATCATTTTGTTGGGGGCTCTTACGGCCCTTATCACAATCCATTCATCCATCTATTGTGTCAAGCACTTGGTGGCTCTTAAATGTAGCAGTACTCTGTAGGGACCATGTTGCAGATGGACAGTGAGGGGTTGACACTGACCCACGTTAAGACATGTGCATTTTTTTAAAAGAAGAATTGTAGTGGATGATGTTGTAGGATCTCCTGGAGTTGGGGGTTTTATTTCTTCAGTCTTATCTGGCCATGTTTGCTCAGTTCCTTGCAATTCAAGGTTGTTAAGGGACTAGACAGTCGAGAAGGTGCCCTGGGGGTGCCGTGGTGAAAGGCTCAGCTGCTCCCCGGAAAGGTCAGTGATTGGAACTCCGCAAGCCCTCCCCGGAGGAAGATGTGGCCATCTGCTTATGTAAAGACCACAGCCTGGAAACCCCATGGGGGTTTCTAAGTCTGTCATCGAGTCCGAACTGACTGGACTGGCAGCTTGTGTTTTAGAGAGTTTGGGAGGGCTCAGCCCAGAAGGTTTGCAATTTGCCCTGAAGTGGTGGTTGTACTGTTAACACGGGGTGACTGCTGGCTATCTTCTGGGAGCCTGTTCCTGATGGCCTCGGGCCATCATGTGGACGTGGGGGCAGGAGCCATCCCAGCCACCATGCTCTTCCACCCAGTCCCCGATGGGTTGTCCCAGTTTCTAACAGAACGGCTTGGCCCAGCACATGGTGGGCACCTGCAGATACACCTTTTCAGTCTCCATGGCCACATCGTAATGGCCTCCTCACCCCTAAGTCAAGGCTTTAGAAGGAGAAAATTGACATGCCTTTCCAAACCTCAGGGGGGAAAGGAAGTGCCGCATTCTCTTGAAAGTGAAGTTATAACCTTTTCTTCCTGTAGAAAAAGAAGACTGTACTAATAAAACTGCCCATTTCTTTCAGGTGGGTGTACATGGCATTAGAATAGAATTCATCAATGAAAAAGGATCAAAGCGCACCGCCACCTACCTACCGGAGGTTGCAAAGGAGCAAGGTCATTGTTGCACTTTATTTCATATGAGCTGGTGAAGAATTTAAACAAATAGACAACTGAAAATGCACTATCTGACCTTGCAGTTATGTGTGACAATTGGTCAATGTCAAATCCTGAGAAATGACTCTTCCATCACTGCCACTGCAGTGTCTGTGTCCAATCAGTGAATGATACCATGGCTGAATATCTGCACTACAGTTGGCCCGTACAGAGAGACACACGTGCAAAACCAAAACAAACGAATCTTGCAAAAAGGACAGACTTAACCAAAATGGAGCTTTATGTTAGGCAACAGTGAGCTACTCATTTGAGGTGCCAGTTTCTCAGATTACACTGTGCACGTAGCCTTGTGACATAGCAAGCCTGGTGTCTGACAGTTAGCCCAATTAGTTCATTGTCAGGCTCCAAATGTCTCATACTAGTTGGAAGATCACACATTTCCCAGGGAGAGGAGGGCCACTGAGAACACACGAGTCGCTGTTTCCTCCTAGGGGGATACTTTGGTTGATTTCACAAAGCTATCACAACATGGTACTACAAAAAAAAAATAACTTTTTTTTTTTACCTTGGTAGCAGTTTGTCCTTTCTCACCATTTCTGAATTCTAATTTCATATTGGTTGAAATGGATATTTGCTTCTGCATCGTATGAACTTTTTTTTTTTTTGCTCTTCTCATCAGAAAAGATTGGCCATTTGGTTTTGCCACATTTGTTTCACATCAGTGTGAGCTACAGAACAACGAAACTCAATATTATGAAATACGAAGCCATGAGCATTTGCCTTTAAGGCAGCTAGCTGGAGGTTTCTTCAGGTGGTTTTAGAGCAGGGGTCCTCAAACTACGGCCCGCGGGCCACATGTGGCCCCCCGAGGACATTTATCTGGCCCGCCGGGTGTTTTTGCCCCATTTATTTTTTTGCTTCAAAATAAGATATGTGTAGTGTGCATAGGAATTTGTTCATAGTTTTTTTTTAAACCATAGTCCAGCCCTCCAACGGGTCTGAGGGACAGTGAACTGGCCCCCTGTTTTAAAAGTTTGAGGACCCCTGTTTTCGAGAATACCTGAATTTTGCAGCATCATTGCCTGCAGAAAGCATACCTAAGCAGTAGAGCGCCTCAGAGAGTAATAGACCATCTCATGTGGGAACCAATAAGAATGCTCTTAAATAGTACCCCTGCCCCCCCCCCCATGGGGGCGGGGCTTGATTGGCTGCAGAAGATTCCATTAAGGAACAGCAATTACCATGAGTTAGTATGGGAGTCCTGAATACTACCGAGTTGGCGTGACGGCACTATAGACTCCTCCGTCCTTCCAAAAGATACCCCGGTTAGAAAGTCGGGTCTGGTTTGTTACAGAAACAGGATTGAGCAGTTTCTGCCAGCTTCTTAGACACCGTGCTTACAGCTGTGCTTGAGACTATGAAGCCACCGCTGTTAGACATCTCAGGTAGCCAGAACTAAAGGTGTGTGGAGTCGACTTGCTTCTGTCCAGGATGACATCTTAGTTCTTCTGTGTGACCGTTTTTTAGGACCAAAGGAGTTGGTGGCATTTGGTGACAGTGATAACTGACCTCTGCCAAGTCACTCTGTGTTTAAGCAAAGGTGCTTGTTGCATGTGCTTGACTGCTGTGTTCTCTGGTTCACTCTCCACAGGATGGGACCACATTCAGACCATAGACTCCTTACTGAGGAAAGGAGGATACAAAGCTCCGATTACTAATGAATTCAGGAAAACCATAAAACTGACCAGGTACACAAGGCCTTTTCTCCTGGTGCAAGGCTCACCGGGAGGTATATGACTGTAACGCTTGACTTGCCTGTGCTTTCTCTAACTGTCCTCGCTTCCCTTTTCTGAAACAGAGGGGAAAGGAATGACAGGGCCATACTGAGGGCGAATACAGTGGAAGGCCGCTGGGCAGTAAAGCCTGTCTGATGTATGAGCCTGTCTTCCCATCTTTAGCTCTCTGTGTTGATTCTGGCTTTGTCAACACAGGCCCTCTGAGACGTTAGATGGCACTGGAGAAAGTACCCGAATTGGTGATTGGCTCGCTTTTGCCATTGCCTAGCACAATCCAAGGATTCTGATCAGTGGCCATTGAATTGGAATTTAATCTTAAAACAGGGGTTGATGTCTGCCACACACACAAAATGTGCTGAAAAGATGTGCTTGCGCTAAACCCACAAATGCTCAAGAAATTTCAGCATAGAGTCACATGCATACACATTTCAAAGGGAGACATCCAACATTTTAAGAAAATGGGTGGCGGTTTTCATCTACTTCAATTCCAGAAAATGATTTGAATGCCTATAGTCTAAAAACGGAACCATTCTAAGCACCCAGGAGGGACAAATCAGAAACAACCCCTACTTCTGTGCTCCCTGAGTGCACAGTCTAGGGGGCCCAAAGGGCAGGCACAATTTACCCTCCCCCTGCCAAAAAAACCCATTCCAAAACATTAGCAATGCAAGAATGTGATGGGTGGAGTGAGATGCTGCAGTAGGGAAAGCTATTCCAGGAAGGAATGGGGTGGGGGTGGGGGGCAACAGATGGTTTCCAAGAGGAAGCTGAGTCAGGGCTGGGCTTCAAGAATGGCTGGGCTATTTGACAAGCCGGGAGTGGAGGAAGAAAGGAATCCCCTTCAAGAGAGCCTCGTGAGCCAAGGCAAAGTACTGTGGAATATTATTAGCCCGGGTTCTCTGGCTGTTGATTATAAATATGAAGGGGCTTCAAAAAGTTGATGGGAACAATGGAATGAAGAAAGAATGTGAGTTTCTCCATCAACCCTTTGAAGCCCCCTCATGTATAGAAGGCAGTCATCAGAGAAGAGAGATGACCCAGAAGGTGGGTTGGTGGCTCTGGAAGTCCTGAAGTGTGGACCTGATGCAGCGGCCAGTTAGTAAGGGATTCCGTCTGGGTAGATTTGGACTGGGATTGGATGGGATTGCAAGATGGGAAAAGAAGGAGATAGTGCTATTATCCAAGAATCTAGAGCCACGGCACAACAATGATGTGGGTTAGAACTATGGCAGTAGGGTAGGAAGAAAGGGAAGCACTGTTAGGAAAATACCATGGAAGTGAGGAAAAGCTGACTCATCCTTCCCAGGACCAAGCCGCAAGGAAAGGATGTTAAGGTGTGGATCTCGATCAGAGGGCCCACGATGATGCCCTTAACAGAGGTAGGGCCCAGCGGTGGAGACTCATGCTCAGGCAGTCACTGTGGTTTGTCAGTGCCTCCTGGGAGAGCTACACTGGAAGGTCCATTGAAAATACCCCTGTGTACAGAGAGTTCATGGCCGAGATGGCGAGTTGGGGGCCATCTGTAAAGAGGCCACAACTGAACCTGGGACGGCAGTGGTTCCACGGAGGAAAGACTGGAGCTGCAGAGGAGCTGAGAGTGGCCATGCGAGGTCAACCTGACAGTACAGGAATAGAGGGGACAGGGAGAGAACCAGGGGAAGGACCAGGAGGGTGTGGTGACGCAGAGCCCAAGAGATAGGAGAACACATCAAAAGGGGAGTGGGTTGGGAGCACGATGGTGAGGAAATCGGGGCAGACCGTGGAAAGAACAGTTGCTGAGCAAGAGTGGCAGTAACAGTGGGCTGACGGGTAATGTGAGATGAGGGCTTGAAGGTCGAAGAAAAACACATACATTTTGGAGAGATGTGGGGGAAAGGCTAAGGATGGGAAACCTAAGTAGCTGTGTGCAGGGAGGGGGAGATGGGACATCTGAAAACGAAGGACACACTGGAATGGCTAGGAGTGCACATTGGTCCCCCCTGTCAGCAAGCAGGGACAGTATTAACACGACTAGAAGAAAGCATAACCTCTCGGGAATGTCTAGATCAAATTAAACAAGAAACAGTCATGTGGAAAGAGCACGTAGATTGCAAGGGCTCAGGTCCTAGCTTGAGCCCTTAGTCGCTGTGCCACACTGAGCAAGGCGCTGCTGCTCTCGGCGTTTCCCCCAAGCAGAAACTGACCTCCACGCTCCCTCCTGTTCTCTGATGTTGGCAGGTCAAGGACATATTTGCTGATGTTAACCGTTGTCTTTACCATGGCTTTCTTTCAGGTACCGTAGTGAAAAGATGACCCTGAGCTATGCTGAATACCTTGCTCATCGCCAGCATCATCATTTCCAAAATGGCATTGGGCATCCCCTGCCACCATACAACCATTATTCCTGACACTGAGCCGCACAACCAGTCCCTGGGCCTCTCTGCAGACCTCTTCCCGGGAGACCCTGCCCCTTCGTGGTCTAGCTATCTCTTTGACTGTACTATTTTATGATGATAGTTGCCGTTACTGTGATGAAGTTTGGACATAGTCAGGCTAGATCATCATGGTAACGGGTAGGAAAAATGGCATCTGTTAAGAAGATCCTATTTGATTCTTTTGCTCGTTGATTTTTTTTTTTTTTGCAGCATATATAACTTTTGGGGTTTGATTTCCTACAAGAGTATATCGAATTTGGCTTTTTCTATCAAAATCAGGGTTCTTTCTCTATTTTTCTGTCTTTCTGTCTGTCCGTCCATCCATCCTCCCTCCCTCTGCCTGTCCCTCCCTGCTTCCCTTCCTTTCTTCAACTGTGGATGGAAGAAAGTACGTAGTTTTTAAGGATCGTATTTCGGTTCTTCTGTAGTTTTCTCAGTAAGTTGAGTTTGGGAGTCATTCCTCTCAAATATCAGGTCTTCGTATGGTACTCTTGGGTTTGTCTGAGCTTCGCTGTGTTATTAGCTTCATAGGTGGGTGTTCACTCCTTCAATAGATGTTTTCCCATGGCTCAGATTCATGATTCAGATTCAGATTCTAGTAGCTAACCTTCAGAGGTCCAGGAGGGAGGGCTTGTCACAGAGCCTGAGAAACCACGGATGCCTACCGTACTGGTTCTCAGAGGAGAGACTGCCTCATCACGTTGTGGATTAACTTACCAACTAAAACATTTTTTTAAAAGTGCAAACTACCTTCCAGATATGCCACAGAAATCACTTTGAAGAGCAGTGACTATTAGGAAGAGAGCAGATAGAGAATTCAGTGCCTTTAAAAAGGGTATAATTAAGTGGAGTTAAAGGGGCGGGGGGAGAGGGATAATAAGGGGGGAAGCAATTTAGAGAAATATTCTTGTAATATTTTATTGTTTCTATACTTGAAGCCACAGACTCGACAAATTTCCTTACTCTTAAGTATTTTTTTAAATGGAAAAAATGATTTTGAGCAAAAAACCAAAAAAGAGACCTTTGTTTATTCTCTAGTAATTTAAAATTTGTTAGCTTTAGGGTTCAATAAGTCATGAGTGGCCAGAGACAATGTTAGCTACCATTTAATGAAATGGTAAAGATAATCGCTTGAGAGACAGAAGCTCATGGACGCCATGATTTCAGAGATATTTGTCATTGGGGACAATCCTGGACTTTCAGACAAATGAAATGGCGTGACTGGCTTTGTGCACTACATACTTTAGATGGCAACACATTTCCTATGTTGAGAAACTGTTGTCGGTCCGCCTGCCAAACAGGAGTCAGGGCGTTGGCACTTCGAGATGATGGATGCAGTTAGAGCCCAGCCCAATCTGCAGGGCCAGTTGTTTCACGATATGGTCAAAGAGAACATCCTGGTGTCAACAGGACCACTTGTCCCCAGGAAAATGACAGATTCTGGAGAAAGATGACCTTCATCTTATGTTACTTAAACAAACAAAAGGACATATACATGTATACATACACACATAAGAGGAAGCTTCTAAAAGTGCAAGGGGAAAATGACAGTAAAAAATAATGGGGGGTTTTTCCCCATGAACTTTTTGAGACCCCTCCACCTATGTGTTTATATGTATATGTGGATGTATATGTGTGTATGCATATATATGTATGTGCATATGTGTGTGTTGATTTGTGTTGTTGTTTTCCAAACAGGAAACCAATATGTCAAGTGATGACTATACCTATGGTGCAGAACAAGGGAAGGCTTCAAAAAGTTGGTGGGAAAATGGCATTAAAAGATAATGCAATTTTTTCCACGAACTTTCCAAAGCTTCCCTTCCCATCTATTCTAAGACTATAAGATTATGATGCCGTGGAATATGGAAATGGTATTGGTGGTATAGGTATAGACAGACGGCTAGGTGAGAATGCAAAGTAGCCTTTTCTAGTTCGCGACTTGGATTGGTTGACTTGCTTCTGCTTGCCACTGCGGCCAGCAAACTGCATGTGGGGGTGGCGGTGGGGGTAGTGGTGGTTATGATTGGTTTTTTGCGGGGGCGGGGGTTTGATGAGAGTCCTTAGTAGATCGATGGGGTTCCTTCATTCCACATCACCTGTTGTTGAACCAATCATTTTCATTTGTGATGCCTTAACTCAGAAGCCAATATTTCAGCCTGAAAGGCAATCATGGCAGCCAATTGCAGTGAGTCTGGGGCTGACTCAGAAAACATTTCGCCATGGAGCTCTAGAGAAGGGGTCTCCCCACCTTTTCAGTTCTACTTGGGATTAGTCTTTCAGCGTGACCACAAGTGGCTACCTGATGGAATTTTTTCTTGCCCTCATAGGGACACTGAGCACAAGTTGAATGATAGTGAGTGCTGCAAAAAAAAAAAATAAGTAAATGAAATAAAACAAACAAACTGAAGAGAGACAAAATAGACCAATATTTGGTGAACTGCATCTTAGTCCATCATCTCATCAGTTCCACGGGCGCTGCCCTGAGTGAGCTTATGGCTAGAAGCTGTCTATATGTGTGTATGCGTGTATATGTGGGGTTTTTTAAAGAAAAAATCTATTACATACATACATGTGTGCGTGTGTGTGCTCACTTCCACACACGCCCGTACATACACGTGTGTGTGTTTCTGTATTTAAAGGTGCTAATCAGTCTTGAGCAGGTCATGTGACTGGTCATGCAGACTCTCAAACCATATCAGATTTTTTTAAAAATCCTTGATATATGCAGATGTTATCCAGAATTTTCTTACCAGTGTAATGTCATACTGAAGAAACAACCTTCCTGCAGGCTTCATAGGACGAGGTCAGCAGTATTTCCCACCATGGCTTGGGGGGAAAGGATCGTTTGTTTTGTTTGTTTGCTTCATGTTTGGTCTCCTTGTATTCAAAGCCTTGCGAGATGCATTTGTGTCTCTTGTGTAGCTGTTGCCTAGAAGGCTTTGCAGTGTAAAGGGGGGTGAAAACCAATGCTCACCCCTCCCCCATGGCTTTTTTTTTTCTCTTTTGGTCATCTATTACAAAGCTGTTAACTATGTGGTTTGAATGAACTTTGAACATGTTGGAAACTGTAGCATGTGTTTCTACCCTCAGACAAAGATTCTAGTTGCCCAGGCTGCGTGCTAACCAGTTGGGGCTTCTTTGTTCAGTAACACCAATGTGAATTGCACTCTGTATCACCTGACTATGGTGTGAGTTCTGTGATCTTTCAACAGCTCCAAAGTAATACTTGAACTTCATTTGAGTAGCACAAAGTTTACATCACCACCACCCCCCACCACCACCCCCGTCAACTGTTAATTCGTTCCAGTTACGTTTTCCATTGTTTCCCAATGCAACTGTGTCTTTTCCCTTAGTGGAAAATAGTACGTCTTTTACTTTGGTATGTAGCAAAAGGCTTCCATTTCTGGAAGGGTTTTCTTGTTCTTAAACAAGGTCAGCCAGGTACCAGATTGCAAAAGAACAATTGTTGTCCCCCCCACCCCACCTCCTCCAAGTGGCCTTCTGAGTGCACGAGAATGTGCTACTACCCTCCCCACGTGCCCCCCCCCCATCCTGTGAGGTCAGTATCACTTGTGGAGGAGGATGGGCCAGGTCGGCTCTTTGCCCCTCATCCCTCCAAAAGCAGTTCGCACATTTTCAGTCCCGTGCACACAGCCCCAGTGCCCAGCACACTGGAAGTCTGTATCCTGGCTTCTCATCTCGTCTTCAAAATGTGCAGGAAATTTGAAACTGTCCTCCGGAATAGGTCCCATCTCTTACGTGTGTTCAATCAAACCAAAGAAGCCCCCAGCCATGCCCGGATGCTGCTCCCAAAGCCTGCCTTCCACGTCCTTATAAAAACCTTGCAGGATTAAATGTGTTAACTTTTTTATTTTTGTACAGTTTCTAAGTGATTTTTGCTAGTGACGTTCAACTGAATTATATTTATTTAAGGGGTGTGAGCACCCCACCCCCACCCCGCCCATTGAAATCAACTGGTGACTTTCCTTTGATTTTTGTAAACACAGAGACCCACTGTGTGCCTCTCGATTTAAGGGTTTCTGATGACATTATTCTCAAGACCAGCATCAATCCTTTATATACAAAGATCGGAGTTTTCCTTGTTTTGTTTTGTGTTGATTCATGTTTCAGAGACTTCAACACACCTTTTCTGTTGCTCTGGACCCCAGTCACTGTGCTGGGACATAGACGCACTGAGCAAACCAACTTTTGTAACCACCTCTGACTGTTTTTGTACAGCAAAGTTGATTACTTTTGAAATATTTGGATCTCGTTTCTAAGTTATTTTAGTGGTTTCTATGTTCCCTGAAATTCCTTTGAAGCCGTCACCAGCATAACGAGTCCTTGATGGTGCAATGGCAAGGCCTGTAACGAGCAGACAGCTAGCGACCTGCCATAGCTCTTCTCCGCCTCCTTTCATAGTAGCCTGGTATTTGATTACAGGACAACATCCCAAGTGACCCGCAACCTCCTGTAGGATCACTAGAGCCTCCTTCCTTCCACGTCTAATTGCTTGCTAGTTTGGAGAAACTATTGGAACTGGGCATTTTCTATGACATGTATGGCTTTAAAGTATTTCGAAATAAACAAAAAAGGTAAAAAAATGAGAAAGTTTATGTGGGTCTGTAAGGTCTGGCTGTGGAAAGAAAATTGTAGTAGTTTTGACACTATTGTTATTACCTTTAAAATCATTTACCCAATAAAATGTTAAAACCAAGCCACTGTGGTTGTTTCTTGCTTTCACCTGCTTCCGCAGAGGCTCTTGGCCTCCTGAAGGCTGCTTGCTGGAAAGTTAATCGTTGCAACTCGGAAATTGAAAAAAAAAAAAAGAAAAGAAAATTAGGGATGGATGATGATTTCATTGCCTGTGATCCCTCGGACCCATGGCTGGGCCCGCCTACAGGTCCTCCTTAGTATACGATGAGACAGGGCACCCTTCTGGCCAGCCCTGAACTCTGGCCTGGCAATCTAGCGTAGCCTTCCCTGGACAGTGTGCCCTGGCCACAGATTGAAGGCAATCATCAGCCTTGAATTCCAAATGAGCTTACCAAGATTAACCCAAACCAAAGCAAACCTCACTGCCGTCGAGTCAATTCTGACTCGGCACAGCCCTCCGGGACAGGGTAGAACTGCCCCTGTGGGTTCCGGAAACGGTACCTCTTTCCGGGAGCTGAAAGTCTCATCTCGCTCCCTCAGAACAGCAGGTGGTTTCCAACTGCTGCCCTTGAAGTTAGCAATCCAGTCAGTAAGTGGGAGTTTAGTGGTGCTCCAGTAGGCAACATAGTTCTTCCAGGTCCATCAGTGGCTATTGGGCATTGTGAGCTGGTGTGTGTACACCCGCGTGTGTGCACATTAGCTGTGCTACCCTAGGGATCAGCTTGATGACAGAGGAAGCCTTTCTCCAGCCATCAAGATACGGCCATTTCTGGAGTCCAAGACAGATGCTTAGGAAATGCCCATGAGCTTGTGTACACACTCACTCCATGCCCTACCCCCAACACACACAAGGAATTCCACACACCTCATCATTCCCTGGTCCTTTTCCAGTTCCAGACTGGCACGAAATGAACCCTGCTCCCACCGAGCTTGGAGAAGACGCCTGAGTGTAGGCAGTGCGTCTATGACATCACCGGAGTTGGATAACAGGTGCTACTGATTGTCCAGGGCTATAAAAAAAACTGCCTGCCTCGAGAGAGGAGTCTCTTGGTTGGCTTCATTTATTGGCTGTTGTCTTATCCTGCCCTCCAAGGGAAGGCTACCAAGGATGGACATGGGTGGGCATATGTGTGCCACTGTGTGTGTGTTTTGTCAAAATCACTTTTGCTTTTCTCAGTTTCACACCATGCATATCTGAGTATTAATTGCAGGCGAATACACCCGGGACAGTTTTCTCTTACAGTGTCCCAACGCCCCATGACCCTATCAATTTGCTCGCACGTGTTCGTGTCCACTACAAGTAGTCATCTCTGCCCAATGAGGGCTGCGGTTTGATGGTGGGAGCGCTCCATTCAGCCGGTCCCCTACACGAGGTTTACCCCTTCGCATTTCTATGCAATGGCACATAAGGAAGGTTGGTTTTGTTTTGCTTTAACAGGTTAGACGATATGGATAGTTACAAGTGGCATTACCTTGGTTAATGAGCCTGCCGTCTTCCCCCACTCTCTCTCACAGTATCTGTTACCTCTGGTTCACGGAGGAGCCCTGGTCCCAAGTTATGTTGCCAACTGAAAGGCTGGAAACAGGGCAGGGTGGGGGTGGGGGCGCAGCTCTACCCTTTGAGTTGCTGTAAGTCAGATGGCACAGGTTTGCGTATGCCTGTGTTGGACTCAATGGCCTGGACAGTTTTGACATCAGTCCTCCCACTCTGCCTAATTGGATTCATCAGAGAGTTTCAGCATTTCCTCTTTGGCATTCAGGCATCACTGGGCACCCTTCTCACTGGGTCACTGCTTCTGAGAGGAAGCTCCGCTGCTGCGGGCGATGTGCCCGGGCCTCTCCGATGATGGGGAATATGTTCTTAGCCCCAGGCTTCTGTCAGTGTGAGGAGGGAGGGTATGGGTGTTGGTGGTGTTGGTGGTGGTGATAGGCAAGGGAGTGTTCTGTTTGGACATCACACCTAGATCTGGATTCAGACACGCCAGTCATGAGCACCAGGAAATGATAGCCCTCTTGGAGAACAGAAGCGCAGACCCCATGAACTCAGATCCTCACATCTGTTTGCCTAGAATTTGGCTTCAGGAGGGAGGGGATATCAACTGAGGCAAGCCCTCGCATACACTGTTTTGACTATGACATTAAAAAGTCCCAAACACCAAACTCGCTGCCATCCATGGAGTCGATTGCAACTTCTAGGGCCCCTCCAGGACAGGGTAGAACTGCCCCTGTGGGCTTCTGAGGCTGGACCTCTTTATGGAAGCAGAAAGCCCTGTCTTTCTCTTGCAGAACACTCCTGTGGGGGGTTTCAAACTTCCAACCTTGCTACCTTGCTGTGAGTGCTCCAGTGCACACCCCACACCGCCAACCGGGGCTCCTCTAAGCCCTGCCTTCCTCCTTGCACTCCACGCCGGAAGGCCCTGCTTCAAACCCTAAGCTTGTGGGAAGCAATCTTTGGAGAATCTGGGGGACTGCTGCCAAGCCAGTCCATCTCCAAACAACTTGGCTTCCAGCTTGTTTAAAGATGACCTGTGAAATAGAGGAAGAACTAGGAGGTAAAGTGCATTTGTGGAGCTCTTGATGCAGGTATGTACATATACTTAATTATGAGGATGGGGAAATAGAGCTATGTACATATATTTATAGGGTTAGTATTAAGGTAGCAGATGGACATTGGGCCTCCACTCAAGTACTCCCTCAATGCAAGAACACTTTGTTCTATTAAACTGGTATTCCATGATGCTCACCTTCCCGACACGATGACTGAAGACAAAGT
>NW_022111327.1:7043640-7067365 GCF_000313985.2 Echinops telfairi | reverse complement strand
CCCTTCAGGACCAGTGGTGAGAGTGGCGATACTGGAAGTTGGAGGGAAGGCGGGATAGAAAGGGGGAACCGATTATAAAGATCTACATATAACCTCCTCCCTGGGGGACAGACAACAGAAAAGTGAGTGAATGGAGACGCCGGACAGTGCAAGATATGACAAAATAATAATTTATAAATTACCAAGGGTTCATGAGGGAGGGGGGGGAAGGGAAGGGGATAATGAGGAACTGATACCAAGGGTTCAAGTAGAAAGCAAATGTTTTGAGAAGAATGAGGGCAACAAATGTACAAATGTTCATGACACAATGTATGTATGTATGGATTATAAGTTTTATATGAGCCCCAATAAAATGATTTAAAAATAAATAAAGATGACCTGTGAGATTATGTGCAGAATGTATTGAAGCTGCATTTATATCCCAAATTGTTGAAATCCATCCGTCCACCTAGGGGACTGATGAATGGTCCCTAGTTCACTGTGGACAGGGTAAAACTGCCCGTGTAGGATTCCCAGAATGTAGCACTTTATGGGAATAGAAAGCTGCCTCTGTATCCCAGAGAGAAGTTGGTGGTTTCGAACTGCTGGCCTTGCAGTTAGCAGCTCAACTTGTAACTACTATACCACTAGGGCTGCTTGGTAGAAATCAGTGTTTCTCAAAGGGGGTTGATAACTGCCCCTTTGGGGAGGGCACTCAAAAGAGTTACTGAGCAGGGTGAAGGTGGGGGGAGGCTGCAAAAGCAGATATCTCCAATTAATCCTGGATTAGAGGATTAATTTTCACTATAGTGAAAAAAGTTTTTAATTTCCAGAAGGATGCTGGGTAATTTTATTCCCCTGAAAAGGTAGGTCAAAGGCATTTGGGAACCTATGGTCTAAATCAACACTAACAAGCCCTTGCAGATTTTCATCGTGACTTATGATGAAATCAGCTCACCAGATGTGAGTCGCAGAATGCAGTTTCTGTTTGGAGCAGAGTTGGGGCAGTGTCGGCAGACTGGGTCTTTGTGCTCAAAGGACCTGGTCAATAGCTCAGCCTTTTGTCTTCCCATATAATGGAAGGACCTTTGATTTTTCGAATTGGAGTCTTAGCTAGTGCTTCATATGTTACACACATGAGATGCACAGCAGGACTTTTTATGGTCAGAAAGCGCCAATGGATGCCAGTTCCTTAGGGCATGACTGCCAACAGGGTCATGGTGATGACGATGTCAGTGTATAAACTGGTGTGATGGATGCCAGTTCCTTAGAGCATGACTGCAAACAGGGTCATGGTGATGACGATGTCAGTGTATAAACTGGTGTGATGGATGCCAGTTGCACTTACAGCTGCAACCCAATTGCTTTCTGTATTTGGGTTTGGCTATACAAGCCCGAGAAGGTTGCATCGGGCCCACATATGTGGCAGTATCTTGCTTGGGTAATTTGAAAAAAGTGGATGTTAAGACTGGGTGATGGACAACAGAAAAGTGGGTGAAGGGAGACATCGGACAGTGTAAGATATGATAAAATAATAATTTATAAATTTTCAAGGGTTCATGAGGGAGGGAGGAGTGGGGAGGGAGTGGGGGGGGGGAAGAAAAATGAGTAGTTGATTCCAGGAGCCCAAGCAGAAAGTGAGGGTTTTGAGAATGATGAGGGCAACAAATGTATAAGTGTGCTTTACACAATTGATGTATGTGTGGATTGTGATGAGTTGTATGAGCCCCAATAAAATGATTTTTTTTAAAACAGTCAAACAAACAAACAAAACACAAATGAGTAGTCCATCCTGTGTGAAGATTTTTGAAGGGCCCAAAAGATTGGTCCAGTCGGGAAGAGTCCATCAGATTAAGGGCCATATGACACCGGTCTTCCTGTATAGGGAGGGCGTCACGAAATGACACCCACCTCAGTGTGGCAGGAGAGCACAGCTGGGGCTCCTTTGTCTGGAAATGGAATGTCTTTGGCTGGCCACTATGGCAGCGGCAGCAACCATCTCCCATTGCCTGGATGTCACTGATGTGCTCCTGCAGCTGGAATGTGCAAGGTCATGGTGAGAGCAGTGCCCTGAGTGTATGGAAAATGGGTCTGGACACAGGCATAAATGCATTTAGTAGCAGTTCTAGATTGTTCTATATGTTTTGGAGGCCTAATCAGTGAACCTGTGGCTGCCATCCCACGTGGGCGTGGGTTTTGTCATAGTAATGAGTCCGCATCCATGCAGGAGGGGTATCCTCAACCCAATCACGTTTTACATGGGAAAAGAGCCATCAGGCACAGAAACCAGGAAGCACTACAGAGGGAAAGATATTTCCATGTGGAAATCTCCAAGGAACACTGAGAGTGTCAGAGGGGGCTGAGATGAAGACTTGCCCACAGAGTAGACAGAGAGCCATTCCCAGAGCTGGTGCCCTGTATTTGAACTTCTGCTATGTGTGTAAGAAAATGATCCAATCAAAATAGTGGCTTCTAAGGGGCTCAGCTGGTTAAACGGCAGACGGAGAGGTCAGCTTAGAAAGACATGACAACTGATTTTTGGAATTCAAAAGAGGTAGTCTTTATAGAAGGAGTCCTGGTAGTGCAGTGGGTTATGCGTTGGGCTGCTAACAGGAAGGTCAGCAGTTTGAAACCACTAGCCCCTCCTCAGAAGAAAGATGAGGCTTTTTACTCTTATACAGAGTGACAGTCTCAGAAACCCTCAGGGGCAGTTCTACTCTGTCCTATAGGGCCACTTGGAGTTGGAATCCACTCAATGGTAGTGAGGTTTTGTTTTGCTTTGTTTTGTTTTTTAAACATTTTATTAGGGGCTCATACAACTGTTATCCCAATCCATACACACATCAATTGTGTAAAGCGTATTTGTACATCATTTCTCAAAACATTTTCTCTCCATTTAAACCCCCGACATTAGGTCCTCATTTTTCCCCTCCCTCCCCGCTCCCCCCTCCCACATGAGCCCTTGATAGTTTATAAATGGGTATTTTGTCATATCCTGCCCTGTCCGACTTCTCCCTTCATCCACTTTTCGGTTGTCTGTCCCCCAGGGAGGAGGTCACCCACAGTTCCATGTAATCGGTTCCCTCTTTCCTACCCATTCTCCCTTTACCCTCCCTGTTTTGCCACTCACACCACTGGTCCTATAGGGCTCATCCATCCTGGATTCCCTGTATTTTCAGTTCCTATCTGTACCAGTGTACCTCCTCTGGTCTAGCCAGTCTTGCAAGATAGAATTCGAGTCATGGTAGTGGGAGCGGGGAGGAAACCTTCAGGAACTAGAGAAAGGTTGTATTTCTCATCATTGTTACATCGCACCCTGACTGGGTGAGGTTTTTTTGAAACAGTTTTATTGGCATAACATTCACAAACTATACAATTCAACAGTTCAATCATATTAAGAAGAGTTGTGCAATCATCATCACAATCAATTTCAGAACATTTTTCTTCTACTTGTACTCAACATTATTAGCTCCCCATTTCTCCCCAACCTCCACTGCCACACCCCCAAAGAACCATTAATTTAGATCTACAGATTTACCTATCCTGGGTTTCATAAAAAGGAAAACATTTTTAAAAACAACTAACAGTAACAGAGTAAAAGAATGAAAAAGCTCAAGTTAAAAGAAAGCAGGAAATATTTAAAAACTAGAACAAATTTAAAATGGGTCAAAGGGAGATCAAATGATAAGGTGTTAAAATGTAACCAAATTCTATGTATAAATCAAAGTATATAAATATAAAGTGTGAGAAAATAAATTGCTGTGCATGAAAACCACCTGCCTGGGGTCTGGCTTTTGCAGCAGCACTGGGAAACTACGGCAGTGGCTGAGCATCATGGTCTTCTCTGCCATCAGGTGAGAGGTAAGAAATGCCTAGAGGAGACTTAGCCATTTGGTCTCAGAAATTGCACTGAGCCCTAAGGAGGAGAAGGACAAGAGCATTGAGGGTGTCAGTGGCTGAAAAGTTGCTGTCCTCCGCCCTCCACACTCCGGGCCACCGACTAAATTCCAACTCACAGTGACCCTCTAGGACGGAGCAGAACTGCCCCTGTGGGTTTCCGAGACTGTCACTCTTTCAAGGATTACAATGTTTTATCTTGCTCCGGTAGAGCAGCTGGTGATTTTGAACTGCTGACCTTGTGGTGAACAGCTCGATGTGTAACCCACCATCAGAGCTCCAATCCTGAATCCTAAAGGAAAAGGGGGAAGGGGGGTAAATGCATGGGGCAACAGGAGAGCAAAGATAGTACAGAAGCCCTTGGGAAGGGAAGTCCAAGTGAATTTCTGAATCACCAGCCTTAGAAAGGCAGGAAGGCAGGATTAAATTCAGGATATGGTAAAACAGGAAGCTCCACTGGTACACAATAGAAGGTTTAAGTCACATCTTGCCGACAGGAAGTTGCCGAGAGGTACAGTCATTGCCTGGACCCTGGGCAGCTATTAGACACAACATTGCTGTAAGTTACTTTTCATGAAATACTTCTAACTGGTATTCTGGAAGCATCCAAGGTTACCGTACGGATCAACATGTGTACACGGAGCTGGGGGCTGGCTGGCCAGAGAGCTGAAGGGGATAATCATATTCCCTACTTCCTCAGAGCTTGGCCAAGTAGGAAAAGCATCATAGATTGGGAAGAGTGGGCCCTCCCTATCGTTTTGAGGACAGAGCGTGTGTGAGTAATGCAAACATTTCCCTGCGCTTCCAGCATACAAATGAATACCAGGAACTCTGCACATGCAGACATTGCCAGGCCACTAACACAGGCCTCACCAATGGCCCCTTTCCCACTATTGTCGTCAGAGACAGTCGTGGGTGACCCTAGCAACCTCTGTGCTTACAGCAATGCTCCTTGGTGACTTGTTCTTGTTTATCTCGCCTAGCGCAGGTGGCCCCTGGTGGATATGGGTGATAAAGCTTACAAGGGGAACACAGTGTCAGTCTAAGTGCTCAGATTGGGTGGGATGGCTCTTATGGGGTAAAACTCACTCACTGCCCTCGATTGAGTTGAGTCAGACTCAAAGTAACCCTATAAACAGGGTTGAACTGTTCCCGTGGGTTCCTGAGACTGCAACTCTTCGCTGGTGCATACAGCCTCAGCTGTCTCCCAAGGAGCAGCTCAGCTAGTGGTTTCCAACCTCTGACCTTGTGGTTAGCAGCCCAACGGGCAACCCATTACACCACAAGGACTCATTTAGTGAGACCTTACATGTCAGACACTGGGCTGAGGAACTTTATATGTCTCGCCCTAATGAAATGAGGAAACTGAGGTTTAAAAAGACTTTAAACGCTTTCCCCATTTACATACCCCATGAGTAGTAGAGCCAGGATTCACATTCAGACCATCTGACTGCAACAAACCCCATGCTCTACACTGCTACATTCCGATCAAACAGAAATGACTTCCACCAAGGGGCATAAGCTTGGTGATGACAGTCTGGGAACATATCTGTTCTTTATTTCATAACACTTTTTGGAATTGTATTTTAAACTTTACTCCAAACTCCACACCCCCAGGGCTCCTGTGGGATAGATGGGCATATTTGGTTCCCTCAGCCTCCATTTGAGTTTCTCCCGTGCCAGAAGAAAAGGGAGTCATATAAAAATTGCTCTAGTCATCCCGAAGGTGACCCAGTGAGTCCCCTGGCTTGGGGGCATCGAGCACTTTTCACCCATTTAAAAGAATTAGAACAAAAACCCAAGCCCACTGCCATTGGATTGATTCCAACTCATAGCGATGCGATAGAGTAGCATAGCACTGGCCCTGGGCACTTCTTGAAGCTGTAAACCGCTACAGAAGCAGACAACCTCATCATTCTCTTGGGGTGCAGCGGGTGGGTTTGAACAACCCACCTTGTGATTAGCAGCCCAGCGCTTACCTTACTCGCTACCAGGGCTCCTAATAAATGAGAATATCCAAGTTATTGAATGCCTACTGTGAGCTAAGTCGACCATGCCATACATTTTTTCAACAGCTTTATGAATTGCCCCTTTTACAGAATGAAATGGGTCAAAGAGCTTGTCACTTATCCAAGGCCGTCTAGCTACAAAGTAGGAGAGGCCGGACTCCAGTCAGGCTCATCCGGCTCGCCAGACTGTGCTTTGCCCCACTCATTCTGTTGCCTTGATAAGGACATTGATGGTGGTGGTGGTGGTGGTGGTGGTGGTAGTGGTAGTGATGGTGGTGACGGCAGCGCCTTCTGACATTTACAGAAGGAATGCTTATGCTGTGTCAGGCACCATGCCAAGTGCCTTTATGTTTCTCTTTTTTTGTGTGCTCCATGAGATTTTTAATGGTTGCTCTTTTGTTTTGTTTTGGTTTTTTAGTTTTCATTTTATTAGGGGCTCATACAACTCTTATCACAATCCATACATACATCAATTGTGTAAAACGCATTTGTACTTTCATTGCCCTCATCATTCTCAAAACATTTCCTCTCCACTTAAGCCCCCGGCATTAGGTCCTCATTTTTCCCTCCCTCCCCGCTATCTAGTTGATCCTCATAACAACTCTAGGAGGTGGGGGTACTATGATTGCTCCCATTTTCTAGAGGGGCAAACAGAGGCTCAGAGAAGTTAATAACCATTTCCCTCAATGTACAGAAAGCGCCCTGGTGGTGTAGTGGTTCCGCATCGGGCTGCTAACCGCAAGGTCAGCACTTCAAAACCACTAGCCACTCCTCAGGAGAAAGACAGGCCATAAAGAGTTAGAGTCTCAGAAACTCAGGGAGGCAGTTCTACCTTGCCATTTGTGGTCGCTAGGAGTCAGAATCAACTCCAGGGCAATGAGTGTGAGTGTGATTTTTGTTTGTTTGAATGCCCAGTACCTACTGAGTGGAGGCAAGTGATGATCATCCACTATGCCTGGAGACTGCATTTTGGCCACCTGCCACCTCTCTCCAAAACGGAAGATGGCAAAGGTACAGGACTAGGGCCTTCTCTGAAAATGGCTTGATTTTTGAAGCTCAAAAATCTTGGGGCTTGGCCTTGCCCTGCTGTGACTCTTCCTCATCCAAGGACACATGAGCTGTGATCACACTGCTTCTCCCAGGGGCAGCGCCCGACGCGCCTTCAGCCAGGTAGCCTTCCTTCATGATTGTCTTTCTAGTCAGGGGAGGCCCACACCAAGTCTTCGGGGGACTGGACCAAGGTTCAGAAATAGCCCCCTAATCAGCCTCATCCCCTTTGCAGGAGGCCATCAAGAGGGGACTAAGTAGGCCAATACTTTAACCCAGTTCTGCCAGGGCAGCTGTAATCTGGCCTGATCGTGTCTTGCTAAACTCTCAGGGGATGGGGAGGGGAGGGGAGGCCCACAAGCTACTTCTGCCCAAGGATTCTAGAATCGGGGCACAGACATGTCTGTTCCTTTGGGAAAGAGCTTGACCTCAAGGATTCGCCTGCATCTGAGAGACTGCTGGGACTGAAGAAAGGGTGCTAGCCATTTCCAACTGCTATGAAATGCCCATGGCTCAGGCTCCACTTTTCCTAGCAAGGCTCACTACCTCACCTTTCTTCCACCTTGCTGGGGGAGGTGGGCACATCCAGTTTCCTTTATATGTGTGTCAGGCAGTTGGGGGTGTGGGCACGATGGGCCAGACTCTTACCACTCCCCTGCCAGTTCACCCCTGGCAATGCCCAGCCCCAGGAGCTAGCCTTGGAAGCCCGCTGAGCTGTCTGGCTAAGCTGAAGTTGGGAGATCATGAATCCAGAGCTACTGGGTCGACCAGCTGGCCTGGCCTGGCCCCCTCCTCCTCTCCCCTCCCTGCCCCTTTGTTGGCATGGTGGACTTCCTTGTACAGGTGCCCTGTTTCTCGTCCTTTCACAAACCCCAAACCCAAAGCTGAGTCAACAGGCAGCTCAGCAAAGTGGGGGTCTCTCTCTTGTCAGGAAGCAGAACTCTAGCCTGGCCTGGCTAGGGGTGGGAGGGTGGATGGAGGACAGCATGCCTGAGCCTGGCTCTGTGCTGAAAGCTGGTTGCTAAATCGCTCCTGAGGGGGTTTCTTGAGCGAGAGGGGGACTCTCGGGGGGAAGGGGTCTCCGAATTATCAAGGATGACTTCTTATCAATTCTGAGAAGCCTTAAAATGTACAATGTACGTTATATTATGGCTCAAAGAAAAAGAAGAAAAACACATTACTGGCTATCCTCTGGCATCCCGTGGAGTGTAAGATGCTTCTCAAGTTGGGTAGGTATGAAAATGTAAGAGCAAAAAAATGGTTATGAAGGATAAAAAAATTTCTTAGAACTAAGGTGATACCTCTGCTATATACATTATATATATATATATAAATATACACCTAGACACATACCCACACACCACATACCACAGAGCCCAACCACACCATGGGGAGTGCACTCAAACCCCTATGTACCTCTGGGCCATGAGAACAGGCACAGTCACCAACAAACGAAATAAACAACCCAAACTCACTGCCATTGAGTCGATTCTGACTGCTGGCAACCCTATAGGGCAGGGTAGAACTGCCCCTGTGGGATTTCAAGACTGTAACTCTTTACAGAAGTAGAAAGCCTCTTCTTTCTCTCTTGGAATGGCTGGCCATTTTGAAATGGTGACCTTGCAGTTAGCAGCCCAAAATGTAGGCACACCGCCACCAGGGCTCTTAGGACGTGGAAAACCAGCTGGACCCCGTGCCTACCCCTCTCATCTTCCACCCTCATCTCGAGGTCTGGGGAAGGTTCACGTGGTACAGATGGTATTGGTCCTCCTCTTCACCCAGGGTCCCAACCCCAAAGGAAAAGCGCCTGCAGAGAGCCTCAGCAAGACAGCAGCCCACAGGCTGGTGTTTGAGGTGCCTGAACAAACAATGGCATCCTGGCACGGAAGGGCCATGGCTGCTGGGATGAGGTCACAATGGTCCATTCCACAGGGATGAGGTCATTGCTCTGTAAGCGCTTTCTGTGTCATGACCTCCTGTGCCAGGGGCTGGAGCATAAGGGAAGACTTGGGGCCCATCCTGCCCTTGGGCAGCTTTAAATTCCCTGAGGGAGAGATACCAGGAATGAATCACAAGTGGCTGGGTATCTTCCAATCTGTTCCAACTCAAACTCACTTCCCTGCTATTGAGTCAATTCTGACTCTAGAGGACCCTACAGGACAGGGTAGAACTGCTCAGAGGGGGGTTCTGAGGTGGTCACTCTTTCAGGGAGTCAAAAGCCTCATCTTTCCCTTGCTGAGAGGCTGGCTGGTGACTTCCAACTGCTGACCTTGTGATTAGCAGCCTAATGTGTAACCCCTGTGCCACCAGGGTCCGTCGGGAAGCAGACAGAGGGGGCGGGGGAAGGGACAGCATGCTAGAGCCAGGTTGTATGCTGAAAGCTGGCTGATAAATCCTTCTAAAGGGGTTGTCCCAAGTGAGAGGGGGACTCTCAGGAGCAAGAGGAATCCAGGTTAGCAAAGATGGCAGCTTATGAAGTCTAAGAAACCCTAAGGAGTTCTGACGGTGTAGTGAGTTATGCATTGGTTAGGCTGCTAATGCAAGGTCATCAGTTCAAAACCCCCAGCTGCACTGTGGAAGAAAGACAAGGCTTTCTACTCCCTTAAAGGGTTACAGTCTCAGAAACCCACAGGGGCAGTGTTAGCCTGTCTCATAGGGGGGTTCAAAGGCAGCGAGTAAGAAGCCTTTGAATTGTCTGATGTCCATTATTTTAAGTCTCACTGACAAAGAAAGAATATTTAAGAGTCACTGGTTACACTCTGTCCTACTGAGTATAAGATGCCCCGTCCCACTTGGAATGCACTGGCCAGGAGTTCAACTGGAGTCTCTTGCATGGAAGGTACGATTTCTACCATTCAGCCGCCACTGCCCCTAAGGAGATGCAAGTAAAGAGCTCAGCCTCATGCCTGGTCCATCTAAGTAGCAAGAACATTGCTTGTAGCTGCTGCACTGTCAATGGAGAGCTTGGTGGGGGCTGGGGGGGTGCAGCAAGGGATGTATAATGCCTCATCCAAACTGGTGCCTTTGTAGACAGACCAGGATCGGGGTGGTGTCAGGGTGATGCGTCGGGCAGCTAAATATAAGGTCAGCATTTGGAAACCACCAGCCACTCTGCAGGACAAAGATGGGGCTTTCTACTTCCATAAAGAGCAACAGTCTCAGAAACCCACAGGGCCATTCTCCTCTGTCCCATAGAGTCGCCAGGAGTCAGCATTGAATGGATGACATTAAGTTGGGTTCTTGGTTTTGTCTCAGTCATAGCCTGGATGCCCCATTCCTGGCCAATCAGGAGAGCCCTCACCCCCTCATCCCACCCCCCACCCCCACGATATCACTTGGGCTAGCTGGGGCACTTCAAGGAGCAGCAGCACCCAGTAGGGTAATAAATGAGGGTCAACTGAATCACAGTCATCATAGGACACTCAGCAGGTGGCTTTGGGATGACCAACTCAATGGTCTCCAGGAGGGCAGGATGATCATGGTCTCTTTTCCCCATGGTACAGTGTGACCACCCTGCTGTACTATACCAAGCACAGAGGAGATCCCTCAGGGAGCATGGGTCAGGTATTCCTGAACACTTGGAGAGGTGGCCTCTGTAGCTCAGTAATCCCCCTTGACCCAGCTGGCAGTGGGCACCCGTGGTGGAGGTCAGCAATAAAGGGTCAAGCAGCTGGCTCCTACCACAATGGCTGGGCTCAGAGGGCCCAGTGAGGGTGGAGGGGCACTGGACCCCTATAGCTACTAGGCAAAGCCAGGGGCTTTCCATGAAGGCTCTAGAAGGCAAGGCCAGGGCTTCTGGCTTCTCCAAAATCTTTTCATAATGGTGAACCAAGGCTGCACATGGTAATGGCAAGGGCCCGGTTAAGGATCCTCCTCTTGTTGAGATCTTCAACCACCGAAAGCCCTGAGACTGAAAGGCAGCACGCAAAGGACACAAATTCATGACCTTTTATTTCCAAAGGTGACTCCAGACACCAGTTCAGTACAATCAAAGGGTTTTACAAATCAGAGAAAACGCATTACAAAATGCCCCCAAGAGGTAGAGCAAACCTGGTGGGGGTGGGGGGAGACCATAATACCCAAGAACCAGCCTTCCCCAAACACTGAATCCCACCCCAAACCCCTCCACCCACTGTTGAGGGCAACTCGCAAAGAGTAGTTCAAAAGAGGGCGCCCGTGGGGGTGGGGGTAGAGGTTGGGGAGGGGAGAGAAGGGGGTGACAGCGAGAGGTGCACTCAGTGCATAGCAACTCCAGCTCAGGAAGGGAGAAGAGGGGGAAGGAGGAAGGATGGGAGCAGGAAGAGGAGGAAGAGGGACAAGTCCTTGGCAGGAACTAGTCCAGATCAGTGCATCTTGGCTCTCTGGATCACCAGAGCACGGAGAGATCTGAAGAATGCTTGACAAGGGAACCCCAACTGGACACTGAAGGCAAAGAAAGCACTTCTAAAAATAACAGCTTGGCTTAGTTTTTGCTCCCTGTTTTGGGGGGGTGTTTTTTTCATCCCCACCCCTGGACTCCCCTCACTGGAGTTGATTTGTAGGTATGCTGTATCCCACAAGTAACACACCAGTGTTACCAAAACGTCACAGTCGAGCAACAAGAAGCAACTAGGTGTTTCTGAGTCCGCACAGGCTCACTCGATATACACAAGAGAGTTGTTTGCTCCCTTGGGCCGCCTCTACCTACATCAGAGAGGGCAGGGCAGGCAGGGGTGGTGGTGGGAGGCCCCCTCTCAAGTTGGGGTTTGCAAAGGAGCCTGGGAAAAGCCTGTAGGTAACCCTCCTTCGTATTGTCACTAAAGGTCTCGCTCTTTGCCCCTCTCACTTCCCTCTTTCCCCTCGAGTAGAAACCAACAAGAAGACCTTCAGACAACACTTCCAAAGAGGACACACGCTTCAGACCTCAACTTCTGCAAACCCTGGGGCGGAGGGAGGGAGTGAGGGAGGGAGGGAGGGAGGGAGGGGAAGGGTCTGCGTACAAAGATCAGCTGTTGCCCAGGGGTGGGGAGCACTGTGCCCACTGCACAAAACACTGAATTTGCCATGATCACAAGCATACCAACGCTGACAGAGGTGACTGACTGCCAAAGGGGTTCTATCGGAGAGCTAGGCTGAGGTCCTGGAGGATAAAGTGTGGATCGCCCTGAGGGTCTCACCGGCCCTGTGTGAAGGCGAAAAAACCTACAGGAGGACTGGAAGGTTGGCTCAGGGACCTGAGCCGTGGCTTCAGAAGCAAGGTGGAGCCTGTTGCAAGCTAACTGAGGAACATGTCACTCTGCCTCAGGGAGCAAAGGTGGCCAGATCATCTTTGGTGCAGAAAACCAAATACTCAGAGTGGGTTGGGGGAAGTCGGAAGGGTGTGTCAATCCCTCTGCTGTTCTGGGTTGATGTCACGAGTTGGCCAGTGAAACAGCATGTTCTCATGGGCCTAGATCCTTGGCCAAGGCCACCTGAGGACTTAAGGGAGCCTCTTTGCCTTTCCTGGCACTATTTTCAAGGAAATGGGCTACTTGTACAAGCACTCTTTATACACTCACACACATACGGGGCTTCCATATGTTGGCCAATGGAGTATGGGAACTTGATCTGGGTGGCATGGGGGCCACCTTGGCAATGGCAGGAAAGCCCTAGAAAGGAGAGGGTCAGTCAGGGCCGACTGGCCACCAGGTGTGGCAACCTCATTCCTGGTGCAAGGCTGGGGGCATCAGGCTGGCAGTTGGTTAAGTAGGGGAGCCAACTCCCAAAGCAGGTGTCCAGCAAAGTTGCTTTTCTCCCCATGAGCTGGACCCCAGGTCTCTCCTATGGCAATAGCCCCACTGCCCACTATACTCACTCTATCCCAGGCCTGCCCACTGTGCTCACGTGAGTCGGAGCCAGCCTAGAGGCCTGATCTTGCTCCTTCGCTTTCCTGCCAGGTGGGTCTGTGGCTGGCCTGGCCCTACCTGTCATGTGGCTTTCACCCTCTTCTAAGCGGCAGAGGGTGTCAGCCATATGGGGCACTGAGCTGTGGCCAGGGCAAAGGCAAGCCTTGCGAGTTGTCCCAGTGTGGGCAGAGGGCGAGCTGATGGCCACAGGGATAGGGAAGAAAAGACAGCCTGCCGAATCACACCCCTGTGGCTTGCCCGAGCTGAGGACCCACCTCCCCCCAGCATCTGCCTGTAGTCCCTGGACAGACTGCTGGGGGCAAGGCAAGGCCCATGGGGCTCCTCCCCCGACCTCCTTCCAACTTTGCCTCTTGTGACCAGGCCAAGGGGCACTCAACCCTAGCACATTTCCTCATCAGCTAGTTCTATGCGCCTCGGTGTGTGGGGAAACAGAGTCATTTAGTGATGGCTCAATTCTTGAGTGGGGGCTGGGGCTGGCAGGGAGCGGGCCTTCCCAAAGGGCGAAGCCCCTAAGAAAAGCTTGACCAAGTCCTCAAAGACTTCTAGGAAATGCTGCTTCGGAACCCTCAGGAACTACGTTGTCCCTGTCTGCCCTCGCACTCCCACAGACAGTGGTGCCTCCATGCCAGCTGTCCCCACAATCTAGGGGTCCTGGGATTGCAACTCTGGGTCTGTTCCCTCTGAGAGACCCTCCTGAACGCTGCTGTCTCCTATAGACCCGTTTATGAAATATCTTGAGCACTGAGTCCCTGAAGCTCCACTGAGGTCTGATACATCACCACTGGAAATGCAGGAACTAGCTCACAGCCACTAGTTGTCCAGAGGGGGAAAAGGGAGAGGCAACTCATCAGAGAAAAGCCACTGAATGATCCTGCCTGTTCTAAAGCCAACCTGTGCTTCGTAGGAGGCATGTAATCCAAAGAAACCAAACTCACTGCTAGTGCATCAACTCTACCTCACAGCGACCCTGGAAGGACAGGGGAGAACCACTCCAGGGAGTGTCTGAAGCTTTACAGGAGGAGAAAGCCTCTTCTTTCTCTTGCTGAGCTGCTACTGGTTTCCAACTGCAGACTTTTGGGTTAGCATCCCAGTGAGTAACCCATTACACCACCAGGACTCAGCCAATGCCCAGTCCCTCTCTTTTTTCTTGAGGCCCATGCACCCTTGAGCTCAATCCTTGCCATAAAGTCATATCCTAAAGGGCCTCCTTACCGAGGACTTGAACCTTGACTAGTGGGGACCCGATGCCTAGCTGCCTTCATCCCTGCCTAGACAGGGGTGCTGGGAGGGGCAGGGTGAGGAGTTCCTCCATGTGAAACAAGTCAGCACTGAGTCTTCCCTCGAGTAGGTAACCTGGCCCGAGAGGAAACATGTTGCCAGGAACGTTGCTTAACTCGGACTGCTGACAAAAAATGGCAAGAGATGGGCCCACAGGAGCCCTGGTAGGACTGGACCCTGCTCCACGGCTTCTCCCAACTCACACACCAAGACCACATCAAAACGCCAGTGCATTCTTTCCTACAGCTGCCTTTCTAGAAGAGAGCGGGAAAGAGAGGACATTTAAGAGCCACTGCAGATTCACAGGGGAGCTACGATCAACGTGAAACTGAAACGGAGCCAGTGGTTCAAATCACAGTTCTCTCAAGTCACCACTTGCGTTGATGAATTGCCAGGCCCATGTCAGAGGAGCTCTGGGTAGGTCAGTTCTCAGCTCTCCTGTGCAGCATTGGCACAGGGGCTTGGCCAGTGTGGACATGGTTTCACTTTGTTCCCTTTGGATTTATCATGGCAATCACTCTGCCCCCACCCTTCTCTTTCCCCCTAAATGGAATCTAGGCCTTGGCCTGGGTGATGGCCCCCACCTGCCACCCCAGGCAGCATGCTGGAGGGGAGCGGCCAGTTGGCTGCTTGCTTTGAATCATGGGCCACCAGTGCGAAGAATCTCGGGCAGTCCTACTTTGGCTGTGAGCTAGGACATCCCTATGCTTTGGGCTTACTGCTGGTATAGAAACAAGGCCTCAGTCCCCTGATGATGAGGCTGTGCTGGGGACAAAAGGGGACACCCCACCCCTACCTCGCATAAGCCTGGAGGTCCCTGGCAGTGTAGAAATGAACCACAACCCAGTCAGTCATGTGACTTAAACGCCAAAAAGAACGACTGCTTTCTGTTCCCTTTCTCCTTAACCAGCTATTAGTAAAAGCACCCAACGACCAAAGTGAAAGAGACACCAACTGCCATCTCCCCATGTAAGGCCACTAGGAACAGGGAGGACAGTCAAAGGGAAGAAGGACAATTCCACCACCACCCCTCCCCCCAGCACTTAAGGAGAAGTCCTGGGAGGAAGGACTGGGGAAGGAAGAATGGTGGAAGAAAGGGACACAGGAGGGGAAAAAAGAAAAAGACAAAGAAAAGAACTGATTGTTCTCCAAGTCAAGTTGGGAATTGCTTCCTCAGGGAGGAAAAACAAAACAAAGAAGGAAAAAAAAGGAAGAAAGAAATACAACCACCTTCAGTCTATTTTCTTGGCTGGAAGCCGGAGCAAATCCAGCAGATATTTACACAGGGGCCCAGCCATGTATGAGAACAGGATGACCAGCTTCCCGTGGGTCATGGTCATGAGAGTCTGGTGTCCCGAGGCCCAGACGCGATACCACGGGCCGTAGAATGGGTCTGAGATGGCCGGACACAGCATGTTGTTCAAATTCACTTCGGTGACCTGCAGGGACAAGGGAGGTAGAGTGAGCGTTCACCATCCTTAGGCTTCCTCTGGCTTCTGCCAGTTCAGCCATCTCTGTCTGGCGGAGGACTAGACAAGGAGGGATTGGACAATCCCCACCTGTTCATAAAGGGATTTCTCTCACAGAAGGTTTGTGGGGCGGGTCAAAGCCAGGGGAGAAAAATGGGGGGGGGGGTAAAGGGCTGGCTGTCCAGGGTCAAGGTGGTTCTGTTCTGTACTATCTTATCTTCTCGTTGGGCCTGGAGCCCATGGCCATGGCCATGCCTAAGTACCTACTATGTACCTAGATTTGGGAAAAGGGTTGAGGGATGTAAAAGGAGAAAAGAACAGTATGGTCCCTGCCTCCACCTAACTTAGCATCAAGTAAGTCGGGAGGGTCAGTCGTGCACAGCTGACCTCAAAGGAGATGGTGCTCACTGTGCTCCACAGTCCAGAAGTTCAGAGGACTATCATGCAATGGACGCTGAAATCTTCAGAAAAAACACATTTCTTGAGGGAAGTGGCACCTGGATGGGTTCATGAAAGATGGATGACGAGCAATGGGGTGGGCATGGCCTTCCTTATAGGAGGTGTGGCCTGAGGGAAGCCCAGAGGTGGCGGGGAGGCTGCACATGGTATGCATGGTGACATGAAGACACTGTCTCTTCTGGAAGAGCACTGGGAGGGAAGGGTGTGATGGTCACATAACTTTTTCCCTAGAGCACAGGAAACATTTAATGCACTTGGCAAGGAGCTCAAACTCTGCCCCACCCACACAACCCCAGCAAACCACAGAGGGGCCAGGGTGAGTGAGAGGAGGGTGTAAAATTAAGTACTTCTCCAAAAGGCCATGGTGACGACCTCACTTCCATGCTGTAATCATGCAAAATCACTCAAGGCTCCACGAGGCTGCTGCTACGTTCATACCACTCAAACACAAGGCTGCCGTGCAACGCCTGCCCCGAGGACGGCCCCAGCACTGCCTCCCAAAGCCCTTCAAGCCCATTCCCATTAGAGACATGTCCTCAATACCTCTCTGCGAGGTTTAGTTATTGTTGATTTACTGTGTCATAGAAAGTTGGCTCAGAGGATCAGGGGCCTGTGCCGATTAGAGGCAGAGCCAGGACCTGAACTTGGGTCTCTTGATCCCCAGTCCTATTCTGCAACTCTTTCTACTTATTTTGTTACCAAGACACACTCTTGCGCTCAGCAATTGTGGGTTCTAGATCATTCAACGACTAAATCCAGCCATTCTCCACACTCCAGGACATTCTGCATAGCACCCCGCCCCTCCCCGAATGCCTCAGGAGGACCCTCAGCACTACGCTGCTACTGGGCACACAACTCTGCACAGAATGCTACAGTGCCTGGGAGCAGGGACGGCACAGCCACAGAGGCAGTAGCTTTCCTTAGGCCCAGGGCCTAGGTTGTGGGGTGGGGGTGGGGTTCCTGCCACCCCATGGGGTCCACAGAAAATCACTTTCCAGTTGCAACTCCCAGTTTCCAGCCCAAATGGCCATGGGTAAAGGGGCAGCCTTGCCTCCCCAGGGATGAAAGATGCAGTCATTCCCAAAAGATTCCAAAAACTCTTTGGAGAGGTCAAGGCTGGAGGATCATAAATCAGCAACCCAGACACAACAAGCTGACGTCCTGGCCTTTAGCATCCTGTAGTTTTTCAAAACACAAGCAATATACCAGCGCCAACCAGGATTATCCAGATTTATGGAGACTGCTCCAAACAGAGGGAAGAAACAGGCATATAACCCAACTTACCAGGCCCAGGATCTGCAAGATGCTGAAGTGGTAAAAGAACATCAGGCCAGTGGAGAGAAGGGCCCAGTGGAAGCTGCTGAGGGGTTCCGGGGTATAAGCACCTGGAGAAAAAAGGGAAATCATGAGACAGCAGGAACCATGGCCTTGGCCCCATGAGGGTACAAGGGCTGAGGTCACAGACACTGCCTGCTGAATGCCCCTTTTGGCTGATCGGCGGAGCGATAGCCAATCAAGAAAGGCCCGCTGATGAGCCAGGTACTCAAATCCACAGAGCTTCTGTTCTGCCACTTTGATTCTGTGGCTATGAACAAGAGAGAGGCTTTTTTTAAATTATAAAAATAGTACATGCTCATTAAAAATGTAGCAGATAGAAGGCAAAAGCCGGGGAAAAACAATAACCCCCTTTCTCACGAATCTGAAAGCAATCACTGCGGGCACATGGGTGTGGTTCCTTAGGATATATGTCTTCCTGGTATTCTGATGAAAAATTATAATCGCTATGAAGACAGCAACTGAATTAATAATGACCTGGAGGCACAGATTGGGAGGTTGGGCGGAAATGGGGAGTCCCCAGCAATGGGTACAAGAAAGAAGAAAATGTTCCCAAGTAGATTACAGTGATGATTGCATGGCCCTTCTTAACATGATTGAGTGATTGAATTGGATGATAGGTTAATTATAGTTCAAAATCACTTGGTTAAAAAAAAAGATTTAGAATTGTTCCCTGTGTGTGTGTAATTGTGGAGCATTCTTTTTAAATGATTTTAACCACTCTTGCAGGTTTCTAAAGAAAAATGCCATAAAGGAAAGGTGGTGGTCAAGAAAATCAACTTAAACATCAGACTAATTGGGGTTCCAATCCAGCTTTACCACTTGTGTGACTTCGAAAACAGTGCTGAAACTCCCTGAACCTCAGTTTACTTGCCTATTAATGGCTATCATCTGACTCTACTTCTTAGACATGTTAGTAAATATATGCATGTATTTAGAGCTCCTAGTCCAGGCTCTGGTATAGTGAATGAGAATGTGATACGCGATCATTAGTTTTATCCAAATAACTTCAAAATATGCAAAATGGTTGTGCTCTTTCCCAACCATTAGACAACACTGCCTCCCCTGTACTACTGAGAATTTTATATTATATTATATTATATTTTATATATATATATGTTTTTAGTCTTCATAACCCTGAGATCAGAACTAAATGGTGCTCAGCTACCACTACCAACTACTTTAAAAGAGATCACACTAGAAGGTCCTGGACAGAATGGGGAATAAATGTGGAACAAAAGTCAAAATCATTAAAAAATAATAAGAAGACCAGCTTTACTAGTCAGATAGAACCTGTGGAGTCATGACAAGAGCTCTTAGTCCCCACCCCCCCTTCTGGAACTCTGGAGGTCGGAACTCAACTCAGCCTCCTCGCTCAATCTTCAGGCACACAACAGGCAAGTGTAAGAGGGGAACGGTAACACTCGAGGCAGGCGCACTTTGACACAATCAATCGTTTGAGATCAAGGGGGCAATATTTGCCCAAGGACAGAGTTCAAAAGGCTTAGGTGAGAAGGAGGAGTGGAGAAACACAAGAAAGAGGTGGGGGTGAGTGCATCGAGAGGATTACAACAAATAAAAGGAGGCAAAATGCATATGAATTGTTGAATGTAAAACTGTTGAGTGTAAACCTTCACCCAATCACAATAAAGAGGGTTTTTGTTGATGTTAATTTTTAAAAAGGTTTTTCCCGATCACCATTAGGAACTACCATCAAGAATAATACATTTCCCCAGCAGTATGACCTCCAGTCTATCATCCCAGTAGATTGGGTTTGAAGGGCAGGGGTATAGCTTTTGGATGTGATGACTGTCCCTCTGGGAGAGAAAACTGGGAGTGGGGTGGCAGGGCGAGCTCCAGAGTAAAAAGAAACTGCATGCCCACCCCGTCGGTGGCGGCATCACATCCTGGAGTAGTGTGTTTTATTCTAAGTTGGCTTCACATTGATTCATCCATTCATTCAGCACTTGTTAAGTCCATTACCATCAAGTCAATTCCCACTCATAGTGACCCTTTAAAACAGGACCAAGCTGCCCCACAGGGTTTCCAAGGCTGTAATCTTTATGGACACTAACTGCCATGTGGCTCTGCCATGGAGTGGCAGGTGGCAATCAGCAGCCAAGTGCTTTAGTACTATGCCACCATGGCTTAACAGTTATCAGGCACTTAATATATTCATGTCAGAGAAATGCCTGGCAATTCGCTTCCCAAAGACCACAGACGTGAAAACCCTATGGAGTGCGGTTCCGCTCTACAACACATGGTCACCAGGTCAGGGAAGACTTAACAGCATCTGGCTATTATATTTTGAGTCCTGTGCAAAGCTCTGGGGGTATAAAATCAAAGATAAGGGTCCTTTGCAGTCTCATATGCAGAGTCTGCTAGGTGAGGCAGAACCAGATAATCAGCAATTACAACATAGGATGGTGGAAGAATTCGCCAAGGTTTGTGTCACGGTACTATGGAGCCCTGGTGGGGGTTTGCATCAGACGTTGAGCTGCTAACCACGTGGTCAACGATTCAAACCACTAGTGGCTCTAGAGGCAACAGATGAAGCAGTTTGCTCCTGTGAAGACTGACAGTCTCAGAAAGCATATGGAGCACATCTACTGTATCCTATAGGGTCGCTATGAGCTTTTGGTGTCACAAAGTGTAGGAGAGCAGAGGCACAGTTTGGGGTGGGGGTCAGGAGAGAGGAGGGACAGGAAATGCTTCCGGATAGAGCAGTGGTTCTCAACCTTCCTAACACCACGACCCTTTCATACAGTTCCTCGTGTTGTGGTGACCCCCAACCATCAAATTATTTTCATTGCGACTTTATACCTGTCATTTTGCAATGGTTATGAATCATCATGTAAATATCTGATATGCAGGATGTATTTTTATTGTTACAAATTGAACATAATTAAAACATAGTGATTCATCACAAAAACGGTATGTAATTATATATTGTGACATATTTATTTCTAATGATAAATCAATGAAATTTTGTCTTGAAGCATGGTGTAGCATGGGTAACAGTCTTCACACCGGGTACTCTTATGTGGGCGTACCTCAATGTGGGTGGACCCGCCTGGAGACGGATAGCGGAGTGGTGTCTCGGTTCCTAAGATCACTGGAAATATGTGTTTTCAGAGGGTATTAGGCGACCCCTGTGAAAGGGTCATTCAACCCTCAAAGGGGTCGCAACCCACAGGTTGAGAACTGCTGTGATGGAGGGAGCACATAAGTAAAACCCTGCAGGAAAAGGGGAACTTAAAGAGGAGCTAGCCAAAAAGAAAAAAAATGTTTAGAAAGTGATGGCAGCACACATACAAACGTGCTCAATACAACAGTTGTATGGATTGTTGTAAGAGCTGTAAGAGTCCCCAATAAAATGATTTAAAATAATAAAGAGGGGCTAGGCCTGGTGGTGTTGTGTGTTATGGGTCAGGCTGCTAACTGCAAGTTCAACACTTTGAAAGCACCAGTAGCTCTGCGTGAGAACGATGAGGCTCTTTATTTCCATCAAGAGTTAGAGTCTCAGAAGCCCATCAGGGCAGGTCTACTCCGTCCTACAGGGTCGGATTTGACAGTGGCGGTGAGTTTGAGGCATTCCAAAGCAGCTACATGGACAAGAGTGAGAGTGCAGCAATGTTGAGAGCTGTGGCTAAACAAGAGTTCCCTGTGGCTACAGGTGGAGCATGTGATGAGGCAGTGAGCAATGCAAAAGCCAAGAAGTGGTCAGCTCCAGGCTAGGTAGGCCATGTAGGGCCTTAGAAGCCATGTTGGGCATTTAGGCTTTTTGATAGTTACATAATCTGGCGTCAATTTGAGACTTAATGAGTTGAAGGGGTGGAGTTTAGCCTGTCAATCAGGCGGCATCTTAATGACCTCATTTGGAGGTGTGAAGGAGATAAATAGCTCGCTGGAGGCAGGACAGATGCTGACTCCCAGAGAGACACTCTTGTTTACAAGCCATATGGAGACAGGCTGATGGCAGTCAGAGCCTTGGAGCTGAAGGAACCACGTGGAGGTCCCTGCCAGCACTGAGATGCCTCTACCACCACTGGATCCACTAGACTTTGCACCTACTGGCCTGTGATCTTCCTGCATTCAGTGCCATGGCATGTGTTGTGTGAGCCTGAAGAGGAATTTATACACTGGTACTGGACATATGGGCTAATATCGGATTTATGAACTTGATCTGGACTGGACTGGATGTTTTCTCAATATTCAATTGCTCTTGTGTATAAAGCTTTTTCTTATACCCAGGAGTGTCTTTGAGTTTGTTTCTCTAGTCTACCCAGACTAACACAGGCTTCATCCTGTACAGCAGCAGGGGGTGAACAGGGAGCTGGGACGTGTCTAGGGTGTAAGAAACAGTAGGGGGCCATGCAGATTGTGCTAAAGGGGAAAGCCAATGGCCCTGCCAATCATTTCCCTCTGCAGAGATGTGGGTCCAGAGTTGCCAGATACATTGCTTTGGTAAGAGAAGTGTGTTAGTCCCGGTTGACTAGAGGAACAAATCCAGAGACACTCATATGTTTGTAATTGAGAAATGTATATCAAAGAGAAATTATATATTAAGAAAACATCAACACCTGGTCCAGAGCAAGTCCATAAGTCCAATATTACCCCATATGTTGATACTAGTCCATAAATTCCTCTTTAGACTCATGCGGCCATGCAATGACGCAGAATGCAGGAAGATCACAGGCCAGTGGGTGGAAAGTCTCGTGGATCCAGTGGTGATGGAAGCATCTCAGCACTGGCTTGGGTCTCCACATGTCTCCTCTAGCTCCAGGGCTCTGGCTCCATCAGCGTAGCTCCATCTGGCTTGTCATCAGGAATGTCTTGCAGCGAGAGAGGGTGGGTCTGGTCTCGAGTGAGCTTTTAATCTCCGTTGTGCCTCCAAATGAGGTCATCAAGCTGTGACCTGATTGACATCTAGACTCCACCCCTTTACATGATGACAGATTATGTAACTGCCACAAGAAGCCTGAAATATAAATCAGCGTGTGGAATTCCTTGATTCCATGCTGGCAATGAATTAAACATGTTTCCAGAGTGGGTGAACAGAGACGTCGGACAGGGCAAGATATGACAAAATAAAAATTGATAAATGATCAAGGGTTCATGAGGGAGGGGGTAGGGGGGATGTAGGGGAAAAAATTAGGATCTGATGCCAGGGGCTTAAGTGGAAAGCAAATGTTTTGAGAATGATGAGGGCAATGAATGTACAAATGTGCTTTACACAATTGATGTATGTATGGATTGTGATAAGAGTTGTATGAGCCCCTAATAAAACGATTAAAAATAAAAAACAACATGCTTTCAGAATGGCCAATGAACTAACCAGTACACATCCTCTGGATGAATCTCAGCCCACGGAGAGAAACTGTGCAGACACAGAAAGTGCTGGAAGGCCTGCAGCTGGGAAGAGATGTGATCAAACCTGTCCTTGTGCAAACTCGCCCTGGCCAGTATGTAAAGAATGGACTGAAGAGCAGAGAGGTTGAGGAAAGGAGCCTGGTGAGGAGACTGTGAGAGGAACCTGGAGGGAGACCAAGACGACCTTTGAAGGGAACAGCGAGTGAGTGGACAGATGGAAAAGAAACTGGCTTGTTAGCTGCAGTCAAGTCTGCTCTGACCCACAATTAGCCTCGACCACAAAACAAAATGCTGCCCAGGTCTGTGCTATCTCCACTATGACCGGTTTATTTGAGTCCATTGTTACAGATTTTGAGTTCCTTCCAGCACCGTATCGAGCAACATTCTGTTGTAATCCAGAGGGCTTTCACTAGTCATTCTCCAAAAGTATATCTCCAGGACTTTCTTCCTAGTCACTTTTAGCACACAAGTTCTGTAGCAACGGTCCACCATGGGTGATCCTGCTAGGATATGGCATAATGGTGACGCAGTTTCTAGCATCACAGCAACATGCAAGCCATGACAGTAGGACAAGCTGACAGGTGGTAGACGAGACATTTTGGAAGACTTGATAGAAGATTGGATACTGGAGGGTAAACCAAAAGCCAAACTCACTGCCATCGAGTCTCTTCTGACTCATAATGACCCTAGAGGAAAGAATAGAACTACCCTTCTAGGCTTCCAAGATTATAACTCTTAACAGTAGCAAAAAGCCTCATCTTTCTCCTGAAGAGTGGCTGCTGGTTTTGAACTGCTAAACTTACGAATAGCAGCCCACTGTGTACCCACTACACCATCAGGGCTTCTACTAGAGGGTAAGAAAGAAGAAAAGATCTTGGAAGACTCTCAGGGTTCTAGTTTAGCCATTATATTAGTCTGGGTACTTTGGAGAAACAAATCCACAGCAACTCATGTATAAGAGAGTTTTATGTAAAGAAAGTGTGCATCACGAAAA
>NW_022111327.1:7034199-7043222 GCF_000313985.2 Echinops telfairi | reverse complement strand
TAATTTAACTGTTTATTTCTTGTATTATATATTTATCTGTATATGATTTAACAGTTCATTTCTTGTTATATATCTAATTATCTTTATAAATAAATGTATTAAATTATCAGCAATTTGGTTTTATCTCTCTAGAGAACCCTGTCTAACACAGCCATAATGGAGGTCGATGGTGTCATGTACTGCAATGATAAAGAGAGGAGACAGCACAGATTGGAGCAGGGAAATTATGGGCTTTGATTTTATACATGTGGTGCAGTGGGTCAAACAGCAGGCTGTTAAGTGAAAGGTCAGCAGTTGAAACGCACCAGTCACTCTGTGAGAGAAAGATGAAGCAGTCTAAGTCCCTTCGATTTACCGTCTCAGAAACTCTCTGAGGGGCAGTTGTGTGTGTGTAATTATTATAATTGTGGTAAAAATATACTCAACAAAACATTCTCCATTTCCATAACTTCTATCTGCATAATACAGTGCCATTCAGTATACTCTTCATGTTGTACAACCATTATTGAGATCCTTTTCCAAATTGTTCCCCCATCATTAACAAAAACTCAATGTCCCCTAAGCAGCCACTCTTCCTCCTTCACTCAGGGTAACCATTGCTTTCTTTCTTTTTCTTGATATAATATTCACAAGTCATACACGTCCATGGTTAAATCGCTGTTAAAAAAGAGCTGTATTTACATCCTCACAGTCAGTTTTAGTGCTCTCTCCATATCCTGAATTCATTATTTGCTCCCCAATTCCTCACACCTTACCCATCCGCACCCCAGTCCCAATAAACCCTTGCAGCAGTTATTATCTCTATGCATCTACTTCTTTTGTGCTTCATAAATTGAGAAACCTAACAGGAACAATCAAAAACAAACAATAACAAAGATAAAAAATTAAAAGAAAAAAAAAGACCACCAACAATATTTAAAAAGTCAGAGAAGAAATTCTGTCGTGGAACAAGTGAGAAATAATTGATACCAGAGCAAAATCAGGTTGGGCCAAGAGAGAGGTCAACTGACCAAGTATCCTATAATATCATGGTTCAAACCACCAGAATCAAGATTATAATAATCTCTGTGTGATGGTAAAGTTGTTCGAGTCCTTCAAGGGAATCTACCAAAGGCTTAATCTGACTAGATTCTCTGCAGATGGATTTTGGGTTTCCACTGTCCTCCATAGCCTTCTACAAATTGGGTGCTTACAATTTAGCTTGGAAACTTTTCACTTCATCATATTTGGATTTTGTTAGTGTCATCACTAGATCATACAGGCTGGTGTGCTTCTTCCATGCAGATTTAGTTGACTACTCACTTAGATGACTGCTTGTTTGAATTCAAGCCTTTAAAAACCCCAGATACTATTCCATCCAATTGATAGCCAGGCACTATCTACTTTCTTTACCACACTTTGCTGTAGCACCCTTATTTTCAGTGATCTCTTCATGAAGGTATCAAGCAGAGTCGTGTTATAAGAACTAACTAATCTTGGATTGGGGCTAGAATTACATGGAAACCCTGAACCTATCTGCTTGTCCACAGGTTATGAATGACTCTGGCTTACTTTGAGGGTCATATTATGACAAAACCATCACCACCAAGAAAACAAAAAATAACCCACCCACCCCCAAAAAACATTGTCAATCATACCCCTGCGGTATAAGGTGGTTGCATTGATAACATCAATATTTTTTCCAATAACATAGGATTTAAGATGCTGTTGATATGAGGAGTTTATGTGAGTAAAGTTCAACTATGAGGTGTAAACCATGAGTTGTTGCTTTGTACAGATTGGTTTCTTAATTGATTGTGCTCTGTTTACACTAGTGTGAGGATTGGTGTTTGAGGAAAATTGCCTGTATCAATTCTCACAAGTACAGATCCTAGCATAACAGATTAAAACTTGTCATATTAATGCAAGGGGAGCATTGGAGGTATTAAATATATGGTGGTCATGGGTCCCTTTTCATTAGATACCCACTAAGCCAGGGGTCCCATCCAAGATCCAATGACTGCCATTTCCACAGTCTTGGGGGTGGACATCCTTTGCTTTCTGAGGGGCAGTTATACTCTGTCCTGTAGGTTGCTATGTGTTAGGACTCCTCAACAGTGGGAATTTTTTTATTCCTCCTTTTTCCCCACCCCCCACTATGCCTCTGAAGTAGTTGGGTATATTCTAGGGAATAAAGCAACACGTTGTGTGTGTGGATACCTGAAGCTAGCAGATCCTGGCTTTCAAATCTTGGCTTTGGCACTTGTTATTGTTGTTAGGTGACAACTGAGTTGATTCCAAGTCAAAATGACACTATGTACAAAAGGAAGAAACATTGCCCAGTCTTGTGCCAACCATACAATCATCGTCACTATGCCCGATTCTGTTGCAGCACCTATGTCAATCCATCTCATGAAGGGTCTCCCTTGTTCCTATTGACCTTGAGAAGTATGATGTCCTTCTTCAGGGAGTAGTCCCTCTTCATAATATGTCCAAAGTACATGAGGTGAAGTTTTGATTCTAAGGAGCATTCTAGCTGTACTTCTTCCAAGGCAGAACTGTTCATTCTCCTAACGGTCTGTGGTATATTCACTATTCTTCACCAGCACCATAATCAAAGGCATCAATTCTTCACTTCTACTGCAGTTGTCTTTATTCCTCGCCCAGCTTTCACATGCTGATGAGATGATTGTACCTCACCCTCCCAAGTGACATCTTTGCTTTTGAGCACTTTGAAGAGGGCTTTTGCAGTAGATTGGCCCAATATAATATGCCACTTGTTTGTGGTGGTTTTGTGGCTGTGGTTTTTATGGACGTTGATTGTCGATCCAAACTTCAATATTTTCTTTGTCACTTACTAGAAATCTGGGCTTTGTCACATACCAGCTTCAGGGCCTTGGGCAAGTCTCAGGATCCTTTGAGCTCAGAATCATTCATCTATAAAATGGGGGGCACTGCATGCCTCAGAAGGGTGTTAGGTAGATTATATCAGCTAATATAATTCAAAATTATAGCACTGTATCTGATTGTGATCGTTAGGTTATTTTACCAACCTGGCCAAGAAGAACATGGGGGATTAATTAAGTCACAGTTTGATTGGAGGGCAAAGAAATAAATGGCTCTGCAAGGCCCTTCCTCCTCTCTTGCTCTCTGGTGACTGGAACAGCATGCTGCTGCTTTAGCTAGTTCTTTACCTCAACCTGTGAGCTACACTACTGGTGGGCCACACCAACCCATGAATTATGTCGCTAGAGCATAAGACTCCTTCACGACCTGCTTCACCACACTGCTGGTGTGTACCGTATATACTCTCGAGTATAAGCCGAGTTTTCCAGCACAATTTTAATGCGGTTTTGTGGTAAAATTAGGTGCCCTGGCTGATATTCGGGTCAGCTTATACTCAAGTATATATGGTACATCACTTGAGCTTGAGGCTGGTGGAGCCTGTTGCCTTGCATTGCTTGAGTTCGAGATCCCATCAGGGCCTACTTCACTAAGCTCCCAAGCTAAGGGCTGTTGCTGATCTGCCCTGCTGTTTGCTGCCTGTGGGAAGACTCTTCCTGTCTTGCCTGAGAGAAGACTCCGCTGTCTGCTTCCTTGACCTTGGACCTGACAGCCACCCCACCCCCACCCCCCACGTGTTGAAGGAATTTCTGAATTAAAGTCTGGTAGTTTGACTCTAAGCAGAAGTGCTTTGGAAGGCAGGCTTAGTGTTCTTCTTGTGGAAGGTCAGAGGCTTGAAAACTTGTCCATGAAATTTTACTCCACACACATAGGGCCAACAAGAGTCAGAATGGACTTGATGTCAATTAACAAAGCTAACGACAAAAGCTGACTAGGATATGACTTTAAAAACTCAGTGGAAATGTCAGAGTTTATGTCAAATAGATACTTCTGGGTGAAGGTAGGGGTGAAGCCCAAGCTATCAGTTAGGTTGCAGCCTGATGACACTTCCTTGAGCGTGTGGCCTTTTGTCTAAGTGAGAGACTCTGAGCAGAGCTGAGTTCTCTTTGGCTCTTCGCCTTCTGCTGAAGCTGGACCGCCCATCTGGTTTGTTAACTCCTGTTGTGTTGGCTTGCCCCTCCCAGTTGCCGTCAGCAGACTGGTAACAATGGATTCATTTACGCAACCTGAAATTCATTTACTTTTGCATCCACTAGCCTGTGGACACCTTGCTTCATCATCCTGATTCTTTGATCATCAGCTTCCACAGCTACGCAAGTCAGGAGAGGCCTGACTTGAACTGTACTGAATTTATTGACTTCTGCAACTCTGTAAGCCATTTCTTAATATGCAGATCTTTTTCTATCTACAAACACATTTGAGCATCACTGGTTTTGCTTCTCTCAAGAACCCAGCCTGACACTGCCACCAAGGAGCTCACTGCTCACTGCTCTGGCTGCCATTTGTCCTAATCTCCATTATACCACCAGTGCTACTTGCTTTTCCTAACCTGTCTGCTCCTCTATACCCAAAGCATCTCAAGGTCAAGGGACACATCAGATTCATTTCTATATCCCTAGCATTGGACACAGTCTCACTTTGTAGCACAAATGGTGAAGTGCATGATTACTAGCCAAAAGTCTGATGGTTCATAGCCACCCAGAGGCACCAGGGAAAGCAGACCTGGCCATTTGCTTCCAAGGGTTCACGGCCTTGGAAACCTGTTGGAGCCGTTCTACACTGCATCCATGAATCGGAAGCAACTTAACAGTAATCACCACCACCACCACAAAGCAGCTGGCTCAGCGCTGGGTTTGTGAGGATTCCCTGAGCTATTATTACTCGTGATCTAGGCACTTCCTCTTTGCTGAATGAACATGAGTTGGGTACTGTCTTGTTACCCTGGCTGCTGGGGGCAAAAGAGATCTGAAGAACTGGCAGAGATGACTAGGTTGCCACTCATTCAACCTAAGCCAATCCCCACCCCCCTTTCTTCTTTCCAGCCTCTCCTTGGCTACCCCTAGTGACAGTACTAACAGGCCCCATGCAGTGGCTGCAGAAAAGGGTATGGGAAGAGCAGACTTGGGGCCAAAAAACAAACAGACAAAACAAACCCACTCTCATATGACCCTCTTTAAAGGTTTTCAAAGCTGTAAGTCTCAGTGGGAGCAGAAAGCCTTATCTTTCGCCAGTGGAACAGTTGGTGGATTTGAATCTCTGATCTTGTGGTTAGTAGTCTAACTCATGCACAGTGCCCACCCGGGTCCCTGGGGCAACCCTTCTTGCATTACAAAGTCTCTGGTCCTGCCCTTCCCTGCCCTATGCTTTGCTCCACTGTACTATGTAAGGAAAGGAACACTCAGATCCAGCCAGGGAGGGTTCTCACTGCCCCTTGTCCAAGCCTCCATTTCATTATTATTCATTCTGTCCCACACAAGAATGCCGGCTGTCTGAAAGAGAGGCCATTCCGAATCCCCTCTAACACCTGGGACACCACACCCAAACCAAACTCACTGCCATCGAGTCAATTCTGACTCACAGTGACCCTATAGGACTCAGGTTTCTGAAACGGTTAATTCTTTCTGGGAGTAGAAAGCTTCATCTTTCTCCCCTGGAGCGGCTGGTGGTTTCCAACTGCTGACCTTGTGGTGAGCAGCCCAACGGGCAAGCATCAAGACACCTAGGGTTCCTTGTCATTCAAGTGACAAACTTGTAAAAAAAGGTCCTCTGGGGAAAAGTCCATGGCCTAGTAATGGCCAGCATAAAAGGTGATATGCAAAACAGTCTGATGATGTTGGGAAATACAGCCGAGTGATGGAAACACACACTTTGGGGTCTGAGATGTAATCAGTTACTTAATATGGCCCTTCTGGCCATAATCCCTTTTGTCAGGTATTGTAAATTCTAGCCTCTATGTCTATAGGTGAAATTCCATTTTGGATGGAGTTTCTATCACAGAATTAAGATGAGATGTACTCTGCGTCTTCAGAGAGGGCGTGACTCAAGTCTATGGTCTATGGTTTCTATGGTCTGTGGAAAGACAAAATCCACACCTCTATATCAAAACAAGCTATCTCAGAAGCAGGAACCCAGATAAATCCCAGGACCACAAGAAACAGAGCCACCAGTGAAACACATTTGGGATCTCTCCCTGAAGTAGCACAGGCCAACACCAGAGGCACCAGGAGCTGAGGCATGGAAACCATGGGATAGAGCCGAGACAGGCCACAGGTCAAAGCAGGGAGACCTTGAGACAGAGAAGAGGAGAAACAAGGAGGCTATGAGACTATGAGGCAGAGCAGCAAGCTGGCTTCCTAACCTATGGAGGCTGAATCCAAGAGACCACATGGCTGAGAGAAGGACTGGAAAGAGACTTGGATGCTGGCTGAGAAAGGGGCTGCTGTGGACCAATGACTGTATCCTTACTGTGGACTGATCCTGACTTCTACTCACCCGCTAATAACTTCCTTAATAAATGTTCTTAATTGTGAGTACTGTCTATGAGTTCTATGTGGCCATGTCAACACATTACGGAACCTAGCATAAAAGTAGAGTGTCATGGGAGGAACAGTGGGTATCAGAATAGGTAAAGTATGTTAGAATAGATACAGGAGGATGGCGGGTGGAGACCAAAGGGGGAACAGATAGAGCTAAGGCTTTCTACTTCCATAAAGCTTTACAGTCTTGGAAACCCACCGGGGCAGTTTCTGCCCTGCCCTATAGGGTTGCTATGAGCTGCAATTGACTCGATGGCAGTAAGATGTCATTTATCGAAGGCCAGAGAGTCCTGGGTTGGAATTCTGGCTGCCACTGTCTAGAGTGGTGCCCTTGCACAAATTATGCTTCCTCCTTAAGCTCCCCCCACTTCTGTAGTCTGGAGGGAATGTCTATATCTCAGGGTTGCTGAGTATACCAAAGAGTATCTATAAGCCCACAAGGCAGGGGGTTGGGAAGATAGTAGCTGCATTTTATCATGCTACCACAACTATTGAGAATCTTACAAAAGACTGAGAGAGGATGGGACGTCTTAAGGCAGAGGTGGTCTTTGTGAAGAGGGATTTTGAATGCAGTTTTCACTCCTTTTCCAGTGCTACTGCTGCTTTGTTACAAAGACAATCAAATACTCAATGTCTTTGAGAAATAAAGGGGATGAATAAAACTCCCCGAAAATAGATAGCACAGTCGACATGCAGATTGTATGGAAGTACACATCATTTCCCCTCTATATACGTGGATATGACCCTTGAGATAATCCCAGTGAAAAACTACAGTTTTATTTTAAAAGAAAATAGAAAGCTTAAGCACTTTCAGAAAAAAATTAAACACATAAATCTTGTGCCCCCCTTCTTGAAGAAAAATGGTGACATTTTCTGCTAGCATCGTCTCTCCCAAGAGGATAGATGCATTTCAGCTCTAAAGGTAGGGGGAGAACAAGATAATAGCTTTCTGTAAAATCAATTCCTGCCAGAAGGAAGCTTTATGAGTGTTGGAAAAGCAGCCAATTGCATCACCATCAGCAAAGACCAATCCTCAGGGGCCTCCCAAGGACCCTTGTCTTATTCTATAATCCCACCCATGAGTGTGATAAGACTGAGCAAACTAGCATCCCATTCTCCAATCTTCTTGCTACTTCCTTCAACTCATTCACTTGTTTGTGGTACCCGTTCGATCAATATCTATCTAGGGCACCATGGGTCCCAGACTTGGCTCGATGGGATCGAGTAGGGATGAAGAATCAAAAACTGTCCCTTCCCTGGAAAACTGCCCTATAGTCAGTCCACTAGTAAATGAGATGTTGTCATCAGCTGCTGGTTGTGGTACATGCTATTGAGTAGGCTCCAACTCATAGCGACCCTCTGTGTAACAGAAGAAAACAATGCCCAGTCCTGGGCCATCCTCACAATTGTAGCTTTGTCCGAGCCCCTTTGTAGCCACTGTGCAATTCTACCTCATTGAAGGTCCTCCTTATTTTTTTCTTAACCTCTACATTACAAAGCATGGTCTTCTTCTTCTTTTTTTAATCACTGTATTGGGGGCTCTTCTAGATATTACACCAATCCATAAATCAAGCAAATATCAAGCAAATGTGTATATTTGTTGCCATCATCATTTTCAAAACATTATCTTTCTACTTGAACCCTTATTATCAGCTCCTCTTTTCTCCCTCCCTCCCCCACCCTCCCACCCTCATGAATACTTGACATTTTACAAATTATTATTATTTTCATATCTTACATTGTCTGCTGTCTCCTTTCACCAACGTTTCTGTTGTTCATCCCCCTTGGTTGTGTGTGTTACACATCCATCATTGCTATTGGTTCCCCCATACTCCTCGCCCCCCCCCTCCTTATCCTCATGGTGTCGCTATTCCCATTACCTTTCCTGAAGGGTTTATCTGCCCTGGCCTCCCTGTGTGAAAGGCTCTTAACTGTACCAACCAATGTACATGCTTCGTTCTAGCAGCATTTGTGAAGTAGAACTGGGGTCATGATAGTGAAGGTGGGGGCATTAAAGAAGCAGAGGAAGGTTGTGTGTTTTGTCAGTGCTATGCTACACCCTGGATGAATCTACACTGCACCCTGGCTGAATCGTTCCTTCCGTGTGACCCTTCTGTGAAGGGATGTCCAACTCTCTATAGATGGGCTTTGGGTCTCCACTCTGACCCCTCTCCTTCACATCGATATAATTGTTTGTTTTTGATCTTCTGATACCTGATCCTATCGAAACTCATATTCAAACAGGCTGGTATGCTTCTTCCATGTGGATTTTGTTGCTTCTCTGCTAGATAGCTGCTTGTTTAACTTCTAGCCTTGAAGACCCCAGGTTCTGTATCTTTTAATAACCAGGCTCCATCAGCTTTCTTCACTTTTGCTTATGCAACCATTTTGTTGTCAGTGACAATGTTGGGAAGGTGAGTATCACATAGTGCCAGGTTATTAGAACAAAGTGTTCTTGTGTTGAGGGAAGACTTAAGTAGAGAGGCCTGCTACCTTAATACTTTAACATATATGTACATAGACCAATACCCCTATCTTTATATATTAATATAGTAACAAAACAACAGGACTGACAGTTCCGGGGGGACATGGGAGAGGGGGAGG
>NW_022111327.1:7021448-7032903 GCF_000313985.2 Echinops telfairi | reverse complement strand
TGAGAATGATGTACAAATGCGCTTTACACAATTGATGTGTGTATGGACTGCGATAACAGTTGTATGAGCCCCTAAAAAAGTGTTTAAAAAAAAAAAGCTCTTGCCTCCTAGTTCTTTCCTCTATTTTCTTTTATTTTCCTCCTGTCCCATTATCCAAAGCATGATGTTCTTAATAATGAAGGACAGCATGATAGATAATAGGAGCACCGAGGAAGGGAAGCTAGAGAGAATGACAATTGAGGTGAGTTTAGAAGCCCATGGTGGAGTTGGGCTTAGGAGCTTGAAGGAAAGGCATTCTGGGCAGAGGCATGAAAGGACCTGATGTTTGCATGGATCTACGAACAGGTGGGTGTCCACTGCAGCATTAAGGGAAGGGGCATGTGACACGAGCTGATGATGAATAGACAGGGCCGGAATTTGGTTTCAACTAACTAGATTGCTTTCCAGGGAACCCTAGTGGTGCAGTGGGTTCCACGTGGGGCTGCTAACCACAAGATCAGCAATTCAAAGCTACCAGCTGCTCTAAGGGAGAATGAGGAAGCTCTCTGCTCGCATCAATATGTACTACCTCAAAAATCCTAGGGAAGAAATCTACTCTGCTCTAGAAGGTCACTATGAGTTGGAATCAACTCGATGGCACTGGGCAGATTGCTTTACCAGATGCACTGATGAGAGACAAAGCTGGTTTGGACATTGCTACAGTGACACAGGGGTCTGTCCACTTTCCTAATATGGAGACATCTAGGGTGACTCCCAGTCTATGGCTTTAGTGACTGAGAGGAGCTGATTTAATGAAGAGATGAGTTCAGGATGCAGTAGGCAGGCAAATGAGTTATATGTGTTTCAAGGAGTTATATCTAATAGGCTGTGGATGTCGAATTTCTGAGCTTATGAGAACTGGGTGACCTACACCCAGATCTTGGGGGTGGGTAACACATGGAAGTTAGTTCAAAGCTAAGGGTGGTGGTAGATGACATTAATAAGAAACAGTCCACAAAAGAAAATGATCTAATGACCATAGTTAGAGCCTAGGAAAACGTTACAGGTAAGTCGTTGGTAGCTGGGGGAAGATCAATATGAAGACAAGATTGAAGACAAATTAAAGAGGCAGGAGAACTAGATGAGGGCTGTCCTAGAAGACGTGGGAACATCAAATTTCAAGAGGAAGAAAAGGATCAGTAATGCTAAATGCTCTGTACTTGCAACAACCAATAAACAAGGCTGCCAGTAGCCTCATATGGCTATTTAAATTTCAACCAGTGAAATAAAATGCAAAATCCAGGGTTTTGTTGTCCTGGCCACATTTCAAGTGCTCAATAACCACATGTGGCTAGTGGATACCATATTAGCTATTGCAGAGATAGAACCTTTCTATTACAGAAAGCCCTGCTCTAGAAGGATCCAGTAAAAACTCATTGCCATCGAATCGATTCCTAGCCATGGCGACCCTATAGGACAGGGCTGAACTGCCCCTTGTGACTTTCTGAGCCTGTAATGCCTTACAGGAGTGGAAAGCCACATCTTTCTCCCATTGATCAGCTGATGTTGAGATTCATACTGACGACTTTGTGGTTAACAGCCCAATGTATTATCCACTACGCCACCAGGGCATACGGTGAAGGCAAATCTTTCCACTGGGTTTGACAACATACTCATCACTGGTAATCCTTGCTATAGCAATTTCAGGAAACAGAAATGTAGCAGCTGGGTTGTGAAAGATGAAGAAAAAAATATTCCACCTGCCCAAGGCAAGGCAAGGAATTCCAGGAAAAAGCAGCAGCATATGCAAAGTCACAGAGAAATCATCAACCAAATTCCCTATATCCTTAATTCCTCCACTGAATGTCACCCTCATTCTCTTTCTCTTACCTAACCTTGCTCTTCCTTCAGGAGCCTGCTTCCTCTGTAGCCCTCTACAGTAGCGACTGAGTTTTGTCCTTGGGCCCCCATGGGACAAGCAAGTAACTTCCACTTGTTTTCTCATTTCTAGACCACTTACCATATATACTTGAGTATAAACTGACCCGAATATCAGCTGGGGCACCTAATTTTACCACAAAAAATGCATTAAAAGTTTACTGAAAACTCTGCTTATACACTAATATATACAGTATCTTCTCTTCTACCTAACCCCCACAACCATCATTAACATACTACCTGCTAATCTTATCTGTTAGTTATCTATAGAACTATGGGCCATGGACCCTCATTCCATGAAGATGTTAGCACCTGGCTCTCTCCCAAACTATTCCTGTCATATGACTTTGACCACTAATTCCATCTTGCTAGGTCACTAATTTAGAAGGGTACCAAGGAAACAGAGGTAGTTTTCTTTTCCAGATGAGCATAACAAAGTGTGAAAGAAACATTGAAATTGAAGATATATGCAAAGGACACACCCAGATGAAATTTCGAGTGTCCTGGACTTTCAATCCTCTGCAGCAATTGCATTTTGTGTTAACTTGTTTGGGCCAGGATTCCCTGTGTGACATTTGAGGCCTACTAATCTCCCAGGATGTGACCTAATATGATATAATCAACTCCATGTTGGGATCTGCTGTAAGCAGTGAAGCAGATGCAAGAAGATTAGGGTTTCCTCAGGGGTGTAGTCAACTTCCTATATAAATAGATGTTGTGGAAAAGTTTGCTTGCTTTTTGCTGGGTCTAGATCCTGCATCTGGATCATCAGCTTCCAGATCTTTGTACTTAGCCAACAGTCTGTCATATTGCCTGCTGACTCTGGAAGACATCACCAGCCTGCCATCTGACCTACCAACCTTAGATTAATTAATTAATTAATTAATTCACCTCTCCCAGCCACAAGCCTGACCTACTGACCTTGAATTCACCTGCCTCTGCAGCCTGTGGTGTTTTTGTGGATCCCGTGTTCATCAGCCCCCAAAGCTATGAAAGTCAGGAGAAGCCTCCAGCTTAACATCTGACCCATGGGCTCAAAAGTGCACTAAACTTACTTGCTTCTACAACTGTGAGAGCCATTTTCTTGACGTAAATTTCTTTCTCTCGATAAATATGCATAAGCATCACTGGCTTTGCTTCTTTATAGAACACTAACATACTCCTCTCTTCAATGATCATGTTTTCTACTGCACCTAGGCCACTCATTCTCATTTTCACACCTTAGACCTTATAATTATGAATACTGATATCTATAGTACCCACAGAATATGAAATTCAAACATACCCTCTTTTAACCACCACTTTTGTTCTCCAGTTCACTGATTGCTACACTTTTGGGGCGTTCTGCGATCCACTGATCCTACCATCTTTTTTGCTGTCTGTCGTGGTCCGTGCTTCTCTCTTTCAAGTCTATGGTCCCTGATTCCAATACTTTTTACAGATACCTTTGACTCCACTGTCTTTCTCATACGCTATCAGCCATCAGAGGTTAAAACCAAACCTCAGGGCTAGCTAAATCAGAGTCCCGCCCCGCATCGCTTGCTCCTACACAACTGAATGGAGCTAGAGGAAAAAATAACGGTACTAGCTGTTCTCACTTCAAATTTGTGATCACAAACCTTACGTGCATCCTTCAGGTTGCTAGGCAATCATCCAATACTTACTCAGTCCATTCACTCTCATTCTTTAGACTACAATTTTATATCATCTCCTTCTTAAACTCCAGCATCTCTACCCTTATCCTCACTCTCAGATGATGCCTCTGAAAGAAAACACCTAAATTCACTGCCATTGGTCAATTCTGACTCCTGGTGACCCTACAGAACAGGGTAGAACTATTCTAGTGAGTACTCTTTATGGGCCTCATTTTCCCCTGTGGAGTAGCTTATGGTTTGGAACTGCTGGTCTTTCAGATCACAGCCCGATGCATAACCACTACATTACCAGGGCTCCTTTAGCCATCATATTAGGGACAAACAAATCAAATATCTGACCAGTATGGCCTGTGAGTGATATCATAAATATTCAAATGGCCCTTGGCAGAAAAAATATTCCCCATAAATATTCTAATACATCATCTCTCCCTCACCTATGTTATCTCTCCTGACCTCTTCAATGCTCCTCTTCGCTCACGAGCTCCAGCCACATTGGCCTACTTGCTGTTGCTAGAATACTCTACAAGTTGCCTTTCTCAGTGCCTTGGCACTTGCTGCTTCCTCTGCTTGGCATGCTCGTCCCCAGATTCCAACGGCTTGTTTGCTCACTGGCAAACTTTTAGCTCAAGCTTTCCCTTTAAGAAAGGCCCTCTCCATCATCAGAACAAAAAATCTTACCATAGTGAATGATGGGGGGAGTGCGGAGTGGAGACCCAAAGCCCATTAGTAGGCCACTGGAGATCCCCTTGCAGAGGGGTCTCGGGGAGGAGATGAGCCAGGGTGCGATGTAACAACGATGAGAAATACAACTTTCCTCTAGTTCCTAAAGGTTTCCTCCCCGCTCCCACTACCATGACTCGAATTCTATCTTGCAAGTCTGGCTAGACCAGAGGAGGTACACTGGTACAGATAGGAACTGAAAATACAGGGAATCCAGGACGGATGAGCCCTATAGGACCAGTGGTGTGAGTGGCAAAACAGGGAGGGTAAAGGGAGAATGGGTAGGAAAGAGGGAACCGATTACATGGAACTGTGTGTGACCTCCTCCCTGGGGGACAGACAACCGAAAAGTGGGTGAAGGGAGATGTCGGACAGGGCAAGATATGACAAAATACCCATTTATAAACTATCAAGGGCTCATGCGGGAGGGGGGAGCGGGGAGGGAGGGGAAAAATCAGGACCTAATGTCGGGGGTTTAAGTGGAGAGAAAATGTTTTGAGAAACAATGTACAAATGCGCTTTACACAATCGATGTGTGTATGGATTGTGATAACAGTTGTATGAGCCCCTAATAAAATGTTAAAAAAAAGAAGAAGAAAAAAGAAAAAGAAAGGCCCTCTCATTGGAAACCGCAGCCTTCTCCATCTACCCAACACCACGACCCACCTTAAAATAATAAAACACCTTCTGCCTTCAAGTTGATTCCAACTCCTGGCAACTCCATGTGTCTCCAGACCAGCACTGTTCCAGAGAATTTCTGTGGCTGGAACCATTAGGGAAAGGGATTGCCAAGCCTTTCTTCTGGGGTACTCTTGGGTGGCTGCTAGTTCACCTTTAGGCTAACAGTCAAGTGAAAATTGTTCATGCCACCCAGGGACCCTTACTATCTCCTTAACCCCAGTTTATTTGCCAAAGTCCAAAATATTGCAACAACATCATGGAATCTTTCATTACACGAAAACATCAAACAAGAAGCTATTTTTCTCAAGATCTCCTCCATCTTCGGAAGGCAATGTTTCCATCTACCCCCAAAGAATTCTGTACTCTTTGATTTACACTATGTAAAAATTGGCAGTTTTAGCATTCTTGAGGGACACAAATCATGTTCCTTTTTTGTGATTGTTAAGTTTTTGGTGTCAACATGGCTCCCATCGGAGCATGTAGGCAGAGTTTAGCCTGTCAACCAGGTGGCCTCTTCCTCTTTCTTCCTGGAGGCAGGCCATACACTCTCTCCTTTCACATTCCTGTTCACTGAGACCTGCGAGAGCCCTGGAGATGCTTCTACTACCACTAGATCCACAAGACTTTGCAACCATTGGCTTGTGAGCTTCCTGCATTTTGCATCTGTGCATGTGCTGCATGAATCTGAAGAGGGATTTTTGGACTAGTACTGGCATTATGGGCTAATATAAGCTTTATGGACTTGATTTAGACCGGACTAGATGTGTTCTCAATATGCAACTGCTCTTTGATATAAAACTCTCTCTTACACACGTATGAGTGTCTCTGGATTGGTTTCTCTAGTCAACCCAATCTAACACAGTTTTCAATATTCTTTGAGTTTGGGGAATAAAAAAAGAAATCTGATGGGACACCATCAGAGATTTTGGGTGGATGGGGGAAGGTTTCCCAATGAGAGACTAATGGAGCATAGTCCTTGCTACCCTCCCTCGAAGACTGGGCAGGTTCCTTGTTGTGATGGACAAAAATATCCTTGCTGCAGTCTGGCTACACCAGAGGAGGTACACTGGTACAGATAGGAACAGAAAATACAGGGAATCCAGGGCGGATGAGCCCTACAGGACCAGTGGTGTGAGTGGCAAAACAGGGAGGGTAGAGGGAGAGTGGGTAGGAAAGAGGGAGCCGATTACAAGGATCTATATGTGACCTCCTCCCTGGGGGACGGACAACAGAAAAGTGGGTGAAGGGAGACGTCGGACAGGGCAAGATATGACAAAATAACAATTTATAAACTATCAAGGGCTCATGAGGGAGGGGGGAGTGGGGAGGGAGGGGAAAAATGAGGAGCTAATGCGCTAATGCCGGGGGTTTAACTGGAGAGGAAATGTTTTGAGAATGATGAGGGCAATGAATATACAAATGTGCTTTACACAATTGATGTGTGTATGGATTGTGATAAGAGTTGTACGAGCCCCTAATAAAATGATTTTTAAAAATATATCCTTGCTGTAACTTTTCTGCCTATTTTCTCATCGGCACGGTTTTCAATTTCCAACTTCTTCATAGTCAGTCTTTGTGATTGTACTGTATCCTTGGAGGAAAGCTATCCCTTTGGGATCCCAACAGAGAGTCATCATGACCCTTGGAATTGACCCCTCTGCCTTGTCCAGCAGATCCACTGCTGGGATGCCACTGTTTTGACTGGGCTTGTTTTTGGACAGCAATTCTAACAAGACTAAGACACGTCTTACTCTAAGAACTTGACTGTACCCATCCATTGGATGCAGCAACCTGCTTCTCCACATTTTATTTGGATTGAAGCTGTGCACGAATGAAAGGGAACCCTATTAGCCATCCTTTTGGATTGACCGTTATATTTCCATGACACTTAGCATCCCCTGACTTGCAGTATATTTTATTCATTGATTTACTCTCGAGGAAGGGTATTGATCTGTTTATCTGTTTTGTACGGTTTAAGCCCCAGCAACTACAACAGTGCATGACACAAATTAGGGGCTCAATAAAGATTGGTTTGAAACGATGACAAATCCAGTGAAGAGCTCTGTCTGTTCAGAACTGTATATGGTTCCGTATCACTAAACCATCATGTGAGAAAGAAAAAATGGCAGGAGCTGTGGAAAAGGGAAAATTCATGAAGAATTTAGTTGCTCAAAATCACACACACACACACACACACACACACACACACACACACACAGGTTTACTGGTTGGATAAAGGCTAGTGGCACCCCCAAGACTATGGCCCTTCATTATCCTTCAGGTTTGAAACTAAACCGACCGCCTGACTCCATATTCAGCCAAGCAATAGACAGGTGAGTAGCCATCTAAGGAAAAACTCCTGGCCTCTCCCTGTCAGAAGGAAAGAAGAGTAATGAAAATCGAAAAAAAAACATATGGACACAATTAATCCAATGGACTAATGGACCACTGGAATATCAATTTCCACAACCTTGAGACCAGAAGAACTAGATGGTGCCCAGCTGCCACTACCAACTGCTCTGAAAGGGATTATTATATTAGAAGAGTGGTTATCAACCTTCCTCATGCCATGACCCTTTAATACAGTTGCTCATGTTGTGGTGATCCGCAATCATAAAATTATTTTCATTGTTACTTCATAACTGTAATTTTGCTACTGTTATGAATCAGACAACCCCAGTGAAAGGGTTGTTCAACCCCCAAAGGGGTCATGACCCACAGTTTGAGAACCACTGCATTAGAAGGTCCTGGATAAAGTGGGAGAAAAAGGTGGAAGAAAACCAAAGTCCTGAAAGACTAGGCGCATAAGAATTGTGGGACCTCTGAGTCAGTGGCCCTTAGTCACCCTTCTGGTCTAGGAATGAACTCACCCGTGTGGCTCAATTTTGAGCCAAACGATTGACAGCTTTATAAAGGGAACAGTAGCATTATAATGAGGTCCACACATCTCAAAATCATCATTAACTTAAGGTCAAAAGGGCAAAATTTAGAAGGGTTAGGAAAGGTGGAGGAATGGAAATAGAAAACACAGGGCAGAAGTGGTACACGTGGGGTCATACTGAGAGGACTGTAAGCAAGAGGAAACAAAGGGTGTATGAATCACTGAATGGAAAAATGATGACCAACTCTTCTGTAAACCATAACTTAATTCACACTTTTTAAAAAAAATGGAAAAATAAAAAAGAATTGTTTGCTATATTAGATGTTTTGGGTTTTTATTCTAAGAGCAATGCAAAACGTATATTTCCTTGGGGCAGTGCTCATTATTGGGCTGTAGCCCAGTGCTTCTCACACTTTCCTGAGCATTCTAATCATCTTGGGACCTTAGTAAAACATAGTTTCCAATAGAGTAGGTTTGGGAGGAATACCTGAGGTTCTGCATTTCTAACTAGATCCCAGGTGATTTGGGGACTGCTGTCCCAGAAACCATCCTTTTGAAATGAGAGGTAGTGAGACCAGGAAGGAGGCTGTTACAATAGATCAAGTAAGGGATGGCCTGATCTAAACCAAAGTGAGAGTTGTTATTGGCAGATGCTCTTGAGTTGTCTCCAACTCCTGGAGCTCCTAGCGCCCCTACGTGCAACCGAACAAAACAGTGCGCAGCCCTGGGACATCCTCATGACAACTGGCTATGCTTGAGCCCATTGCTGCAGCCACTGTGCCAATCCACTTCGTTGACCATCTTCTCTATTTTGCTGACTCTTTACCAAGCACGGCATTCTTCTCCAGGGGCTAGTCTCTCCTGATAGCATGGCCAAAGTACATCAGGCAAAGTGTCACCAGCCTCGCTTCTAGGGACTGTTCTAGCTATCAATCCTCCGAGATAGATGTGCTTGTTCTTCTGGCAGTCCATAGTATTTTCAATATTCATCGTCAGCATTATAAATCAAATGCCTTCATTCTTCTCTGGTCTTTCTTCAGTGCCCAACTTGCACATACATATAAATTTCAACTCACTGACCTGTCGGTTAGCAACCAAGCACTCCAACCACTGTGCCAACAGGGCTCCTCTAAAGTGGGGGTTCATGTGAGGTATGATCTGGAGGTCAAGTTGAAGGGTTTGGGCCACCAGTTGGATGTAAAGGATAAGGACCATTGAAGGGTTCAGGATGAGCTTCAGATTTCTGGCTTGCTAATGGGTGGGGAAGGGCACCACTCTGAGGTGGAAAACATTGAACCAGGAGATTTGGACACAAGAAAGAAAACAACAGGTTGAGTTCCTGACACGATGCCAATGCCATTGGCATTGTGGTTATTGTTGTGGTCGTTAACTGCCCTTGAGACTCAGGGTGGAACAAAATACTGGGATCTGGAGGGTTTTACCTGCCTGCTTTCGGGAAGGCCTCTCTTCCTAGTGCGTCTCACTCCAGAAGCTCTGCTGAAACTTGTCCCACCTCCCAGCAACAAATCAGCCGCAATGGACAGATGGATAGTGACTGTGGATGAGGGACCTTGCCTAGGAATCAAATCCAGGCCGTTCACTGGATGAAAGATGAGAATTCCACCCACTTCTCAGCCACCAACACACTCCTCTCGATCTTGGGTGTTCTCTAAATGAGATGCCTCCGTCTCTGGCTTGTGCAAGCCTCAGTTGCCCTGAAGATTTCTCTCTGCAAGCCACAACACCCACCCACTCTGACCCACCCCGCCCATGATGATCATGGGTATTGGATTTGCCATTGTTGGTCACTGAGTGGAGGGCTCAAGTCAGGGTCCTCTTTATCCAGGTAGTTTCCCAAGTGAATCACATACTATGGTCTGTTGATTGCAAAAGGAAGGAGAAGTTGGGTATTTGCATGGGAGGGTTCAATCTTAATGGTCTTCTATCCTGAGGTGTTAGAGAGCCTGTCTTAGTGCCTAATGGGGTCTGTCTGGCCACCCAGTTTGTGGCAAAGGTAACTTAAAAAGGTTTATCTTCATATCTGAGGATCAGGGTTCTACCAAAAAGGTGAACCTAGTCTGAGCCGCTGCTCTTACCAAGTTGTCGTATGGCCTTCTGGCCAAATCAAAATATCTTTAAACATCAGTGAGTCTCTTGCTTAGAAAATCCCAGGACCTCTCTGCCTTGCAGGAGCACTGCAGGCATACAAAACCTCAAGGCATATGAGGATAGTCTGAGGAAACGTGTTCATTTAAACACACATCACTGTAGTTTGAGTATTTCTTGTGATTCCTATGACCTGGATCTCTGGTGAGTTTTGGAAATCGATTTTAAATGACCTCACTTTCAGGCAATCATGGTTTGTTCAAACTTCAAACGTCACAAACTTAACCAAATGGTCCTGATCACATGGAGGGTTTTCTAGAATGCAGACTGCTGGACCACATCCCTAGACTTCCCAATTCAGTAGGTCTAGGGAGGAGCTCAATAATTTACACTTTGGATCGTTCCCAGGTGGTGTCGATGCTGCTGGTCCATGGAGCACACAGAGCAAACCGCAGTCCGAGGGAACTTCTAGGAATGAGTTGCTGGGTGGTGCCAATGGTTTAACACTGCTGCTGGCCAAAGGTTAAAGGTTCAAGTTCACCTCAAGATCCCTTGGAATAAAGAACCAGCCTACCAATATTTACTTCTGAGCTATCAGCCATTGAAAATGCTCTGGACTCTGAAAGTGATTGGGGTTAAGATGACCCAACTCTTCTTGACTATCATGAAAGCACTGAATTGAATGGGAGGGGAATTCCATGTCAAGTAAACTGTGGCAAAAGAAACTGTTGTGGAGGCACAGTTACTCTCTGACACACGTGGGATTGCCGGAAGTTGCCATCAGCTCCATCACAACTGGTCCTGGTGGGACATTTGGGAAAATGGCAGATTCCGAGGCTGTGTTGCACACTCCTGAATCTAGGCTGTCTGGGTGAGCCCTAGAATCTCCGAATTTCCAGCCAACTCTGGCTCTCTGGTGATTCAGCAGCAGCCCTCCTTGGACCAGGTTGCTCATCTATACCCATCCCCTCACAACCCAAACCAAACTCGCTGCCATCCAGTTGATTCCAGCTCATAGCCATGCTAGAGGATCAAGCAGAACTGGCCCCCTGTGGATTTCTGAGGTTCGAAATCATCCCTCCTCCTCTCACTGCCATCCAGTTGATACTGACTCACAGTGACCCTATAGGACAGGGTAGAACTGCCCCTGGGAGGTTCCTAGATTGTCATACTTTTCAGTTGCAGAAAGTCTCGTCTTTTTCCTGTGGAGCAGGTGGTCGTTTCAAAGGCTAACCTTGCAGTTAGCAGCTCAGCGTGTAAGCACTATGCCATGCCTCAGCTTTCTCCCATGGAGCAGCTGATGGTTTTGAGCTGCTAGGTTTGTGGTTAGCAGCCTAACTGATACCCATGATGCCAGCATGACTCCATTTTCATCCTTTCCTTTACTCCAAAAGAAACATGGCCTTCAGAGGAGGCACAAATTGACAGATGGGATATACTGAAGATAAAACACCTGTGTACATGGAAAGAATTCACCAAGAGAGTAATAAGAGAG
>NW_022111327.1:6988554-7018299 GCF_000313985.2 Echinops telfairi | reverse complement strand
AGTGGAGAGAAAATTTTTGAGAATGATGTACAAATGCACTTTACACAATTGATGTGTGTATGGATTGCGATAACAGTTGTATGAGCCCCTAATAAAAGGTTTTAAAAAAAAAGAAACATGGCCTTAGGGGGAGCCATAGAACTACAAGACATACCAGAGGGCTGAGAAAGACTACAAACAAACGGACCAAACATCTGCTCAGGTGTGAGGGGAAGTATCTCCTGGATGCTGATAAAATTAAGGCAGGACATAGTCCATTTACTGATCTGCCCTCACAAAGCCTTGCTGAGCCCCACTCCCTCTTGAGCAGAGACCATTGCAATCCGATTCTGAAACGGATAGGCTTCTTGCTCAGGCTTCAGCCCGTGACCAATTTGACAAGTTCCCTAGCTACTCTCGTACCCACTAGCTTCCCAAGAGCCTTCAGGATTTATTTGTTCATTCTCCTTGATCCGGAAGCCCTCTTCTCACCTGTAAAGTGGAACTGGAAAGTCAGTGGATAGGAGAATTTCACCATATCCTAAGGCTAGTTATACTGGCTGGGAAATGAGGGGAGCATGGGCCCCAGAGGCCAAGATGGACTCAGAAGTCAGTAGGAACTTGGGACAAGTCTTCTAGCTGTCACCCACCAAAGTGCTGTGGCTTTAACTGTTCCCATGATTTAGGACAGGAGCTGAATTCCAATTCTCCTCCTCCAGAAGTGGCTCACTCACCTAACACTAGTGGGGTTCATAGACATCATATTCCTGAAACATCCCCCAAAGACATATGAATTGCCTCTACTTCAAAACCAATCTTATCTGCCTGTCTATGTCAAGTGGAGATGGCCACTGGTCACCATTCCCAAATCTGAAACTAGAGCGCCCTCTAGTGAGATAGGAAGGTACTTGTAAGCTTCCCAGGTGTCCGCAGAGACTAATGTACCCTTTCTCAGAACACCATTTTCAATGCATAAAAGGCACAGGTTCACAAAGGAAGCCACTTGTATGAAAATATGGTTATCAAAAGAGTTCAGCCTATTTGCAATAAGATGATTACATGCTTCACTATTAATGCATCTAGTAATATGATGTGGCACCAGGTCTAATAACAATCATAATTTCAAAGCAGCGAGACACAAAAACTGTGTCCTGAGATGTCTGCAACTGCTGAAACATGATATTAAGCCATCTGTGACTGTTAGTAACGATCAAGATGCAGGTGTAGCTAATACTGGTGATTGTTGGCCTACATTCATATGCAACATGTCAGGGAGAGGCTAGTGAAAATAAAGATGTGGGGCTTTTTCCCCATCCAAGTTAATAAATGAAGAATTAATGCATTTCAATGAATGAGCTGGAGAAAAATAATGAAAGTATCAGGGACTGTTATAAGAACAAACAAATCTGCCTTGGAAGAAGTACAGGCAGAATGCTCCTTAAAAGTGAGAATGGTGCCCCTCAGGACCATTATTGCAAGTAGCCATACCAACAGGGTAAGGGGAGATAGGGGGAACTGATCACAGTGATCTACCTATAACCCCTCCCGGACAACAGAAAAGTGGGTGAAGGGAGACATCAGTCAGTGAAACAATAGTAATAATTTATAAATCATCAAGGGTTCATGAGGGAAGGAGAGTGGGGAGGGTGGGGAAAAATGAGGAGCTGATATCAAGGGCTCAAGTAGAAAGAAAATGCTTTGAAAATGATAATGGCAACAATTGTACAAACGTGCTTGACACAGTGGATTGATGGACAGATGGATGGATGGATGGATGGATGGATGGATGGATGGATGGATGGATTTTGATAAGAATTGCACAAGCCCCCAATAAAATGATTTTTAAAAGAAAAAAAAGGGAGGATGGTGAGACTTCACCTCCCGTGCTTTAGCCATATTATCAGGAGGGACAAGTCCCGGAGAAAGACGTCATGCCTGGTGGAGTAGAACACTCCAATGGCACACTTACTGTCTTCCAGTTGATTCCAAGTCATAGTGACCATGTAGGACAGAGTAGAGGTGTGTGTCCCTGTGGGTTTCTAAGCCTCATCTTTCTCCTACAGAGCAGCTGGTCGTTTTGCACTGCTGACCATTGGGTTAGCAGGTCAATGCGTACCTCACTACATCACCAGGGCACTCTGGTAAAGTAGAAGGGAAGTGCCACAGAAGAAGACCCTCAAGGAGAAGGACAGGCAGTGACTGCAACAATGATCTCAAGCACAACCAAAATTGTGAGGCCAGCACAAGACTGGGCAGTGTTTTGGTCTCTTGTACCGAAGGTCACTATGAATCAGAACTGACTCGATAGCACCTGAGAAGAAGAAATGAATGAATTCCTTCAATCCTATTTGTAGGCCCCAAGTAAAGAACCCCTACCTAGTCAAAGAACTATCATGAACCAATGTAAAAGCAAACAAACCAACATAGAGATGGAGAAAGGATGGTTGTTCTCAGAGACCTTGAGTTGCTGTCAGCAGCCTGCAGGCCAGGACCAAGTTGTGGGCCTAGAGCTATGTATGAAGTTCTGCTACACCCAGCTCTGACTTCTCTCCAAATTTAGTGGGATCATTAGGACCTCTGGAAACCTACACCTACCACCAACAAATCCTTCTGAAGCTGTCTGCATGTTACCACCTCCTTGCCCGAATGAGACCTTGCACTCTACGGAGGACACTGCTTCCCCCTGCTGACTGTCTGGGGGCATAGTGGTTATATATTGGGGTGCTAACTGCAAGGTTGGCAGTTCGAAACCTCCAAACATTCCACAGGAGAAAGAAGGGGTTTACTACCCCTGTAAAGAGTTACACTCTTGGAAACCCACAGGGGCAGGTCTAAACCTGTACTATAGGGTCGCTTGGTTTAATCCTTCAGTAGGAAAGGTGTCCTAGTTACCCTAACTCACTGCCATCAGGTCATTCCTGCCCCATAGCGACCCCCTGTGGGTTTCCCAGGCTGTAACTGTTCACAGGAGCAGAAAGTCCACTTTTTCTCACAGAGCTGCTAGTAGTTCTGAGCTGTTTACCACGGGGATTGCAACCCAATTTATAACAACTACACCACCAGGGCTCGAACGCCATGTTGGGCTGGTAACCAAAAACACCACCAGACATTCCTTGGGACAAAGATAAGGCTTTCTGCTCATATAAAAAGTTACTGTCTCAGAAATTCACAGGGGGCAGTTATACCCTGTCCTATAATATCATTACAAGTCCAAATTGACTTGATGGCAGTAACTAGTTTTTTTGCGGATCCCTCCAGTTAGAAGCTCTGGTGGTATAGTGGGTTGCCAGTTAAGCTGCTAACCATGAGGTTAGCAGTTTGACTCCACCAGATGTTCCATGGGAGAAAAGTGAGGTTATCTCTAATCATCAGTCTCAGAATCCTATAGGGTCACTAATGAGTCAGAATTGATCCACTTGGATCCCAATAGCAAGGTATCTTTGGGCTACAAACCACAAGCTCAGTGATTCAAACCTACTAGCTGGTTCAAGGGCAAATGGTGTCTGCTCTGATTAGTCTTAGAAACCCTGTGGAACAATTCTACCCTACCCTCCAGTGTGGCTCTGAGTCAGAATCCACTGGACAACATTAGGTGCTCTATCTGTACAGCACTAGCTTTGCCTGTCTGTTTGTCCTACTGTGGTTGATTACCTGTTACTATCAGGTAGGAAGCTATACCACTGGTATTTCAAATACCAGCAGGGTCATCCATAGACCAGGTTTCAGCAGAGTTTCTAGACTAGGATGGGCTAGAACAGTAGTTCTCAACCTGTGGGTCGTAACCCCTTTGGGGGTTGAATGACCCCTTTCACAGGGGTCGCACGATTCATAACAGTAGCAAAATTACATTTATGAATTAGCAACGAAAATCATTTTATGGTTGGGGGGGTCACCACAACATGAGGAACTGTATTAAAGGGTTGCGGCATTAGGAAGGTTGAGAACCACTGGGCTAGAGAGAGAGGCCTATTGATTAACTTCTAAAATTATATCCACAGAAACTATGCTTCACACCAGAATATTGTCCAATATACTGCTATAAGATGAACATTGTACACAATGGTCATAACAATGACTCAAGTACACTAATTATTATGAAGATAGTTCATGATAGGGCTATTTTTCATTTTGCTGTGCATGGAGTTGCTATGAATCAGAGCTGACTGAATACCTTACAGCAATTCCTAGAGAAAACTTTTAATTTTTTTCTGGGGGGTGGGCTTTGGGAAGAAATATAGAATATTCTCCTAGCCCAGTATTGCACAAAGTGAGCGATACTGCTCCTCCTGGGAGGTACTAGAATAATCTGGGGAGGGAGAAGGGCAGCAAAAGCAGATACCTACACTTTAACCTGAATGAGGGGCTATATAGTACAGAAGCTTTTCATTGTCAGGGAGATGCTGCCTTTTTTTAACCCTGAAAAGGGGGCATAGGCCAAATACCTCTGAGAAGCTATGCTCTAGCCCTTCATTATTGCTTCCAAATGGTCACATTTTGCCCCCTTCTCTATCTTTCAAGACTCAGTGTCTCCTCCTTGCCACTGCCACCCATTGTCCACTATCAGATTCATACCAGATCAGTATCCTCTGGCTTCCGCTCTTTATTTTCCCACCTTTCTCTGGGTGATTTCAACATCCATGTGTGTGAACTTTGGAGCATCTTCACTTCCTGGCTTCCTGAACACTCTTACCTTGGTCTGCACATCTACTCCACCTCACTCCCCACATGCTGGCTTCTGTCATTTATCTAAGCTGCCATACCTCATAAACATGTGGCCACCCCTTCCCTGCGTTTCACCTTTCATATCCTCATTCCTGCTGTGCAGGAGCTCAAAGCCTTCCTCCTGACCTCTGATCCCTCTCACTCTCTGCCCCCTTTGGGTTTCCCCCTGGTTCCTCAGCTCTCGCCTAGCCTCATTTCCTTCTGTACCAGCTGAAAGCCATGACCAATCATTTGAACCCTCAACTTCCTCACGGGGAGAAGGACCAAGTCATCCTGCTCACCGCACACTACTTCGACTCCCCTACCCCGCCCCACCAACAAAGGCTGAAGACCCACTGAAGGGATTGCTTGGAGCCTGAGAAACTGTGCAGACCCCATTTTCAGAGGTGGTAGAGTCACGGCAAATTTGCAAGCCCCAACCATACGAATCATAGTAGATAACCCAATCCCCACAAAGCAACTGAACTATTGCACTATTGCGAGAACATTACATGGCGTGCTCTTTCTAATCCAATCAGCAAATGTGAATGCTGACTCATGGCGACCCCAGTGGGTCAGAGTAGAACTGCCCTCTCCCGGGTTTTCAGCAGCTGGTTTTGGGTGAAGTCGATGGCCAGCCCTTTCTTCCACGGTGGGCGTGAGCCACCAACCTTCTGATTCACCACTCAGTGAGTGAACTGTTGGCATCCCCTTTCTGATTTTATCAGATAAGAAAGCCAAAGCCCAGAGAAGTTAAGGAGCTTGGCCAAAATGGCACAGCTGGTAAGAGAGGAAAGCAGGTCAGCTAGCTTCATCCTGGGCTGCAGGCACTGTGGATGGTGCACATCTGAGCGGCTTCCCTTCCTCTCCCCTTTCCGCTTCTCAGGGCCTCTGACTCAGTGGGAGGCACGATGAAACCTGCTCTGTAGGAGCAGAGAAGCCCTACTGTGGAGGCTCTGCTCATGACAGAGTGGCACTCGGATTCCCATTCTGTGTGTGACCCACCCTTGACAGAAATGGAGGCGGAGGGAAACGTGCGGCCCAAAGAACCAAACTGTCCTGCATTTGAAATGCCCCTTACCTGTTAGCTCTCCCCTGCCCTCGACCCTACTTACCAAGTGCCAACCTCCATGAGATTTCATCCAACTGAGCACTGGGATCTCAACCCACCAACCAAACCTACTGCCACTGAGTCGATTCTGACATATAATGGCCCCACATAGGGTTTCTGAGGCCATCAATCTTTATGGGAGCAGGTAGCCACCCCCATTTCTCTCCTGTGGTGAGGCTACTGGTTAGCAGTCCAGTGTTTATCCAACAGTGCTACCAGGAATCCTTAAAACCCAAACTAAACTCCCAGACGTGGAGCTGATTCTGACTCACGGCAACTCTATAGGCGGAGTAGAACTCCCCCTGTGATTTCCGAAGGCGTGAAATCTTTACAGGAGCAGAAAGCCTTCTCTTTCTCCCCAGGAGTAGCTGGTGGGTTTGAACTGTCAACTTTGAGGCTACCAGCACACTGCAAAGCTCATGCCACCAGGGCTCCTTCCAGGCTTTCTTAACTCACTGCCATTGAGGCAATTCTGACTCAGACTAAGTCTACAGGACAGAATCAAACTGCCCCTGTGGGTTTCTGAGGCTGCAAATCTTTGCGGGAGCAGAGAGCCCTATTATCTTTCTCCCACAGAGGGGCTGTCGGATTCTAACTGCTGCCTTCATGGCTAGCAAGCCAACGTGTATTCCATTATGCCATCAGGACCCCTTAAACACCTCAGATTCAAGTAAAATTTTCTTCCTCCCTCAAGCATGCCCCTCCTTTCTCTGTACTCATTCTCTGAGTGGTGCCAGTCAACACTGGGGCTTTCTAGACGTCTCCCTAACTCCTTAGACAAGAGAGCTTTCCATCTTCTCAATTGGCTGGCTTTATGTCCTGAATAAAGAACCCCGGTGGCATAGTTGTTATGCATTGGGCTGCTAACTGCAAGGTTAGCAGTTCAAAACCACCACCTGCTCCGTGGGAGGCAGATGGGGTTTTCTACTCCCATAAAGTATTACTGTCTCGGAAACACATGAGGGCAGTTCTACTCTGTCCTATAGGGTCGCTATGTATTGGCCATCAGCTCCATGGCCATGAGTTTGGTTTTTTGTTTTTGTTTTTTTTTGAGCTCCTGAGATGATGAAAAGAAACCACTACTGCCACCTAGTGGTCAAATAGGTAAACAGCTAGGGCAGTTGCTCAAGACTAGAACCTTAGCAGAAATGTGCCTTAGAGTGCCTAGGGAAGTCAGAGATGGCTCCAGAGAGGATGTAATAACCTTATGCCAGCTTATAAAAGAGATCATGGAGTCTGCCAGGCTGCAGGTATAGAATCTAGTGTGTGCATGGCAGGGAAAGGGTCAGATCTGCCAGCAGAATGGAGACTGGAGTCTAAGTGATGGGAAATGAGAACAGAGAGCTAGGAAAGGGTCAGATGATAAATGGCTTTGAATTACATGTAAAAGAGATCGGTCTTCGTGTTACCCTACATGGCCTTTTTAAACAGTGGAGCAGTACCTCTCTCAGGAGCCCTGGTGACAAAATGGGTTACTTAAGAAGCTGATAACTGCACAGTCAGCAGTTCAAAACCACCAGACACTCCTCAGGAGAAGTAAGAGGCTTTTAACTCCTGTAAAGTGTTACCATTTCAGAAACACAAAGGGCAGTTCCTACTCTGTCCTATAAGGTTGCTTTGAGTCAGAATCGACTTGCTGGGAGTGAGTTTGTGGTTTTGAGTGGGTGACAGGCACTTCGGGCTGCTAGCCACCGGGTCAGTAGTTCAAAACCACAGCTGGTCTATGGGCCCAAATGTGGCTGTATCCTCCCAGAGAGATTCACAGCAGTTCTACTCTGACACATATCAAATCGCTGTGAATCTGGGTGGACTTGACAGCGCCCCCCCCCCCACTGCCCCCAACGCACAACAGCAGCAACATGAACTAAGGACACTAAGAGAGAGGTCACGTAGGCCTTGTACTTCCTAGGTGGCTGGTACTTCACTTATACCCAGAAGCTACCAACTGGTGGAATGAGAAGAGATTGGGTCCATCTTGAAAGACGATGATCACAATCCTTCTGAATCCAAAGCAGTCCCTCCCATGGGGGGGGAGTATGTGTGCATGTGAGGCTGTAGTGCCTGCTGCTGCAGCTGTAACACGAAAGGCACACGGCCGTTTAACAGCGCTTTGTTGTCTACATTCATGACCAAAGGGATGACTAGATTGCTCACAAAGGGGATTTTGTGAACACCGAAACCTTTACTTCTGTGGGAAATGGCTTATGAATGTTGCCGCCTGATGGCCAAGTGCTTCTAAATTAAAAAAAACATAGAGTATTAAATGAACTCATTCATTAAAGACCTTCTCTAGATACACAGGATAAGCAAAGAGGGCTTTGTAATTCCAGCTTGGTACTTCAGGTGAGAGCTTTTCAAATTACATGGGTCACTGGAGCCACCTGCTTTACTAAATGCAAGGGTTCATCATGGCTCCACGGCAACGCCGTCATTGTTTCAAAAGGAGGAGGGCACTGCAGAGACTAGTGCTCAGATTACTGGCATCTTCCAAGTGAGAGAAGGGCCTTCCTAGCAGAAGTCCCAGCGTTTTCAAAGGTCAGTCGGCATGTCCTTCGCAGGGTATACTCAGGAAGCTGCACCGGAGCAGGAAGCACAAGTAAGGGAGTGGGAAGAGAGGAGGCTTGCGATGGGGTAGGCCCATGACATAGACTCTTTTGTGCACTGAGGACAATAAGAAGCCACTGAAAGGTCTCTAAACCCAGAATTGGTTAAGATTATCTTGAAAAAGCCCTGATGGGGCTTTAACTCAATGCTCCACTGCAAATTGAAAAGTGAATAGAGGTTTGAACCCACCAGCCTCCCCTCCACAGAAAGATGTGGCAGCCTGCTTGTCAAGACTTACAGTCTTAAAGGGAAGGGCAGGGGGGAGGCACAGTTCTGCCCTGTCCTTGGTGGCTCAAGGTGTAAGCACTTGATGGCCAGCTAAGCACTGTTTTGAGTTGACTGGAGAGCAATGAATAACAACAGGTTGATCCCACCAAAAACCCAATTCACTGACATGGAGTCGAATCCAACTCCTAACAACCCTGTATGACAGAGGGGAACCACCCCTTGTGGGTTTTCCGAGGCTGGGACTCTTTATGGGAGTACAAAGCTGGTGGTTTCAAACTGCTGACCTTGTGGTGAGCAGCCCAACCTGGAATGCACTATGCCACTATTAACCTCCCAACAGGTTAACAGAGCCCTCTGTATCTGACCCATGCCTGCCCCTTGGGCCTGGTTTTACTCCATTCACCTCCCACCCCCGCCCCCAGCACTGTTTCTTTGTTTCTTCACCTTCCTCAATCTTATACCTGCCTAGTAAACGCCTTCAGATCACCATGTGAAGACCACTTTCCCACCGGTTATCTTGTTCTGGTATCACCTTTCCTCAAACCATGCTCCTTTTCCTTCAGAGGCCGTATCTCCCTTAGAACTACACATTCTGCTGTGCTGATTACTTAATAGGCTGGCAGTTCGATGAGATGACAGAGGAGGTCTAATGTTTTGCTCATCCAGGAATCCCCAATGGTTAGTACAGAGTCTGGAAGAAGGCACTTGGTAACTTGCAAAGATGTGTTAGATGAATTATGAAGAGAAAGTACAGATGCTTCCCAGGTTCTGGCTTGGATCACTAGGGTGTGCCATTTGTCAAGAGCCAAAAGAAGACCAAGGCGGATTGGACAGAAAGTGGGTACAGCATGGAGAAGCTAAGTCGGAGTTCAGGTAGTGATGATGAATAAACAATATGAAACTGGCTATTGAGAGGGGAGGAGAGGGGAGGGGAGGAGAGAAGAGAAGAGGAGAGAAGAGGAGCGAGGAGGGCAGGGGAGGAGGAGAAAGGGCTAAGCTACAGACAGAAATCTGGTGCCCATCACTGTACAGCTGGTAGCCGAATGGTGAAAGTGCATGAGACCACACCAGCAGTTCGAGGTGAGCCTAAAACAGAAGTCTGGGGAAAGCAGCACCTCCAAGACCAGAGGAAAAGCAAGCGTGCATAAAGGGTACTTGGGAAGGGAAGGCCAAAGAGCTGGCACAGCAACAGAGAGAGAGATTTGGGCATGATCCACAGGATCAAACATGACAGAAAATTCTAGTAGGATAAAGACTGAGGGGGGTGATCATTAGATTTGGTCATTTGAACTCCAGTGGCAATGGTTGGAAGTGCTGTTTCTGAAAATGGTGAACAGGGGTTAGATGCCAGATGGTCACACACTGAGGAAACAAAGGTGAAGAAGAAGATGTACCCATCAAAGAAAGAAAAGTGTCTCACGTGGCAAAGTTCACGAGGTGGTTTCTGGGGGTGAACAGATAGAGAAACGTTTCCAGCATCCCAAACTACAAGTTCATAGTTACCACAAAGTTTATCTTAAAAACAAATATATTTTTGTTTGAAAAAAAGCAGTGGACCAAGGGGAGGGTTTTGTTTCCCTCCACAGGGAAAGAGGGACCAGACTTCAACCCAGTGCTCCAAGATGTGAATGCAACATGCTGGCATGGAGCAGGGAACCAGTGAAGAGGTCTGAGGGGCCGGCCTCAATCCCAACTACGTGGACACCTGCCCCAACCCCCAGAAGAACTCATTTCAGAGGACAGCACTGAAGCTGCATCTCAGAGACGGACATGTCTGATCAGAGCACATGGTAGCAAATGAAGGGGGAGGAAGAGAGAGTGGAGCACATCCTGGACCACCAAGCCTTGATGAAGATATTCCCGCTCAGAGCGGCCAATCCACATAGAAGACCATATGGCCGGCCCCACTATGAGCCACGACATCTTTCACTGACCCATAACCCTACAGGGGACAACACTGGAGACCCAGTGTGGGAATTGTTGCAGATCTGATCCCAACACACCAAGGCAAAACACTAACGGCGTGCAACAGAGCAGCAAGGGGAGTAGAGCAACAAAGTCCCCAGGGAATACCAAAAATAGACTTTGGGGCCAGGGCTTGACACCCAATCAGACTCAACTGGAAAACACTCCTAAGGCCAACAAATAGTCCTTGAACTAACTACAAGCCTTTCTTTGTTGTTGTTGTGTTGTGGGGTGTTTTGCCACTGGATTTTTAGTGTTGTTGTTTTGTTTTATTTTGTTACTTGGTTTTGCTCTGTCTTGTTTTTGTGCATGTTATCTCCGCAGTTCGGTCTAAATAAGAGAGGCTGGATGAACAATCTGGAGGAAAACAAAGGGACCGACAGTTCCGGGGGCCATGGGAGAGGGGAAGGTGGGGGGAAAGGAAGTGGTGTTAACAAATCCAGGGACAAGGGAACAACAAGTGATCCAAATCAGTGGTGAGGAGGGTGTAGGAGGCCTGGTAGGGCATGATCAAGGGTAATATAACCAAGAGGAATGGCTGTAACCCAAATGAATGCTGAGCATGACAGTGGGACAAGAGGAAAGTCAAAGGAAATAGAGGAAAGAACTAGAAGGCAAAGGGCATTTATAGAGGTCTACATAAAGGAATGTACATATGTAAATATATTTATATATGAGAATGGGGAAATAGATGTATGTGCATATATTTATAGGTTTAGTATTAAGGTAGCAGATGGACATTGGGCCTCCATTCAAGTACTCCCTCAGTGCAAGAACACTTTGTTCTATTAAACTGGCATTCTATGATGCTCACCTTCCTGACACAATTGCTGAAAACAAAGCGGGTGCATAAGCAAATGTGGTGAAGAAAGCTGATGGAGCCCAGCTAGCAAAAGATATAGTGCCTGGGGTCTTAAAGGCTTGAAAGTAAACAAGTGGCCATCTAGCTCAGAAGCAACAAAGCCCACATGGAAGAAGCACACCAGCCTGTGTGATCACGAGGTGTCGAAGGGATCAGTTATTAGGCATCAAAGAACAAAAAATCGTATCATTGTGAATGAGGGGGAGTGCGGGGTGGGGACCCAAAGCCCATCAGTAGGCAACTGGACTTCCCCTTACAGAAGGATCGTGGGGAGGAGACGAGCCAGCCAGGGTGCAGTGCAGCAACGATGATACATACAACTTTCCTCTAGTTCCTAAATGCTTCCTCCCCATCCACTATCATGATCCCAATTCTACCTTACAAATCTGGCTAGACCAGAGGATGTACAGAGAGGAACTGTAAACAAAGGGAATCCAGGACGGATGATCCCTTCAGGAACAGTGGTGAGAGTGGCGGTACTGGGAGGATGAAGGGAGGGTGGGGTAGAAAGGGGGAACCAATTACAGGGATCTACATATAACCTTCTCCCTGGGGGACGGACAACAGAAAAGTGGGTGAAGGGATATGTGGGACAGTGTAAGATATGACAAAATAATAATTTATAAGTTATCAAGGGTTCATGAGGGTGGAGGGAGTGGGGAGGGAGTGGGAAAATGAGCTGATGCCAGGGGCTTACATGGAGAGCAAATATTTTGAGAATGATGAGGGTAATGAACATACAAATGTGCTTTATACAATTGATGTATGTATTGATTGTGATAAGACTTGTATGAGTCCCCAATAAAATGATTAAAAAAAGAAAAATCAGTGGAAGTTAGGAAATACATTGCATGGAGAATAATACAAATAGTTACACAGATATCACAAAAGTGGTCATGACTTACATTTAAGGAACAGTTGTTTAGACAAATCTTTTAAGATGCTTAGCTGTGAAGGGAAGATGGAAAATATGATTGTGTGGGATCGAGAGCTAAATTGTCGAACGGGAAAGACTTGGGCATCATTATTGGCTGAAAAGTAGCACCCAACAAGGAATAAGGGGTTGGAAATCCAGGAGTACAAGTGGCTCACAGAGTAAATAAAATTCCAGAATCGGTGGAAGGAATGGGACGTAACCACATAATGGCATCATGGGGTATGGACAGGAGCGACACCACTTGTTTCACGATGGAGAAAAAAGGAATGTTAGTAGTGAATGAGTAAGGACGCTGGTGGAAGTAGAGAGAAATCATTGCAGGAATCCTCACTTGAACTCCGCAATTTGCTCAGCCATGTGAGGAGGGGGCCATGTACTGAAAGTGAAAAGGACAAGAAGTTTGAGGAAGACAGTAAAGGTTTTAGGACAGCACTTCTGTGGGCAATGCTAGTGGGAGCTCAACAAGGAGAAAATAAGTGACCAAAGGTACCGAGAACACAATGATACTTGGGTAGTCCCGCTACATTTTCATAGGTCCCCATATGAATGACTTGAGCAATTTTCTCCATCAGGATAAGACAAGGTACACTGAAAAGGGATTGCATGCTGATCACAGAAGCTGGTAGGAATAACGTTCTAGTAATTGGTCCTGGTAGTGAAAATGGGCTGGGAGGAAAGGAAGCTGAAGGGAAGAGAGATTGGGGTCAAAGAAAGGGGCACAGAGGCTTCTGCTACCAGAAGACTTTTAAGGGAGGACAATTTCCAGAGGGAAGGTGGTTGATAAGAATGGGATGCCAAAGGCGCTGCTCTTAAACTCACACCTTAGAGCTTGGGGTGGGAGGAGTAATCCTCACTAGAAGTCTCTCAAAGTGTTGACTGCGGTTGTCATGGGAATATTGTGAGCCATGGGGCAAAAACCAAAGTGGCCCACAAGATTGTGGTGATGAAAAACAGAGGTGGGGGAACAGGGGGAGGGGAGGCAAGCATGTTCATCAAGATGAAATAGTGGTCTGAGAGGAGGTACACTGGTACAGATAGGAACTGAAAATACAGGGAATCCAGGACGGATGAGCCCTATAGGACCAGTGGTGTGAGTGGCAAAACAGGGAGGGTAAAGGGAGAATGGGTAGGAAAGAGGGAACCAATTACATGGAACTGTGTGTGACCTCCTCCCTGGGGGACAGACAACCGAAAAGTGGGTGAAGGGAGACGTCGGACAGGGCAAGATATGACAAAATACCCATTTATAAACTATCAAGGGCTCATGAGGGAGGGGGGAGCGGGGAGGGAGGGGAAAATGAGGACCCAATGTCGGGGGTTTAAGTGGAGAGAAAATGTTTTGAGAAACGATGTACAAATGTGCTTTACACAATTGATGTGTGTATGGATTGGGATAACAGTTGTATGAGCCCCTAATAAAATGTTTTTAAAAAAAAAGAAGTAGGGAGGGAAATGCCCATTAACTTAAATACCTTTTTGCTCTATTTTATTTTAACGTTTGCTGAAAATTTGGTAGTTTATGTGTCAAAAACTACTCATCTAGGTACCACTGAATGTATTAAAAATGTAAGTATTTCAGATAAATATTAAAATGTATACTGAATGCTAAAAAAAAGAAAAAGAAAAGAAATAGTGGTCTGGGAACAGTGTTGAGCTGGGAGGCCTATGAGGCAGGGCAAATAGAGCAACCTCCAGTAGAGGGAGCTACAAGCAAGAATGAGAAAGACTTCTGTGATCTTTGAAGAGCTGTGGGGAGAAGGGGTTATCAGAAAAAATAGTTCAAGCAGTCTACAAGCAATGAATTGTGGGTGAAAGGAAGCAGAGAACAGAAGAGCTAGGATGGAGGAAGGACAGTGCAGAATGGCCAAGGGAGGCTCTGGGACTGTAGTGGTGGCTTAGGCCTTCAGTAATGAGGGAAAGATGGGATTCCTACGAAGGACCACCGACTCTAGCCAAAACTACAGAGTAAAGACGCCCTACATGATCAAGCAAGGAACCATGGTGGTGGAGTGGCTTATGTGTTAGGCTGCTAACTGCAAGCGCAGCAGTTCAAAACCACCATTTGCTCCAAGGGAGAAAGATGAGGCTGTCTATTTCCACTGCCCACAGGGGCAACTCTACCTTGTCCTATTGGGTTGTGATGAGTCCGAATGGGCTCAATGGTAGTGGGTTTATGTCTCTAGAAGGACTGGAGCATTCCTGGACAAGGGAGTTATTGAAAGGAAAACTGAGGTAAAAAAACAAACATACAAAACAAATGAACTCCTGCAGTGGTTGTTTCTAGAAGGTTTAAGACATCTAAGGAACAGAAACCCTGAACACTCCACTGTTTTGGTTTACAAAGGCTATTCATTCCAGATCCATGCCCCACTCTGCAAGGCCTACTAGGTCTTAGGCTTGGGATCCAAGATAAAACCAGCCTTAGGGAATGGAATCCAGAGCGTTCTCTAATGGAATAATTCTCTTCAAGTGAACAGCAGATGGTAGCAAAGAGCTGGAACACTAGCTGAGGCCCCACAGCGGCTCACTGCTGACAAAGGAGAGGATGGGGGGTTAGGGATGTGCATTGAGTCCTGGGGTGGTGGTAGGGGGTGGCGTTGGTACTTGGATGCTTCCCCCCGGGCCTGGAGTCAGAGGTCTGTCCGCAGCGTTTTTAAAAAGTCCCGATTTTTGGAAAGAATGCACAAGCTAGGGTATACGGCTTTTGGCTGCCATGTGGCTATTTCGCCAGGATATGAGTTTTATCAATGGTGTCCCGCTTTACCAATGTTAATATCTGGTCACCTTCTGGTCAGCTTAGTGTATGTGTGTATGTGAAAATAATTTTTTTAATTTTCCTTTATAATAATGGTGTCATAAAATGTTGACCATTATGAGATTGACTGATTTTGCTAAGCATAATGGTCTCTAATTTTGCCCGTGTAAGGTGTTTGACAGACTCATCATTGTGTTTTGAGGATGCATAATATTCCATTGGCACAGTGGCAGCAACAATTGGCTCAGGCATAGGAACAACAGTGCAGATGGCGCAGGACCAGGCAGTGTTTTGCTGTGTTGTGCATAGGGTCGCTATGGGTCAGAGTTGAGTCAATGGCACCTAACAGCATAACAATATTCTTGTGTATGAGAGTACCACACTCTTGTTTAGCCATTCCTCTAGAGCTGGAGTTTTGATTGTTTCCATCTTTTTGTTATTGTGGGAATTGCTGCAATAAACCTAGGTGTGAATAAGTCTGTCAGGTTTTGTTCTTTATTTCTTTACGGTATAGACCAAGTAGAATGATTTTGGGATCTTATTTGTATTTGCTTTTAAGGAAGTGCTGTACTCTTTTCCATAGCGCTTACACAATTCTGTGATTTCTCAACAATGTGTGCATGGTCCATTCTCTCCCCATCCGCTCCAGCACTTTTTTCTATGAGTGTTGGTTGTTATCATTATTGCTTTACTTTGTATTTCTCTTATTGCTAATGAACGGGGACCTCTCTTCATCTTCATGTGGCTGTTGGCCACCTGGTTATCATCTTTAGGAAATTGTCTCTTCATACCTTGGGCCATTTTTTGATTGGTTTATATTCTTCTTGGTAAGGTATTGTTGTTGTCTATACATTTTGGAGATTAGCTCTTGATCTGATGCAACATTACCAGACATTTTTCCCCAATCTGTGCTTTTTATTTTAACTCAGTTTATGAGTCTTTCGATGTACATAAATGTCGTGTTTTAGAAGGTCCCAGTCCTCTAATTTGTCTTCTATAAAAGAAACCAAACCCTCACTGCCATTGAGTCAATACTGACTCATAGAGACCTTATAAGGACCAATGTAGAACTGTCCCTGTGAGTTTCTAAGGCTATAGTTTTCTTTTTTACAGTTTTATTAGCATTTCATCCACATATTGTACAATTCAATAGTTCAACCATATGAAGAGTTGTATAGTCTCTATCACAATCAATTTTAGAACATTTTCTTTTTCCTTGTACTCACTACTATTCAAGTTTTTTTTTTAATTTTGACAAAATATACACAACAGAATATTCTCCAATTTAAAAATTTATGCATGGAGAATCCAGTGCCATTGATTATACTCTGTGTTGTAGGATGTAACTCTTTACAGGAGTAAAGAGTCCTATCTTTCTCTCTTTATTTTCTACAGTGGAGGGTATTTTTCATTATGTTCGGTAGTATATTGATATATTGAATTAGGGCCCTTATTGATATCTTGAATTAGGGTCCTTGTAGGAGAGTCCTGAAGTTTGTCCCTATTTTTTCATTGATAGTCTTTATGGTTCTAGGGTTTATATTTAGGCCATTGATCCATCTTAATTCATTTTTGTACATGGTGTGGAGATCCATTTTCCCCATCACCATTTATCAAATAGGCTATCTCTTTCCCATTTAATGTGTTTTAGTCCTTTATAAAAATGAAGTGTTTGTAGGTACTTGCTTATATTTCTGGGTTCTCGATTCTTATCCATTGGTCTTCATATCTATCATTGCACCAATATCAAACTGTTTCAATGACTGTGGCTATACAGTAGGTTTAAAAATATGGGAGTGAAAAGCCTCTTACTTTTTGAACAACAAAGTGCCATTTCTTTCACCTCATAAGCTATAGAATAGGGTTCCTAAGAAGATAAGATTCTCTTGCCAGAAATTATGAAGGTGAATTAGGCTTTGGAAATCATATTCTGCTCTCACAGTGCCCTTTCTGTAGCACCGATCATGCTGAATTACCAATGTCTGCCTGGTCTTCTCCAGTTGAATCCCTGTGGAACGTCTGTGCCTGTCCCTTTCATTTCTGGTTCTTTGTACAAATGCTTTACATCCAGTAGGCATCCACTTTTAATATGTGTTGAATGGATGGTTGAGTGGAAGAGGGACACTCACAACCTGATGTAGTTTGAAGACAGGTAGCTGTCCTCTAGGACAGTGTGGTCTATGAGAAAGAACACCAGTTTGGAACAAGATCTTGGATGATTTTGAATTCTGGTTGAGCTTCAAATGGCTGTGGGCCAGGCACCCAACACTTCTGAGCCTTGATTTTCTCCTCTATACAAGGTTATTGATGATGGGAAAAGACACTAACCATGCCAAGCAGTCTCTCCCTACATAGGAAACATTCCATGGCCATACTCAATGCTCCCTCTCATGAAGAGATCACTGAAGCTATGGGTACTATAGCAAAGTGTGGTGAAGAAACTAGATGGTGCCTGGCTATCAGGAAAAATAATATCTGGGGTCTTCGAGGCTTGTCTTCAAACAAGCAGTCATCTAAGTGAAGTGTGAACTGATTGCACGTGGAAGAAGCACACTAGGCTGTGTCACACAAAGACTGTAAATAATAAAATCCAAATCCGAAGGAGGGAATGGCATCAGCTTAAATTGTGAACACCTAGTTTGCAGGAGGCTATGGATGACAGTGTAGCTTGAAATTCATTCGCAGGGTCCCCACATGGATTAAGCCTCTGACTATAGTCTAGGGATGTGAATTGCCTTGCTATAGACAGAAATCACTGTAAAGTCGGTTATGGGAGATATAATTAAGCGAAACTATAGTCCCTTATCATTTGATCTTCCTATTGATGCATTTTAAAGTTGTTTTAGTTTTTATTTCTTTTCTGCATTCTTTTTTTAAATCATTTTATTAGGGGCTCACACAACTTTTATCATAATCCATACATATATCATTGTGTCAAGCACATTTGTACATTTGTTGCCCTCATCATTCTCAAAACATTTCCTCTCCACCTAATTTATAAATTACTATTTTGTCATATCATGAACTGTCCGACGTCTCCCTTCACCCACTTTTCTGTTGTCCGTCCTCCCAGAGAGGAGGTTATATGTAGATCCTTGTAATCGATTCCCCCTTTCTACCCTACCCTCCCTCTACCCTCCCAGTATCGCCACTCACACCACTGGTCCTGAAGGGATCATCTGTCCTGGATTCCCTGTGTTTCCAGTTCCTATCTGTACCAATGTACATCCTCTGGTCTAGTCAGATTTGTAAGGCAGAATTGGGATCATGATATTGGCGGTGGGAGGAAGCATTTAGGAACTAGAGGAAAGTTGTATGTTTCATCATTGCTACATCGCACTCTGACTCGCTTGTCTCCTCCCCGAGACCAGGGATGTACAGTGGCCTACAAAGGGGCTTTGCGTCTCCACTCCGCACTCCCCCCTTTATTCACAGTGATATGATTTTTTGTTCTGATGATGCCTGATACCTCATCCCTTCCACGCCTTGGTATCGCACAGGCTGGTGTGCTTCTTCCACGTGGGCTTTGTTGCTTCTGAGCTAGATGGCCACTTATTTACCTTCAAGCCTTTAAGACCCCAGACGCTATATCTTTTGGTAGCTGGGCACCATCAGTTTTCTTCGCCACATTTGCTTATGCACCCATTAGTCTTCAGCAATCGTATCAGGGAGGTGAGCACACAATTATATGATTTTTTGTTCTTTGATGCCTGATAACTGATCCCTTGGGCACCTCATGATCACACAGGCTGGTATGCTTCTTCCATATGGGCTTTGTTGCTTCTGAACTAGATGGCCACTTGTTTACCTTCAAGCCTTTAAGACCCCAGACGCTATATCTTTTGATAGCTGGGCTCCATCAGCTTTCTTTACCACATTTGCTTATGCACCCACTTTGTTTGCAGCAATTGTGTCAGGAAGGTGAGCATCATAGAATGCCAGTTTAATAGAACAAAGTATCCTTGCATTGAGGGAGTACTTGAGTGGAAGCCCAATGTCCATCTGCTACCTTAATACTAAACCTATAAATATATGCACATAGATCTATTTCCCCATCCTTATATATAACTACATTTACATATGTCCATGCCTTTAGACCTCCATAAATGCCCTTTGCCTCCTAGCTCTATCCTATATTTCCTTTGACTTTCCTCTTGTCCCACTATCATGCTCAATCTTCATTTGGCTTTCAGTAATTCCTCGTGGTTACATTACCCTTGATCACGCCCTACCAGGCCTCCTACACCCTCCTCACCACCAATTTGGATCACTTGTTGTTCCTTTGTCCCTGGGTTTGTTAACACCACTACCTTTATCCCCACCTCACCTCCCCCTCTCCCATGGCCCCCCAGAACTGTTGGTCCCATTGTTTTCTCTTCCAGATTGTTCATCCAGCCTATCTTATCTAGACAGACCTTCTGCTTTCTTTTGGATTGAGGTGTTTCCCTGTTTTGTCATTGTTGTTGTTTGTTTGTTTGTTTGCTTCCTGTTTGTATTTTGTATGACTTTCTGCATATGAAATCCAGGATAGATAAATATATAGAGACAGTAACTGGATTAATAATTACCTAGAGGCATGGCAGGGAAGATCGTATGGAAATGGGAAGCTAACAACGAGTCCAAGAAAGAAGAAAATGTTATAAAGTTGATTGTGGCAATAATACACGATTCTTCATATTACTGAAGTATTAAATTGTATGATATGCCAATAAAACTCTTGAAAAAATGCAGTAGAAAGTGAAAAAACAATAGCCATTGATATCCTCTTCTAATTATTGGACTGCGGGCCACAAGGTCAGGGGCTTAAGCCTATCACCTGCTTCTTGAGAGAAAAATTAGGCTATGTCCTCCTGTAAAGATTTATAGCCTTAAAAATAACCAAAGATTTACAGCCTTGGAAACCCTAGACAGGGTGTCCCTGAGTTGGAATCGACTCGATGGCAGTGTGTTGATTTCTCAGAACCACGGACCAGAGGAGTGGGGAAAGAACTAACTGTAGCAAATAAATGAGACTTAACGCTTACTTATACTTGACCCCAATCAGACCACAGTCACTTCTAGAGGATACAACATCCCTGCTTGTTTTTGTTCAGGAGGGAACGTTTCTGTTTGGTATTTTCCACGTCAGACCAGGCTCCCCGAGCTATCTGACAGATTTTTATGCTGACCTGAAAGTACCAGTAAATTTCAATAATAATCAAGAATATTTGGCCAGAACTCACCAGTCCTTTCAGGACTCTTAGCAGATACCATGAGTGGGTCAAAGTCTGCAGCCATAGGACAGCTGCCTGGCTAGTTCAGGTGAGAAAACATGTGATCTACTGAGACTTGACCATTAGGAGGCTGCTCCCTTGTGCCACAGGGTACAGAACCAAGAAGTGGATAGTGGACTCTGACCACCTAGATATTGGGCTTTGAACTTCCCTTAAAGCTCAGTGGGGAAGCACAGGGTAAAAACAGCTGAAAAGTATATTATATGTAAATAAGGCTACAGGGAAGAGCTCTAATTGATAGACACTGGTACACAAGGGACAAATCTCTTGACAGTACGCAGACGGAATGGAAATAAAGTGCCCATCCTTCAATATGCCCTGAGGTTACTTGTTCTATGATGCTATCTCATAGAACAAGTGCTGAAGAATCCTCAGAATTACTAAGTCAGATGAAGTCAGCATTAGCCAAGCCTAGTAGAAACCCTCAAACCAGCTTCTAGTGGCCTCAAGGATCCATATGCCCCATGCCATTTTCAGGGCCATGAAGAAATGAAACCCCTCCTGCATGGGAGGGTTTCCCAGAAAATCCCAGCCTCTACGATGCCGCAGCTAGTAGTGAAGACTAGAAGAGATTGCCTTCCTTTTATAGGGTCTTTCAGAAGGAGACTATGGAGAGGAAATGGCTTTCCCAATATACCTAAAGGGGCTTGGGATGCCGCATCACCTTTGGACTACTGTACAATAGAGGGAGGGGATGATTTCAGAGTTGTTATGTGGGCACAGATGGATCAGCTTCCTACTGATGCAGTCTCTACCTACCAGGTTTGTGGTCTTTCCCTCATGGCCAAATGAGAGGTTTCACTGGGTTATCTTACATGGGGATCACTTCTCTTACACTTGCCTCTTCCCACAATTTCATAGTCCCCGCAGTGTCTGGGTGTCTGGCCCCTTTTAATATCTAGGGTTCTGAGAAGAGCATCACAATGAACAAGAGCAATTGGTAGTAGTTATGTGTTGGGCTGCTAACCACGAGGTGGACAGCTGGAAACCACCAGCCTCTCTGAGGGAGAAAAATGAGGCTTTCTACTCCCATAGAGTTACAGTCATGGAAATTCACAGGGGCAGTGCTACCCTGTCTTACAGAGTCATTATGAGTCAGAATTGCCTCAACAGCAGTGACTTACTTGACTTGACTGCATCTAGACTATATATGGAGGCAAGCGGTAAGGCCAAATCCCTGAAGAATAGCAGAGTGTAGAAGGCTCCATGCAAACCCTAACCCACTACAGACAAAAAAGCCCAAAGCCAGAGGCCTGCAACAGGCAATTCATTAGTGGTACACTGCTCACCCACTCAGGAGGGTACTAAGAAGCACCCCAACACTGCAGGCCCTGCTCATGCCCATGCTTCTACGGCCTGGCATCTGGAATGAAGCATGCTGAAGAAACCCAGCCAAACAGCAGCTCAAGATCCCTGGTAGGTGCCCAAGAGGTTATGAATGGCAAAAAAACAAAAAACAAAAACAGATGAAGAAAGATAGGGGCAGGTTTGCTGGCCTTACCTCCTTTCCACAGCAGATAGATGGGCACCACGTAGAGCATAACGTGCTGAATGTAATAGATCTCCAATTCAAAGGGGAGCTGTAAGGAGGGGAGAGAGAGGGGTGTTTCAGATTTCAATACGGTCTGAAGGGGAATGCCCTTGATCAAGACAAATACATGTTCAGGGATCCCATGCATTTCATCAGTTCGCTGCTTTTCACAATACTCCAGACTCACTGCCATCATGCCATTCCAGCTCATAGCCACCATACAGGACAGGGTAGAACTGCCCCTGAGAGTTTCTGAGACTATAAATCTGTAAGGAGCAGCTGGTGGTTTCCAACTGCTTACTGTGGTGTAACTCGCTACACCACTAGGCTTCCTTCTTTCACAATTAAGAGGAGGATGTGTGTGAAATTCATTTATTGATGGCCTAGGATAGCATTCTCTGCTGTGTATGTTGCAGAGATAGTCTTAGCTTCATAAAAAAAGTTTAGGATTGAAGTTTGAGGCTGTTACCTGACAGATATACCCCAAACCTCTTGGAGAGTCACCATGTGACTACAGGAAGAAACCAGCTTAGCGATGTTTACTTTCGTATGTAACTAACTTATCCAGTGACTTATTCAATTCTGTCTTTAAATAACGCTCAGTATTCTGTATAATATACTTGGACAAACAACCTTATGTTACTTCCTGCTCCTACGGAAGTAACATATTTAATAATAGACTGTTAGATATTGACTTAAGTTCATAAGGAGGCAAATTCATTATCTTCATTTTCCAGACTTAAAAAAAATGACTAGAACTAGTAGATTCACGAATCCTTTTTCTCCATTTGAATTTTTGGGGCCATCCCAGAGTAAGTCTTGCTTTGGGATGAAGACCAAGTAGCTAGGTCAATTCTGGCAAGTTGTGCCAAAAAACGTGTGCACCCTCCCTCTGTCCAACACACTCTCACAAATGGGCATAAACACACACACACTCACTAATGCCCTCCTGTGTCATCACTCTCAAATAAGAAACCCCAGACTACCAAACCAGATCACAGTTTCTATCTGGTATGGGTACCTTGCTATAGAGCTTGGACTCACTCAAGCTCCTTGATATTCAATTGATGAAGACTCATAGCGACCCTTATGGGACAGGGTAGAACTGACCCTGTGGGTTTCCAAGATGGTAACTCCTTACAAGTGCAGACAGCATCATCTTTCTGCCTCAGAGTGGCTGGTGGATTCAAACTACTGATCTTGTAGTTAGCAGCCCAACGCATAAACCAGTATGCCACCAGGGCTCCTGTAGAGCTTTGAAGCAGGCACAAAATGGCGAGGAAAAGAACCCCAGCAACTGGCAAGAGGCCTAGCCTTAAGGCCTACACAGCCCCCAACACACATACGCAACCCAAGGGGCAGGCCAGAGAGACAAAGGCCCCTCAGGGGAAGTGGTCAACTGCCTCTCAGATTGCCAAAGAGCAAGCACATAACCAAGATTGTGTGCTAATGAGAGGAGGCAGTTCGTCGCTCCCCTGACACAGGAGGCCAAGCCAAAAGATGGCAGGGCTCCCAGAAGATGACTCTGGACAGTGGCTCTGACTCCTGGAAATAAAAATCCAGGCAGAAGGAACATTTCCCAGTGACCCAGATGATACTCAATGATAACTTGGAGCTCAATGAGCAAAATGTAAACACCCCAGTCATTCCAAAGAGAAAATGAGGTTCTAAGAGTCCCTACTGAGCTTGTTAAAAGGCAGGTGCCTTCTCACTGCCATCAAGTTGATGCCACCTCATAGGACTGTCTGGGGCAGAGGAGAACTGCTCCTGTGAGTTTCCGAGACTGTAACTCTTTATGGGACTAGTTCTGGAGTGGCTGGTGGTTTCAAACTGCTGACCTAGTAGTCAGAGGCCCACCCCCTATACCACCCAGCTGGAAAATGTCATGAGGTTTGATAAGGGGAGCGATGGATACCTGAGAGGCCCACAATGACACCTCACCTCACGGTAATGTGGTCTGTGGGGGCTGTGATCACCCCACCGTCTTAAATTTTGGTACCAGCATTCAGTTTTGCTTGCCACCCCAAATGTTTCCACATCCACTATCCATTCAATCCTCCCCAGATCCCCAGGAGATGAGCAGGGAAAATCTTTGCATCACCTGCATTTGACATCTGGGGCAAGTGAGAGGCAAAAAGGTTAAATTACTTGACTGAGGTTGCCCAGAAAACAAAGGAGGATACAGTTCTCAGAAGGCTCAATTCTCCAACTACAATCAGAACCTTCCTACAGAAGGAAATTAATCACTCAGTGCAAAGGACCTGGGAATGTAGGCCACTTCCCCTAATGGCAGGGAGCAGAGATCCAGGAACCTGTAGCCCCTCAGACACCTGCGGCTGTTTCTCCATCTGGACTCACGGGGGCCCACTTGTTTCTCCCTCCTTCCCAATCCTCCTAGAAAGCAAACGACCATTGGCATGTCCAGAGAAGCCGTTTAGCACAGCCGTTTTGAGCCAACACTTTTAAGTCAGTCAGATCTGGGTTCTGGATTTGCTTTGGTCCCTTAACAGCCCGATGATCTCCCTACCCCCGTTCTGGCATCAGCAAAATGAAAACAATTATGCTGACACTTTCTACAGCCGGGACCTGGGTTTTCTGTTGCTGCTGTTGGTTGGCTTGTTGTTGTTGAATTTCATAGAGCAAACACTTCTATCAAATCAAATCCAGTTGCTATCAAGTCAAATGACTCATGGCAACCATGTGCATGTCAGAATGAAGTGCACACCCTAGGATTTTTCAATGGCTACTTTTTCAGGAGATTGTCAGGCCTTTCTTCGGAAGAACCTTGAGCTGCCAACCTTCTGGCTAGCAGGTAAATGTGTTAACTGTTTGCACCATGAGGGGCTCCAAACACTTATATAATACCTAGTATTAGGACCCCTCGTGGTGTTTTGGGTTAGACACTAGACTGCTAAGGTTGGCGGTTCAAACCCTTGGGAGAAAGATGAGGTTATCTGCTCCTGCAAATAAAGTCTTGTAAACCCTGACCACGGTCACTGTATGTCAGGAAAATGAGCCCTGTTGGTGTAGTAGTTACGCATTGGGCTGCTAACTCCAAGGTCAGCAGTTCAAAACCCCCAGCCACTCCATGGGAGAAAGATAAAAGTTTCTACTCTCATAAAGAGTGACAGTCTCGGAAACCCATGGTCATCAGGAATTGTAATTGACTCCATGGCAGTGAGTTGGGTTTATTCGTCAGAATCAACTCAATATTAGTAAGTTTGGGGTTTTCTTTTTTTTTTTGGAGGGGGGGTAATTAAGTGCCAGTAACTATTTTCAGCACTGTTACATGGAAATTCTCCCAATTCTCATAGTCACTGAACTATCCCTAGTATCTCGACTTCAGAGAAGAAAAACCGAGGAACAAGGAGGTTTGATTACTTCTCCCAGGGCACACAGCATGTTCAGTGGCAGAACCAGGATTCAAACCCTGGTTTTCTAGCTCTGAAATCGAAGGTCTTAACCAGTATATTTATTTCATTAATACTCCATGCCCACCCTACCTCCTGTGTTGGAGCAGGTCAGTTGAGGAGTGACAGATTATTATTATTATTATTATTATTATTATTATTATTATTATTATTATTATTGTTAATGGAAACAGTGGTGTGAACAGCAGGAGCAGTCATGGGACTGGCACCATCCTCATTTGCCCGCCCCCTCCCCCCACATGGTGACTGGGTCCAATCTTCTCTTCTTCAAGTTGTGCTCATCTTCATAACTGCTGTCCCCGACCCCATCTGGCATAGTGGCCAAGGTAGCCTATAAGAGGCTGTCACCAGCTCACTCTGGACCCCTTGACCTCCAACCTCACTTAGAGTAGCCAAGAGACTGCCTCACCAGCAGTTCCCTTCCTCTGAGGGCTACCTCCCATCTACCCCAATAGTTCCTTATGTCTAAAGACTTACAGTTTCAGAAACCCACAGAAACAGTTCTACTCTGTCCCATGGGGTCTCTATGAGTCGAACACGACTTGATGGCAGTGAGTTTGGTTTGGGGTTTTGAAGGGCCACCAAGAGGTTCAAGTGGAGGGGCAGTGAAAAAGAGGAATGCCCTCAAACAAGATGAATTGACACAGTGGCTGCAACCTGGCTGAGGACCAGTGGGGTTTCGTTCTATTGTTCTGTTGTATGCAGGGCCAGTGTGTATTTGAACTGACTTGCTGGCACCTAACACCACCACCACCAACAGGGTTAAACCAGGTGTGGGCACCACTGGCAGTCAAAGAGGAGAAAGATTTGGTTTTGGTAGAAGAGGAAGTATGGGGAAGGAGGGAGAAGGAAGGAAGGAGAGGAAAGATAAAACAACCAACCAAAGACACAAAAATGGCAAGAAGGGAGCTGAATGGGAGGCAAGAACTTATCTCTTGTCATTTATAGCAAAAATATTTATTAAGTATGTTGTTAGACATTTTTACATGGGCTCTCCTGTTTAAGTAAGGAGCCCTGGTGGGTTGGAATTTGGTTACTACAAGATCAATGGAACTTATTTGGCCCACCAGCCAATCCATGGGAGAAAGATGAGGCTATCTGCTCCCCTAAAGATTCCCAGCCTTGGAAAGCCAACATAGGTTTGCTATGAGTCAGAATTGACTACTAAGTGGCAGTGGGTTTGTGTTTTTTGTTTGGGGTTTGCTATCTTGTTTAATTATCAGAACTTCCCTGTGACGTGAGGACTATGATCCTCCCTATTCAACAGATAAAGTTGCTAAGGTAAAAAAAAATAAAGTAATTAATGTAATGTAATATAATATTTATAGTCTTGAGATGAGAATTCAGGGCATCCAGTAAACAGAAGAAAAATACAGCTCAGTTTTCACTGAGCACTGATTCTGGGCCAAGTCCCTAGAACTTCTACCTGGAGCCTCACGCCAATCCTCTTTCTCCCATTTGACAAACAATTTCAGTGAAATGGCATTCTTTTCCCAGGAGAATATTGCGAACTCTAGCCAACATACATACATCCTGGCTACCTTTCAACTAGGGAATCCTCAGAGTATAGAAAAAATGTCTTCATGGCCATGTAATAGAATGCCAATAGCAATACAATTTTTTTCAGCTTCACAGACCACTAACTAACTTCCTTCTCACATCCAAATAAACATCTTTTTTAGAACCAATAGAGCTGAGTGGTTAAGTTCTCCAGGCCTCTGAGTCAGACTGCTTGAAACATTTCATAGCAAAATCCCCGACACCTCCTGCCTCCCAAGGTACACTACTGACAACTGTACCACCATCTTCTTCCATGGGGGTCACCAAGACCATCATGCCCTACCTCACTGCTTACTTCAATGACCCGAAGACGCCCGAGACACCTACATCACCCTCCAACACCTGAACTCGATTCTTCCTATGGCTCTGTACAGCTGCAATTCCACTCCATTCTCTAAATGGGTCCATTTCATTTTTCTCGAGCCCAAGCCCACCAGCCATCATCATCACAGTCCCCTCTATCCTCAAATCCTTATCCAAGCCATCCTTGTACCTTATTGTTCTAAAGCAGTGTTCCTCAGTAGAGGATGTTCCTCAAAGCACTGCAAAAGCAGATAGCTACACTTTATCCTGAATTATGGGCTACAGTAAGGGAGCATTAATTTGTGTGTGTGTGTGTGTGTGTGTGTGTGTGTGTGTGTGTGTGTGTGTCTGAAAAGGAGGCAGGAGGCCAAATAAGTTTGGAAAGCTTTGTTCTAAAGCAGAGCTGGAGGGAAACTCAAAATCATGAATAACAGTTAACATCACATGCCTCACCAAAGAAGCAGTTTCATCCATCACATTTGAGATGAATTAATTAAAAGCCTGACCAAATTTCTCTCTCTCTCTGTATGTATATATATATATAAAATCACTCATTCACTCACTCACTTCCATTGAGTCAATTCTGACTGTGCAGGCTAATTTTTAAGTTGATAATTACAGTGCTCATGAAGAATGTTGAAAGTATCAAGGGCTGCCAAAAGAACAAATCTGTCATAGAACGAAAGCCAGAATGCCGCTTAGAAGCAAGGATGGTAAGACTTCATCTCATGAGCTTTGGACATGGTGTCAGGAGAGACCAGTCCCTGGGAAAGGATATCATGCTTGGTACAATGGAGGAGCAGTGAAACAGAGGAAGATCCTTAACAAAATGGCTTAATACAGTGGCTGCACATATGGGCTCAAACCTTACAACAATTGTAAGGCTGGCACAGGACCAGGAGTTTCCCTTGATTGCTTATAGGGTCACGATGAGTCAGAACTGACTCTACGCCACCTAACAATAACATAATCCTCACAAGTAATGGGTGTTTTTCCTCCCATAATTCCTTATGGAAGGTCTAAGAAGAGTTCACTTTGCTCCTCATTGCTGTTTCTGCATCTATCTCTTCCAGACCATTCTTTCTACCTCCTTTCTAACCACTCCTCAGACTTGAATCTCAAGTCAATAGACCATACGATCCATCTTCATTATAGTCATCTATGGACTGCCCCACCCCCACCCCCATCCCACCTGTGGCAGTTACATAATCTCCTGTAAACTTGCAAAGGGGTAGAGTCTAGGCTATCAAATCAGGTCACAGCGTAATGACCTCATTTGGAGGCACAGAGATAAATAGCTCACTGGAGGCCAGATCCACTCTATCTCCTTGTGAGACATTCCTGTTGACAAGCCACATGGAGCTACACTGATGGAGCCAGAGCCCTGGAGCTGGAAGAGCCACATGGAGACCTGCGCCAGTGCTGAGATGCTTCTACTGCCACTGGATCCACAAGACTTTCCACCCACTGGCTGGTGATCATCCTGCATTCGGCGTCATTTCATGGCTGCATGAGTCTAACGAGGAATTTATGGACTAGTATCAACATAAGGGGTAATACTGGACTTATGGACTAGACTAGGATGTTTTCTTAATGTACAATTGCTGTTTCATATAAAGTTCTCTCTTACATACATATGAGTTTCCCTGGATTTTTTTCTCTAGTCTACCTAAACTAAAACCCCACCCCACCCCCACAACATGTATTTCCCCTCAGCCCTTAAAGACCTTACTCTTGATTCTCTCTCCCCATCTTTCCACTTCTTGGTCAAAATTCCCATGTTTCCCATATTTAGCAATCCTCTGGCCTCTCAAATATTTGGCCTCCATTGTCTTCAAGATCATACCTCTGCCTCTTATTCTCGTAGTCATGCCTGATATCACTAATGCTAGTCACCATTCCATACACTCTGTGACAGGCATCCCACTTCCAACTACCACCTCCTATCTAATGTGCTCCCTCTCATATCGCAGCTCTAGGAATTTCACCTTTTCCCCAATACCCACAACAGTTTATCAACTGTTATCATCCCTGGGTTGCCCTTCACCAAACTCATGACCCCGCTTCTCTACGCCCAGCATGGAGTCCTCACTTATTGCTCCTCACCAAACTTACACCCTCACGTCTCTAGGTCTAGTCACCATTCTTTTCTATATATTCTTCTGATCTCCTCCTACTTGCCATGAAAAAAACCACATTCTTGGCTACATTCACCTATACATCTCTATACATGCAAGTAAACACGGCTGGAGGAAAAGACAAAGCCATGCTGTGAATCCTTTAAATTCATTTCTTCATACAACCAGCAGCGGCCCTTAATGCTGCCCTACAATTAACTCCATTCCAGAATCTTGCCGTCTTTCTCCTCTCTCCTAGACCATGATCTCACACCTTCTCTCCCTTTCTTCACACGTGAAACAGCTCTTTCCCCATCCTCCTTCTCAGCTTATCATCATGCTTACTATTTCATTGAGAAAAAAAATTACAACAAGCACACCTACAAAC
>NW_022111327.1:6983994-6988454 GCF_000313985.2 Echinops telfairi | reverse complement strand
CCCCACCCTATCCTTACTATGGCCTTCTGTTCTATTACTACGCATAAACCGCTTGCGCATCTGGCCAAGGCCAGTCCCTCCATTCACACTTGAGATCGCATCTAGTCTAGACTTCATCCACCGCTACCATTGGATGTCACATCTGTAATTGTCCATTTCCTTCACGGCATCATCCATACCCCATGTACTCCAATCCTTCACTCCCACAAAACCCACCGCCAAGGGGTCGGTTCCCACTCGCAGTGACCCTGTACGGGGTTTCTGACACTGTAAATCTTCACTGCTATAACACATTGCTTCTGTTAATGTCATTAACCTACATTTTCCTAATTCCAAATGATAACATGAGGATGGGAACTAGCTCACAGGGCATTTTGGTATACATTTTAAATAGGTGCCTTTTCTTTTAATCATCCGTATTCAGAGATACCCTGGTAGCAGAGTGGTTAAGCATTGAACTGAAATCTGCAAGGCCATCTATTGGAAACCACCAGCCACTCCTTGTGAGAAAAACAGGGTTTTCTCCTCCTGTAAAGAGTTACAGTTTTGGAAACTCATCGGGGCAGTTCTACCCTGCCCTACAGCATCACTATGAGTTGGCAATGACTTGATGGCCGTGAGTTGGTTTTCTGTTTAATGCAGAGATGCAAGGGGAGCTTCCAAGCTGCATTCCCACCCTTATGCAGCTAACAATCTGTACAAGTATAGAAGTTCATCTTGGTCAACATTCAGGTCTTGTTTTATTTATCAGCAGCATTTGATGTAGTTGATCATTCCCTCATTCTGAAAGCATTTTCGGCACTGGGTTCCTATGATGCCACTCTCTTTTTGCTTCTCCTGCTTCAATGTTGACTTTTCCTCATCTCCTTCCCCTCTTAAATACGGGAGTGGCCCTGAACTAAGGCCTTGGGCTTCTTCTCTCCATTCTCTCACCCACTAGGTAACCTCCAGGATACCGGCTTGAAAATGAGCTATAGATGACTCCTAAAGGAATATCTCCAGCTGGAAGCCCAGCTACCTAGACTGAACCATTGGCTCCATCATTTGCTGTACAACTTTGAACAAATCACTAAATCTTGCAGAGCCTCAGTTTGGTCATCTATAAAATGGAAACCCCATCAGGTTGTGGTGAAATTAGATGAAGCAATGCATGCAGCATGCTTAGCCCAGAATCAGCATACAATAAAAAGACAAGTCAAAAAGCATTGTGACTAGGATTCTACTTTGTACATGCATAGGTTTATTCTTCTGCATAAGTTTCTTGACCTTTGTCTCACCCATTCAGTTATCAGTTTTCTTAAACCTTCTTAATAAACCGTTATGATCATCCTATGTCCTTTGAGAAAAACCAATCAAGATTATCTCTTTGGAATGACTGAATGGTTTCTATAGCTTTCTGAGCTGACTTCTGTACCTTGAATTCATCTTTGATGTCTTCCCACCCTTCCTTAAAATGCTTGATCCATCAAACAATGATCGTTTTCTGGGGGGCAGCATTCCTGAAAACGTGTTGCACAACTCCAATGATTTGAGAAGATGCCCGCTTGAGTTCTGTTGAAGAGTTAATTACCTCTGAACTCAAAATCATTTTCCCCCTCCATGGTGCCAAAAGTACCTTTTAATTTTTTGAAGGCACCCTAACGAGACTAAGACAAGCGTATTACTTAGATAAGTTGTCTCAAGCCACCCATTGATTGCAGAGACATATTGAAACACATTTTGTGGGGAATAAATCCCTGCATGTATGAACTGGAATCCGACCAGCTATACCTCTTGACTTACCCTCACACATGCATATATAATAAAACACAGGCCACATGGAAATGTAAAAAAGATACGATTTCAAATTAGCACAGATGTGTTAATATTATTTTTGGTCACACACTCCAATGGAATACCTAGTATATCCTACTTGAAGGACCTCTGGTCAATAGTAATTTTTTAAAAACTACACTATCTTTTTTCTTCAGTATTTTAAAGATTTTGAGAGCCATTATCAAAAACAAATTATATACGTATATATTTCAAAGTTACAGAAATGCTGCTATGCAGGCTGGGAGCCCAGTAACCTTTCAATAGCCACAATGATATTACCACCTGTTGCTATTAGAGCTTGCAAGTTTGCTTCATGGTTCAAAAATCCCATTGGACTGAGCAGTTGTTGAAATCTGACTTCTGGAATCTGTACCTGCAGATTTACTTCAGCAAGAGTCCGCAGCATTTGTTGAATACACTGCTAATGTCAAGGTTCAGTGGTTCCTCCTGTGGGACTTGTGCTTTCACTAGGTGCAGAACTAGATCCATTGCTTCCAGAAGTGCCACCAGTGCCTCCTAATGCCCATACGCCAGGAGTAAACCCTGGGATGAGGCCCAGAGCTTCCATTACTAAGGTCTGTAAACCCTGCTGAATCTGTAACAAGACTTGCACTGCTCTAGGGTTTCACATGGCTGACAGTGTATCAGGTTCTGCATCGAAAAATATGGAACACGTCATGACTTTCCGCGTCATCCTTGTTGCAATTTTTGTATTTGACCTGCTGAAGCAAGCACTAATGACTCTGTCTTCTAGTGCAGTTTTAAGTTTACAGAGAAATCACACAAGGAATACACGGAATTCCCAAGTGCTCCTCCCCACCATAGTTTCCCCCATTATTACCATCGTGTATTACTGTGACACATTGATGACAATATAGTGATATAGTATTATTAACTAAAATCCACAGTTTACATTAGGGTATACTCTGTGTGGTACAGTTTGATCCTCATAATCTTTCAAGAAGAGTAAAGGGATGGAGAGAGGGAAGCATTGCCTTCGGTAACTTTGCTGCACAAGACCTCTTTAGAGCTTTGAAAAGCATGAATGTTTCTCTGAGGACTAGGGTACACTTGATCCAAACCATGGCATTTTCGATCACCTCATATGCAGAGGAATGTTGGACAGTGAATAAGGAAGACTGAAGGAAGCTCAATGCATTTGAGCTGTGCAGCTGGAGAAGCATATTGAAAGTACCATGGATTGCCAAAACAACATACAAATCTGTCTTGGAAGAAGTACAGACAAAGTGCTTCTTATAGGCAAGGATGGTGAAACTTCATCTTGCATACTTTGGTCATGTGGTCAGGAGAGACCAGTCCCTGGAGAAGGAGGACATCATGCTTGGTGAAGGAGTAGGGCAGTGCAAAAGAGGAAGATTTTTGATAAGATGGACTGACACCGTGGCTGTATTGATGGGCTCAAACATGAGAACCATTGTGAGGCTGGCACAGGACCAGGCAGGGTTTTGTTCTGTTGTATATAGGGTTGTGATGAGCCCGACCTGACACAATGGCACCTAACAGCAATAGAGATACAAATAAATCACTAGAGAGAAGGAGAGAGACTTAAACCTATTTGTAGACTGAGGAGAAGGAACCAGAGCAGAGGAAGAAGTAGGAGGCACAAGGCAATAAGAAATCTGCAGTAGGTACAAGGGCTAGGACCCAGAAGTGAGCTGGAAAGATAAGCCGGAGGCAAGAGATACCAAGAGAACAGGCTCAAGATCGAGGAACTATGTGAGAAGAGGGCATTACTGGAAGCAGAAGGAGCTCACAGCTCAGAAACGGTGGCATTGCCCCCCCCCCATACACACCAAAAAAAGGTCCCAGGCTGATGATGAGGTCCAAAGTGAGTGTAGGCAATTACAAAGAAAGGAGCATAGTCTCAGCTCTTCCTCACACTGTAATCTTTAAAAATAAATTAGGGAGTGAAAAAGATAGTCTATCGACAACCCTCTATACTGCTGGTGGGACTGGGAAGCAGTACGGCCACGGTGGAAAGCAGTATGGTGCTTCCTCAAACAACTGGGAATGGAAATACCATATAAATCAGCAAACCCCTTTGCTTGGTAAATACTCCTAAAGAAATAAATAACATGAGGGTGGGGGTGGGGGTGATGAGTGGTTTGTACTGAACGCAGAGCTGATGGTCTGGAATGTAAACCCCTCACCTCATTCACAACAAAAAAGGGTCCTATTAAAAAAGATAAGGAAGAGAGCATGTGCAAATGTATGCACACCCCACTCATCACAGCACTACTCACCAGAGCAAGAAGTTGGAAAAACTAAAAATGCCCATCACTGGAAGAATGTGTAACAGAATTGGTATGCTTTGATACATGCACACAAGAGAAAATGATTCACTGTTAAAGAATGATGATGGAATTGTGAAGGACCTCATGGCATGGTGGGTCTGGAGGACATTATGCTGAGTGAAGTTAGTCAATCACAAAAGAACAACATGTGTGAGACCACTACTATAAAAAGAAAAATCAAAACAAAGGTTTTCAGACCAAAAGAAACCATCTTTGTGATCCCTTCAAGACCAGTGGTACAAGTGGCAATACTGGGAGGGTGGAGGGAGGGTGGGTTGGAAAGGGGGAACCAATTACAAGGATCTACATATAACCTCCTCCCAGGGGGAC
>NW_022111327.1:6937907-6983888 GCF_000313985.2 Echinops telfairi | reverse complement strand
AAATGTTTTGAGAATGATGAGGGCAATGAATGTACAAATGTGCTTTACACAATTGAAGTGTTTATGGATTGTGATAAGAGTTGTATGAACCCCTAATAAAATGATAAAAAAAAGAAACCATCTTTGATGGTTACCAGAGGTGGAAAGGGGAAGGAGGAATGCGGGCTAGGCATGGGGAAGGGCAAGCAATGGTTAACAGGTAGAGAAGGGTTAACTTCAGTGAAGGGGAAGATCTTATCTTACAAGAAGAACAAGAGAGAGAAAAAAAGAGGGAGGGGGCAGAGTAAGCTATTGGGAGGTTTGGTAAGTTGAATACAAAAAGACGATGACCTGAAATGTAAACTCCCACCTAACTCACAAAAGTTTCAAAAAAGGAAAAAGAAAGATCTCCCTTGGAAGGAAATGGGTAGGCTGTTCTCTTCTCTTAGTAAGGGATAATCTGGCCAACACAGTTTGGCTTTGGAACGCTTTGTCATCATTCACTCACCACAGACTTTCCCTGTGGGCCACTAATGCCACAAATTCCTTGAGACTAAATATCTCTGGTTAGAGGAGGCACAATTTAAATGACCATCAAATAGAGCATTAGTTAAAAAAAGAAAAAAGAACAACAACCCAGAAGCCCACAGTACATGCAGTCAGCCAGAATACCATGCCACCAAACAATAAGGGAACAACTGGGGACAAATCCAGAAGACAAGTCCTCAAAATAACTCGCCCGGACTCATCCGAATTTCACTGTCATGCATAAAGACGGTGAAAAGAATGTTCTAGATTTTAAAATATTTACATAAAATAGGCTGGAACAATCAAAAGGGCTATTTGAATCTTGCTTGGAGCCTGGGCCTTTTTTATGTTATTATAAAAGACATTCTTAAGAGAACTTAAGAAACAAAACCAAAAACCCAAAACACTGCCATCAAGTCCTTGCCTACTCCTAGCCAGCCCTACAGAACAAGGCAGAACTGCCCCTGTGGGTTTCCAAGATGGTAACTCATTATGAGAGCAGAAAGCCCCATTTTTATCCGAAGGAGAGGCTGCTGGCTTCAAACTGCTGACCATGCACTTAGCATGAGATAAATAAATAAATATGAATATAAACTAGTACAAAGTAGATGCTATTTATTATTAATACTTTTCTTAAGTGTGACAATGGCATCGTGGTTATTAAGGGAATATCCTTGTTTTTCCGAGGTGCAGGTTACAGTACTTCAAACTGAAGTGTCAAGATCTCTGCAACTCTCAAATGATTTGCAAAACTGACATCGAGAAATAAAGAGAGAGTAAACAGAGCAAAGTGGTAACAACTGTTGAATCTAGAGGCTATTTACTATACTAGGAACCCTGGTGGTGTAGTGGTTACTTATTGGGCAGCAATCTGCATATTCAGCAGTTTGAAACCACCAGCAGTTCCTGGGGTGGGGGAGGGGAGAATGATTGGGTTTTCTACTCCTGTAAGCAGTTACAATCTGGGAAACCCACAGGGGGATTGCTAAGAGTCAGCAAGGACTTGATGGCAGTATTTGCTAGACTATTATTTCAACTCTTCAGTAGGTTTGTAAACGCTTATAACAAAAAGTTGGGGAAATTTTCCATTTTAAATGAAGTAAATATACATGAACTGATTATGGCAAAACCCTAAAATCTATTCAGTGGCAGGGGGTAAAAAAGCTACACTCTTTTTGGAGAATCTTCCATTATCTATTGGAATTTTAAAAGGCCCACTCTCTTTGACTTATAATTTCAACTAACAGAGTGCACACATGCAAAAAGAGATATGTATAAAGATGTTCACAGCGGGATTATTTGTAATCACACACGCGCGCGTGCACACACATACACAAACCCCAGGAGAATAAACAATAGAAAAAGCAACTTAGATGTTCTTTGATAGGTAAGTCATAAAACATTATTATGGAAGACTATGCAAACATGTTTTCAAAAGGAAGTACCACCATTTCTAAGTAAAAGGAAACAGGTGTATATTGTAGATACCTCTTTTTGTGGAAAATATTTACCGTACTGGGAAAAAGACCAAGATAGGAGGACAGACCCCATCAATAAACCCTGGGGATGACATCCCTGTTCAGAGCAGCCAATGCACAGAGAGGACCTTAGGGCTGGCCCAACCTTGAGACAGGACATTCCCTTACTGACCCATAGAGCCATGGGGACCAACATGGAGACACTGTGCAGAAAATGTGCCCGGTCTGCCCCACACACAGCAGGGAGAAACACAAAGGGAGTGCAACAAAGCAGCAAGGGCTGCAAAGTAACCAAGTCCCCGAGAAATCCTGAAAATAGACTCCTGACTTGGGGGACAGGGCTTGGCACCTCATTAGACTTGACCCGAAAACATGCATAAAGACCAGCAGTCAGACCTGAAACTATCATTTTGTTTGTTTGTTTGTATTTTCTCTTTCACCCTATGTCTATCCATATAAGATAGGCAGGACAAACAATCCCAAGGAGAAACCAGTGGGACTGGTGGTCCTGGGGGTACATGGGAGAGGACGTGGCAGGAAGCGGGAGTGGGGAACCAACAAGCTCAGGGAAAAGGGAACAAGAGATCTAAAATTGATGGCAAGGAGGGCGTATAATGCCTGGTGGGGTGTGATCAAGTGCAATGTATCCATGAGGAATTACTGAAAGCTGAATGGAGGGTGAGCATGATAGTGGGTCAGGAGGAAAGTGAAAGGAAATAGAGGAAAGAAGTAGGAAGCAAAAGCTATTTATAGAGATGTAACTATAGGCATGTATATATGTAAGTGTATTAATTTATAATGAAAAGGATAGAGGCCAATGTACATATGTTAAGTATGAAGACAGCTGATGGATTTTGGGCCTATGCTCAAGGCCTTCCTAAACACAAGAACACCTTGTTCTAATAACCTGGCACTCATTGATATTCACCTTCCCAACAGGATCACTGAAAACAAAATTGGTGCAAGAGCAAATGTGGTGAAGAAAGTGGATGGTGCCTGGCTATCAAAAGATACAGCATCTGGGGTTTTAAAGGCCAAAGTTAAACAAGTGGCCATCTAGCAGGGAAGCAAATAAGCCCACATGGAAGAAGCACACCAGCCTGGGAGATCATGAGTTATTGATGGGATCAGATATCAAGTATCAAAATAGCCAAAAGAAACGATTATGTCAGAGTAAAAGAGGGGGGTTGGAATGGAGACCCAAAGCCCATCTGTAGAAAATTGGATGTCCACCCACAGAGGGGTTACAAGGAAGGGCCAATTCAAACAGGGTGCAATGTAGCACTGACAAAACACACATCATTCCTCTAGTATCTCCACCCTCCCCTGCTACCATGAGCCAGTTGTACCTTACAAATCCAGCTAGACAGACATTGATACAGATAAGATGGAATTCAGGACATATAAAACCCTCAGGAACAGTAGTGGGAGTAGCAATATCAAGAGGGTATGGGAATGGTGGGGGCGGAGAAAATAAGTTGTATATATAGCCTACCCCCCAGGGGGACGAATAACAGAAATGTGGGTGAAAGGAGACAATGGACAGTGTAAGACATGAAATAACCACAATAATATATAACTGACCAAGAATTCACAAGGGTTGGAGGGTGAGGCAGGGAGGGGGAAAAAGAGGAGCTGATGCCAAGGGCTCAAGTAGAAAGAAAATGTTTTGGAAAAGTTGCTGGCAGCATATGTACAAGTATGCTTAATATAACTGAATGATAAGTTGCTATAAGATTTGTAAGAGCCCCCAATAAAATGATTAATAAATAAATAGATAGGTAGATAAATAAATAAGTAAATAAATAAATAAGATAGAGATTGGTCTAGGGAAGGTCAGACCTTAACTTGGATTTCTATGGACAGTGAAACCTGTGAGGGCCAGATTTCAATGAGCCTGTCTTAATTTTCCAGGTCTCACCAGTGTTCCACCTCTGACAAGATGAAGTCATACTACTTTTTTTATCATTCATGTTCACTCAACTTTCAACTCAAAACAAAAAACTCTCATGGCCATCGAGTTAATGCTGGCTCACAGTGGACCTCCAGTGGGTTTCTGAGACTGTGACCGTTTACGAGATCGGAGAGCCCAATCTTTCTCCAGTGGAGCTGCTGGTGGTTTTGCAGATCACAGCCCCACATGTAACCACACCACTCATTTTAGTGGGAAGTATTTGTGCTTTCCTTAACTGATAGGTTTCTGCCATATACAGGTTCCAGCTTTTGCAGGTTTTCCTGCACTTGTATAGTTTTACTTTAACCACAAATAAATGGCTTCATTTTACGAAGGGCTCAAGTAGAAAGCAAATGTTTTGAAGCTGATGATGGCAACAAATGTACAAATGTGCTTGACACAATGGATGGCTGTATGGATTGTGATGAGTTATACGAGCCCCCCAAAAATGATTTTTAAATAGCTTCATTTATGAATCATGTACCTTTTATGTTTTTTAAAGAAGGGAAAGGTCAAATCAGGAATACCCCCAAACTGTTAGCCACAATTACCTCTGGGAAATGGGATGGGAGAACTTTCAGGATATAATCTTCATAGCCCTATATTGCAGGAATCCTTCATCAAGAGCATGCATTAAGCTATTATAATGGTGATTGTTGCTGCTGTTGTTGGGTATAATTAAATCAGTTCCAACTCTTAGCAACCCCATGTACAGTGGACGAAACACTGTCTGGTTCTATGCCATCCTCACAGTGGTGACGGTTTTCTAGGTTGAAGAACGTCTTCCCTCACAGCCACTAGGCATGTTAAGAAAATAACGCATCAAGTAGGACCCAAATCACTTGTTCTCATAGTATCTTCCTTTGTGATCCCACTTCTATCCCTTCTATGGACAGATGCTCATAGCCCTGCACGCACATGTTTCTCTATCTCATCCTCACCATGTGATGTGAACAGGGGGGCAGCGGGTAACCAGGGCTTCTTTTTGAAGTCTAAACCTTAGCAGGGCTGCTCTGACTTTCTGGCGGCTGACTTCTTTCTTGAGGCTCAGAGCCCTTGAGAAAGCAAGAGACAGAGCTGTGCTTTTTAGGTGGCTGGCCCACGCCAGCTTCCTGATTTCAAACAAAGCATTTTAAGCCCATGAAAGACACTAGTTGACTTTTTTCACCCCCTGGTGGCACAGCCATTTGTGCAAATATTTTTCCTGGTGTAAAAGAGAAAGCCTTCCAGACCTGCCTGCCTTGGCCAGGGAAGCCCATGGAACTTTCCAGAAGGGAGATTACAGATCTGTCAGCCCTTTAATGTGTTTCAATGGTACGTTAAGATGAAAATGAACCCCCTAGCTTCCCTCCTTCCTCTAACTGACTTGTGGGCTGCTGCCTGTCCATCTTGGGAGACCACGACCACAAGGATCATTCTTTCAGGACAGCTGCTAGTAATCAAGTCATTTCTGAAGGAGAAAAAATAAAACATTAAAAAATATTTTCTGAAGGCAGGGAAGGATGCCTAATTAATGATAACAAGAGTACTCATTGCCATTTGAGTCAATGCTCATAGTGACCCTGGGTGCCCACCACTCTCTTTACAGGAATAGAAAGCCTCCTCTTTCTAACTGCTGGCCTACACATATCTATGACACCACTAGGGCTCCTTAACAAGAGTAAGACCTAACACTTACTGAGTGACTCTGGGAGTTATGTCATCACTAAGCCTGCTACATTTTCCTGAGCTGTGATGATGATGATAGAAGAAGAAGAAGGAGGAGGAGAAGGAGAAGGAGAAAATGATGATGGTCATAATACTAACTGGCTAACTATATACTATGAGCAAGATGTCACTATTCTAAGGGCTCTCGAATTATTAGCTCCTTTCATCCTTTTAATGCCCTGTGAGGTAGCTCCTATTGCTAACCCCCAATTTTAAGATGAGGAAAGGTTTTTGTTAACAGCAAAATATTTTAAACAAGCAAATGTCTATCACAAAGAAGATGGATGCGTGTACTTGCATTATGGTAAATTTACATGCTGGAATGTTATACCATTGTGAAACTGTAACTAACTATATTTATTCCCAAGCATATGGATGACTCTTAATATTATGTAGTTGAAAAAAATCCCAGAAGACTACATTCAACATGATGCTCTTTTTTCTATTTGATGGGTCAAAACCCAAATAGAACTAAATAGTGCCTTATTTAGGAATATATGTGTGTGAGCCCTGGTGGTGCTGTGGGGTAAACATTGGACTGATAACTGCAAGGTTGTCAGTTCAAACCCCCCAGTTGCTCTGGAGAAAGATGAGGCTGTCTGCTTCTGTAACAGGTGTACAGCCTTAGAAAACTTATATAAGGTCACTATGAGTTGGAAACAACTCAATGGCAGTGGATTTGGTTAAGGTTATTATTATTATTTATATATGAGAGAGAAGACAAAACTAGATTTCTTTTAAAAATCAGAGGAATGAAAAACCAAAATTTAGGATAATGGTTCTTTCTACAAGGCTAAGAAGGGAGGAAACAGGATGTGGAAGATCTATTGGCAAATGTAAGGTATTACCAACGTGTCTAGTTCTTAAGCTGGGTGGGTTCACAGTTATTTATTATGCTTATAAATAAATAACTATACATTTAAATAAAAAACTAGGCTACTCATGAACTAGCGAAGGAATCCGTTATGAATGAAATGTTATGCTTATCCCAATATTGAAAATGCAAGGTACATTTCAAAAGAAAAAGTAGTGGGGTTCAATTAAACAACTTGCCCAAAATCTCATGGCTAATTCAATAGCTGAGCTAGGATTTGAGCCTATCTCTAGAAGCTATGATCTTAGCCACCTTAATCTGTTTTATGCTCGAAGCTATTCCTCTAAGGAGAAAAAATAGGATCTACTATCATACGAAGGCCTTATTCCACAGACTTCCAAATTGCTTGTTGTCATAGTATCTTCCCTTGCGACCTCACCCTCAGCCCTCCTATAGATGCATGTCCTATTAGGCACCCGCTTCTCCATCTCATTGGTATCATGTGATGGGAAGAGAGGAAGCAAGGGGTAATACAGGCATTACCTAAGCATCCAAGTCTAAACAGCTGTTTCAGAATTCACTAAATCTAGATTTGTTACCTCTTCAGACTGAGTCAAAGCTCAAATTTCAAGAAAAAGGAGAGAAGCTCTGAGTACACAAAAAGATACTTCCGACCTTAGAAGGCCAGCTCTGAATACTACATTTGATTTTTTACTCAAGGAGGGAAAGTAAATATTTGTGTGGCTCTTTCCATACAAGTCAGGGGTGGGGGTGGGGGGCGGGGAGGCTAATGATAGAGACTGTTCCAAAGGCCTGTAGGGGGAACCAGAACAGCTGCAACTCAAAAAAGATAATCAGCTTGTGTGCAGAGGCCAAACTGCACCTGCAGACTGACTTATTCAGGCCAGGCCTTCCTGTTAAGGTGGTGTGACAAGGGGCTCAATGAGGGCCTTTTTTTTTGACAGGTCTGAGGCATAACTCAACCCTGCCTTGGCTTACAGATTCCACCCCAAAAATGTAAGCCATTTAGAATGGGTGGTATAGTAGTTTATACACTGAACTGTCTGCCCCCTTAAATATTTACAGACCCGGAAACCCTAAGGAGCAGTTCTGATATAACGTATAGGGTCAGTGTAAGCTGAAATAAATTTGATGGTGGTGGACAGTGGTTAACTCCCAATCTCTTATGTGGGACTATCAGAGGGCTGGATATAAAGGCCAAGCCCACACTAGCACTAGAGTGAAGACAGGGACCAAAGCAACTGAGATTTGGTTCTCAACCCAGTCAAAATAGGTCAAGAGCATTCAGGCCTCTGGTCGCCAGTGACTCTGGTTAATCTTCTATTCACTGAGAGCCCTTGTTTGAAGGTATCCAGTGCGCCAGGAAGCTATTGTGAAGCAGGCTTTCCCACCTGCTGCTTCCAACATCCCTGCTTAGCAAAATCTATCACCTCTCCCACAAGTTGGAGCCAGGCTCATGAATCCCTAAAACAAGGGGAGGCCATTATATCCTTCGGAGGCCACCACAGATGGCACTTGATCACATCCTGACTGACATAGACGCTGCTCACTTTTCTTTGTTTTCTTTCCCTTTCTTCTGTTTAACACTCTATGCTCTTTCCAGGCACTTAGCATGTTCCCAGCTTCCCAAGCAACTATGAAGTTTAAAAACAACCCCCTCCCCCCACAAAACAAAACAAAAAAACCAACCCACTGACACATTCATCCATTCAATCAACAAATATTGAATACCTATTATATACACCCACTTCACCCTAAATGTTGATTTCTAGGGTTTAGAAAGGCAAAGAGATTAAAAATATGGTTTAAGTCAGATTTCAAAGGGCTCAAAACCAGTATTCATGTTCTGTCAGCCACATGATGGGTGAACTGGGCTTTCTGATACCTCAGAGAACTTAGCCCGATGTCAGGTGCAGAGGAGGTACTATTTAGAGACATTTCCAGAGAATACCAAGAACACAGAGATGGCCAAACTGATCAACTGAATAATGTGGCTCTTCTACTCAAGTCTCTGTAACGCTCATCAAGTGACTGGGTGGGACTAGGCAAACAGGGCGTGTGTAATACTAATAGAGGGGATGGGTCAGTTTTGATTACCACTTCTTCTTGACTGTCAGGATGAGCCATCCTGGAAGTAACAGCAGAGAGAAATACTCTGAAGTGTTTGGAAGAGCATGGCTATAATTTCCATCTGAAGGGGTGGAAGTCGCCCCCACCAGCTGCATCTGAGACCTTGGCATGGGGACTCAAAGGAGTAACACCAAGTCTATAATGTACCTTCTCCTCATCTGGCCTGAGACTAGGTGACTCTGAGGTCCAGTAACAGACAGGCTTCCTAGCCCATGGAGGCAAAGGCCAAAGGACCACATGGATTACAGACTGAGGGCTGGAGAGAAACTTAGCTGCCTGCTAAGGAAACCCTTACTGTCCATTGATCCTGACTTGTGGTAATGATTAACTTCCCTAAAAAAAAAAATCCCCTTAATTTTGAGTACTGTCTGTGAGTTCTGGGTAGCCATTGACAACACATTTTCAAACCCAGGACAGAAGCAGGGTGCCATGGAAGCAACAGTTGGCGTGAGAACAGGTACAGAAGGGTGGCACGTGGAGGCATGTCTGAACCCTGCCTTGTGACAACAGGGAAGCCAAAGAAGGTCAGATTTGCCCTCCTCTTGCTATTTAGTAAAGTAAGCATGTATGTATGTATTTATGTGAGAAACTGGTCAAGGACTGAGTGAAAATGGGAACACAGAGAAATAAGTGTAAAATGGGATTTTACCAAAAGAAAAGTTGCCAAAGCCACTAAATTTGAGTTGTAATATGTTGTAGCCTCATCGTTAGGCACAGAGAACAGGAGACAAAGGCCAAAACTGACCAAAGGCTCTCTAATAGGACTTCTCCATTAAAAAGCTGAGACCTCCCAAACCTCACTCCTGCCACAATGGCGATACGGAAACTGTGTGTCTCTATGTGTGTGTGTCTTGTTTGTTTAATATTTCGTGCAGATGTTAGGAAAGAGAATGGGGACTCCTGACTAAAAACATGGAACCACAAACCTGGCCCTACTTGGAGACTTCAAAAACTGTAGGCAGAGAATTTGATTAAACTAATCCCAAACTGGTTATCCACAGAGTCTGGTGAGAACAAGGACATTCTTTCTCGAGGGAGCTGAGCCTCAAACAATTCCTGGAAAGACAAGGCCAAAGAAAACAAGCATATTTTTTTCCAGGACCTCACTCTTGTGTGTGCGTGTGTGTGGTGTGTGGGGCTACTCCTCTTCTGGGGTGAAAACAAGTGTCTTGTAGTAAAGTGTCACCAGTAACACTTTACTGGTGTTTAAGCGAATAAAACCTAAGCACTCAAAGAAAAAAGCAAGAAACAGCAAAATAGAGTTGTAAGGACTTTAAGTAATGTAATTATTGGTTAGACTGTGTTTAAAAGGCTTTAGAAACATAAGAATATATATAATCACTGAAATAAAAAGCCCAATGATAGGTTTTCTGACTAAGCACCACTCAAAAATATATATATATATATCCAAACCCACTGTTTTTGAGTCAATTCTGATTCATAGGGACCCAGTACTGGAGAAATCAGCTGCCTCTGTAGGTTTATAAAGCAATACATCTTTACAAAGTACTTTACAAAATATGTCTCACACAATTTGGATGTGTTATCAGGAGAGATCAGTCCTTGAAGAAGGACATTATGCTTGGTAAAGCAGCGGGGCAGGGAAAAAGACGAAGACCTTCAATAAGATGGATTGACACAATGGCTGCAACAATGGGCTCAACCACAGGAACAGTTGTGAGGATGGTGCAGGGCCAGGTGAAGATTAGTTTTGTTACAAATGGGGTCACTCCAAAAGCCCCTTCTCCCTCAGAGAAGCTAGTGGGTTTTGATCCACTGACCTTGGGTTTAGCACTCCAATCCTTATCCCATAGCACCACTAGGGTTCCTTAAGTGCATACACAATCAAATCACTGCCATCCAGTCAATTCTGACCCATAGCAACCCCATAGGACAAAGTGTAGGAACTGGCCCTTTGGGATGCTGAGGGAGTAAATTTTAATGGGAAGTAGAAACCTTCATCTGTCTCCCATTGAGCAGCTAGTGGATTCAAACTGTTGACCTTGTGGTTAGCAGCTCAATGTGTACCTCAGGGCTCCCTAAGCACAGCCAAATGGATAATTAGCTGGACTAGAGATTATTTAAAATACAGCATAGCAAGACAAAGAAGTTGATAAAATATGACCAAAAGGTTGAGAGATGTCAGACTCTTTTGAGCCCAGGGTGCGTGGAGGTTCAAGCCCTACCCAATCTCCCTCATTAGTTAAGGTCCCTGGAAGAGTACCCTTTGGTAAGGCCTGGGCCCTCTAAGCAAAAACTACCTTGTGATGTGACATTCTTCCTTTGGTTGCTAGACTATTTCCCAAATTCATTGAAACCTATTTCAACAACAACAGCAACAAAACAACACAATTGCTGTCAAGTTGGCTCTGACTCATGGTGACCCCATGTGTTACAGAGCAGAACTAAAATCCACAAGGTTTGCAAGGAAACTGAGTCCCAGCCTTTGTTCAGTGGTGCTTCTGGGTGGGTTGGAACTACCAACCTTTCAATTAGTAGTCAAGTTCTTAATGGTACCATCCAAGGACTCCTAGATAAGGCCTCTAGGTCTTAAGTTATAAAGGAAGAGAAGGAATTCTGTTACTGAGGGGCCATCTTAATATGGCACACAGGATGCTTTGCATTCTTAAGTGCGTACTAGGCTTCCTGGAGGCCATATTTAGCAAATGGGTGGTTACCTGTGCATACAGACCCAGTTGTACGCAAGACCCTGCTTTACTAAGAACCACAAGTATAGCTGGTGAGCTCCAATCTCTTCCCTCTAGAGCAGCCTGGTGTTACAGGACACTGATCTGTGCTGTGGCTATTCGACCTGTTGGAAACGAATTGATGGGAATGCTCTCCTCCCCAGCGAAGATGGAGTTCCCCCAATTCTGCTGGGAGAGTGAGATCCCTAGCTCTTCCTCTATCCCTGACTCGGTCTTCACTTTTCCCTCCTGCACTGGTACTGACTACAGGGCTGAGGAAGCCAAACGGAAACCTATCTATATTAGTCTAGGTTTGCAGCGGTTCTCAACATGTGGGTCGCAACCCCTTTGGGGGTCAAACAACCCTTTCACAGAGGTTTCCCGATTCATAACAGTAGCAAAATGACAGGAAGTAGCAACAAAAATAATTTTATGGTTGGGAGGGTCACCACAACATGCGGAATTGTATTAAAGGGTCGAGGAATTAGGAAGGTTGAGAACTACTGGACTGGAGAAACAAATCCAGGGACACTCATATGAGTGTGAGAGGGCTTTATATCAAAGAGCAATCATATATTGAAAAAAGATCCTAGCACAGTCCAGATCAAGTCCATAAATCTGATATTTGCCCATTTGTCTGATACTAGTCCATAAATTCCTCTTCAGACTCACGCAGCTTATGCAATGATGCAAAATGCAGGCAGATCACAGGCCGGTGTGGCAGAGGAAGCATCTCAGTGCTGGTGCAGGTCTCCACGTGGCTCCTCCAGCTCCAGGGCTCTTCCTGCCATCAGTGTGGCTCCATGTGGCTTGCCAACAGGAACGTGAAGGTGAGAGAGAGTACGTCCTGCCTCCAAGGAGGAAGAAAGGAAGTTCCCAGAATCCTCATGAGATGCCCACAAGGAGGCATCAGGCTGTGACCTGATTGACAGGCTAACCTCCACCCCTTCAATCTTAATCTCCTCAAATTGACATGAAATTATGTAACTACCACACTACAATGGCTATTCTTGCCCAAGGACTACTCCATTTAAGAATAAAATAGGAATGGAATCCTGAGCCACCCTATAACACTTTGCCAGGATAGGACTCCAGAACATATTTTCCCAGGCAAGCTCAGTCCACGCATTTGTTAACAATGACCTTGTTCCAAGAGGAAAGCTGCAATCCCCTTACTCATCAATGGAAGCAAGACAGCAGGGCCCAGCCTTTTGGCCCAAGCTACAGCTGATCACTGGCCAAGTTTGGAAACCAAGAAACTGCAGTTACATACCATGACTGTGATGTGGAGCACAGCAGGGTGTAGCCCATGTTTTCAACATCTTCTAGATGACCTACACAATTGCTTTCTTTCCACTCACTTGTTTCTTGAACCCCCACTCTGTGTGTCCCTGTCTCGCATACACACAGTCTCTGTCTCACACACACACACACACACACACACACACACACACCCGCACGTCTAAAATCCTCTCCATGAATGTCTATGTGCTCACTGTTTGTGTTTTGGTGTGGGCCTCTGTGGGGAAGAAAATGTTTCACGTCACTTGGGAAAGGATTTTGGAAATCAGAAGGCACTGAATACGCCAGCCCCAGCTGCTCCAGAGGAGAAAGATGAGGCTAGCTGCTCCCATAAAGATTTACCTTCTCGGAAGCCCACGGGGCCGTTCTACTCTGCCCTCTAAGGTTGCTATGAGTCAGAACTGACTCAATGGCAGTGAGTTTGTTTTTGTGGTTAGATTTCCAGCTGAGGGCTTCTCATCCTGAGACTTGTGTCCTTGGTTGGATGGGAGAGATTTCTCTGGATCCAATAGAGAAAGAAGAGGGAATTTTTTCCATCATTCAGTCAGCCCTTTCTCTGCCCCTATCCTGGTGATCCCCTGAAGGCAGCCTAAGCCAAGCCAGAAGCAGGGAATACTTAGAAAGCTTCTGAAACCTTCTTTCTCCTTTTTCTCAGTCTACCCACTAAATAGCCATCTTAGCAAACAAACAAAAATACTCTGGTCAAGGTGGATATGTTCAGCTTCTTTCAAGCCCTCCCCCTTCTTTGGGCCAACAAAATTTACAATTCCCTCCTCCCCCAATGCCAGAGAGGCAGCGTCCCAATCTGGTGCCAAGTGTGGCCAGTTTTACAGATTCTCATTTAGCAGGTGTCTGTTGCTAAATCAGTAGCAGCTGCTAATTGCTTTTCCTCCCCGCAAAGCTTCAGCCTGAATGAAACATCTGGTGTTCTCACACTTCGGGTTAAAATCAGATACCTTATCATTTCTCCTTTGGGTTTCATTTTATTAAAGAGCTCTCAGCTGATGCCTGGCACAGGCCAGGGAGAACAAGGTTATCAGAGCAAGGCGAATGTTTCTAAGGATGACACAGCAGGTGAGCCTGCCTCAGGCTCCCAGACTGTGTGCCCAGATGCTCACGCTCCTCCGCACGGGGTAGGGCTTGAAGATTGTGATTACCAGGGGGAACTTGGGGCCTCATCTCTTGAGCCAGGGCTCTAAAGCTCCCCATTTCCCTCTTCTTAGCTTGCACTGCCTTTTCCTGTCCTAAATCATTTCCAGAACTCGCAACACCCACCCACCCACCCTGAGCCCAACTCTCCACTAGAGGAAAAGGAGAGCAGTTTAGGTAGGATGCATACTCTTCTAACACAATACAAGTGAATGGCCAGAGGGATCAATGAGAGGCCAAAACAAAAATAAAACTCAGTGGGACCCCATGCATTCCAACTGACAAGGTACCTTCTGCATTTCTGAGACAATTAAAACTGTACAGTAACAGACAAAATCCAACCAAACCCACTGCCATAGAATCAACTGCCATCCAGCAAGACACCAAGGCTCTAGAGCAGTGGTCATCAACCTTCCTAATGCCACGACTCTTTAATTACAGTTCCTCATGTTGTGTGACACCCCCCCCCCCCCCCCGCAACCATAAAATTATTTTCACGGCCACTTCATAACAGTCATTTTGCTACTCTTATGAATCGGGTGACCCCTGTGAAAGGTTTTTTCGACCCCCAAATGGATCACGACCCACAGGTTGAAAACCACTGCCCTAGATGTTTCTTCTGCAGAGCAGCTTGCTGGGTTTGAACTACTGACCTTGTGGTTAGCACCTCAATGAGTAACTCATGACACCACCAAACCCCAAACCAAACTCACTGCCATCAAGTCGATGCCAACTCATAGCAATCCTATAGAACAGGATAGAGCTGCCCCTGTGAGTTTCCAAAAGTCTAACTCTTTTTTAAAAAATTATTTTATTGGGGGCTAGTACAATTCTTGTCACAATCCATACATACATCCATTGTGTCATGCACATATGTACATTTGTTGCCCTCATCGTTCTCAAAACATTTGCCTTCTACTTTAGCCCTTAATATCAGTTGTTCATTTCCCCCCTCCCTTCCCACTGCCCCCTCCCTCATGAACCCTTCATAATTCATTAATTATTATAGTTTTGTCATAAGTTACACTGTCCAATGTCTCCCTCTGCCCTCTTCTCTGCTGTTCATCCCCCAGGGAGGAGGCTATACTTAGAACAAAAGTCTAACTCTTTATGGAAGTAGAAAGTCCTGTCTTTCTCCCATGGAAGGCCTGGTGGTATTACTGCTGACTTTGGTATTAGAAACCCAACATGTAACCGCTATGCCACCAGGGCTCTTTAAACAGTTGGGGGAAATATCACAAGGACCATTTCTAGCTCTACTGTCCAATTCATACCAGTGCTCTGTAGTAACCCGCTGAGCTTCCTGGAAAGCTGTTTCCCACCTCTCTCCCTCCTCCACAACTACATCCACATACAAAACATTTTGGTTTTTTGCCAGACTCCAAATTTGCCTCTTTATCCTACTTCAAAAACATTGTTGTTGTTTTTAAAGTAATAGTTTTAGCTGTTGAGTAAGCACTGGACTGCTAGACAAAAGGTTGGTAGTTCAAACCCATCAGCTGTTCCACAGCGATTCCTGTAAAGATTTGCATTCTCAGAAACCCTGGGACTTGGGGTTGCCTTGATGGCAGTGAGTTGGTAGGAGATAGTGAGCTTATTTTTTTCTTCCTTGAACTTTTTTTGAGTATTGAAGTATAACTTACAGTCAACTGAAAACAAGCTTAACTTTTTCACGTCTTATTGTTTATGACCATTTTTTTTAAATGGCCACTATCAAGTCAATTGCAACCAATAAGGACCCCTGTAGGGCAAAGTAGAACTGCCCTGTGGGTTAACGAGACTATAACTCTTTGCAGAAGTAGAAAGCCTCATCTTTCTCCCATGAGTGGCTGGTGGTTTTGAACTGCTGACCTTGTGGTTATCAGTCCAACATCTAACCCACTAGAGTTAAATGCCTGATACACAGTCCTCCATCTTTTATCAGGTATGATCCACCCACACTTGCTTGAAGGTCACTCTCCTTGAAGTAAAGAACTGAAATAAAACCAGCATTGTATAGTTCTTGAGTTATCTTTGCCCCCCTTGGATACTTATCTTGCTTGTTTTGCCTTCTTTCAAGGTCATTTCCCAGCCCTTCTCCCAGGTACACCAATTCCCTGGAAAATCTTACAAAAAGGTATTCTGTAAGTCTGAGGTGGGGCCCCCAAATCTGAATTTCTAACAAGCCCCTAGAATAAGGTGACCAGATTTTAACATTGGTAAAGCGGGACACCATTGGTAAAACTCATATCCTGGCGAAATAGCCACATGGCAGCCAAAAACTGTGTACCCTAGCTTGTTGTGCATTCTTTCCAAAAATCGGGACTTTTTAAAAATGCCGTGGGACGTGGGAAAAATTGTTAAAAATCGGGACTGTCCCACAAAAAGTGGGACCTCTGGTCACCTTACCCTAGAAACTCACTGCCATCAAGTCGATTCTGACTGCTAGGGTCCCGTTAGGACAGGGTAGAACTGCCCCTGTATGTTTGAGACACTAAGTTTTTAGAGGAGTAGAAAGCTTTTCTCCCACAGAGCAGTTGGTGGTTTTGAATGGCTGACCTTGAGGTTAGCAGATCAATGCACAACCCACTAGGAGGCAGACTGTGCAGGCTCACAGATCACACTTCAAGTAGCAAGGTCCTAGGCTCCAGAGAGCAGGATGGAATACTATAGTGGAAAGGGCTTGGACTTTGGAACCAGAGTCCGAATTTGCAACTCTGTCATATATTAAGGGGTTCTGGTGGTGCAGCAGGTTAAGCATTGGGCCACTCACCCCAAAGTTGGCAGTTCAAACATACCAGTCACGTCACTGCCCAGGAGAAAGATGAGGCAATCTGATTCGGTAAAAGTGTTGAAAGCTTTGAAAACCCTCTGGAGCATCTCTTGCCGGCCCTGTGTAGGGTCGCTATGAATCAGCATCTACCCCACTGCTGGTGTAGGCGGAGCAGGCACATACTAATGCGTGTCCTTGGATGAATTACTTAACCTTTTATTATCTTACATAAGTCCTGGTGGTGTAGTGGTTTCATGTGGGGTTGTTTGCCATAAGGTTGGCAGTTCAAACCACCACCTGCTCCCTATGAGATTCTAAGTCATGTTATTGTTCTTGGTAGGTACTGTTGAGTCAGTTCCAATCCATAGTGACCCTATGTACAACAGAAAGAAATACCACCTGCTCATTTGCCAGGCTCACAGTCATTGTCATGTTCAAGTCCATTGTTGCAACCAACATGTCAAACTATCTTGTCAAGGGTCTTCCTATTTTTTGCTGACTCAAAGCTACTCTATAGGGTTTCCGAGGTTATAAATTATGGGAACAGACTACTTCGTCTTTCTCCCCAGAGTGGCTGGGTTGTTTGTGCCATCATCCTGTGGTTTAGTAGCCCCATTGCCTAACCCACAGTGCCACCAAGGCTCCTTGGATATACTAAAACCCACTGAATTTTACGATTTCAAAGAGTAAATGTATGAAATGAACAGTAAGTCTCGATAATGTTGTTGTTCAACCAAACAAACAATTGTAAGTTGATTCCAACTCTTGGTGATCCAATGTGTGTGAAAGTAAAAATGTGTTTGGCATGGTTTTCCATAAATGATTCTTCAGAAACAGATGACCAGATCTTTCTTCTGGGATGACTCAAAATGTGACCTTAGTAGCTAAGAACAGTAACTGCCTGCACTATACAGGATTTCATGCTGTTATAAAATCTCCCTCAAAAAAATAAGGGGGATGTACATATAACCTCCTCCCTGGGGGATGGACAACAGAAAAGTGGGTGAAGGGAGACGTCGGACAGGGCAAGATATGACAAAATAGCAATTTATAAACTATCAAGGGCTCATGAGGGAGGGGGGAGCAGAGAGGGAGGGGAAAAATGAGGACCTAATGCCGGGGGTTTAAGTGGAGAGAAAATGTTTTGAGAATGATGAGGGCAATGAATGTACAAATGTGCTTTACACAATTGATGTGTGTATGGATTGTGATAAGAGTTGTATGATCCCCTAATAAAATGATTTAAAAAAAAACACATGAAGGGGGCAAGTTAAGTACCTGTTTGTGTGGTTTTAATTTTTTGAAACCCCTTTCTTTTTCTAAATAGTATTATTAGCATATAATTCACATTTAATACAATTTAATCACCGAATCATATTCAGAAGAGTTGTGCAATCATCACCACAATCAATTTCAGAACATTTTCTTCTCTCTTAGTTATCATTGTTTGTACTTTCTCAGTACTCGTTGCTAGATCTCCATTTCCCCCAAACCTCCCCTGCCATGCCCTAGGCAATTTTTAATCTAATGTCTATAGATTTACCTATCCTGTATTTCAAATACAGAAAACTGTACAAAACAAGAAACCAACCAACAAAAACCAACAATGACTGAATAAATTAGTAAAACTGTGCTTCCTAAGAGATCCATGAAGGAGATAGAATCTACATCATTAGGCCCATTTGACAAATAGGGAAACTGAAGTTCAATGATGTGAAATTAACTTGGTGAAAGTTCCGAGTTTTAGACAGTGGCAGGTTGGAAATAGAACTGGGGGGCTAGCAGAAAGGGGCTGGCTGCATCCTGGAACTCATGTGCTTTAAAACAGGGGTCCTCAAACTATGGCCCGTGGGCCACATGTGGTCTGCCAAGGACATGTATGTGGCCCGCTGGGTGTTTTTGCCCCATTTCTTTACTTCAAAATAAGATATGTGCAGTGTGCATAGAAATTTCTTCATAGTTGTTTTCTTTAACTATAGTCCGGCCCTCTAATGGGTCTGAGGGACAGTGAACTGGCCCCCTGTTTAAAAAGTTTGAGGACCCCTGCTTTAAAAAATTGGGTGCGATAGTTAAGGTTTATTGTGCCAACCTGGCTGATAAACACATGTAGGATTAATTGAAGGGCAGAGAGATAAATGGCTCGGTGAGCCTCGCCTTTCTGGTTCTCTGGTCTCTTGTTCTGATGGTCAGACCAGTGTGTGGCTGGTTACCTTAGCTGGCAAGGCTCATTTCCTGGAGACATCCCTGAGGAGAGGCCACATGGCCCTATCTTGATGCAGCCCTGGGTGCTGGAACAGCCACGTGGAGCCACTGCCAGCGCTGAGATGCTTACACACTCACTGATTCGGCTTTCCTCCTGCAGTCGGTGTTATTTCATGTGTTTTGCAAGTTTGAGAAGGACTTTGTGGATCGGTGTCAGACATGTGGGTTGGGATGCTGTCTTTTTTTGGGGGGGGGGGATGCTGTCTTAATGTATACTTACCCATTATATAAAACTCTCCCTTATAAACATATGAGTTTCTGTGGATTTGTTTCTCTAGTTTACCTAGACTAACACATTGGGTATGTTTTAAAAACAACTCTGGTGATTCTCAATATACAGCCAAGGGTAAGAACCATTGTCTACCAAGTGGGAGAGGGAAATTGCCACATTGATAAGGCTTCTATTGCATAGGATGAAGGGTTATGCTCGCTGGATGTTATTCTTTGTAATCTGTCTTTGGGAAAATACAAACCAATTTATAAGCTCAGGAGACCAAAAGTCTCTTACTCTGCCACTCTTGAAATGTAATGACAGTTTGGGCCCCATTGACAAATTTGAAATTCTAGACACTTTATTCAAATGGTTAAGAAGAGGGAGGAGGAGGAAGGGGAGGAGGCAGCACAAAAAGACTATATAATACATAATAGTTACAGAACTCCAGTGGCATAGTGGTTATAAGTTGTTAGCCTGCGATCCGAAAGGTCAATAGTTTGAAACTACCAGCCACTCTTCAGAAGACGGGGCTTTCCATTCCCATAAAGAGTTCCAGTCTCAAACTCCCAGGGTACTGCTACCCTGTCACTAAAGGTCGGTGGCATTGACTGAATGGCAATGAGTTTGTCTTGTTTTTGTTTTCTTAATGTTTGCTTGTAGTCATTACTGCTTGGTGATTTCCGTGTGTATTTGTTTCTTTGTTTATTTTTTATGAAAACATTATTTTTGTAAAGAAAATCTTTCTGTCTTTATAGAGACAAAGACAGGAAAGATTTGTGGATTTTGCTGCAGTTTTATAAAGCATTAAATAAAACCTCACCTTTAGACTTTTATGCTTACCAGAGGTGGGAGGGCAAAGAAGGGAAGGAGACACAATAGGTTAGTTAGAGGTCGACAGGAGCCAAGGGGAATATAAGATTCCACAAGAGAGAGAAGGAAGGAAGGAAAACCTCCAGCTCATGACCATCTAGTTGATGCCAACTCCTAATGACACTATAGGACAAGGTAGAACTACCCATGTGGGTTTCTGACACTATAACTCTTTAGGGGACTAGAAAGCCTTATCTTTCTCCCACAGAGCTTTTGAACTGCCGACCTTGGGTTTGGAAACCCAATGTGTAAACACTACGCCACCAAGGTTCCTATAAGGAAAAGCCAAGGGGAAGAAACAAAGCAAACCATTGGGAGGTCTGATAAGTTGTGAAATGTAAAAATAGTAGAGGGAGGGTGGGGTGGAAAGGGGAAACCGATTACAAGGATCTACATATAACCTCCTCCCAGGAGGACAGACAACAGAAAAGTGGGTGAAGGGAGACGTCAGACAGGACAAGATATGACAAAATAATAATTTATAAATTATCAAGGGTTCATGAGGGAAGGGGGAATGGAGAGGGAGGGGAAAAATGAGGACCTGAAGCCAGGGGCTTAAGTGGAGAGCAAATGTTTGGAGAATGATGAGGGCAATGAATGTACAAATAGGCTTGTCACAATTGATGTACGTATGGATTGTGATAAGAGTTGTATGAGCCCCTAATAAAAAACTATAAAAAAAAAGAAATGTAAAAACAATGATCTGATATGCAAACCCCACCAATTCACAATAAAAAGTTCGAAGGAAAATAGCCAACTTTGCATTGGGGCTTATTTTTATGTTTTTCTCTATACTTTCCTGGTGTTTCTAGTGTTTCAACATAAACACCCTTATTGTCATAATTAGAAAACCAACATTATTCTAAAATGGTAAACATGTAATTCTGGGAAAAACATCATCTGTCATCCCTCCATCTTCACGAGCAAGATCCCAGGGCATGTGTGAAATAAATTGCTAGATTTCCCTGGGTAATATGGAGGTTCGGGTTGATTGACTAACTCATTTATTCTATCTGGGGATATCTACTTTGATCTAGATACAAGGTCCTACCCAGAACAGACACAAAGCAAAACACATTGTCCATATCCAAAGAATAGCATGATGCAGGGGAGGAGCTAGACACTAGGCTGATTGAATAATCCATCCAAACAATTACCCAAAATGAGTTATGTCCATCAGTAAGGTATCACTGAATAGATAATATTTGTGTAAAGGAACAGATATTGGAATAATATTTATAATGTAATCCACATTGTGTAAGAAACCTAAATTAAAACCAACCAACATCTACCCACTGCCAGCAAGTCAATTCTGACTCATAGCAACCCTCTAAAGATGGCAACCTAACCTTGGTACTCTGAGCTGGCTTGACCTTGGATGTCTTTAGGCTCTTCTCCAAGGGAACAATCTATGATCCTTAACCAAAGTGAGTGGGCCCTACTTTGGATGGGACAGACAATAGGGTCTGATTTCTGATGGCAGACAACTTTCAGGCAAGTAGCCTTCAAGCAGTTTACCTTCAAGGGTATATAGCAGCAAACATGTGCTTGTAAGCACCTTAAGATTGGCATTATTATGGGGGGATGTTGTGGGGAATAACTCTTACTTGGGAGAATGGGAGTAGGCTGCATCTCCAACCTACGGACATGAAGGTCTTCCTCCACAGGAGCCCCAGTCTCTCAGACTCCTTAAAGTATGAATGTTGAGAGTTTCTGTATACTCTCTTCCTGGTTCTATTTCCCACAAAGCAGGGGGAAAATTGGCACAAGAACTTCAGTCTTTCTGATAACTAATTTCAAGTTCTTTCTTCCTTCTCCTTCGTAATTGTTTAGATCAGCAGTTCTCAACCTATGGGTAGCAACCCCTTTGGGGGTCAAACCACCCTTTCACAGGGATTGCCTGATTCATAACAGTAGCAAAATCACAATTATGAGTAGCAATGAAAATCATTTATGATTGGGGGTTACCACAACATGAGGAACTGTATTAAAAAGTCACGGCATTAGGAAGGTTGAGAACCACTGCTCTAGAACTTGCCCATCTTGTTATGGATTTACTTTCCTGCCACATGTATGCTTGTAGTGCCTCCCCTTCCTATTGCATGCATACCCCTAGCTCATTGCCCTCCTTTTAACTGGATGCTTCTAATACAATCCCTTCCTATTATGTATGTGCTTACCATGGCTTGCATGCCTGAGATTACAAAAGCTCATGAGAATACAGTATTCCCTCACTCTGGTTCTGGTTTCCATTGGAAGAGGTGAACCCGTGCCTGCCTTGTCTCATGTCTCTTTTTAATTTACCCCTAAATTACACAATCATCCCATAGAACCTATCCAGATGTGGGGCTGGATCCCACACAGCCCAGTATGCGTTCTTGTGTAATTAATGAAACTTTCTAAGGCTCAGTCTTTAAAATGGAGGTTTGACTATATGTATCCCTGGGTTCTGGTAAGGATCAAAGAGGAATAGTTAATCTGATCAGAAAAACCAAACTCACTGCCATCAAGTCACTTTGAACTCACAGCCAGAGTAGAACTACTACCCTTGTGGGTTTCTGAGGCTACAACTTTTTAGGGGAGAACGCTTCATCTTTCTCTGACAGAGTGGCAGGTAGCGGCCCAACATGTAACCCACTATGCCACCACTTCCTGATGGATGTTTGCTAAGCTTGGGGCTATAATCAATGCAATTTATTTCTCATGAACAGTTTTAGGAGATCAGCACTTTCATCGCCCCCATTTTATAGATGTGAGCACTGAGGACTTTTTAAACTTAACTTACACACACACACACACACACACAGAGTTGAGCCAGTTTGAACTCATAGTGAGTGACCTTACACAACAAAGTAGAATTGTTCAATAGGATCGCCAGGGCTGTAAAACTTGAAAAAAGCAATCTCCCATGTCTTTCTCCCACAGAGCACAGGATTCCAACCACCACCCTTCTGGTTAGCAGCCAAGTGCTTCATCACTGTGCCACCAGGGCCCCTTTATATCTAGGATTGGTCTTAGAATTTTGTTTGGGTCCAAAATCCCAGGCTCTTCTCAACAACTTCTCCATACACAGAGCTTCCCATTGGCAGAATCAGAAACAGACTGGACTTTGTAGACAGTTGAGACAATTATGTCTCAATCAGATCTTCAGACAGCTAAGTCCTCCTTTTTATATTGTAAGTACTCTCAGGAAAGCAGAGGGACAGAATGTCCCCAGTTCAGGTCCAAACTCCAAAGCATAACTTTTTTAAACAGTTGAATTTTCCAGTCACAGAAATCACTTTTCTAGGTCAATTAGCACATTTTGATGTGCCAAATAGCCAAAAGTGGGATTCTAAGGCCTATTTACATTGATGGCAGCAAGGTTTTCTCCACAGCCCACATTAGTACAAGGTGTGCTGATGGCAAAGTTATTTTCCAAGAACATTAAGATAATGTTTGGAGATGGTAGGCAGACAGAGCAGCCATGGCCATATTAATACTAACCTCTTCCACTCAGTCTATGCATTAGGAACAGTCAGGAGATTCATTCCTAATGGAGAAAAAGAGCTGGGCACAAATTGGGGGGCCGAGGGTAGTTAAGGGGGGCAATGAATAACATAATAGATCCACATGGATACATAATGGGCAGTTTTGATAATGAGAAAATAATATAGTCAAGGTGTTAGGCCTTGAAGAAGAGTTTGATGAAAAGAATCATTATCATTAGTCTTTTTGTTATTCTGGTAGAAGACCAGATGGTTGCAAACACAAACACAAGCTAGGCTAGCATCTTGGGTGGGAGAATGGGGCTGATACAGTCTTAAGTTTCTTTTGTTTACAATACCTTGTTTTTCCAATACTTCACATTCAGAAGAAACCCTTTTAAAGGTTAGAAGGTGAAAGGGAGGAGGCCGAGGCTGAAGCTGGGGCCAATGTAACATTTTAAGGGCTACCACACCAGCTTTGTGAGATGGAGGCCATCAACAAAAACTCAAATATAGAACTGGGCTTAGTGCTATCTCTTTGCTATTTCACTCTGCAGAAGGTGGTTTCACCAAAGGACACGCATAAATAAGGAACCCAGTGTCACCATTAGGCAAAAGGACCAGTTGGCTATAATAGAGAGTTCACAGACTGTTGATTGCTTAAGGCTGCTCTTATAGATTGAATTGTCTCTACTGCTACCTCCCTTAAAAAAATGCTGCAGACCTATATCCCTGGTACCTGAGAATGTGGCCTTATTTAGAAAATAGGGTGTTTCTTTTGTTCTCAGTTAAAGGAGATCGTACTGGAATAGGGTGGGTCCTAATCCCAATCCCTTCTTAGTGATGTCTTAGAAAAAGGAGCAGATCTAGAAGCACAGTCAAAATCCAAGGGAAGACACCATGTAACAGTGGAGACAAATGCAAACAAACAAATGGCCAGCAGCCACCGGAAACCAGGATAAAACTCACTGTCATTGAGTCAATGATGACTCATAGCAACCCTATAGGACAGAATAGAACTGCTCTCTTGGGTTTCCAAGGATGTCAATTATTACAGGTGCATAATGTCTCAGATTCCTCATGAGGCTGTTGGGTTTGAACTGCTGACCTTGTGGTTCACTTCTTGGCAAATAACCAACTACAGTACCAGAGCCCGAGGAATTAGGATAAAGGCCTGGTATAGTTACCCTCTCATAGCTCCCAGAAGGAATCTACACTGCCAAGAACTATGAGAAAATCTATTTCTGTTTTTTAAAGTCACCCACTTGGTGGTATTTTGTTATGGCTGCAACCAGAATTATCAATTGTTGTTGATCAATGATAATTCATAGTGACCATATAGGATAGAGTAGAACTGTACCATAAGGTTTCCAAGAGTATAAATCTTTATGGGAGATGACCACATCTTTCTCTCGGAATTACTGGTAGGTTTGAACCACCAAACTTTCAGTTACCTGTTGAGTACCATCATACCACCATATACTACGATATTACATGATGTGTCTTAAATGGGATCATACAAATTAATTCATGAAGGGGAATGTGAGTGTCCCTTCTGAAAGTATATGCAAACTGTGTGTTGGGGGGGCAAACATGCATTTATCTGGGAAGAGAACGTCAGCTTTTTAAGGAAGCCCACTGTCCATCCAACTCCTTCAGTTGAAAGGAAGCTAAGGAGTTTCTCTAACATCTTGCTTTACCAGCATTCAAACTGGACCAGAATTTTCAGTCCTGGATTCTAGGGGCAAATACCTTGGTTTCTGAAGAAAGTCTTTTACCCTCCTAAGTCCCTTCTCTGGAAGATTAGACCAGGCAAATTCTGAGCCCCCAAAACTTTAACAAGCAACATTTCCATGATACATTTTTCTCTCCTCCTTTCCAAAAAAACAAAGGGGATTTTATTATCAATTAAGATACTACATGAAGAAGCATACATTGTGCATTTAGAATGGTTGCTAGGTGTATAAACTAAGCCATGTGGTATTGACAAAAGAAGATAAGGGATTTGCTATGTGGAATTTGAAACACCTATGGACCATCCAAGATGGGGCTACTGTAACAAAAAAGATCATCAAAGGTAAAGATTTGGAATTCACTAGTGTATGAAGAAGGTGCCCTGGTGGTGTAGTAGGTTATAAATTGAACTGCTCACCTCAAGATCAGCGGTTCAACCCCATTAGCAGCTACAGAGGAGAAAGAAGAGATGATGTATTCTCATGAGGTTTCTCGGCTTCAGAAACCCTATACAAGGTCTCTATGAGTAGGAATCCACTCATTGGCAATGGTGGGGAGGGGTAAGTGTTAAAAGAATTATATAATCCCCAGAGGTTTATTGAATGAGTAGTGACACAAAGGAGATTGAGGATAGACCCCCTGAAGAATCAAATAGTTTCATATTCTTTCTTCTGTAGGCTTTCATATTTGCTTCCCGAGTCTAGGCTCTTTTATTGGGAGAGAGACAAGGATTTCTATTTCCATAAAGAGTTAGTTTGGGAAAGCCATGGGGGAGTTTTACCCTGTCCTATAGGGTCGCTGTGAGATGGACTCAACTAGATGGTGCTGAGTTTTTTAGTTCTGAGGTTCTTTTATCCCTCTCTTCTTCCTTCTCCCTTTCTCATTGAGTTGGCAAGGTAAAACTGCATTCAAGAATCTCATAATTTAGGGAAAGAAGTCATCAGAATTCACCTTCTCCACATCTCCCCCATTCTATTTTACTTGATTTGAAATGGGACAATGGGAAAATATCCAGGAGTCAGAGATTATATTCTTTTGAATGTGTGTGTATGTGTGTGGGAGGGGGGGGGGGGCACTTCATTTAGAGCCAGAAAAAGACCTTATCTAGAATTCTGACTGCAAAAAGTACTTACTGATCCTTTGGGCCATTGGAACGTCTGCTCCTTCTTCAGGAAGAACCTGGGCATTCTCTAGCTGCTTTGCCAATCCTGCCATTGCAGCGTCCCACTACAAGACGGAGCAATGGAAATTCACTGATGACCCCAAATCCTTTTGCTGCTGGTGGTACCTTCCTGCAACTCCTTCTCTCTGGCTTTATATACACGAGTCTGAATTACTAGCACAACACATTAATTAGTTCATTTTACTTTTCTTGCTTTATCATTACTCTTAATGAGCAAAAATGGGGTGAGAGGGAAGGACTTTAAAAGAGGATTAAAAAGATAAAGGTCCCAAAAGGAAGGGCAAAAAGAAAAGCCCAATGCTGGCTTCTTTCCTAATTGGATCCCCGGGCTTAAGAAAAAGATGTCACCCTTTCTCTGTCTCATCTAAAGTCAGCGTGAGTTCAACAAAAAGTTTGCAAAGCAAAGAGTCCTCAAGGCCCCCAAGTATCCCCAGGACAAGGTCCAACCATCTAAAATAACCAGACCAAAGCTAATTGGCAAGATGCACGCACATGGAGCCGCCATGAGTCCGTCGCAGTGTCAGTTTAGAACAAGACTGCCAAGATTGCTGACCAGAGTGACTGGAAAGCCTCATTAAGAGAGAACAGTCCATTTGGGGTTTTGTTTTGTGTCAGGTTTAAAATGTTTCTATTTGCAGATATTAAAAACCATGCATTCCATTGAGTAAAGTCATCTGAACAACAACAACAAAATGGCACTCTGATTAAACTGCATTTTGTGACTGACTACAGAATACCTGGGACCAGCTTTACTTTTATTGTATATATTTATTCACTGTCACTTCCATCTAACTCCATCCTTGACTACCATGTCAGTTATTTTTCTTCCCTGCCAGCTGGCCAGCCAGGTTGATGGGAGCAGCAGAGGTGCCCTTCATTCTCACTAGAGTTCAAAATTCTTTGCTGTGGAAAAGCGGTAACTCCATCATTTAAACTTGATGTAGCCTCTCTGCATCTTACAGAGGTCAACAGCGACACAAAGGAAAAGAAGAACACAAGGGTTATGGAGTGCATGTTGGCAGTGCCACCCGGTGAGGCTTGCTTCTCTTGCTTCATCGCTTCTTTTGAAGGAAGTGAATTTCCTCTTGTGTTTCTGTCTTCTTTCTTCAGGCTTGACTGAGCAGATTTCTCACTCTCAGCCATGGGGATCTGACAGACTGCGATGGCCGAGGAAGCAAATGGGGCCTGAGATGGCAGAATCCTGTGGGCAGTGGTCATCACCGAGTCCACCAGAGCAGTTGTGAGGGTAGGGAAAATGACTTGAGCATTCTTGATTAGTTGTCTGGCTGTAGCTTTATACTAACATAGAACTATTAGCCTTGCTGATGTAAATGGTTAAGTATTCATTCTCAAAAGGTTAGATGTTTGAACTCATCCACGAGCTCTGTGGGAGAAAACCCTGGAAAAGATTTGACCCATAAAGAGTATAGCAAAAGAAAGCCTCCTGGGACAGTTCTATTCTGTCACTTCGGGTCGGCATGAGTCACAACTGACTCAGCAGCACCTTACAACAATCACAGCAATGCCTGAGCTCATAAATTTAATGTGATGATGAAGCAAATAAGCCATGTAAAGCACTTAGAGTTGTATCTAGCATTTAGGAAGCATCAAGAAATGCCAGCTACAATTGCTGCTTTTGTTCTCCTTAAAGGGGCTAAGAAACCATCAGCGGACTTAGGAAAGCTGAGCTACCATTGAAGCAACACAATAGTGATGGAGTGAAATTTCCCATCCCTTTCTAAATCATGTGTGACTTGGGGTTGGGTGGGGTCATTCTGTCCAAGTTTGCATCATGGGAGTCCTATTTTACTTTTAGGTTCAATGATTCTACAAATAGAAGGGTGTTTGGCTTTTTTTTTTTAAGAAGAAAGATGCTGTGACAAAAAAGGATGAAGAAGGCCTGTCTAGAGGAATCTTACCTCCTCTACATTGTTATGTTTGAGGCAATAGTGGTGATGCTGCCGCAGGACCAGGCAGTGTTTCCTTCTGGTGTACACTGGGTTCCGAGGATCTGGAACCAGCTCGATGGCCCCTAACAACCACAGTCCCCTCCTCAATTGAGAGCAAGTCCTATGGCCAGAGTGGTGGTGGGGAGAGCACTTTATCTCAGGATCAACCCAGGGGGAAGATTCCTTGTGTGCCATTCCCTTTCTCGAATTCGACAGAGCTGAGGGCTGCTCCAGCTCTCGAGAAACCAGGAACAGGTGAGCACACAAGCAAAATGGGATCCATTGACCTTGGACCCATTTCTCTACCTGAGCATGTTATCTTCACAGGCATGTTACCTACTCTTGCCTCCAACACTGCCCTGCATTCCTGGGCTGGTAAGGAAGAAAGCTGTGGCAGACAGAGATTAGCCCCATTAAACAACAACAACATGTTTTGTTTTTTTTCCTTTCTATTTGGTTTCTTTATCTCATCCTTTGGTGTTAAGAAGGAGTTCAGATTTGACAATTCCCAGGTGAAATCAGCAAGTCATACAAGGTGGGAATGTAGATGGGAAAACAAACATACCTATCTCAACAGCCTGGGCTGGCTGACCCCAGTTCACTGGGGAATCCTGAATTTAATGCATCCTGCCTATTCAAACTGAGCCTACCCTCTCTGAACCCAAGGTCCCCCTCCTTACAATCTCCTGTTGTCTATTTCTAAAAGGTTCAGGGGGTTGAAGAAAGGGTCTAGGCCATAAATGCACTCTGTCACAATGGGTCTGAGGTGGGACCTGGAATTCTGCATTTCTTACATGCAGCACCCATATGCAACTGATCCTCAGACCACAATTGGCGTATGGTGAGCCCATAGTAGATCTAAATAGGAAATAGGAAATGTGCCATTTCATTCCTTTACAAGCATACAAGCTGGTGGCATTAATTATATTCATCAGCTTCTGTAACCATCCCCGCTATTTTCAAAAGTGTTTCTTCTCCTCCTTCCAACATAAACTCAGTAGCCCTTCAGCAGGAATTCCCCTTTGCCTCTACTCATGAGTCCCTGGCAATCACTAATACACTCTGTTCTCTAGATAGTTCCTATAAATGGGGTGATACAATCTGTCCTTTTATGTCTATCTTGTGTTTTATTCATTATAATAGTTTCAAGGATGATCCATGTGATGGCATGCATCAGAACTTCATTTACCTTCCCAGTTGAATCATATTCCACCTTTTGTCGATCCAGGCACCTGGGCTGTTTCCACTTTTTGGCTATTGGAAATAAGGCTGCAATGAACATTAGCATACACGCACCTGCTTGAGTTCTAACTTTCAAGTCTTTGGAGTATATGCCTAAGAGTGGAATCACTGGGTCATATGGTAACCCTTTGTTTAGTCTTTGGAAGAACTACCATACTGATTTCTAAAATGGTTGCACCATTTTACATTCTAATGAGCAATATACAACACAGGATGCAATTTCTCTACCTTTATCTTCCTCAGATAACACTTAGAGTTGCACACTATAAGGAACTTACCACTGCATGCTAGCACACTGATTCTCCAAAAGACAAGGACCTCTATCAGCAGTTCTCAACCTGTGGTTTGCCAGCCCTTTGGGGGTCGAATGACCCTTTCACAGGGTCACCTGATTCATAAATGTAGCAAAATTGCCGTTATGAAGTAACAATGAAAATAATTTTATGGTTGAGGGCGTCACCACTACATGAGGAACTATATGAAAGGGTTGCGGCATTAGGAAGGTTGAGAACCACTGACTTAGGGGCTTCAAATGCCTACTCATCACCCCAGATCCTCTCAACCAGATCATCTAGGGATGAGACCTGTCCCGCCCACTTTTAATCAAACACCTCAGGTTCCTATGAGGATTAAAGTTTAAAAATCACTGCATGAAATCAGTGGTTCTCAACTTGGCCTCCAAGTTAGAATTTCCTGGGGTACGCCCAAAAAACAAAATGCACATGCCATGTGAATTTTATGTCAATAAAACTATGAAACAGAACAAACATCATGCCCGGGCTGCATCACAGATCATGAATTCAGATTCTCCAAAGGTGATTCCGGGGTACTAGGGGTGTTTGTGTGTTGTTTTATCAGCATATTTTGTTCTGTTTTTAAGTATACCTAGGTGAGGCTAAAACCATTTTGAAAATCACTGCTTAACATGAATGGTTTTTTTTTAAATTTCCATCTTTATATAATATACATCTAAAAAGAATAACTAATATATGGACATATATATTTAAGGGAGGGAATGGGGTACCAAATCCTCAGGAGGAACAAAGTACAGCTATGGTTCTAGAGTCAGGAGCCTCAGGCTCTCATCCTAATTATACCACTGAAAACGTAGGCGACTCTGAACAGCACTCTCTGGGTGTCCGGTTCTTAGTCTGAAAACATGGACACACAATACTTGCTCCATCTAGCTCATAATCCTATTATATGAAAGTACTTTGTTAATGATAAAATATTATATGAAAAATTGAAATGTAGACTACGATACTAAGGTGTGTGGCAATTTCATTCAGGAAAACAGAGAGCAGTCATTACGAAATTACAGGCAACTTCTTTCCTTGAGCTCTCTGTGACCAAAACCAAGCTCAGTGCCAAGTCAATGCTGACCCACAGCAACCCCCTGTGGGTTTGGGGACTATAACTGTTTTCGGGAATAGAAAGCCCAGTCTTTCTCCTTACAGAGATGCTAGTGGTTTCAAACTGCTGACCATGAGGATCACAGTCCAATGAGTAACCACTACAACTACAAGGACTCATCGCTAATGCGAACACAGTTCCACAGATAGGAGTTGGAGGACAGAGCTCTGCCGGTCCCAGCTTTGTTGTTCTTGCGTCCCAATCTTCTTCTAGCTAGCCACTGAGGGGTTATGCTGTCTATATTCTTCCATGGTTTCGGGTGACTTAATCTGAATTATGGTTTAAGGGAGCCCTTTGCAAAATGGACACACTTTGAAACTCCCACAGATTGTTCTCGGCCAGTGTTGGCTAATCCACACTAGAGGCTGTGGGAACATCTGGAAATCTGTAGCTAATGCAGTGGTTTTCAGTCTTCCTAATGCTGCAACCCTCTCATACAGTTCCTCATGTTGTGGAGACCCCCAACCATAACATTATTTTCATAGCTACTTCATAACTGTCATTTTGCTACAGTTATGAATCTGGCAACTCCTGTGAAAGGGTTGTTCGACCCCCAAAGGGGTCGCAACCCATAGGTTGAGAATCGCTGATCTAATGGGACAGGCCTAAAATCCCCCTTTCTCTCCATCAAATCTCTCCAAGAGCTTCTGCAAGCTTTTTCGGTCTGTCCTGGCTGTGATCGAAACCCCCTTATTGCAGCCCCAAAGTTCGGGCAAAGTCCCCTTGTGCCATCAAGTCCTACTGATGACTGACTCCAAATAGGACTATGTCACAGCTAAGAATTAAAAACTGTAGCTCCTTCAACTAGCCCATGGGCATGTGGGCTGTTGGAGGCAGGCAGTAAGTCAGGAACGAGCAGACGGATACAGTTTCATATTTGCTGGTGAGTTCTTTCAATAGGCTACTTACCAGGCGAGTATTTACCACAGGAAAGAGCAAGGCCAGAAGAGCCCCATTTAACATGTGCATCTGCAGCCTAGAAGAGGGGGAAAAGGAGACAAAGTCCAGGTCACTCAGGCTCTGATGCAAAAGCAGGAAGCAAATGTGTCAGGTTAAACCATGCCTTAGGGCTCTCTGTGTAAAACCGCCTTAGAGTTTGCATACTTGCAGAATAAATGAGAAGCCGTATGATTTCTGTTAACCGAAATTTTCTGAAGAGCATCATCGCTTCCTCAAAATCCCCTCAAAATACTTGCTGAGCACACTTTCGTTCCGGTACTTCATTACATAAGGACTTCTGGGTTTCCTAAACCATCAAACAGTTTCAATCCATGGTCCCTAGTGCTGCATCTTAGGCGGCCTTAGGAATATAGAACGGTGGTAGCTGAGTGCTCTATTATTACAGTAGAAACCCACTTGTTATAACATAGCAGCTTATTTATGCAGCCATGCCCAGTGCTTTGACCCAAACAGAGACCTGGGCTGAAAAATGCAGGCAGAGCCAAGAGGGCTAAGTATAGTGTTGTGGAAACTGTGTCCCCCACCGCCCCTTCTCCTCCCATCCCAATTTCTTAGAACTGCCTTCTGAGGCAGCTGCAGGAGGTGGGTGGGCCAAAGTACTGGTGGCCCTGATTTTCTTTGATGTATTTTTACATATTGGACTCTGTACCTTACAAAGCGAACCACAAAGCAAAAGGAATACATAGGGAGAAAAGGAAGGGTTGGTCTTCTGCATCCGGTAAAGATGCTGTTTCCCAATACTAGACTTGTTCAAACACATATTGGAAACCCTTTATTAAGTCAAGAACAATTAAGGCCGGAATAAACTCTGCTTGTGAGAGCTCTGGAGATGAATTTAAGCAGCTTCCTTCATCTTTCAAGGCAAATGGTTCTTTCCTATTAAAGGAGAAACAAAGAATGACAGCCTGTCTCTTCTGAAGAAAAGCTGCTTGGATGCCTTATCTACAGTCACCACTGATCCAATGTGTACCTGAACCACAAGGCACAGTCTAGATCTGGATCTAGATCTCTCTGAATCTAGATCTACACACACACACACACACACACACACACACACACACGCTAGCTTTGGTATCTCCAATGTTCAGATTTTAAAGACCTTCTAGAACACCTGCCCTGCTCTTGGAATGCATAGACATGTGCCAAAGATTAAGAAGCATTACAAGGGGGCATAAGAGAACAAGATTGTATTTCATTCGCCTCAGTAGGTCTTTTTCTGGTGTTGCTTATATTAACAACGCCACGATGATGGTGATGAGGTCCAGGCTATTAAAAGGTAAAATTACAAAAGGCACTAACCAGGCTTACTGGTCAGATAGGTGGGGCTGGCAAGATGACCAAGACTATGACCCTGAAGCCACCCTCCCTCCATGTCTAAAATTTAACTTACCCCATTGTAAAATAAAGAGCCATTTAAAATCAACGGGCAACATTTACCCAGGGTCAATGTTCAGAAAGTTAGGAAAGTAAGAGGAATGGAAACAGGAAACTCTGGAAAGAAATAGGGTAAGTGATGGTACATGGAGGGTATTGCAATGCCTGTGTTGAAACCAGATATGTTTGCATCACTGAATGAAAAACCAATTCTTTGCTCTGTAAACCTTTACCTCATCCATAATATAAACTTTGAGAAAATACTCCAGGCTTTTATCTCCTTAAGGAGTCCTGATGGCATAGTGGTTACGCACTGGGCTGCTCATTACAAGGTTTGCGATTCTAAACCACCAGATACTCCTTGGGAGAAAGAAGAGACTTCCTATTTTTGCCAAGAGTGACAGTCTCAGAAAGCCATGGGGGCAATTCCACCCTGCCCTATAGGGTCTCCATGAGTTCGCATCCACTCAGTGGCAGTGAGTTTTGGTTTAGAGTTTTTATTAACTGCTTTACATTCCCTCTCTCACTTAATTTTGACATTAATCTTTTGAGATAGGTACTATTACCATTTCATGCATGTGAAAGTTGGACACTGAATACGGAAGACTGAGGAAGAGTCAATGCATTTGAATTGTGGTGCTGGTGGAGAACATTGAAAGTATGGACTGCCCAAAGGACAAACAGCTCTGTCTTGGAAGAAATATGGCCAGAGTGCTCCTTGGAGGCAAGGACAGTACGACTTTGTTTTACATTCTTTGACATATTGTCAGGAGAGAGCAGTCCCTGGTAAAGGACATCATACTTGGTAAAGTGGAGGCCTTCAACAAAATGGATAGACACAGTGGGCTCAGGCATAGAAACAATTGTGAGGCTGGCACGGGGCTGTACAGTGTTTTGTTTTGTTCGGCATAGATAGGGTCACTATGGGTCACCACGCACTCAAGGGTACCTAGCAATAATAATAACAACCATTTTTATTTTGTTGTTGAGGAAACCAGGGTCAGAGAAGTGAAATGATTTGGACAATGTCACATGTGAGGCAGATTGGGGATTCAAATTCAGGTACCTCAGACTCCAGATCATAAACTCTTCTCTTGTTTTTACTTCTTTGTGCCAGAGCCTGTCTCCCTCTAAAATATGACCTAAGAGATAGCTCAGGGATGTCACGCTTTCATTTCCTTGGGTTCCAGGTATTTTTCTACCTGCCCCAGGCCTAATGGACTTTCAGTAGATGGCTGCAAGAGAGAATGCTCTTAGCTAGCCCAGGGCTTTTCTTGTCCATACAAAGGGAAGAGGTACATCAAAGTCTCGTCACTTCTGTTTCCCTGGACTGGCCAGGTTTCCATGTGTTTTCCACAGAGGGTTTCATTCCATGAGGCAACGTGTGCTCTGAGGAAGTGAATGCTACAAACTCTGGCCAGTCCTGCTCCTCTGTGACAGCCACAGCGCAAAGACTCACCCCGAGGGAGGCAAAATCACAGCTCTAGGTAATTCTGGGCTCTTGTGCCAGGCTTTGCTCATTGACCGTAAAACCATGCTGGCATTTACAAGGTCATTAGACACTTGTACAGCAAAAGTTAAATCTTGAAAATGATTGAACGGATTCCAAGGTTAAGCGGAAGGCCAAAGATAAAGGAGATAAAACTAACACAGAGATTCAAAAAGAAAAATACCTTTGTAGGTTAAGACAGATCTTGTTTTGAGTTCTCAAAAGTCAGTTTCCCAAGTTTCATGTACACCAACAGAAAAGCATTTATAATAATATAAAGAAGTCTTATACGTCAATAATTATCATGGATGGATGGAGAAGTTCTCCCTGCCAACCACTGAAACAATGGACTAATGGTTCAAATGCATCATCTCATTTAATCCTCCTGGTTTTTAGTATCAGCTTCATGGTGGAGAAAATCAAAGGGGAAAAGCAGGTGTGTGTGTGTGTGTGTGTGAGAGAGAGAGAGAGAGAGAGAGAGAGAGAGAGAGAGAGAGAGAGAGAGAGAGAGAAGGACGATCTTTTAAAAATTCAAAGTATGGGAAAGAGATCCAGAAAGAGCAAAAAGACAGACTAAAGAGTCCTGTTCAATTAATTATACTAATAAACCTCTTTCCTACCAGCTTATTGGCACAAATATTTTCTGGGAAGCCTTTTTGTTTTTGTATAGGATACTGAGCTATGTTAACTTAGCTGGTAAAACTAGGGGGACAATATGACAAGAGCCATGGGGTGGATTCTTTTAGGTCAGTTAATTTCGTTCAATTTGGTTTCACAAGCATTAATCAATCCACTACTGTGGGCCTCGCCTTGTTCTAGATGCTGTAGGGAAAATAAGACAGTAAGACACCATACCTATGACTCAAGAATCTAACAATCCTACGACAGGCACAGTGAGGAATGAAATACCTAGAGGAAATGTAGTCCTCTGCTCTTCCTAAGTTTGCTTTATGCCACTAGAACTTGTTTTCATTAACCACAAGAAATCCAGAGAGGATTTTCACTATCACCCAAAAAAGGCACAGAGTGAAACTACTGTTCCAGTGTTTGTTTCTTTTTGTTTGTTTTAAATTTTCAATCATTTTATTGGGAGCTCATACAACTCTTATCACAATCCATACCTACATCCATTGTGTCAAGCACATTTGTACATTTATTGCCATAATCATCTTCAAAACCTTTTCTTACTACTTGAGCCCTTGGTATCAGCTTCTCATTATTCCCCCTCCCTCTCACTCCCTCTCATGAAGCCTTGATAATTTATAAATTATTATTTTTCCATGTCTTGCACTGTCGAGTGTCTCCCTTTACCTCCTTATCTGTTGTCCATTGCCCTGGGAGGAGGTTATAGGTAGGTCATTGTGATCAGTTCCCCCTTTCTCCTGCCACTTTCCCCTTCCCCTCCTGGTATGGCTACTGTCAATATTGGTCCTGAGGGGTTTATCTGTTCTGGATGCCCTGTGTTTCCAACTCTTATCTGTACCAGTGTACATCCTCTGGTCTAGCTAGATTTGTAAGGTAGAATGGGAGTCATGATAGTCGGGGTGGGGGGGAGCATTAAAGAACTAGAGGAAACTTGTATGTTTCATCGGTGCTATACTGCACCCTGACGGGCTCATCTCTTCCTTATGACCCTTCTGCGAGGCGATGTCCAATTGTCTACAGATAGGCTTTAGGTCTCCCCCACCCCCCACCTTTCACATTAACATGATTTTTTTGTTCTGGGTCTTGGAGGCCTGATATCTGATCCCGTAGACATGATCACACAGGCTGGTGTGCTTCTTCCAGTGGGCTTTGTTGCTTCTCAGCTAGGTGGTCACTTGTTTACCTTCAAGCCCTTAAGACCCAGATGCTATAACTTTTGATAGTGGGGCACCATCAGCTTTCTTCACCGCATTTGCTTATGCATACATTTATCTTCAGCAATCATGTTGGGAAGGTGAGCATCTCAGAATGTTGGATTATTAGAACAAAATGTTCTTGTGTTGAGGGATTACTTGAGTAGAGGCCCAATGTCCATCGGCTTCCTTAATACTTCTGCTTCCTTAATACTAAACCTATAAATACATGTACATAGATCTATTTCATCGTCATATACAAATATATTTACATCTGTATATGCCTGTATTTAGATCTTTATAAATGCCCTCTGCCTCCTAGTTCTTTATTTCCTTTGACTTTCCTCTTGTCCCACTATCATGCTCAGCCTTCATTTGGGTTTCAGTAATTCCTCTCATTTACATTGTCCTTGATCAAGCCCTACCAGACCTCCTACACCCTCCTCGCCATTGATTTTCGTTCACTTGTTGTTCCCTTGTCCCTGGGTTTGTTAACACACACTTCCTCTATTTCCTCTCCCCTTCTCCCAAGTCCCCCTGGAACTGTTATCCTGTTGTTTTCTCCTCTGGCTGGTTTATCCCGCCTACTGTATCTAGATAAACATGCAGAGATAAAAATATGCACAAACACAAGACCATGCAAAACAAAGCAACAATAGAAAATAAAACATTAACTCCAACAACAACAACAACAAAGCCAATGACAAAAAAAGAAAAGCCTATAAATAGTTCAGGGTCTATTTTTTGGCCTTTAGGAGTGGGACGCCATACCCACAGTCTATTTTTGGTGTTCCCTGGGGACTTCATTGCTCTGCTCCCCTTGCTGTTCTGTTGTACGCCCTGAGTGTTTTGTCTCCGTGTGGTGGGGTCAGATTTGGCACAATTCCGCAATGTCTCCAGTGTTGTCCTCCATAGTGCTATGGGTGAGTGACTGTCTCATGGTGGGGATGGCCCTATGGTCCTCTCTGTGCAGTGGCTGCCATGAGCAGAAATATCATCCTCAGGGCTTGGTGGGCCAGGATGTGCTCCACTCTCTCTTCCTCCCCCTTCATTTTCTCTTGTGTGCTCTGATCAGACACGTCCCTCTCCCTAAGCTATAGCTTCAGTGCAGTCCTCTGAATTGAACTATTCAGGGGGGAGGTGGGGCGTCCACTTAGGTGGTCATGGGGCCGGCCCCTCCAGTGTTTGTTTTATAGTCAATGGTAGCATGCACCCCAGCAGAGAAAGGCTCCTTTCTGAGCACTATCCTCAGCATCTCCAGTAGCTAGCAGTCATAGCTTTGATCTCTGTCTGTGAACACTCTATGTTAGTAATATTTTAGATTTTATGTATTATTTGGTATGATTTGAGTGGGTTCTATTTTAGGGCTGGAAGCGCTCAACATTTTTTCCAGAATGCTCCTTAGAAGTGAGGATGGAAGGACTTTGGGTGGTTTCAGGTGAGACCAATCATGAGGATGGCGCAAGACGGGGCGGTGTTTCATTCACTATGGAAGCCACTCAACAGCCCCTAACAACTACCACGCTCATGATCGTTGCTTCTTGGCATTGCATCTTTTGGACTCAGGAAAGGTTACATGGTAATACTCTATTTTCAAATTGCATGAGGAACCTGTATAATGGTTAAGACCTTGGGGTTGGGAATATAACATGTTCAATCCACAGTTCTCCCACTTACTGGCCAAATGACTCTGGACACACTGTGCGTGTCAACTGACTTGATTATAAAATTTAGTTTAAAACAATACTTGCCTGAAAAGGGTGTTGAGAGAACTTCATCCCATGACATAAAATTATGTGGACATCAAAAATGTTCAGTATGTGGTCCTTATTCTCTCTCACTGCCATCAAGATTGACTCAGAGTGACCCTCTATGGGTTTCTGAGACTGTAACGGTTTACACCAGTGATTCCCAACCTTCCTAATGCTGTGACCCCCCCAACCATAACATTATTTTTGTTGATACTTCATAACTGTAATATTGCTAATGTTATGAATCGGGCAACTCCCATGAAAGGGTTGTTCGACCCCCGAAGGGGTCGTGACCCACAGGTTGAGAACCTCTGGTTTACAGGAATAGAAAGCACAGTATTTTCCCCACGCAGCAGCTTGTGGTTTCAAACTGCCAAGGGTGTGGATCGCAGCCCAATGCGTAACCACACCACCGGGGCTCCATCAGTATCCTTAATAAATCGGTGCAAATGAATATCACACTATTACTCATACAGCCCTGGTGGCATAGTGGTTCTGCACTGGGCTGTAATACAAAGGGTCAGTAGTTTAAAACCCTTAGCTGCTCCATGGAAGAAAGGCAGAGCTCTCTACTTCTGTAAGCAATTAGTCTCAGAAACTCACAGGAGCTATTCTACCCTGTCCTTTAGAGTCTCTATGAATCAGCATCGTCTCAGTGGCAATGGGAAAAAAACCTATTAAAAACCTTTATGAAATTACTTATATTTCAATGTAGTATTGCTACTACAACTGAGAACCAATGTATATGGGACAGGTGGCAATATCTGTGGAAAGGGAAATAAAGTCTGTTGACTGGAGATCTAAGAAAGATTTTGTGGAAGAGATAAAAACTGCTAAGAATTGTTATAATTCTACTCCTTACTGACCCAATTTTAGCCTTTGCCAAGGGAAGGAGGTAAACAAGGGGACTGATAAAGCAATGGTGTAGCTCTGGGGTTGATCAACTGCACCTCACCAGCCACATGAGGCTCTTTCAATATCTTCCATGTGGCTCTGGGGTAAAATTGAAAAATGTAAAGGATATTATTCAGATAATGGTGATTTCATTTGCTTATAAACACATAATTATAGCTCTCCAACAATTTTTACATTTTTTGGCTCTTCCATCTCAAAATTCCATAGACCTCTGGTCTACATGGCTGATGGGTATTGGCTTGGGTGAAGGGGAAGATGGTGATCCACACAAGGGAGAAGGGAAATCGAGGGTCACAGGAGGGGTGAGCTGCTGTGGGTTCTGATTTCTAGTTTAGCTTATTTTAGTATATGTGCTGCCGAAGTGAGCACTCTAGTTTAGCTTATGATATATAAAGTTCATGATCCGAAAGGTAACCTCCCACCTAAATTATAATAAATAAAAAAACAAATGTGTTAAATAAAAAAAAACCTCACTGCTATCGAGTCAGAATTGACTCATAGTGCCTCTGTGGGAAAGAGTGGAACTGCCCCTGTGAATTTTCAAGACTGTAAATCTTTACTGAGGTGGAAAACTTCATCTTTCTCCCATGATGCAGCTGGTAGTTATATCTATCAATATATACATAAAATATGCGTACATTATATAGATGTAGAGATATTTCTTGGTCTATTCAAGGAATCTTTTGATAGTGGTTAAAGCATTTATCTGCTATCTGAAAGGTTGATGGCTCAAACCTACCAGACACTCAATAGGATTAATTAGGATTCTACAGGATTACATAGGCTTCATTAGGATGACAGCTTGAAAACCCTAGGGAACAGCTCTGGTCTGTCCTATAGGCTTACTATGAATCAGAATCATCTTAACAGCAGTGGGTTGGTTTACTCAAGGCAGCTAACTTGAAATATGATAGGCAGTGTCTGCTTCTGGCTTAAAATTGAGTAAGCACACCCCACCTTAGTATTCCCTAGCTATAAAGTCTAGATAGAATGGATAGAGCAACTAGTTAAAAACTGAAAAGTACGGGGAGGAGACGAGCCAGTCAGGGTGCGATGTAGCAATGATAAAACATACAACATTCCTCTAGTTCCTAATGCTTCCTCCCCCCCACCCCCACTATCATGATCCCAATTCTACCTTACAAATATAGCTTGACCAGAGGATGTACACTGGTACAGATAGGAACTGGAAACACAGGAATCCAGGGCAGATGATCCCTTCAGGACCAGTGGTGTGAGTGGCAATACTGGGAGGGTGGAGGGAGGGTGGGTTGGAAAGGGGGAACTGATTACAAGGATCTACATATAACCTCCTCTCTAGGGGAAGACAACAGAAAAGTGGGTGAAGGGAGATGTCGGACAGGGCAAGATATGACAAAATAATAAGTTATCAAGGGCTAATGAGGGAGGGGGTAGCAGGGAGGGAGAGGAAAAAATGAGGAGCTGATGCCAGGGGCTTAGTTGAAGAGCAAATGTTTTGAGAATGATAAGGGCAATGAATGTGCAAATGTGCTTTACACAATTGGTGTATGTATGGATTGTGATAAGAGTTGTATGAGCCCCTAATAAAGCGATTAAAAAAATCTGAAAAGTAAATAATGGTAGGAGGATTAGGAAAGAAGCCCACCAAACCAGTGGTGTGCTGCTCCTTTTACCCCTCTGAGCACAATGTATCAAAAGTAAGCACCAAGGAACAGAAATTTAAGTATCCAGGGGAGCCCTCTAGTTCTAGTCTATGGTACAAGGACGGGAACCCCTAATTCTCCAAAAATATATGGGAATCATTTTTTGTCTCGACTCTGTCACACTGCAGCCTCCAAGCAACCCAATGATAGCAGAGGCTGCCTGTGGAATCAAGGACTTCAGAAGCTAAAAACTCTTAAAGGTAAGAAAGCTTGTTCTCCATTTGGTGACTCTGTGTTCCTAAAAGGGTAGACAATCATGCTGTTTTCTTGTTTGTTTTCTTTACACCTGACTTCAGACATGGGTGCAGTTGTTAAACTTCCCATCAAAGTGAGGTAACAAATGCCTTCATACCACCTAGAGGACTAAAAGAGGAGCCAAGAAAAAAAACATGTCATGTCGTTGATGGATTCCTGTTTACCTTCTTGAGTTGAGCAAGTATGAATCTCATTCCATGAACACAGCATGCCAAAGACTGAGAAATGAGCTAACAGATAGAACAACACCCAAGTCTGAGGTAGGCCACTACATGGCACCCAACTGGGACAGAACAGAACCTGCAAATGTTCTAAAAGCTGAACTGACATCGGAATCACAGGCCAATGAAAGTAGATTGAAACAGACCGCCTGAATCAGTTACCTCCATTAAAAAGCAAAGCAAAGCAAAACAAAACAAAATCAACATTCTCCCTTAGGATTTAAACAAGACTCGGCATTTCAGAACACTCAAAATGTCCAGAATGGCATCAAAATTTTCTTAGCATCCAAAGAACCACCCCCAAAAAAATCACAAAATTTTAAAGTAGATCTAATAGAAATGTTCCAGCTTGTAATTGGGGAAAGTTTTTAAAATAAATAGTTGAACCCCATATTTTAGCAAAGAAATAGAAGATACAAAGAGAAAATAAAAAGAAAGCTTAGGATTGAAAATGAATACTAAGCAAGATTTATATATATCCTCTATAGTAGACTGGTGATAAGAAGCCCTGGTGGTGCCACAAGTAAACACTTTGTGTCTGAACAAAAGGTAGACTGTTAAAACCCACCTACTGGAGATGACAGACAAAACAGTCAGGGAACTTACAATAAATAAAAATTAGAACGAGAGGGTGGGGGAAACATTGGAAATAAATGTCTCAGGACAAAAGGTCTAACATTCACATCATAAAACTCCCAGACAGCTGCGAGACAAAAAATACAGAAATTTTAAAAATAAATAAAGATGGAATACTGGCTGAAAACTTCTCAAATTTGATGAAAGACATAAACCTACAAATTCAAGAAGCTGAACAAAACCTAGAACAAGATAAACATAAAGAACTTGAAATTGCTGAAACTAAAATTAAAATGTTGGGAAACATTGAACGGACCCATAAATAAAAGAGGAATTATATGCAAAAGAGATATAGCAGAATAGTTATTATCAGAAACACTAAAAGACTGAAGGAAATCTCAATATTTGTTTTTAAATAACAGCTTTATTGGGATGTAATTTTCGCATTATAAAATTCACTTTTAAATATATATAGTACAGTCACAATGTTGTACAATCTGACCACTATCAAGTCCCAAAACATTTCAGCACCCCAAAAGGAAACTTTATACTCACTAAACACTAGCTCCCCATTATCCTCTCCCTATCAAACCGAAAATAAACATGTTGCCATCAAGTTGATTCTTACTTATAGCAACCCTACAAGACAGAGTAGTTCTGCCCTTGCAGATTTAGGAGGCTGTAACTCTTTATGGGAGTAGAAAGCCTCATTTTCCTCTCTTGAAATGGCTGGTGGTTTCGAACTGCTGATCTTGCAGTTAGCAGCCCCACATGCAACCAACCAGTACACTATCAGGGCTCCCTACAGCCCTTGACTATTACTGATTTGCTTTCCTTCACTATGGATTTGTCTGTTCTGGACATTTCACATAAATGAAATGATATACTACTTGTCCTTTGTGGCTGGCTGCTTTCACTTGGTTCATTTCATATTGTATCTAGCAGTAATGAAGTCCGTTAACAGTCGTTTTGGCTAGTGCGGTAGTGAGATGATTTTAAGTCAACTAGACACTCCTGGCTAGGGGTGGAGTCAAATCTGTCAATCAGCTAAAAATTTGATGTGCCCTTGGGGATGTGGCCTTCTTATAAGTTGGGACTCTAAGGGCCACCATGTGGATCTCTCCCCCTTCACCATCCTGTTTGCTGGCCACCCTGAGAACTGCCCTGTCATGTGTCCAGCCACCTGGGATCCACTCAACTCTGCATCCACCTGCCTGTGTTCTTCCTGTATCATTGCCTGTAGCTATGCGAGTCTGAAGAGGGGCTTATGAACTAGTATTGGGCTTAAGGATTTGAGTTGGACTGGGCTGGGATGCTCTCTTGATATATAATTACTTCTTGATATAAAGCTCTTTCTTTTTTAAAAAAAGCATTTTATTGGGACTCTTACAGCTCTTATCACAATCCATACATATGTCCACTGTGTCGAGCACATTTGTACATATGTTGCCATCATCATTTTCAAAACATTTTCTTTCTCATTGAGCCATTGATATCAGTTCATATTCCCCCCTCCTCTCCCCTCCCTCCATGAACTCTTGATAATTTAGAAATTATTATTATTTTTCATGTCTTACACCAACCGCTGTCTCCCTTCACCCACTTTTCTGTTGTTTGTCCCCCGCGGATCGTTTCCCCCTCTTTCTCCCCCCACCTTCCCCCTTCCCCTCCTGGTATCACTACTCTCATTATTGGTCCAGAGGGGTTTATCTGTCCTGGATTCCCTGTGTTGCAAGCTCTTATCTGAAGCAGTGTACTGCTCTGGTCTAACCTGATTTTTAAGGTAAAATCGGGATCATGATAGTGTTGGGGAGGAAGCATTAAAGAACTAGAGGAAAGTTGTATGTTTTGTCGGTTCATAAAGCTTTCTTATACATATGAGTGTCACTGGATTTGTTTCTCAAGTCAACCCAGCCTGACACAACTGTTAACAATGCTGTTATGAGTATTTATGTACAAATTTTTGTGTAGACACACGTTTTCTATCCTCCTGAGTATATATCTAGACTTAACCATTTACAGAACTACCACACTGTTCTACAAAGTTGGCAATGTCACCAATAATATAAATTTATTAGAACTCTCACTTATACTTGCTATTGTGTTTTCTTTATTTTAGCCCTGGTGGGTGGCTTAATTGTTACAGAATGGACTAACTGCCAGGTTAGCAGTTGGAAACCACCAGCCACTCTGAGGGAGAAAGATGAGGTTTTCTACTCCTGTAAAGAATTACAGTCTTGGAAACTCAAAGGGGCAGTTCTACCATTCACTATAGGGTTGCCACAAGTTGGCATCAACTCGATGGCAGTGAATATGGTTATTTTTAGAATGAGTGTGAAGTGGTATATCATTGTGAATTTAGTTTGTGTTCCCCAAATGATTGACGATGTTAAACCTCCTTTCATGGGTTTCTTGGTCATTTCTATATTGTCTTTGGTAGGATGCCTATTCAATTCCTTCATCTATTTTGAAACTGGGTTGTCTTTGTCATTGTTGTGTTTTCAAAGTTATATAGGTATTCTGGATATGAGACATGCAAGTTTTCACAACTGTTCTATGGGTTGTCTCTTCATTTTTTTCTTGATGGTGTCATATGAAGCTGGATTTGTTTGAAGCTAAAACATTCTAAATGTTTATAAAGTCCAATTGCTCTATGCTGTTCCAGGTGCTCTTGAGGATTTGCCTTTACGCTTTCTTTGAAATGGGTCTTTTGGTTTTCTCTCTTACATTTTGGTTGGTCTGTTTTCAGTTACTTTATACATATAGTACGAAGGAAGGCTGCAATTTCATTCTCTTGTTCATGGCTATGCAGAACAACTGACAACCAGATGTCAAAAAGCAAAAAGAGCCTCAGGTCCATGCGCTACACTCAGTCTAAGTCATAAATCTGAGTACAAAATCCAAAATAATAACCCATTTCACAGAAAACAGGAAACGTCTTCAGGACTGTCAGGTACGCAAGATTTTAAATGTGACACCAAAATCACAGTCTATGAAAAGATTTTTTTAAATTATTGATTAGACTTTGTCAAAATTAAAATCATTTGCTCTGTGTAAGATATTTTACAGAGAACCAAAAGTTCATCTATAGACTGGAGAAGAATATTTAGCAATTATAGATCCATCCAAGAAGATTTCTTCCAAATTATATTAAGAATCATGAAGCTCAACAATGAGAATACAAATAACCCCATCTTAAAATGTGCTGAAATTGTTGAGCAGACGACTACCCATCAAGGCATTCCATTATCATTACTTAGGTAGGAGGGTCATTAACATAAAAATTGTGATAGTGGAAATTGTTGGAGAGGATGGGGAGAAAAAACTGGAGCTCTCATATAGGGTTGGTAGAAATATAAACTATTACAGCACTTGGAAAGCAGTTTCTTATATAGATACAAATACTCTGATCATTTGAGTATAAATTAAAAAGTACTGCTACAGGGCTGGCCCCAATCCAAACGATGTGGACAGCTGCCCCTTCCTCTTACTTCAAAGGACAGCACTGAAGCTACAGCTCAAGAAGAGGGACTGGAGCAAATGAAGGGGGAGGAAAAGATAGTAGAGCACATCCTGGTCGACTAAGCCTTGAGGATGATATCCCTTCTGAGAGCAGCCAATGCAGAGAGGATCATGTGGCCGGTCCCACTATGAGACATGACAGCCCTCACTGACCCACAGGCCTACGGGGGACAATACTGGAGACTGTGGGAATTGCACCCGATCTGACCCCACCACTCTGAGGCAAAACACTAAGGGTGTGCAACAGAACAGCAAAAGGAGCAGAACAAGGAGGTCCCAAGGAAGTACCAAAAATAGACTTTGGGGCCAGGGCATGGCACTCCATCAGACTCGACCAGAAAACCCTACTAAAGGTCAACAAACAGACCTTGAACTATGTATTAGTCTGGGTACTTTGGAGAAACAAATCCACGGTGACTCACGTATAAGAGAGAGTTTTATGTAAAGAAAGTATGCATCAAGAAAACATCCCAACCCAATGCTGCCCAAGCCCACAAGTCCAACATTAACCCATTAACCCAACACCAGTTCACAAAGTCCTCCACCTCACAAAACAGAGG
>NW_022111327.1:6872623-6936207 GCF_000313985.2 Echinops telfairi | reverse complement strand
AATGTACAAATGTGCTAGACACAATGGATGGATGTATGGATTGTGATAAGAGTTGTATGAGCCCCCAATAAAATGATTTTTTTAAAGTACTGCTACAAAGTAGAGAAACTATTACTAACAAAAATTTCAAAATGTGATACTGCTGTTTCTTGTCATATTCCTCATCTGACATTATAGCTAAAAGGTGCCCTGGTAGCACGGTGGGTTAGGCATTGGCCTGCTAATTGTAAGGCTGCTGGTTCAATCTCACCAGCAACTCTGTAAGAGAAAGATGAGGGTTTCTGCTATCATAAAGATTGACAGTCTTAGAAACTTTATATACAGGGTCACTATGAGTCAAAATTTAGTCGATGGTAGTAGGTTTGGGTAGATTTAAACCTTCCCCCAAAGAATGCCATGCTATCTGATTTACAGCACATTGAAATGACAATTTGGGCATCTGTGAGGAACTCAAATTTTGTTCCTTATAAATGTTCTTTGAGTTTGGGGAATTTAAAAAAGTCTGAAGGGGCAGGAACAGGGCTGTAGGGTGGATGGAGTACCATTTCCCAACCTTTGCTATCTTTGAAGAACGAGCAGGTGAATTGTTGTGACATACAAAAAAATTTTTCTGTCAACTTTCCTGGCCTTTTTCTCACCAACACAGTTTTCAATTTTCTGAAAACGTCTTCCTAATAAGCCCCTGTGATCATCCGGTGTCCTTTGAGAAAATCTATCAGGACTGCCCCTTAGGAGTCCAAAAAATGTCATCATAACCTTCTGAGCTTACCACTCTGTCTTGAATTTAATTGGCCTGGCAGATCCCCTCAGAAGGCACTGTTTTGATTAGATCTCTTTCGGAGGTACCCCCTGACAAGTGTATAACTGACAGAATTTGTCTGGAGCCACCATTGATTGCAGAGACAGGTTTAAACACATTTTGTTGGGAATAAACCTGTGCGTGCATGAACTGGAACCCTAGTAGAAATATTATTTGATTTATCCTCAGATGGTCCCCAGATACCAATCTGGGATATTTAGCAAAGAGAAAAAAAAACTGACATATGCATGAAAAGCTGTACACAGATGTTGATAACAAGTCTTCATGATCGCCAAAATCTGGAATCAGTCCAGAGAGCCTTCAATGGCAGTAGAAAAGGAGCACGTATGCATTCGATAACATGACTGAATCACAATGGTCACATCCTGTAGGAACCCATCTATATGCCATTCTCTAAAGGACAAAACAAGAGTGTCGGAGAAAAGATCAGTGAGTATCGCCTTTTATGATGTGGGACGATGCCATTCTAATGAGACCGTATGAAAGAGTTTTTTTTTTGAAAAACTGTTATACCCTGACTGCTATATGCCAGACTGTGTGGCAAGTAAAGGTACCCTGGTGGTGCTATCAGGTACGCATCAGCCTGCTAGTTGCAAGGTTGGTGGTTGAAACTCACTAGACGCTCTACGAGAGAATGAAGCTGTTCCCATAGAGATTCACAGTCCCAGAAAGCCTGCTAATCTTAAGGTTAGCAGTTCGAAACCAGAAGCCACACCTTGGGAGAAAAATGAGGCTTTCTACTCCTGTTAAAGAGTTAGAGCCTCGGGAGGAGATGAGCCAGTCACGGTGCGATGTAGCAATGATGAGAAATACAACCTTCCTCTAGTTCCTAAAGGTTTCCTCCCCGCTCCCACTACCATGACTCGAATTCTATCTTGCAAGACTGGCTAGACCAGAGGAGGTACACTGGTACAGATAGGAACTGAAAATACAGGGAATCCAGGACGGATGAGCCCTATAGGACCAGTGGTGTGAGTGGCAAAACAGGGAGGGTAAAGGGAGAATGGGTAGGGAAGAGGGAACCGATTACATGGAACTGTGTGTGACCTCCTCCCTGGGGGACAGACAACCAAAAAGTGGATGAAGGGAGACGTCGGTCAGGGCAAGATATGACAAAATACCCATTTATAAACTATCAAGGGCTCATGCGGGACGGGGGAGCGGGGAGGGAGGGGAAAAATGAGGACCTAATGTCGGGGGTTTAAATGGAGAGAAAATGTTTTGAGAAACGATGTGAGAAAGGATGTACAAATGTGCTTTACACAATTGATGTGTGTATGGATTGGGATGACAGTTGTATGAGCCCCTAATAAAATGTTAAAAAAAAAAAAGAGTTAGAGCCTCAGAAAGCTATGGGGCAGTTCTACTCTGCCTTGTAGGCTCACTATGAGTCAAAACGACTCAATAGCAGTGAGTTTGTTTGCTTGTTCATATGGGCTTATGATTTGGAATCATCTTGACGATTTTCTGAATTTGGGGTATATGTGTACAAAACTTCATAGAACTGTGTACTAAAAAAGTCAATTTTACTGTATAATTAAATGAGGCAAAATACTGTACCCCTCATCTTTGCTTTTACATTCATAAAATAAGTGAACCAAAATTCTAAGAATTTTTAATGAATGCTTTCTAATGCCAGAGGTTGTTTTGTTTTACATTTAAAATTTCAAACATATAGAAAAAAATATAAGAAATATAATAAGCCCCAGCTTTAAATATATTTGCACATCATCATTGGTTCTGTTGAAGACTTTGATGTACCTTTCCTGAATCCCATTCCTCTGCCCTATCTCAAGCAGAGGTAACCACTATCCTGAAGTGAACAGGTATCCTTTCTGACCATGACTTTTAAAAAAGTTATTACATGTGTATGTACCCACAAACTATATATAGTGTTGGTTCAGGTTGAACACATTAAGGAAAATTTGCACTGTATATACTCTTGTGCAAATGACATTTTTTACTCAGCATGGCTTCTTCTAATGATCTGTATTGAGACATGTATCTCTACTTTTAACTGTTCTATCTTACTCAAATGTATGAATAGACAAGTTAGTAAACCATTGTCATATTGCAGGACATTGGTATCTGGCATTTTTAACCCTTTAGCCACTTACATTGAGATTTACATCCTGTAACTTATAAGAACAATACATCTATTTCTTGGGCCCCAGAGCACAGGCTCCTTCCACTCTGTCTGTCCGTATTTTTGGCTCCTGTGTCAGGTCTCTGTGATGAACCTGTTGCCTTGCAAGTAATGCAGTTGGAACCTTGGAGTTTCAGAACTCACACATAGGAAAAACATGTAAATAACTGTTTCATCTCGGGCATGCCATACACGTATTCATTGTAGTATTCTCTTCCCTTTCCTCTGTGTTTGAATATTTCCATAATAAAAATTTGAAATTAAAAAGAGAGAGAGAGAACAGAAATCTGTGGCTGGATTTGCCTGTGAGCCACAAAGGGAATTCCTGGCAGCAGTTTAGTGGCTTCCTACGTCCTTGTTACTGGACCAAATAGGGATAAGGGCTGTACAACTACAGAGATTCTAATATTTCCCCCCTGTAAAATTCAGGAAGTAGAGAAAAGGCATTATTTAGATGAAAGCCATTTTCATTCTAATATTCAACTTATCTGAATGAATGCAATTTTTACTTCCTGGGACTCAAACTTTATGAATAATATATATATAAGCATTAAGACAGATATAATGCCATACTAATATGTTGTTAACAGAACACTTATTATACCAAGTACTCAATAGATGTTAGATCCTGCTAAGAGGTTTACATGAATCAGCTTATCTGTCACAACATCCAATAAAACCAAAAGCCACCACTACCATCTTTGCGTTGTTTCTAACTCATTGCGAGCCTGTAGAGCAGAGTAGAACTGCTCCCTTGGGCTTTCAAGGCAGTCAATCTTTACAGGAAGAGCCAGCCTCATCTTTTTTCCCACTGAGTAGCTGGCAGCTTTGAATGACTGCCCGTGATTGGTTCCCACTCAGCTGCTGAGGATTATGCTGCATGCTTCTTCAGATGGGAGAAGTCATCTGAATGGTTTTTTTTACCCAGAGATGTAGTACTTATATAAAGCCTTGAAACCCAGAAGGAAGATTAATAAAACTTATCTGGTTCTAGAAAGAGTAAGAGAGATCTTCCCACAGAGGATTAGGGGTAACAAAAATATTCAATTGGCAAGTCTGGCCCAAGATTAAAGAAGACAAAGCTTCCAGGAGCAAACAAAACTGAATACATGTATGCCAGGAGGAGGGCAGCTGCCGTGTGTACAGAAAGGGAAGAGACTTGTGAAAACCTTTAAAACTTCTTTCTTCTTCTAAGCATTTAGGCAACCTGCCAATTAGATGTTAACTACTAAGGAAAACCCACCTAGAAAAGGAAATGTGTCCCCTTGAATCATTGCTCACTACAGATTTTCTGGGAACCTGATCTCTTACCCTTTTTGATCTACAAGTTTTGCTAAGGCTCATCAGGTCAGAGACTGGAGTCCCAACACCTTTTTCTGTACGGATAAAGGCAAATGTTGAGCCAAAATCAGCCATCTCCAAGGAACAGGTAACCAAGAACTGCTCCTTTTTAACACCAAATGACCCACAACTCTCAGCTCAGAATCCCATAGGTTCCAGAACAGTGGGAGCTTATGAGCACTGGGAAAGAGAATACTGAGATGAGTAAATCATTCCAAGACATTAGAACACAATAGATCTGACCTGAACCCATCTCATAACTTCGGGGCAGTCCCTAAGATCTGAGTCTTTCTGGGGAAAGTCATGATATTTTTTTAAAAAAAGTAAGAGTCTAACAATGGCATGTACAAAGAGAGAGAGCCACAAGGCTACTGAACTCTCCTAATATCATGTAGCCAAAGGATAGCAGTGTATCAATCTCACAATGCTAAGATCACATATCAGGCTGTCCCAATTCCCCTCCCCATCCCCATGCTTCCCTCACCTACCTTGGCACACACACCTGGCCTACAGTCCTCTCTCCATCCGGCAATGCACCCCCTGTTCTCTGCAGCACAGATGAAATTTCATCTCACCACCTTCAAAAGCCTCACAAGTCTGAGTCAGCAGATACTCAAGACCAAATAATCCCACTTGCATCACAGATCCACTCCTTTCCACGTGCACATGGAAATGAGCAGGTTTAAGGGCTTCATCATTGGAGGAAGACAGAGAGGCTACCATGCACTTCCTGAGGCAGAGGAAGGTGTACATCAGCTCTCTGCTCTGCACTTTCCTTACCCAGAATCGGGTGGGGGATGATTGCTTGCCATTCAAATTGCACCGGCTCAGTGACTCACTCCATGAGTTCACCCACCCTAGCTACACACACTTGGATAATCCATCACATTAAGTAGGTATTCACAAGGCAGCTACATTTTCTGAGTACAACCCCAAGCCTAGAAAACTTAACCTCCATTCCCTCCATAAAGATCAAAGAAGAAAACAGAGCTACACTTCAGCAGCCTAACAGATGGAGGAAATATTCTATCAAGCATCATTAGAAATGTGAAAACAGCAAAAAACACACTAAAAGACTAAGACCTCCAAAAACCTAGATATGCATGCACAAGAGTAAGAGGAGAACCTGTAAAATGGAGTAGATTTGTTTTGGTTTGGGGGGGCTTTTTTTTTTTTTGCAATGATATATTCGATGAGGACCTAATCTCTAAAACTTATAGAAAATTTCCACATCTCAACAACAAAACAAGACAGACAATCCAATTAAAAATGGGCAGAGGACATAAGCAAACACTCCACCAAGGAAGATATTCAAATGACCAACAAACAAATGAAGAAACAAAATTAGCCCTTTAAGCACACTGTCAGCAAGTAAATTTTGACTCATAATGACTCTACATAAAAACCCACCACCATTGAATAATTTCTGACATAGTGAGCCTACAAGACAGAGCAGAACTGCCCATGTGGATTTCCAAGAATGTAATTCTTTACAGGAGTAGAAAGTCCCATTGGTCTCCTGAGGATTAGCTGGTGGATGCTCATTGAAGACCTTGCCATTAGCAACCCAATTCGTAGTCCACTATGCCATCAGAGCTCCTTTAAACTGTGAGCCTGTACTGGATTTCTGACACTGTACATTTTTTATGGAAGGAGATGGCTTCATCTTTCTCCTAAAGAGCAGCTGCTGAGTTTGAACTAGCAACCTTGGGGCTAGCAGCCCAACACCAAGCCCATAGCACCACCAGGCACTTCATTAGCCATTAGAGAGATTTAATCAAAACAACAATCGGATGTCATCTTGCCCTTGAATGAATAGCAGAGTTAAAACAAAAACAAAAGTAACCAATGCTTCCAAGGGTGTAGAAAGACTGGAACACTCATATACTGCTGGTGAGACTGTAAAATGGTGCATCCACTATGAAAAGCAGTGTGGTGCATCTTCACAAAGTTGGAAACAAAAATACTATACAATTTAGAAATCCTATGAGGTATAAATTCCAGAGAAATAAGAATTCCAATTTGAACAGCTATGTACACCCCTATATTCTTAGCAGTGCTATTTATTCGGAATATGAAATAGTTGGAAGCAACCTCAGTGTCCATCAAGGGATAAACAAACAAACTAAGGTACCCACAAACAATGGAAGACTATATAACTTTAAAGAATAACAACTGATCTGCCAAACACCTCATACCATGGATGAGTCTGGAGAACATTAAACGAAACTCACTGCCCTCAAGTCAATGCCGACTCATAGCAACCCTTATAGGACAGGGTATAACTGCCCCTGTGAGTTTCTGAGACTATAACTCCTTATGGGAATGGAAAGCTGTATGTTTCTCCCTCGGAGCGAATGATGGTTTTGAACTGCTGACCTTCTCGAATGCTGTCCAATTCATAACCACTATGCCACCGGGCTCCCATGGAGAAGAACATTATCCTGAATGAAATTAGTCCATCACAAAAGGACAAATATGGTATGAAACCACTACTATACAAAGACAAGAAAGGCTTTACTAATAGAAAGATGCATTCTTTGAGGGTTACCAGCGGGGAGGAAAGGAGCCAGTCAGGGTGCAGCATAGCACCATTGAAATATACAACTTTCCTCTAGTTCTTTAATACTTCCCCAGCCCCAGCCCCTCCCACCATCTATCATGACTCCAATTCTACCTTACAAATGCGGCTAGACCAGAGCATGTACATGGGCACAGGTAAGAGCTGGAAACACAGGGAATCCAGGACAGATAAAACCCTCAGGACCAATATTGAGAGTAGCCATGCCAGGAGGAGAAGGGGAAGGTGGGGAAGAAAGGGAGAACTGATCACAATGATCTACACATAACCCCCTCCCAGGGGGATGGACAACCGAAAAGTGGGTGAAGAGAAACATCCGTCAGTGTAAGACATGACAAAATAATAATTTATAAATAATCAAGGGTTCATGAGGAAGGGAAGGTGGGGAGGGAGAGGGAAAATGAGAAGCTAATACCAAGGGCTCAAGTAGAAAGAAAATGCTTTGAAAATGATGATGGCAACATATGTACAAATGTGCTTGACACAATGGATGGATGTATGGATTGTGATAAGAGTTATACTACCCCCAATAAAGTGATTAAACTAATAATAAAAATTATGGTTACCAGGGGTGCGAGGGGAAGAGAAGGCAAATCACTAGAGGACACACCTACCCACATTAACTTGGTTGAAGGGAAAGACAACTTTTAATAAGGGAAAGTTCGGCACAAAATAATCAAGACACTGGGAGGAGTATGAGAATGAAAGGCAACAGAATTGAATCCTATGACACACACAGTCCTACGAGAATAGTAACAATAATCTGTGACCGAATATTTCAACACACAAGCTGAACAGGAGGAGTGGGAAGGTGAATGAGTCTGTACCCGCAAATGTGTAAATACAAACGCACAAATATGCAGCACATAGAAATACATTTGTAGAAATATTCTTGGTCAAACATCTTTTAAAACTCATTTTAAGGGGAGATCATACAGCTCTTATCACAATACATGCATGCATCCATTGTGTCAAGCACATTTGTACATTTGTTGCCATCATCATTTTCAAAACATTTTCTTTCTACTTGAGCCCTTGGTATCACCTCAGGTCAAACATTTAACAAAGGATATTTCTACATAATTATTCATAATTTTTGCAAATATATCCAGGTATATGATATGATATACAGGTGGCAAAATTATAAAAACTTTCAAAAAACAAAAGAAGAAGAAAAACAAAACAATCCTCCAAAAATCAAGCTCACGGCCATCAAGCCCATTCCAACTCATAGTGACCCTATAGGACAGGGAAGATTGGCCTTGTGTGTTTCTGAGACTTTAACTATGGGAGTAGACATCTCATCTTTCTCCTGCTGAGCAGATGGTGGTTCTGAACTGCTGACCTTGCAGTTAGTAGCCCATTGTGTAACCACTACGTTACTATAACCATAATCATGGAGGGATATCCCTTTCTTATATACCTTAGCCATATATTTACACACACCATATATACTCGAGTATAAGCCGACCTGAATATCAGCCGAGGCACCTAATTTTACCACAAAAACTACATTAAAAATGTGCTGAAAAACTCGGCTTAAACCCCAGTATATACAGTGTCTATGTGTATTTCCAGACCCAAATACCTTGAGGAATGAGTCACTAAGTTTAGCAATTTAGGATTACAGTCTTGGAAAACAGCTTAGTCAAGTGGAATAAAAAAGCCCACAAAGACAATGTTCTACTTCTTCCTTCCTCTCTTGGAGTGAATGGTGTTTTCACTATGAGTCAGAATTGATTCCATGGCATTGAATTTGGTAGGATGTTGAGGCAGAAGAATGAACAAAACTGTCCAAAGAACTATAGTCAGAATGCTCCTTAGAAGCAAGGACAGTGAAAGTGAGACTTCATCTCACATGTTATCAAAACAGACCCATTCACCGAGGACAACTTGCTTACTAAAGTAGAGGAAGACCATCAATGAGATGGATTAACACAGTGACTGTAACAATAGGTTCAAACATAGTAATGATTTTGAGGTTGGCAATGGACTAGGTAAGGTTTCATTCTGTTGTACCGGTTGTTATTGTTAGGTGTTGACAAGTGGGTTCTGACTCATAGCAGCCCGGTGTACAACAGAACGAAAAACCGCCCAGTCCTGGGCCAGCCTCACAACTGTTTCAGCCCCTGTGTTGATCCACCTCATTGAGGGCCTTCCTCTTTATGGCTGACATTCTTTACCAAGCATCATGTCCTTCTCTAGGGATTGGTCTCTCCTGATATCCTGTCCAAAGTAAAAATGAGAACCAACTCAAACCCATCTAACAACGAATAGTCTTGCTTTCGTTTAAATTATAGCTTGTATGGAGATGAATTTGGAGATATTAATCAAAATATAGGAGTCCCTGGATGATGTTGACTGTTAACATGCTCAGCTGCTAATGGGAAGGTTGGAGGCTCAACTGCATTTGGATATACTTCAGAAGAGGAGCTGGTAATCTACCTTTTAAAAATAAAATCAGCAATTGAAAATCTGATGGAAGACAGTTCTACTCTGACTCAGCATAGTGTTACCATAAGTCAAAATCCACTACACAGTATCTTTCTTCTTCTATTTTTAAAAATGAAAAAAAAAACCTACACCTGCATTATTAGATAATAATCCCATATCCTGGGATTCATCATCGAGATACTTGCTCATATGTTGTAAGTGTTTCAGCACTGTTGTAGAAGAAACATTCAGAAGCCAATACAATGTTTGTTTATAGATTGCAGACTGCTAAACTAAACGTATGTTATTGTTAGGTGCTATAGTCTTTTCTGACTCATAACAACCCCAGCTGTGTACAACAGAACAAAATGCTTCCTGGTCTGGTGCCATCCTCACAACTGTTTTTCGGTATGAGGCTATTGCTCTAGCTATTGTGTCAGTCCACTTCCTTGAAGGTCTTCCTCTTTTTCACTGACCTTCCACTTTACGAAACATAATGTATTTTTCTGAGGACCACTCTTTCCTTATAACATATCAAAAGTATGTGAGATGATGTCTCAAAATACTTGCCTTTACGGAATATTCTGGCTGTACTTCAAGACAGATTTGTTGGTTCTTTTGGTATGCCATGGTACTTTCAATATTCTTCTCCAGCATCATAATTCAACTGTATTTATTCTTCCTCGGTCTCCTTGATTCAATGTCCAATTTTCCTATGTATATGAGGCGATGGAAAATCTTTGCCTTAGTCCTCAAAGTAACTTCCTTGTTTTCCAAAACTTTCAAGTCTTGTGTAGTAGATTTAGCCAATGAAATGAATCATCTGACCTCTTGACTGCTCCTTTCTTGAGCATTGATTGCTGGTGTAATCAAGATGAAATCCTTAACAACTTCAATCTTTTCCCCATTTATCATTGTTACCTATTGTTATAAGGGTTTTGGTTATCTTTACATTAAGTTCTCATAGTGACCCTATAGCACAGGGTAGAAGTTCCTCTTGTGGATTTCTAAGACTGTAACTCTTTCCAAGAGTAGAAAGCCTAGTCTTTCTCCCAAGGAGCAGCTGACAGTTTTGAACTGCTGACGTTGTGGTTAACAGCCTAACATTATGAATCAGAATTGACTCAATGGCAGTGAGTTTTTGAGTTACATTAAGTTGTAATCCATATTGATCATCATCAGCAAATGCTTCAAGTCCTCCTCACTTTCAGCAAGCAAGGCTGAGTCAGCTGCATATCCAAGGAAGGTTATTAATAAACCTTCCACCAAAATTGATGCCACATTCTCTTCCAATAGTCCAGCCTCTCTTATTATTTGCTCAGTATGAATATGTATGGTGAGAGGATACAATTCTGATTTCAAATTATGCAGCGTTCCTTATTCTGTTCACTGCCTCTTGGTTCATGTACAAGTTTCTTCTCCAGGCTATCCATGGATTTTTACAATCCACACAGTTGAATACCTTGGCATAGTCAATAACACACAAGTAAACATCTTTCTGGTATACTCTTTCAGTCAAGATCCATCTCATATCAGCAACAAGATTCTTTGTTGCATGTCCACTTCTGAATATGGCCTGAATTTCTGGCAGCTTCCTGTCAATGTACTGCAACCATTGTTGAATGATCTTCAGCAAAATCCTATTTGCATTAGGCATCAATTATATTGTTCTATAATTTTTAAATTCTGTTGAGTCACTTTTCTTTGCAAGAGGTACAAAAATGGATCTCTTCCAGCCAGTTGGCCAGGTAGGTGTCTTCCAAATTTCATGGCACAGATGAGAGAGTGTTTACTTCCAGTCCAGTCCTTTACCAGCTTGTAGAAATTGGTATTCCATCAATTTCGGAAGCCTTGTTTTTGCCCAATGTGTTCAGTGCAGCTTGGACTTCTTCCTTCAGTACCACTGGCTGTTGAGCATATGCTACCTCTAGAAGTGGTTGAATGTCTTTGGTAGAGTGACTCTGTGTATTCTTTCCTCTTCTTTGGATGCTTCCTGTGTCAATTAATATTTTGTCCATATTATCTTTCAGTATTGCAACTTGAGGCTTGAAGTTTTTCTTTAGTTCTTCTCTTCGGTTATATAACTCTAAGCCTTTGCACATTCCATTATAATATTTTACTTTGTCTTCTTGGGGTGCCCTTAGCATTTTTCTATCTAAACTGTCCTTAGCAGTTCTTTCGCTTCATCATTTCTTCTACTTGACCATGATTAAAAGCAAGGGTCAGAGTCTCTTCTGACACCCACTTTGATCATTTCTTTCTGTCATATCATTTTAATGATCTTTTGCTTTCTTCATGTATGATGCTATTGATGTCATCCCAAGGTGTCAGGTCTTCTGTATTTAGAGTTCAATGTATCAAATCTGTTCTTGAGATGTTCCTGAAGTTCAGGTGCGATATGCTCAAGGTCATATTTTGGCTCTTGTAGATTTGTTTTAATTTTCTTTAGCTTCAACCTGAACTTATAGCTGAGCAATTTATGGTCTTCCGACCACATGTTAGCTGCTGATATTGAGCTTCTCCATTGTCTCTTCCCACAAATGTAGTCAATTTAATTTCTGTGACAAATGAGATGCCATTCCTCTTCAACTTATCATTCCTGGCATAGTAAGCCATATGATTTTCTGATTTAAAATGACCAAGATCACTTCATTTCAGCCCACAAGTTCCTAGGATATAGATCTTTATGAGTTCCATTCCATTTTTGACAAGTTCCAATTTTCCTAAATTCATAGTTCCAATTATGAATAGATGATTACAGCTGTTTTTTTCTCATTTTGAGTCTTACACCATCAGCAAATTAAGATCCCAAAGGCTTTACTCCATCCATGTCATTGTGGTTGATTCTACTTTGAGAAGGCAGCTCTTCTTCAGTCATATGTTGAATGCCTTCTGACCTAAAGAGCACTATCTTTTGGCACTATCTCCAACAATGTTGGAGGTGATCATGAGATGATCAGTATCTGATAGTATTCTGCTGCTACTCAAAATGTTTTCGTTGGCTGATTCCTCTATAGTGGACAAGCTATTCCTTCATAATCTGTTCTTAGTCTGGGAGTGCTGCTGAGACCTGTTCAACTTATGGTGATCCAGGTGGCATTTCAAATACCAGTGACCTAGCACCTACCCTCCTGCAGCCTGGATAACAGATTTAACACAGAGCCCAGTACGCTCAGAACCACCTGGTGACGTACTCCAAGACTGATGCCTGGAGTGAACAGGGCTGTTGGCTTCTTCAGGCCCAGCCCCACCTATCAGCTGCACTGCGGATTTATTAGTTTTCTTTCCCCTTCAGAAGGGGAGATACTGGACCTTGGCACTGCTTGGAGAGTAGTGTCATGTACTAGAGATCTGTTCTTCACTGAGCAAATGGGAGATCACAGTAGAAATTTAAGCTCTTCCCATATCTTTGTCAGAACCGGGAAGTCAGAAATATCCTGAAAAGGTTACAGCTACTAAGAGAAACGTGACTCAGTATCATAAAAGCAGCACTGTTGCCATATGTGAAAGGCTTAAGGCTCCAGTTGATGAGGAAGTCCTAATAGCCCAAGAATACTAGCATGAAAGCTGCAGAAACATTTGACACAGACTGATAATTACTCTTTTCACTGAATGAGTTTGTTGGTGGCTAACAACTACAATGCTAGGATTTTCAAGCGTTGGTGTGTTAGTCAGGGTTGACTAGAGAAACAAATCCAGAGACACTCATATCTGTATAAGAAAGGGTTTTTGAGGAGCTGATGCCAGGGGCTTACGTGGAGAGCAAATGTTTTGAGAATGATGAGAGCAACGAATGTACACATGTGTTTTATAAAATTAATCTATGTAAGGATTGTGATAAGAGTTGTAAGAGCCCCCAATAAAATGATTTTTTTAAAAGAAAGAGTTTTATATAAAGAGTAATTGTATATTAAAAAAAATCCCAGATCAAGTCCATAAGTCCAATATTAGCCCATATGTCTGATACCAATCTATAAATTCCTCCTCAAACTCACACAAAATATGCAACGATGCTGAATGCAGGAAGATCACAGACCAGTGAGTGGAAAGTCTTGTGGATCCAGTGGCAGTGGAAGCACCTCAGCACTGGCAGGGGTCTCTACGTGGCTCCTCCAGCTCCAGGGCTCTAGCATAGCTCCATGTGTCTTGTCAGAAGGAAGATGAGCAGAGAGTGTGTATCTGGCCTCCAGTGAGTTATTTATCTCCATAGTACTTCCAAATGAGATCATCAAGTTGTGACCTCATTGACAGGCTAAACTACACCCCTTCACTCTTAATAGTCAAGTTGACACCAGATTATGTAACTACCACACTTGGGAAGAGAAGAGATCATCTGCAGGAAGTAACTGTAATTGCCGATTATACTGTTGACAAGAAGGTATCTAATAGAAATGTTTCCGACAGCTGCGGAGGGTTCTCCAGATGCAAAAGAAGTAGAAAAGCCCTTCTAGTAATCAGAAAACTGGGTAGCCATTCTTCCACTACACAACTGCTACTTGCAGGGAGAATCAACAATCTACCTGCACTGGCTGTGGGCTCATTAACCCTGCCCAGTGTATGAATAATGCAAACTGGTCTACCATCACCAACAAGCTCTGACAGCAAAGTGTAGGGCTGGATAACAAATCCCACAACACATGCCAGCTGCACCCTATAGAATTCTCAAGTCTTTCTTATCCCCAGTCACCTACGGGTGAGTCAATGTGCAACCCCTACAAGTGAGGTAGTCCACAAAGCACCCTCAACTTCTAAGCATTGGCTCCAAGCCTGGAGTTTTTCTTTACCCCTTCAGGCTACCAGTCACAAGTCCTGAAGTGCACATGACTCATTCCAGTTCAGACCAGCCACCTCCCCTGAACCCTTGGGGCCATTAATCTGCTGAAACACTCACAGAGCTCACAGGACAATATATTCATAATAACAACTGTAATATTACAAAACAAAGAGTATACATGAAGACACATATGACAAGGTCTAGGAGAGGTCACAGCATGGAGTTTCCATGTTCCAAAGAAGGGCACTCTACCCTCTCTCAAGAATGGACATGAACCAGGAAGCTCTCTGAGCCTCTATATTTTGAAATGTTTATTGGGCTCCACATGTGCCCATGATAGAGTACATCATGTACCTTGAGGTTTAGTTAACATCCAGCCCTTAAATTGTCTCTCTTTGATTAGTTGGCTTCCACACATAAGGCTTGGAACCAAGACCAAAGGCCAAATGGCTTTCTGCATGCTAATTCCATACTGCACAGAACCTCAGCCCCGAACAGGTCTTTCATGCTTTTGAAGACTTCAACTCCCAAATATCAGCAGGGCAGAAATGGTGGGATTGGTTGTGGTACACTACATACTGGGAGAATGTGGTAGTTACACAATTTCATGTCAATTTGATAAAAGAATAAAGGGGTGGGTCTAGCCTGTCAATCAGGTCACAGCCTGATTGATCCCTCCTTGTGAGTGTGACCTTCTCATGAGGCTTCTGGGAACTTCTCTCTCTCTTAATTCTGCCACCAGAAAAGGCGGGTCTCTCTCACTCTGTGTGGGGTGTGTGTGTGTGTTTCACCTTCCTTCAAAGGCCACACTAATGGCAGCCAGAGCCCTGGAGATTTGTTTCCACCACCATTGGATCCACAGGACTTTCCACCCACTGGCCTGTGATCTTCCTGCATTCAACATCATTGTATGTCTAAAGAGGAATTTATGGACTAGTATGGGGCATACAGGCTAATATCAGACTTATGGACTTCATCTGGATTGGGCTGGGATGTTTTCTCAACATAGAATTGTTCTGTGATATAAAGCTCTCTCTTACACATATGAGTGTCTCTGGATTTGTTTCTCTAGTCAACCCGGACTAACACAGAGAAGTAATCTTCACAAGTAAACTCCAGCAGTAGGCATGCAAGATATTGTAGTTGTCACATACTAAAATGTTCATAACATGATAATCCCAGTGCCATCATGTCAATTCTAATCCACAGCAACCCTTTAGGATAAGGTAGAACTGCTACATAGGGTTTCTGAAGCTTTAACTATTTAGACGCAACTGCCTCATCTTTTTCTCATAGAGAAAACTGCCAACCTTTCGGTTAGCAGCCCAACACTCAAGTCACTCATCTCAAACTATGGTAAACAAGATAGAAGATTCCTTAGGTGCCCAACAGAAACCATAAGAAGAGTAGCTACTAGACACTAGGAATTGGGCTAGAATTATGCATCAACTTGCCTGCCAACTGTGAAATGGAAACAAGGTTCTGACCACCAACAACATGTTCAGAGGCAAGGGCAATCCACATGCCTTGACTGACAAATAACAGAGTCCACTTTAAATGTTCATAAAAACAAGAGGATATTGCATGGTTTAAACTCAGGAAAAGCTTGTGTCAGAATTGTATCCTCTCACCATACTTATTCAATCTGTATGCTGAGCAAATAATCTGAGAAACTGGACTACATGAAGAACATACCATCAGGAATGGAGGAAGACTTAACAACCCATGATATGCAGATGACACAACCTTGCTCGCTGAAAGTGAGAACTTGAAGCACTTGTTGATGAAGATCAAGGACTGAAGCCTTCAATATAAATTACAAGTCAATGTAAAGAAAACCAAAATCCTCACAACTGGACCAATAAGGCAACACCGTTGATACTAGGAATTCTATTCATTCCCACTGCCGCCAAGCCAATTTCAATTCATAGCAACCTTGTAAAACAAAGCAAAATTGCCCCGTAGGTTTTGAGGCTTATGGAACCGGAAAGCTTCATCTTTCTCAGGTGGAGCAACTGGTGAGTTCAAACCTCCTACCTTTTGACCATTGCCCTACCAAGGATCTTTGATCTATTAATATGGCAAATGAGTAGGTATGGGATATATGATGAACTTTACCCAAATAATGTAGTCTTTGTCCTTGGGTTCTGAAAGTAACTTCTAAACTCTTGAAATTTTGAGTAATTAGCATCTTTCTTATGCTAACTGACTCTGTAGTTGGGATATGTAGAACAAAAACACCTAAAAGGTAACAGCAGTACAACCTTTGGTGAGGATGTACCTGGAGATGGAGATCAACCATGGGGACAATGACCCAATCAATCATGCCAGCAACATGAAAACTCAATAAAAACTCTGCAGCAAAAAGGCTAAAGCAAGCTAAAACGCCCTTGAGTGGAAGAATGGATAAGGAAACTTTGATACCTACACACAATGGAATACTCTGCAATATTAAAGAATAAGATGAAACTGTGAAACATGAATGGACTTAGAGGACATTATGCTGAGTGAAGTGAGTCACAAAAGGACAAGTATTCTATAAGACCACCGTTATAAAGAATAATCCAGATAAAAGCTTTCATACCAAAAGAAATAGACATTGATGGCTACCAGGGTTAGGTGAGAAAATGGGGAAGCAATAGGCAAGAGGGTAGACAGGTGTTAACTTGAGAAAAAGAGAAGATAATGAAGAGAGAAATGAAAATATAAGGGGGGTGGAAACAAGAAATACTCTTGGAAGGTTTGATAAGTTGTTTAACTTTTTGCATGCAAAATGATGATCTAAAATGTAAACACCACCTAATTCACAATAAAATGCCTTAAGACCTGGACACTGAAGCTGAGGTAAACGCCTTGGTTTGTGATAGATAGCAATGTATGAGGGAAAGAAGCTTCCTATTGGGGGAACCTCCCAGACTTTGCCCTCTTCCTTTGTATCTTTTTTGCTAATATCACTTTCCTGAGTTCTATGAGTCATTCAAACCCATTATTGGACCTGACAAGATAGTGGGAACCCCAAAATTTGTAGGCAGCATCTAGGAAGTGAAGGAGCCTTGGGAACCCCCAAATTTGCAACCAACATCTGTGGTCTGTGACTAGTGAGGTCTAAACACGCTCCCATAGTAAGGGTCAGAAGCGGAGGAACTACATTTGCAGTTTGCATCAGAGAGGATACTTGGAGCTAGCGGGCATTAGAGTTTATCTATAGACACACAGAGATACTCTTTATTTGAAGTCAAAAGTATGAGATTCACTCCAAAAAACTCACTACCATCGTGTCAATGCCAACTCATAGCAACCCTATTGAAGGGGTAAAACTCTCCCTCTGGGTTTCCAAGATTGTAACTCTTTAGGGGAGTACAAAACATCATCTTTCTCCCTTGGAGCAGCTGGTGGTTTTGAACTGCCGACCTTGTGGATTGCAGCCCAACATGTGACCACTACACCAACAGGGCTCCTTGTAGGATTTTCAAGAACCAAAAAAGACAAAGACAGACATAAAACTAACACTCACTACCAACGAGTCTATGCTGACTCATAGCGACCCTATAGGGTACGGTAGATCGGTCACTGTGAGTTTCTAAGACTATAAATCTTTACAGGGGTAGAAAACCTCAACTTTGTCCAAAGTGGTTGCCAATTTGATCTGCTGATCTTGCAGTTAACAGCCCTATCGCGTGACCCACTAGGCGGCCAGACCCCTTAAAACATTGTTTCCTAAAATGGATGATACCAGCCCCTGGGGAGGGCTGGAGAAATCCAGGAGGGCTGCAAAAGCAGAGCCATATACTCTATCTTGGATTATGGGCTACAATGCAAAAGTTTTTAACTGGGGGGGGGGGGTACTGAATAATTTGTTTTGTTTTCTGAAAAGACGGTGCTAAGCCAAATAGGTTTGGGAACCTACACCAACAAACTCAAAAGATAAAACACAAATAACCCCCCTGAAAACATTAGCTATATTCAACAACCATTCTTGAATTTAAAACAAACACAATCATACACACAATCTGAAAATTACAGAAAAAGGTACCTCTTTAACATAATAAAAACATCTAATGTATGTCACCAGCCAACATCAGTGACAATAAGGAAACTCTTGAGACATTTCCATTAAAATCACCAATAAGACGAGGGTTCCTACTAATACTTTATTTAACAACATTGTCCTTCTATGGTAGTGAGCAAGGGAGATACCACTTCCAATCTTGGCAGGCTTTTGCCTGAGGGAGTCTTTCCATCAGCAAATTATAGCAGTGGGGCTTAGCAAGTCACATGTCAACTGAGGCGCACATAAATGACGCACTCTGGGACCCAGCCAGAGCACTAGGGAGCCATCACTCCCTCATGTCAAGTGTATCATGGAAGACCTCTAGAGAGACCTGCCCCTTTTCCATTCCAAAGAGTTGCCAGCTCCTGACCAACAAAAGGCTTGCAGCCTACTATGCTCACTATACCCTTTCCTGTAGTAACTGGGCATGTGTCCATGAAGAACATGCTTAACTCAGATGCTAGCAAACTCACACATGGCTGGTACAGCAAAAAATCAGTCGAGAAAAAAGTAAGAGATGTAGTGCTATTCAACAAAGCATCCCAGAGAACAAACAAACTGGCATAAAGACCAGAGGATTATCCATCTGGGTACACTGACATTTATGGTGTTTTAAATAGGATGCTTCCAAGGTTTTAATGAAAATTAGAGTAGCAGAGAATATTATTTTGAGAAATATGGAGAAAAAGAAAAACCAAACAAGCAAACTCATGGCTATCGAGTTTGATCCCAACTCATAGGGAGCCTATAAGACAGAGGAGAACTGCCTTGTGGGTTTCCAAGACTATATATCTTTATGGGAGCAGATAGCCTCATCTTTCTCCCTCAGAGCAGCTGGTGGCTTTGAACCACTGATCTTGAAAATATCAGCTCAATCCATAAAACAGTTCAGGGGAAAGGGTAATTAAAAGGAAATGGAGTTTTTCCTTGAACTTTTCACGCCCCTTCATATGTGTGTATGTATGCATGTATGCAGCCCTGACAGGGCAATGGTTAAGCCCTCCACTGCTAGCCAAAAAGTTAGTGTTTCAAGTCCACCAGCCACACCACAGGAGAAAAGACAGGGAGCCCAGAAAACCCTAATGGGCAACTCTATGCTGTTACATGGGATTCCTATGAGTCAACATCAACTTGATGGTGCACAACAGCAAGAACAAGATGTAAAATATAGATATGGGCTGGCACCAATCCTGGAAATCCAGAAGTCAAAAAGAAAAGAGTCCTATTTGGACATATAAAATATTTTTCAATGTACATGGAAAATATACCATAAGCAAATCCAGTGTATAAACAAAGATTTGGTTAAGATAACTGTAACAATGGTTGTAGACCAATTATCAATTTCTAAGATACACAGAGTTGTTACAAATGAGGAAAAAATAAAATAACACGAAGGAACTAAGCAGATGCTATATACAGGCAATTCAGGAAGACCAAATTTAATTGGACAAAAATAAATCACATATGAAATAATACTGAAATGTACTAATAGTAAAGAAAATATGCCTGCTAAGTTGTTAAATTTTAAACAGAACCATAATACTTACTGCCGGTGATAATATAAATACATATACATATATACACACACATTTCTGGGCAGTGTTCCATTCTACTGTGCATTGGATAACCATAAGTCAGGGACAACAATGACACACGCACACACACACACACAGAGCCCTGGTTGGATAAGCCTTGGGCTAATAACAACAAGGTCGATGGTTCAAATCCAATAGAAACTCTGCAAGAAAAAGATGAGACTGTCTGCTCCTGTAAAGATTTACAATGCCTTGGGAAACTCTAAACGGTAGCTATGAATGGAAATCAACTCGAGGACAGTGGATTTGATATCTTGTATTTGCTAGGGGGTGCTCCCCCCAAAACCGGAATTCCCAGCCCCCCTCCAAAGCTATGTATATAATTTTTTTTTTTACAAAACCACCTTATCACCTTCAAAGTGCTCTCCATTACGTTTAATACATGTGTCAAATTCGTTATTCCATTCTTGGAAACATTATTCCAACTCATCTGTTTCAATGGCTGACAGCACCTCCCTCGTTTTTTTTCTTCACCTCTTTTCTTTATTTATTTTTGTTGTCTTTTCTTCTTCACCTCTTCTATATCATCATCAAATTGCTGTCCTTTCATGTCCCTCTTAATTCATGTAAACAAAAAGAAGTGACATGGAGTGAGGTCAGGTGAGTCAGGAACGTGGTGCAAGAAAGCCATGCTGTTTTTTGCCAAAAACTGGCACACTGAGATGGCTGCATGAGCAGGTGCATTGTTGTAGTGTCAAAACCAGTCCTCCATCTGCCACCAATCAGGCCTTTTTTGTCTAAAAAGAAAGCTTGATTAACAATCTGACCTGATGGAATGAACTCCAAATGCACTATCCCCTTCATATCACATCCGGTTTGGGGGGTGGAGACATCCTTGTATACATGTATGTGCATATAAGTGTTCATTGAAAGCACCAGTATGTAAGGGCCTATGTCCAATGATACATTTCAGCACTGATTGTATTGATAGAAAGGAGCCCTGCGTTGCTGTTGGGTAAGCATTGATTGCTAACTATAAAGTTCAAACCCACCAGTCAATTTGCAGGAGAAAGAGGAGGATGTCTGCTCCTACAAAGATTTAGGAAACTTTATCAAGCCTCAGAAACCCTATATAGAATCGCTATGCGACAGAATTATTCAATGGCAATAAGTTGGTAGGGGGTGTTAGTTACAGATATCTGGAAACAACATAAGTACATAAATACTCAATAATAGAGGAATTTCTAAATAACTAAATTACTGTCATCCATGAAATATTTTGCAATCTGTAGAAAGAGTTAAGAGCTATACCATCATTGATTTCTATGAAATATTGTTGAATGAGAAAAGCAAGATATATTAAAAGTAGATAACAGAAACCTATTTTTTTTAGAAACCTGTTTTTCTAAAACAATGACTAAGAACAAAAAAATTCCTAAACTCTGTGTGAACTTTAATATGTGTGTATGTACATATCCATTTATATATGTACTTATATTTACATAAGCATATATCTAAAAAGAACCCCACTGCTATCAACTCGATTCTGATTCATATGGACTCTATAGGACAGGGTAGAACTGTCCCTGTGGGTTTCTGAATCTGTAACTGTTTATGGGAATAGAAAGCCTTGTCTTTCTCCCATATAAGGACAAGTATGTACGTACGTATGTATGTATGTATGTATAATTATATGTGCATGAAGAAAAATATGAAACAATACATACTGGTTAGGTAATATGCAGGAATCTGTGGGAAAGGTAGAGCAAGGACACAAAGAGGAAGAGAAAAAAGTGAACAACAGAAAATCAGAAACTCAGTTTCAGCAAATGTGCTAGATTAATTTCAGAAAAGGCTAATGGGAATGATTGCAAAACATGATTATCATCAGTGTCACTGCATTATATATGTGAAAAGAATACAATGGACACATGTTTTATTACATCTATACAGTTTACCACCAAAATTTTCAGCAATAATTTTACATGTTTATGCAGCTATACATATATCTAAATCAATTAAACTGGGAAACGATACAATGAGAAAACAAAAGCTACCCTATATGCTTTCTGCTTATCACAAAAAAAAAGAAAGAAGAAGAAAGGAAATTGCCTAAAATGATCTCTTGGAGTTGGATTATAGGCAATGATTAGTTTTTTTTTTTATGTGCTTCTGTATTTCCTAAAATGGATATTGTTACTTTCATTATGATGAAATAAAATCCATAAATGTTACTCTAAAAACATTACACTGAATCATTGAGCTCATTTTGGAAAATCAAGGGAGGAAAACAAGGTTAAATACCCCTTCCCTTTAGGAGCTGTTCAAATATGAAATCAGGATCCATTACCCATTACCCAGTAGAAAGATTCTCACTTAAGGCAAGAGACTTAAATGGCTATTCGGAAGTAGCAAATGGGGTATCCCCACCCCACCCCCTAACAATTTAATGACTTAAGTAAATCAGAAAGCCATTTACACTACTCTCAATTATCCAAGGTTCTGCTAGGCTCCTTACTTCCTGTTCTCTCCCTCTGGCTAGCAGCCATTTCACTGCTCATGAACAGCTCTAAAATGGGGGCCACGGAAAGGGAGGAAGGGATGAAATTAATTTGACTGATTTAGCTTCTCATTAACAACTCTAATAAAAGATTTGATAAGTGAGGTCAAAACTCACATTTAAAATGAGGCTTCTAGGACTCATGAGAATTTCATTTAAGCAAATTTGCCTTTCAGATAAACATGATTTGCCTCCAATATACATTAATGGATTTGATGCTGGCTATTTTTAAGAAAAGAAGCCTTGGTAGGGCAAACAGTTGTGTTCAGCTTCTCAACCAAAGGTAAGCCATTCAAACCCACCCATAAGCTTTACGTGTGAAACCCTGATGACCCGATCTTCTGCCATAAAGATGAAACTCCAAACCAAATTCACTGACATCAAGTGGACTCGAACTCGTAGTGAGTATGCAGGACAAAGCAGAATTGCCCACGTGGGTTTCAGAGGCTGTGAATTTTTACAGGATCAGTCAGCCTCATCTTGCTCCCACTGAGTGGCTTATGGGTTTGAACTGCTGACCTTGCAGTTAGGAGTCCACTCTGTAGCCCATTATACCACCGGGGCTTGAAAACACTATGGGGCAGTTCTACTCTACAACACATGGGCTCATCATGAGTTGGAATCAATTCAACAGCATTTTGAAGAAAAGTCAAGGCGTTTAATAAAGTAATATTGTTCTATCTGCATGTGCGTGCGTGCGTGTGTGTGTGTGTGTGTGTGTGTGTGTGTGCCTTCAGAGGGAAGAACCATATCCTCACTACAGCAATAGGATCACAATAAAAAGATCCTTGAGAAGAGGGAAGTTGTCCGGCCCCTAGTATGTTCTGCAGAAAAACACTGGGACAGCAACCTTCCATGGATTTGCTTAAAGGGTATGTTTAAGGGCTTGACAACATACAGATCTTTAAATATAACAGTCCTGTTTCATGGGACCCTCAAAGATGTTTGTCTGGGAAAAGACCAGGAAAGAATCAGTCTCTTGGGGTTACCAAGGTGCTCACAACAATGTCCTCATCACTCTTTGTTAGCAGTCTGTATAGCAATAACAACAGAGCAAAAAAAAAAAAATACAAGAAAACAATTTTCCCTTACTTGAAGACAACGATCGCTCCTTGACATGGAGGGCAGGCCAGGAGAAAGATCTGCAATTGAAAAAGAAGTATGGTTATTAAATGAAATGTGGGACACTGGGAGTCTGTGTTATTTCAACATTTGAGGGAAAATTACTTTAATCATGAAAACTCTTAACAAAAAGGTAATACAAAAATTATAAAGGTAAGGAGGGAGTTTTTCATAGTATATGTTTGGATTTGCATAAGCACATGGTGTGTGTGTGTGTGTGTGTGTAATAAGGAGCCCTGGTAGCATAGTGGTTACAAGTTGTGCTACCAACTCACAAGCTCAGTTCGAAACCACCAGCTGCTTCTTGGGAGAAAGACAAGGCTTTCTACTCCCATAAAGAGTTAAACTCACTGCCATTAAATCAATGCCGACTTGGAGAGTTCCCAAGACTGTAACTCTACATGGGAGTAGAAAGCCCCATCTTTCTCTTACACAGCAGCTGGTGGTTTCAAACTATTGACCTTATGGATTGCAGCCCAACAAGTAACCACTACACTACCAGCGCTCTCCCATAGAGTTACAGTTTTGGAAACCCACAGGGGTAGTTCTGTCCTGTCCTATGGGGTTACTATGAACCAGAATAGACTTCATAGCAATGAGTTTGGGGTTTGTATTTTTTGTTTGTTTTGAGTTTATATGTGTGTGTATGTGCATACATGGTTCTGTATATGAGCAGGCTTTAAATTTCTTGTGCAAAAGATAACGGAATTTTCCCACACACTTTTGGAAGCTCTCCTCATGCGTGTGTTTGTGCACACTCCTGTGTATTTGGGTACGTCTGTGTATGTGACATACATATAGAGAGACACAGAAAAAGAGAAGGAATGTATTCTCTGGGTAGGTTATGGAGGAAACTTTTAATAAACAGAATCTCAAAGATTATTCATAAGCCCTATTATAGATTAAATTATGTCCCCAGAGAATATGTGTTCTAAATCCTAACTTCTTGGCTGTTAGTAATAATCCCATTCGGGAATGAGCCCTCGTTGTTATGTTAATGAGGATGGATTAGTATGGAGTGCATCTTGTACTTTGGACGTGCTATCTGGAGAGACCAGTTCCCAGAGAAGGACAGTGCTTGATAAAATCGAGGGGCAGTAAAACAGAGGAAGACGCTAGGCCAAGTGAATTGACACAGTGGCTGCAACAAATGGTCTCAAAGGTCAGAACACACTATGAGGAGTGGGTAGGGTTCCTTCTATTGTGCACAGGGTCGATAGGAGTCTGAATGGACTCATTGGCACTTAACAACAATCCCTTTGAAGAGATTAAGAAAGATTCAAGAGAACAGAGATAGGAGAGAGTCACATGATGCTCACCCAGAAGTAGGAGCTCAAAAGACAAGGGCTTTTCCTAAAGCTGGCACCCTGGAGTCAGATTTCTAGCCTCTTCAGTTGTGCAACAATACATTTCTGTTTCCTAAGTCACCCACTTAGGTTCACTGGATCATAACAGCACTAGGTAAATAAGCAGCACCAGAGAACGTTCAGCCCCTGGAACACTTCCTCTTGTCTTAGAGCATGGTTTAATTTGACTCAGTCTTTCACCGCTTCAACTTCAATATGATACAAATGACCAATCTCAGAAGCTTTAAGCCAAGGGCAAGTGAAAATCGATTCTGAGCATGGGACACATACACAAATGGCTTCTACTTTGCTTCCTGTGAGGGAAGGTATGGTTTATCAATGCCCAGTATTGCCAGATGTAGAAACTAAAAAGCAGGCTTTGCAGTTAAATTGGATTTCAGATGGTGTATAATTTAGTATATGTGGTCCTAATTATTTTAAGGCATTTTTATACCAAATGAAAATTCATTGTTTATCTGAAATTCCAATATAACTGGGTGTCCTATTTTTATCAGTGCAGCAACCCCAAGTTCCAAACCTCTCTTTGATTGATGGGTTTGTTTCCAAGAAAGCCTGGGTGCTTTTGCTCTTCTAGTCTCCTCCCAGGGCAAATGAAACCAGAACTTTGGCTTTCTAGGAGACAAATCAATTCCATGCTTCTGGGTGTGACGTAGACCAGGATTAAAAGATTAAAAGCTGTGGCAGTTTGGCCTTTATTCACGCAGCAGTTTTCAAGTGTCAGGGGGCACAGAGAAGTCCCTGGCAAACTTGTTGACCATCCAAGTTTCTGGGCTCCCTGATTAGGAATTCTCTATGACCCAAAGCTCAGAAATCTGAATGCTTAACAAATGACCCCAGGAGATTCGATCACAGGCAACCATATAAAGAATGTTTCAACTATCTGAACTACTACTGTCAGAGCACTGGTAGCCCTGTAGGTTAGACATTGGGCTGCTAACCACATGGTTGGTGATTCAAAATCACTAGCAGTTCTGGGGAGAAGATGAGGCTATCTGTTCCCATAAAGATATTCAGCCTTTGGAAACAGGGAATCCAGGGCTGATGATCCCTTCAGGACCAGTGGTGTGAGTGGCGATACCAGGAGGGTGGAGGGAGAGTGGGTTGGAAAGAGAGAACCGATTACAAGGATCTATATGTGACCTCCTCCCTGGGGGACGGACAACTGAAAAGTGGGTGAAGGGAGATGTCAGACAGGGCAGGATATGACAAAATAAACAATTTATAAATTATCAAGGGCTCATGAGGGAGGGGGGAGCAGGGAGGGAGGGGATAAAATGAGGACCTGATGCCGGGGGCTTAAGAGGAGAGGAAATGTTTTGAGAATGATGAGGGCAATGAATGTACAAATGTGCTTTACACAATTGATGTATGTATGGATTGTGATAAGAGTCATATGAGCCCCTAATAAAATGATTTAAAAAAAGATATTCAGTCTTAGAAACCCTAAATATTGAATTGCTATGAGTCACAATTGACTCAGTGACAGTGGATATAGGGGGTCAATGACACTGGACAGGACTGTCATGGGTGTTAGTTGCCTTCAAGTTGATTGTGACCTGTGACAACTCGTGTGCAGAAGAGAACAGCTCCATTGCATTTTCAAGGCTATGACCTTTCAGAAGCAGATCAACATATCTGTCTTCTAGGGCACCTCTCAAAGTCAAAAAAAAATCACTGCCATCCAGTCGATTCCCAACCAATACCGACTCTCTAAGACAGAGTAGAACTGCCCCTGTGGGTTTCTGAGATTCTAAATCTTTTCAGCCATATACAGCCTCATCTTTCTCTACAGAGGCTCATGGATTCAACCCATTGACTTCGTGGTTAGGAAGGCAGCTCGGCATGGGTTCAAATCACCAATCTTCTGTCAGGAGTTGAGAATCCACAACAGAATGAAACTCGTGTTGGTAGAGTCCTGCCAACTGCAGTCATTTAATGGAATTGTTTAGAAAGCACGGATTCATTGCACTATTTTGTTGAGAACTCTTATTAACATATATTAACATATATATGATCTGCTATATGGACTGTTAGCTTTGTCATGTATGTGTTCTCAGTTTCTGTTTTGAAGGAAGGAGGAAAGACAACACCTCTATAATGAAAGACACCTACTTGAGTCCCTGCCCAGAAGAAGAGAAAGAAGAATGGAAGGAAGAATCTTGAAAAAAAATATGGCCAGGAGTCCAACACCGGCACTGTATCCAAGAACCCATCACAGGAAATATTCATTGTGAATATGTCTCTACCCCATTGGAGCAGTTTGGTGAAAAGCACAAAACCAGTGAAAATTACAGGTCTACAATTCTTATCTGTAATCTAACCCCACCCCCCAAAAACCTCTAAAAACTTAATTTCCCCACCCCCAAAGTCAATTTGGTAACAAAACCTGTCTTGCACTGATGTGAGGCTATTCACAGATTTTATTTATTCCACTTACAGCAAAGAAAGATCGTTTTGATAGAAATCATGTTACTTGATTATGGGATGCTGCTGCCCCAGACCTCACTTGAAGTACATGTAAAGCACACTAGAGGTATTAAATTACCTCTCTAAAATCCTAAACATTCTGATTTCTAAAATACATCTGTCCTAATGGTTTTAGATAAGGATTGTAGACTTAAAATTTCAATCATATAACTATGAGTTTATCCCTGCTCCCTACCGGATCCCTAAAGAGCGGGTTTTCTTTACGACTGATCTAGCAGTAAAATTACTCTCCTTAGACAAGGAACCAAAGTGAAGACTGCACATTTACCCAGCATCAGGCTCCTCAAAGGCTATTCAGTAGCTTCAGTACACAGAGAATAGACAGCTCCCAACCAACCACCCAATTACCCCAGAAAGCTCCACAATACCTCTCTCGGGAGTCACCAAAGAGCCATGAGCTTCTGGATTACTCAAAGCACCTCGAACATGCTAGATAGAGAAGTAAAACACAGCACTGGGCCGCCACAATTAACTCCTGCTTTTCTATACATACAGCCAAGAGAGGATGAGAAGGTCTTGGAGGTAAATTTCCCCATAACTGCTCAATTTGGTTCATTCTGATCTACGAAAATCCTAAGCCAGAAACCTAGAAATCTACTAAAAGGAGCAAACCTCCAGTTCCCAGCCAGTAAAGTGGCTTATATTATCTTCCACTCAGCCATAGATCCAACTTCCTTTGAGGCTTGACTCTAAATTGATTTTCCATTAGCTCCTTTCATGAGACCAAGTCATCCCAAGCAACACTTTGGCCTTTCTCATCTTTCCTATTGATTTCCATCACAAGGATACAGGTTATATTTTTTCAAGCCATCTTTAAAACAGATATTTGTAGACATGTCAAAGCAGCAGATTTGGGGGTGTAGAGGGTGGAAAACCATGCATTCATTATATTCTATTTCCAGCAATCGTATGGCCTCTCCTTCAGCAACTTCAAAGATTTATAACCTTGAAACTCTCTGCTCTGGCATGCTTGAGCCATATCCCTATGAGTACCACTAACTGAAAGAGTCACAGGAAAATAGCATTTGAATTCAGAGGCCCAAGGACCAATGAGTCACAAGGGCCCTCAGCTTTGGCCCCTGGGAAGAGAGAACACTGGAAATAGAGGTGGCTTCCAACCACCTCCAAATTTTGGTAGCGTGTGTTTTAGACAAGCAGATAGAAAGATAACTGTTGATTCAGCTCCAAATAGAGTGGGAAGAGGGGACACTTGAAAATGCACACAAGGGCTAAAGGAAGATGAGGAAGCATCTGAATATATCCCAGCACCCACTTCTCATTTTGTATCCATGCTGAATTCTGCCCAGCTTAGCACCCCAAGAAAAGAGCAGTAGCATATAAAGAAGTGCTACAAAGTAGGTCCATTCTCCCATCACTTGTTGAGCTAGGCATGGCTGTGCAATTAATCCCCATTTTGCAGATAAAGAAATTGCAGACAAAGGTGCTGACCAGCTCTCTGACAAGAATCCAGATTCTCTACCTACTTCAACGCACTTTGCACCTCAAACCTAACACAATGCAGGCACCAGGGGGCTTCCCTTCTTTAGACTCTTGCCCTGTCCCTTGATCCCAATGTTACCCCAGGAGTCACCTGAATAGTTCCACACTTGTGTCCTCAAACAGTTTACAAGATCTATTTTCTACAATGTGAGACACTTCAAAACACAAACTAACAGGACAGAAAATTACATTTACACAATGGGTTTCAGAGTACCAGCTCCAACTTGCCTCATCCCCAGATGCGGTGAACTCTTGCAATCCTTGAATCCTTACAACATTGAGGTCTTTACAGCTGGTTTGGATGGAAAATTCCTCTCTCAGCTTCCCCAGGAAATTCCCTGGACGGCTCCAAAGTTCTCCTGCCCAGAAACTTGTAAATTCAACTCTTTCCTAAGCATCACAACTGGGTACACTGCTGCTGTCCTAATTCATCCTCTGATTGTGAGCTACTCCTCTGGTTCTAGGTTCCCAAATCTTCTCTGTTCAATCTCTCAGTCATGACTTGAACAGCCTGCTTTCTGTTCCTGTCCCCATAGTCATATCAGTTCATTGCTATCACTATTCAGCCTCCCATCCATTTCTGCTCCATCCCAACATTACATTGCAAAAGCATAATATTTATAGCGCCTAAAGAAGACAGTGTTGGTAACAAGAGGATGTGTTAGTCCTACAAGAAATATGAGGAGGACCAGTCACTATAGATTAACTTATCTGATAGGTTACTCAGACCAGCTGTTAGAGGGCAGGAAAAGTAAAAGAGAACAATTAGAGTTATAGAGGTGTGGGAGATGGTGCTGGGGCTAGCACACAATTTTACCAGGTCCAACCATCTAGATACTGTTCTCCTGGCTCCACCACCTACAATGGCACACAGAATTTTGGAGATTTCTAAGAACAACAGCTCATATTAATTCTCCACCAAAGATTAATTTGCTGGCTTGCCAAGGTCTGTCCTATAATTCTATTCACTAATGTTCATAACCCCAGACCCTCATTTCTCCATGGACGATAGAAATAGTCTGTCCTGAGCTTTTGTAGGTCTAAATAAAGGCATGTACATATATAAATATATCTATATATGAGGATGGGAAAATAGATCTATGTGCATATATTTATAGATCTAGTATTAAGGTAGATGGACATTGGGCCTCTACTCAAGTACTCCCTCAATGCAAGAAGATTTTGTTCTATTAAACTGGGATTCCATGATGCTCACCTTCCTGACACAATTGCTGAAGACAAAGCAGGTGCATAAACAAATGTAGTGAAGAAAATTGATAGTGCCCAGCTAGCAAAAGATATAGAGTCTGGGGACTTAAAGGCTTGAAGATAAACAAGTGGCCATCTAGCTGAGAAGCAACAAAGCCCACATGGAAGAAGCACAGCAGCCTGTGTGATCATGAGGTGCCAAAGGGACCAGGTATCAAGCTTGAAAGAACAAAAACTCATATCACTGGGTGCTCTCATTCCCCATATCACTGAAGACAAATGTGTGCATAAGTAAAAGTGGTGAAGAAAGCTGATGGTGCCCGGCTACAAAAGATATAGCATCTGGGGTCTTAAAGGCTTGAAGGTAGACAAGCAGCCATCTAGCTCAGAAGCAACAAAGCCCACATGGAAGAAGCACACCAGCCTGTGTGATCACAAGGTGTCAAAGGGATCAGGTATCAGGCTTCAAAGACCAAAAAATCAAGTCATTGTGAATGAAGGCAAGCGCAGATTGGAGACCCAAGACTCATCTGTGGGCACCTGGATATACCCTTACAGAAGGGTAGTGGGGAGGAGATGAGCCCATCAGTGTGCAGTGTAGCAACGATGAAACATACAACTTTCCTCTAGTTCTTAAATGCTTCCCCCACCCCACCCCACCCCACTATCATGATCCCAATTCTACCTTACAAATATGGCAAGACCAGAGGATGTACACTGGTACAGATAGGAACTGGAAACACAGGGAATCTAGGACAGATGATCCCCTCAGGACCAGTGCTGACAGTGGCAATACCAGGAGGGTGGAGGAAAGATGGGGTAAAAAGGGGGAATGGATTACAAGGATCTACACATAACCTCCTCCTTGGAGGATGGACAACAGAAAAGTGGGTGAAGGGGGATGTCAGACAGTGTAAGGTATGACAAAATAATAATAATTTATAAATTATCAGGGGGTCATGAGGGAGCGAGAAGGGGAAAACATGAGGAGCTGATACCAATACTCAAGTAGAAAGCAAATGTTTTGAGAATGATGAGGGCAACAAATGTACAAATGTGCTTGACACAAATGGATGGATGTATGAATTGTGATAAGAGTTGTACGATCCCCCAACAAAATAATTTAAAAAAAAAGAAATAGTCTGTTCACTAATCTCTTGGCCTTCAAGAACAAGACAACAAGAGGAATCTATTTAAATTGCTAGTCTTTTCTGCCATTAAAAAATGTCCTTCATGGGCTTGCTAATACTTATAGAAAGAGTCCAAGCGCTGTGGCATGGCAAACAAGTTCATCACTGCTCTGAATTTCACTTACCTCTCCAGCATGGTATCCTGAACCTACAAGGGTAAGTCAAAAAGCATTGCTACTCAGGTTCCAGTGCATACATGCACGGGTTTACTCCTTACAAAATGTGGCTAAAAACTGTCTCTGTGATCAGTGGATGGCTGCAGATAAGCTCTCTCATTAAAACACTTGTTTTAGTCTCAATATGGTGCCATAGGAAAATGATTTTGAAGTCAGGGCTAATATCAATTATTTTACCAAAACAAACATGGACATTTTCAAAACTCATTGAGACGTTCCAAAAAGCTTAAGGTAATGCTTCCCCCGTTTCAAAAAAAATTCGTTTTAAATGGATAAAATATTTTAAGGAAGGTTGGGCAGACCTGAAAGATAAGCCAAGAGAGGAAAGACCACCAATATGACAAATTGAGAAATTTGGAGGATGATCACAGATGATTACCAGCGTAGTGATAGCTATTGAGGTTGGGATCTAATGTGATTTGGGCATTTTCAATTTTATGAGAACAACTTAGCCTCCACAAATTTTCACTCAGTTTGATTGGTGCCAAAAGTATTGAGAAGATCAAAGGTAATAAAGATGATTTTATAGAACTAATTGTAACCAAGGATGACTCCTGGGTTGACCAATACAATCTAGAGAGCAAGGTACAATGAAAATAGTGTTGCTGCTGTGGAGATCTGCTGGGCCTGTTCAAAGCAGAGAAGTCTGCTCAGAAGGGGATGTTCACTGTTCTGGGGTGATTCAAAAATCAGACTTCCTTGAAGGATCGAGGATGATCATGGGGTTTATTAGGAACAAGTGGTAAGAAAATGGAAAACTGCGTTGGTGAGAAGAGGGGCTGGGAAAGCTGACCTATGGCTTATTTTCCATCAGGGCAAAGCACCCGCTCAATTCATCAAAGGTATCATGGGCTGTCTTACAAGAATTTCATTGTGAAACCTTCCCCCATTGACCCTACAATCCTGATCTTACCCCCTTCAACTTCTTTTTGATCACCAAACTCAATGAACATTAAAAAGAACGCAATTTGAGACTCACTAGAGGATGCCCAAACTGCTATTTTCGATGTGGTGCAAATGGAAGAACACAGAATTCTTTGGAGGATTAGAGAGCTGGAAAACGTCACCTTCCCAAGTGGATAGCCTGATGAGATGCAATCAATTACTTACTATGGCCATTCAAGCCATAATCCCTTTTGTGATGAATTATAAATTCTAGCCTCTATACCTGTGGTCATTTTAGAGGGAGTTCTCTATTATCCTAATAGACCAAGATTCCGTCTCTATTATCCTAATTAAGGTGGGATGCATTTTGAGTCTCTACTTTACTAGAAGGTGTGACTCAAGTCATCACCCTTTGTTTCCTGGGGGTATAGTGTCCAAAAAGCAAATACCACACTTCCATTAAAGCCTTATTATTATTTTTGCCCTTGTTGTTATTACCTACCCTTCCTGATTGAACAAGGAAACCTAATTTAGCTTTTCGACATTTTCACTTCTGGCCCTGGCTTGCTTCTGCCTGATGCTTGGTTCTTTGGACTTGAGTTGAGGCCTAACACCTGACCTGATTTTACCAGTTTCTGCAGCCTTGTGGCCTAGGAGTATTCAGATGTCCTCAAACTACGGCCCGCGGGCCACATGCAGCCCACTGGGGACATTTATCCGGCCTGCCGGGTGTTTTTGCCCCATTTGTTTTTTTTACTTCAAAATAAGATGTGTGCAGTGTGCATAGGAATTTTTTCATAGTTTTTTTTTTTTTTAACTATAGTCCGACCCTCCAACGGGTCTGAGCGACAGTGAAATGGCCCCTGGTTTAAAAAGTTTGAGGACCCCTGCATCTAAGCCAGTGTTTCTCAACCTTCCTAATGCTGCAACCCTTTAATATATTTCCTCATGTTGTGCTGACCGCCCCCAACCATAACATTTTCGTTGCTATTTCAAACTGTAATTTTGCTATTGTTATGAATCAGCGACCCCTGTAAAAGGGTCGTTCAACCCTCAAAGGGGTGGCAACCCACAAGTTGAGAACCGCTGCTCTAAGAAGACATCTAAACTTTAAATTTGAGACTTATTGCACCCACACCCCTGTGAACCATTTTCCTTCATACTGCATGAGTTCCATGAGATGTTGCAACTAGTTGCAGAATCCTGGGACATGAGAGATTGTACTAAGGGGGAAAGTGATAGTTGCTATCAGGGATACGAAAGAGGAAAAGTGTGACATTTAGAACCTCTTTAATCTCTATCTCCTTGGGCCTAAGTCCTGCGCCCCCCAAAAAACAAACAAACACCTCACTGTCATCAAATTGATTCCAATTCATAGTGACTTTATAAATCAGAATCGAACTGGTCTTTTGGGTTCTTGAGGCTGCAAATCTTTTTGGCAATAGAAAGGCCCATCTTTCTCTCCTGGAGCAGCTAGTTGTGGTGACAAATTGCTGCCCTTGCAGTCCTGTGCATAAGCCACTATGCCACTATGGCTCCTTTTCTTGGAACAAGTCTTGTATTAACTTTTCTAAAAGAAATTATTTCTACAACCTAGATGGATGATATGTCAAGAAACAATAGCTTCACATTTTGACATTTTTGTTTAAAAGAGGGGTTTTTTGTTTAATGATTCTACAGCAATACTTTTTGATAGCCCTCATATTTCATGGCAAGAAACACACTTCTACAATCTCATTTTTAAATGGTTCCATTTAATTCAATGATAATGGATGTATAATAATTTATTGAACCAATTCCCTACTGTTGTTGTTGTTCTTAGGTGCCATTGAGTCAGTTCCAACCCATAGTGACCCTGTGCACAACAGAACAAAACACTGCCTGGTCCAATTGTTCCTGTGCCTGAGCCCACTGTTAGAGCCACTGTATCTCTCCATCTCCTTGCAGGCCTTACTCTCTTTTTCAGTGCCCTCCACTTTACCAAGCATGATTTACTTCTCCAGGGACTGGTCTGTTCTGACAATATGCCCAAATTATGTACTGTGACATGGGTAAATTGTGTCTAAATTTTTTGATCTTTTACTATTTCCTTAATCATCCTAACCACTGCCACCAAGTCAATTCTGAATCATAGTGATCTAATATATCATTTCAGAGGCTATATAAATATATAGGATCAGATGGCCTCATCCTTCTCCCAGGGAGTGGTTGGTAGATTTGAACTGCTGGCCATACAGTTAAGAGTCCATCGCTTATCTGACAGCACCACCAGATCTCCTAAGTTTACATTTATAGGAGACATTCTGAATAAAACCATATTTTTCTTAAAACCTTTATTTTACTTAAGGCTTTTTGAAGCATAAATCCAAATACTAAAATGTCTTCAAGAAAATTTATTTGAATACAAAGCATTAGTGAATGTAGAAAAGCTATGTACTGTATACCCCTATCAGCAACAAATGAGAATGTATTTTCTGGTAAAAGCCTGATAAATCATCATTTGGTAACTATAGTTTGTTTGAAAGGCAATACACATACACAACTTCTCATTTGAATTTCTATGTCTCAGATTACCAGAAACAAACTATTTTCTAATATGTTTATTGGCTAGTTGTATTGCTTCTTTTGTGAGGTGACCATCTGTGAGTTTGCCTATTTTTTAATTGGGGTGTTCTTCATGTAATTTTGTTAGAAGAGCTATTTGTATGTTAACGATATCTAATACAGAGTATTTAGCATATCCACCACCTGTCTGCTAGCTTGTCAAACAGTGGTGGCTTGTGTATTGGTATGCTGTTGGATACCATGACACTTGTGTTTCCAAAACCAGTAAGTTTCAGGGGAGTTTTTCAAACTAAGGCAGACTAGAAAGAAAGGTCTGGCAATCTACTTATTAAAAAATTTGCCACTGAAAGTGCTATAGTTCACAATATTGTCTAATACAATGCTGGACAATGAATCCTTTAGGTTGGAAGGTACTCAATATACAACAATGGATTCATGCACAGTCAACCAATCATGAAGATGGTATGGCAATATTTCATTCTATTATACATGAGGTTGCCATGAATTGGCACTTTCTCCATGCAAGTATTCAAAACATTTGGCCTATGTTGAAACGATTTGTGCCAGTTTGTCACTGTATTGTTTCTGCTTACAGTGTTTTTTTGATGTACAGAAGCTTCCTTGTTTTTATGTAATCACATGTTTTGGTCATTCATTTCCTTGATGGCTTTTTTGCCTTTGATGTCATGCTTTGAAAATATTGTACAACTCTGGGATTATAAACACACCTATTGTGTCCTGGTATTTTCCTAATTTTATTTTTGAAATGCAATTTTCCAACATTAAGAAGCTATGCTGTTGTTAGCCTTAGCCACTATTAGAGAACGCCTTTTTTACCTTTCTTCCTGTGGCTAACTCAAATAAAAAAGTGAGTATCGTTTACCCAAAAGGTCTTCCCCACATTTTGTGGTGGAATGCTCATCTTAAGTTTCCTTCTTACCTCTTTCTCAGAACTTGCCCTTTGGACAATATATGAAACTTGCCTTAATAACATAGGTAAAAATGGAAATAAGAATGCGTACTTGGAGTTAAGCTTTAAAATCAACATACAATAGATTTAAAAGGTTGCAAGTTCATTTTAAAGACAGAATGATTCCCAGACTTGAAAGACCAAATTATAATCTACATAAACTATAACATAAAGAAAGGATACACTGTGGTTAGTCATTATGATATAGAAAAAGACAAGTTGCAAAGGCATATTTGACAGTACTCTGAGCACTGTCCAGCAGAGAATTCTGTTCACAAGTAACTACTTTTCTAGTCTGATGGTAAATCCTTCCCTATTAAAGGGAGGGAAGCAGGGCAGATAGTGTTGCTAAGGAGTTAAGAATACATTCAGATTTTAGCGTGAAGACAGACTTGAGTCTGCCATTCACCAGGAATGTGACCTTGAGTAAAAGATTGGTGGAATTTGCATCTCTAAAAGAAGGTTAACTCTCATAAGGTTTTTGAGTGGCTCAAATGAAATAAAGTAAGAAAAGTGATTGGTACAATGTCTAGCACATAGCTAACCCTCAATATATAATAGCTATAATGTTCTGATTGCAATAGAAGATTGATCCATCCATTCTATGAGTTATATCAGCAACAGCTCCTATCAAACTTTGAATTCACCTAGGTCTACTTCTAATTCCATATTTACATGTTACAGTTCTGTTACATTATTTGCCTTCCTTTACTAGTTTCCTATGGGGAGAGAATATTTAACCAGTCTACACTGTTAAATCATCTGTTAACTGGGGATTACAGTACTATCTCATAGGGAAGATGGGAGGATTAAATGCATGAAACATAGGTCTGTGTCTGGCACACAGTAAGAAAAAATTAATTTAAGTTATTGATAGCATTGTATCTAACTAGATGACCTTTCTCTTCTTCCATCTCATTTAAAATCTCAAGAAAACCCAAGTCAAATTTTAGTTCCTCCACAAAGCCTTCACCAAAAACTCCAGGTAACAATTCTGTTTTCGCTAATGGCTTATATAAATCATTTGGCATTTGGATTTTACTTCATTTAAGACATTAAATAATTGTTGCTGCACATGTTGTTAGACTACAATGAGAAATAGGAATAATCATAAGTCTTTCCCTCCTCACAATTCTGAAATCTGCATTGGTAAGCCACTGAACAAAGTCCCAAACAATGAAAGCCTGAAATAAGGTTGCTCTAGGCTGCGTTGCCAGATTTATCTCCCACAATGCCTCACGTTTTCACCTTGAACACGTTTTTACATTTCTTAGATGGAAATAATAATGCTTACCTCCAGTATTATACTATCTCAATTGTTGTTCCTACAAGAACATCAAATGTTTTCTGTTTGTTCCCAACTAAATGTCAAATAGGCATTTAAAACCTAAGATGACTGATTCTGAATTTGTCACCTTCTTTCCTTAACCCCATCCTCATCAGGTGCTCCCTGAACAAAAATGGTTAAGAAGGGATAGCTCTCCCTTAAAATAGAATTCAAACTAATAAAAGCTAAAGAGAAGAATGCAGAAACTAGACATTTGACATCAGCCAAACATTAAAATAACTGTTGCAGCACTATTAGCAGATACCAATATTGGTGATGAAAGTATGATAAAAAACAAGACAATGAATTCAAAATACTTATTAATTACAACAGAGAAAACAGTAATATTACAGTGGAGAATATTGGCATCCATCACTTAACCTAAGGGATCAAGGTTAACATATCCACATCAAGTACCTTTGATATAATGCACAAGAGGAGCACATCACTTTAATGATATTCTTACCGCCCCCCAAAAAAGGCAGAACCTCAATATAACCATGAGTGATACTCTGCAGAATAATCAGTCACTATTTTATAAAATATCAGTCACAAAAGATTAAGGAACTGACTAAGATTAGAGAAAAATAATGAGACATGACAACTAAATCCAGCCTTGGAATCCCATATTATATCGTGGAACAGTAAAAGCGCATTAACAAAATAAAATTTGTAACAGAGTCCATAGTATTATACCAATGATAATTTATTCATTTTGATCACTTTACCATGGTTATGTAGAGATTAATATTTGGAAAAGCCAAATAAAAAATATAGAGGAATTCTCTGTAATATCACTGCAACCTTTCTGTAAATTTAAAATCATTCTGAAATTCAAAGTTTAAAAGGGGCACTTATATCCAATCAATTAGTTGATCTTACAACCTCAAAGATATCTTATATGTCTTCTTCTTCAGCTCCCATATCTAGTAAATCTCTAAGTCCGGTCACTTTGTCTTTTACCATTTTCAATATATCTCAAATCCATTCTCACTATCTTATTCTAGTTTAATCCCTAGAATTTTTTTAAAGTACTCCTTCTACAGGAGCCCTATTGGCTTAGTGTTTAACAGTTGGGCTACTAACCACAAAGGCAACAGTTCAAAATCATTAGCCATTCTTCAGGAGAAAGATGAGACTTTCTACTCTCAAAAAAAGTTCAGTCTTGGAAACTCAAAGGGTCAGTTTTCTGTTGTGTCCTATAGGGTCACTATGAGGCTATTGATTACAGTATTTGTAAGAACTATGTATAATACTGTATGTGAAATATGTAATACTGTAAACTAGATGCCATAAATAATATAATAAATAATAAATGATCATTGTAATGTCCAAAATGTTTTACTGTATTTCCCCTTTTTTGTTTAATAAATTGGGTAATACGAGTGTAATGGTGACTAAAGGGTGTTTTTTCAAGTCCTCTATGCTCTAACTACGAAAATATTTGATTTACAAATAAGGAATCCTACTTCGCGGAATTTCATTTATCAAGGTAGGGTCTAGAACCAATTAACCGCGATAAACGAGGGTTCACTGTAATGTTTTTCATACCAAAAGAAACAGATTTTTGTGGAAAGCAAATGTTTTGAGAATAATGAGGGCAATGAAAGTACAAATATGCTTTATACAATTGATGTATGTATGGATTGTGATAAGAGTTGTATAAGCCCCTAATAAAATGATTTTAAAAAGAAAAAAGAAACACACTTTTATGGTTATAGAGGAGTGGGCAAGGGAGTAATAGGTTAGAGAGTAGACAGGAGCTAACTTGGGTAAAGGGGAAAATAGTATTCCACAAGAGGGAGAAGATCAAAGGGAGAACAAGCTAGTGGAAGGGGTGGGGGTGATAAGTACTTTAAATTGAACTGAAAAGGGATTACCTGAAATATAAACCTCCATCTAATCCAAAATTGAAAGTTAAAAACAAAAAACAAAAAAACCCACAAAATAGCAAGAATCAAGAGAATATAGTACTTGCTTAAGAAAAGACAGATAGTTCAGCAAAATTGAATTAAGAGTCTAAAAATAAACCTATCGAAAAATCAATGGATTTTCAACAAGAGTACTAAGATCATTCAATGGGAAAAGAAATGTCACTTCAACAAATGGTGTTGGAACAACTATGTATACTTGTAAAAGAATGAAAGTATACCTTTAACTCACACCATATACAAAAATTAATTCAAAACAGAATAAAAATCTCAATATAAGAGCAAAAAAAGTACAGAAATCTTCAAAAAATAAATATGTAGGAGTAAATTTTCTCCCCGCCCCCTCCAACAGTTGGGGTAAATCTTGACCTTAGGTTTAGAAACAGATTCTTAGATGTAACACCAAAAGCACAACAAAAGAAGAAATAAGTAAATTAATGTACAACAAAAGTACAAACATTTGTGCTTCCAAGGGTACTATCAAGAAAGTTCAAAAACAATCCACTTAATGAGACTCTTAACATTTATCTGATATCATGCAGAATTTGTAAAGAAATCTTGCACCTAATCAAAAAAAGGCCAACTGAATTTAGAACTGAGCAAAGATTTGAATAGACAGTTCTCAAAAGAAGATATGCAAGTGGACACTAATGACACAAAAAGATTCTCAATAACATTGGACATCAGATAAATGCAAACCAAAACCCTTATGGCTGCTTAAAATGTTAAACATAGAATAACCTTATGACCTGGGAATTTCCCGCCTGAGTATGTACACAAAAGACTTGAAAGCAGGGATTCCAACTGATACAGGTACACTACTGCTCACAAAATCAAAAAGGTAGAAATAAACAAAAATTTCCATCAGTAGATGGATGATAAGCAAAATGTACAATATAAAGAAATATTGCTTAGCCATAAGCATGTATGAAGTTCTTATATTCTTAACACACACAAAAGTTCTAATACAGACTATAATGTGGATGAACTTGAAAGCATTAACCTGGAACTAAGGCAGACAAAAAAGGCGAATATTGTATGATTTCATTTGCATTTACTATCTAGAATAGGCACATTTAGAGGGCCAGAAAGTAGTTTTGAGGTGACCAGTGACTGGGGGAGAAAGGAATAAAGAATAATTGCTTAAAGTTTACAGAGGTGCTGTTTGGAATGATGAGTTTTTAGAGTAAGAGAGTGATGATTGTTAAGGCAATACTGTAAGTGTAATTAAAGCCACTAAATTATTCATGGAAAAATGGTTAAAATGGAAAGTTTTAGGTTGTATATTTTTACAGTATATTTTGAAAACCACCATGAGGTACTACTTTACACCCTGGTGGCATATTGGGTTAGCCACTGAGCTGCTAGTCACAAGGTCAGAAGTTTGAACCCACCAGCAACTCCACAGGAGAAACATGATTGTCTACTAATGTAAAGAGATAGGGTCTCCTTACCTCACTCCATATACAAGAACATATTCAAGGTGGATCACAGACCACAAGGTAAAACCCCAAACTATTAGGATCATTACTGAGAGAACTGGGACAAAGCTAAGAACCTAGTTCTTTAATATTTCCTCCCTTACTATTATGTTAGACCTGCGTGTGCTCACTTGTATAACTAAGAGCTTTTGATCCATGAAATCCAAGACAGATAAACCCTTCAGAAATAGTAGCAAGAGTAATGATTTTCTGAGGGCACAGGAAGAGAGGGTGGGGGAATGGGGAACTGATAGCAATGATGACTGTATAACGCCACTCAAGGGGAATGAATAACAGAATTTCAAGTGAGTGGTTCCACTGGATAGAGTAATAAATGGCAATAATAATATATAACAATAAGGGTTCATGAAGGGGGATAAAGTGGGGGGGGGCTTAACGGGGAGCTGATATCAAAAAGTTTAAGAAGAAAGAAAATGTTTTGAAAATAATGGTGGCGGCAATTGTACAACTATGCTTGGTCTAATTGAATTATGAATTGTTATAATATCTGTAAGCGATCCCAATTAAAAAAAAGATATAAGGTCTCAGAAACCAAAACGGGCAATTCTACTCTGTCCTACAGGGTCCTTCTCCGTCAGAATGAACTCAATAGCACTGAGTTTGCATTTGTTTTCTTTTGTTTAATGGCTAAAGTCAAAAAGTCAAGTATAACAAGTATTGGTAAGAATGAGGGGCAATTGAAAGCCGACTACCCTAAAGTATTCATCTGTTGCTGGTAGGAATATAGAGTGGTGCAACCAGTTTGTCACACAATTCGGAGGTTCTTCTAACAGTTATAAATAGTTACCATAAAAACAAAAACCCACTGCTAGCTACCTGAATCTGACTCACAAGAACCCTATAGGGCAGAGTAGAATGGTTACCTAGGGTTGCCAAGGCTGTAAATCTTTTTTTTTTCAATCATTTTTTGGGGGGCTCATACAACTCTTACCACAATCCATAGATCCATCCATTGTGTCAAGCATATTTGTACATCTGTTGCCATCATCATTCTCAAAACACTTTCTACTTGAGCCTTTGGTATCAGCTCCTCGTTTTTCCCTTCCCTCCCCACCACACCCCATGAACCCTTGATATATTATATATTATTATTGTTTCATGTCTTACACTGTCCGACATCTCCCTTCACCCACTTTTCTGTTGTCCATCCCCCAGTGGGGGACGGTCCCCCCTTTATATCTCACCTTCCCGCCACCCTCCAGGTATCGCCACACTCAGCACTGGTCCTGAGGGGTTCATCTCTCCTGGATTCCCTGTGTTTCCAATTCCTATCTGTACCCATGTACATCCTCTGGTCTAGCCAGATTTGTAAAGTATAATTGGGATCATGATAGTGGTGGGGAGGAAGCATTTAAGAACTAGAGGAAAGTTGTATGTTTCATTGGTGCTATATTGCACCCTCACTGGCTCGCCTCTTCCCCATCATCATATATAAATATATTTACATATGCACATGCCTGTATTTAGACCTCTATAAATGACCTTTGTCTCATAGTTCATTCCTCTACTTCCTTTTACTTTCCTCTTGTCCCATCATCGTACTCAGCCTTCATTTGAGTTTTAGTAATTCCTCTCGGTTACACTGCCCTTGATCAAGCCCTACCAGGCCTCCTACACCCTCCTTGCCATCGATTATGGATCACCTGTTGTTCCCTTGTCCCTGGGTTTGTTAACACCAACTTCCTTTTCCCTGCCTCCCCCTCTCCCACGTTCCCCAAGAACCATCGGTTCCATTGTTTTCTCCTCCAGATTGTTCATCCTGCCTATCTTATCTAGACAGATGTGCAGAGATAATATGCACAAAAACAAGACAGAGCAAAACAGAGCAACAAAACAACAACAACAAACCAATGACAAAAAAAAGATAAGCCTGTAAATAGTTCAAGGTCTGTTTGTTGACTTTTAGGAGTCTGATGGGGTGCCACACCCTGGCCCCAAAGTCTATTTTTTTTATTCCCTGGGGACTTCGTTGCTCTGTTCCCCTTGCTGTTCTGTTACACACCCTTAGTGTTTTGCCTCAGTGTGGTGGGGTCACGTCAGGCGCAATTGCCTCAGTGTCTCCAGTGCCAAGTCTGTAAATCTTAACAGGAGCAGAAAACTTCATCTTTCTCCCACTACACAGCTGGTGGATTATAATTGCTGACCTTGTGGTTAGCAACCCACTACACGACCAGGGATCCTAGAATTAACATATGACCCAACAATTCCAGTCCTAGGAATGTGGACTTAAGCACAAATTAAGTAGACACCCTCATACACACAGGCCCATAGTAGTACTATTAACTATTAACAAGAGTCAACAGGTGGAAATAACCAATGTCTATCAATGGATGGGTAAACAAAATGTGGTATATTTACAGAATTTTATTTAATAAAATAAAAGGAATGAAATGGGTGCATGCTAAGTTGCTGATGAATCTCAAAAAGAGCACTCTATGTGAAAGATCCCAGTTACACATTAAATGGTTTCATTCATATGAAAGGTTCAGAAGAGGAAAATCCATAGAGGCAGAAAGCAGAGAGAGTAGTAGCTGCTGAGAGATGGAGGCTGGATGTGACAGTTATATAACTCTGACATGCAATTTTAAAAAAAAACTAAATTGTGTACTTTAAATGGGTGAATTACATAGTATATAAATTATATTTCAATGTGTTTCTAAAAACCAAACCAAACCTTCTGGTACCGACTTTTGCCTGGTGCATAAAGTCCAAACTTCTTATTTTGGGATTCAAATCCCTCCCTTTTTCCATTATCATTTGGCACTCACCCCAACCTCAACCAGGATTATTGCTCCCCATTCTCTTTCTTGTGTCTTTCTGGTCAACCAAAATTAATTTCTCACCATTACCCATGCATCCCTTGCAGTGTCCTATCTTTGTCTTGATTTTCATTATTCTGACCTCCTCTGGAATGTTCTCCTCACAACCCACACTGACAAGCTTATATCCAGCTTCTAACTCCAAGTCTATTTACAAGGCTCCCTCCTATTCAAAGCCCCCACCCCTGAAATTATATACGTTACACTTAACAAATTAAAATAAGTCATTTCCCATTTAATAGTTACTGGCAGAGGATAATTCTCCCACAGCCATACCACTTTCTTCTTTTTCTGATCACAGTAGCAGCTCACTGCTTCAGTCCTCTTCCTCAATCCTGGAGAATGGTTTCAAACTTTTGTTCTCCTACCTCTTCCCATACCCTGCCCTTGACCAGGAAAGCACTGGCATCACATTGTGCCTGGGGCCGCCGAGGACAGTTGTGTAGGTTGTGCACTGCACAACCCTAGTGGCGCCATTCAATTACAGTCTATGTGAATGGCACCCACTCCTAGGGTTGTGCAGTGCATAGCCATTCGAGGCGGCACAGCTTGGAAGTATTCCTAGAATTTGGAAACAAAGTTTAAAAAAAGACAATTTGATGAAAGGATTATTGCAACTGTATCACTGGTGAGAGAGAAACATTTTCCAAATCCTAGCAAGAAGATTAAAAAGAAAATCAAAAGAATGGCAAGGTTATAGCACACAGGGAGAAGGGAAAAAAGGTTTGCATGGAATAGAAAGATCCAACAGAATCATTAGTACTGATGTAGAGTGGAGAGATGGCAGTGGAAAGACACATGGATACACATTATGGTCACTACAAAGACCTGATACACAATAGAAAAAGCACAGATCTCCTTGATATCCAAAAGCCTATAAGTTTTCTCTCATAAAATTTTTATCACTCCATTAGGTTCTCATTTTGGACTTCACAAATAAGCCTGATTAATTTGGCTTAAAGCATCCCGTTATCAAAAAAGGCATGGCAGTTTTCTTAAATCTTCTTCTCAATAAAGCCCCAGTAACTGTCCTGTGTCATTCCAGAAAATCTAACATGACTCTCTCTCTAGAATCCCTCAAACACATTCACAAAGTCACCATAACCTTCTGAGTTGACCTCTCCACTTTGAACTTAACTGACGCAGCAGATCTCATGGAAGTCACTGTTTTGATTGGATTGTCTTTTGAAGGCACCCTAATGAGACTAAGAAGTATATGACTGAGAGGATGTGTCAGCAGTCGTCTTTTGATCACAGTCCTGCTTAACCATGTTTTGTTTGGAATAAACCCATGTGTGTATCAATTTAAACCCTCATTATAATACTTTTCAACTTAGCCTCATATTATTTCATGTAATCCTTACAGCAATGCTACAAGGTAAGTGCTATAAGTTTTCACCAATTATATAAGGAAACAGAGCTACAGAGATGCTAAGTTACTTGCCTAAGCTACCACAGCTCATAAATAAGAGTCAAGCTTTGAACCCAGAATTGTCTAACCCCAAAGAACTATGTTTGTATCCCATCCTACCTGTTTCCTCTGTCTTCACTCCTCATACTAATTAACACAGTGCCAGACACATAAAATTGCCCCCAACAAGCATGTGTGAATCTTCTCCTTGGCCAGAGCCTCACCCAGGACACAAAGGAAAAGAGAAGCACAGTGAGACAGGAGTCTTTCTCCTCTGACCTATTCACGAGAGGATCACACTGCTACCTTGACTTCAATCCCAGAACAATATCAAGGACATTATGACCTAGTTGCCTTGAACTCTTGAAGAAAATTTAGAACAAATAAAGCCCAGACCAACCTTTGCGATGGACGGATGGTGTCCAGTTGCTTGCAGGAAGGGAACCAACTATGTCAGGGTCACAGGCACATGGGCCAGCAAATGTTTGCAGAGTTCTGCCCTCAGTGAGTTATGTGATTATGGTCAAAGATTTGGGGAGGGGAGAACAGGAGGAAGATGGGGGTAATTTTAAACCAGGGAGTTTAGTTTATTTTTTAAAACCTCCTTAGGCTTCAGTTTTCTCATTTTTTAATATAAGAATATGAGTGCCTAGAACTTACCTGATCCAAAACATGGTATTTTCAATCATCTCATAAATATATGACAGCTGGACAATAAAAAAGAAGCCCAAAGAACAGCGTTACCATTTTTTGAAATGCAGTGTTAGCAGAGAATATGGACTGTACCACGGACTGCCAGAAGAAGAAACCAATTTGTCTTCCTGGATAGCCAGAATGCTCCTTAGAAGCAAGGATGGTGAGACTTTCTCTCTTTTAATTTGGACATATTATTAGGAAAGACCAAGGCCATCATGCTTGGTAATGGAGAGGGGTTCATCAAAAAGAGAGGGAATCATTTGAAGAAACAAGATGAATTGGCACAGTGGCTGCAACAATGGGCTGAAACATAGCAATGATTATGAGGATGGCACAGAACCAGGCCACATTTCACTATGATTTGATGCTGACTAGACAGCACCTAACAACTAACACCACAACTTGTTTCTCATAACCACCTTTTCCAAGAAGCTGGAAAGATATATTTTGATTCCAGAGACTGTCCCAAGCCTCTATAACAGCCCAGGCACTAAGCCAGCTGGATAATTGGATTTGTGTGTGGAGAAGGATACTTTTTTGCTATGCAACAGTATTGGCAGGAACTCAGAGTGAGCCTCTTTAATAATGGAAGCTTGATTTACCCCATCTTGTAAGATGGTAAAACCAAGGTGCAAAAAAGTTGATCCAATATTCCTCTGCTTTCTCAAATAGCCTGGAACCTAGCTGGTCAGGTTGGCAGTGATTCGAAATCCTGAATGCACCTTTGAATCACTTTAAGAATTTGTAAGTATCAAAATGTGTGGCGCCCACCCCACAAGGACCTGATTTGATTGCACGGGCCTGGGCCCTGGGGCTCAGGTGTGTAGAGTGCCCCCAGACCAGACTGGCAAACCACTGTTCTTCCTCACCAAATGAAAGTCTAATATTCTTCACAAAAAGAAATAGAGAGAGAAAGAGAGACGGCTTCTGTCACAATTTTTTTTTCTTTAAAAAATCTTTCAGCAGTATATTTTGCTCAAAAATAGACAGGCCCAAGAAGTCTGTAACCAAGACAACAAGCTGGTAACACAGAGATAGGACTTCTGTGATTTGAAACCAAAGGAAGCAGGAGAGGTAGAAGAGGTTTATGAAAGCAGCAACTGGGTTGTGCGCGGGGTGGGGGGAGTGGCAAAGGAAACCAAAGAACAAAGGCATCCTGTCTGAGAGCACTCCTGAATATTAGTACACCAAACTCCTGTTCCCTTGCCCAAAGTGGCTATTTTGACACCAAAGGCTAAAAGGAGCCCTGAATACAGCAAATTAAATCCTTACAAACCTGCTTTCTTTTCTGTCAAACTTAAGGGAGGGGGAGGACCACTTTTGCAGAGGTTAAAACCAATTTTTTCTCCTGGCCCCTCTCTTCCCTTCATACACCTGACCCGCTGTGCCAAGCTGACTGACAATAGAACATCAAATTCGCATGTGCTTGGGTTTCTAAAAAGGGTTCTTCCTCTGTTTTGCTCTTGACCAGGGAGCTTGGTTTTGTTCCCAACCAGGGAAGCACAGAGATGGCTGAAAGAGCTGAGGATGCTGCAAATTGAAAGCCACTGGAGTTGGCCTTTTGTTCTTCTTTTCGGGCAAGGGCTATTCTGGAAAGCAGACATCAAAAGGAAAATTCAGCCTGAGATGAGCTGAAATTGTGATGAGGCATAAATGGAAAAGAAAAAGGGGGGAAAAAAGCCGAAGAAAAGAGGGAAAAGAGCTTTTCTATACCAAAAGGGGCTCTTTTTAAAAAACTGCCTCCAATTGCAGCATATTCCACATTGGGCTCACTCTGGGATGCTTGCCACTGTCCAGCCCACTGAAATCCTTTTGGCCTCATGTTCTGAGGAGCAATCAAACAGCCCAGTTTGGTGGTTTGGCAATCCTGAGGGGAATGTGTTATCCCAGGAAGAGCCCCTCTAAACTCACTGGGTGTCCTCAGCTCAGGCAGACCAAAGCAAGTCTATTCAGAGTGACTTGCAGAAAGAACATACATGCAAACAACTGGCTTGAGAGGATACAGAAACATCCTTTATGCCTTGTCTTAAAGGACTGCAATGAAGGATGAGTCCCTTTTGTTATTTATTATGATATTGGCTCAACAAGTCTCTAAGGACTTTGGATGGCCCAATGGAAGGCTACTTGGCTCTCACATGCCTTTGAGGTTTTTGGTCTTATATGATCTAAATGAGCCACCTGCCAGCTGTTTTCTTCTCTGCAGGGAGAAATAACCAGAGCGTGTCCTACTGGAATCCAAGTGGTGAATTGAGATTTGCAGTCCCCTCCAGTTAGCCATGTACCTACCACATGAAGCCAGCACTCAAGCCACAGGCATACACATGGAAAAGCATGCTTTCCCTTTCGTTCCCAGAGTCTACATGTATTTCCTCCTTGCAGGTCACTGGATGAAGCGTTCCACTTCTTGCTTTTGTCTTAAATGCTTTTCAACTTTACTAAGATGACCCATTAGGCGGTATGGTCTTTAATCCAGTCTCTAGGTGGCACACTAGTTAAGCACGTGGCCACTAACTGAAAGGTTGGCTGTTCAAACCTACCCAGAAGCACCTTGGCACTCTACTTCCGAAGAGGCACAGCCATGAAAATCCCTACAGGGGTTTTCAGTTTTACTCTGAAAAACATAGGATCGCTATGAACTAGAATAAACTCTAGGGCAGCTGGTTACAGTACACTATATTATGGACAACATTCAGCAGATATTCACAGTACTATGTCATTTTTATAACTGAGGCAGGGCCATGAATCACTCACTGTTGTTGCTAGCTGCCAGTGAATTGGCCTTCAACTCGTGGAGGCCTCAAGCACAATGGAACAAAATGATGCTGGTGCCTGCACAATCCCCATGATTGGTTATAGATTGAACCATGGTTATTTAAAGAGTTTTTGATGGATGATTTTCAGAAGTAGATCACCAGTCCTTTTCTCCAAGTCTGGAAGTTCCTCAGTCTGGAAATTTATCATCATAGTAACACACAAGCTTCTACTGCATATAAAGTACATTGGTCAGGAAATGGATCCTGTCTTCCGTATGGCAGGCCCAAATGCTACCACTGACCCATCAATGGCCCCCATGCTCAACTCTATAGGAACAACATAACCCAGTAAAATTAACAACAATGTTTATCAAACCACATGGATTTCAATCAAATGTGAAATGGTATAAAAAGTTTTTTTCATTGTATTGGGGACTCTTACAACTCTTGTCACAATCCATACATCACTTGCATCGGGTGAATTTGTACATATGTTACCTTCATTCTTTTCTAGACAGTTACTTTCTATTGAGCCCTTGGTAACAGTTCCTTTTTCCCCCCTCCCTCGGTATAAAAAATTCTAAATGCTATCATCATACACTAATGGTGATTTTAGCAAATTACATAACAGTACTCACTAAAGGCCCACTGAGCATATAGTTATGTTCAATGCGCTCTACATTTGTGGAATCCTACAATAATGCAAATCCATCTGTTATCTTTAAATACTGTAAGGAATACCTAGGGTAAGTTGTACTCCCTTAGCTCTCTTCCAAACTTAGCACTGATAAACCAAACCTGTGTCACAGACTGTACTTTCTTTTTTTTTTTTTTTGGATTTGGAGTCTTTAGTGACAAACAAGTTCATTTCAAATGTATGAAAGAGAAATAAATAAACAAAAGCCCCTTTCAGCTCTGTAAGCTTTGAACAAGAAGCCGGGTTGGTGCCGTGGATTCAGCGTGGTGGCTGCTCACTCAAAAGGGGGTTCGAGCCTCCCAGCAACCCGACAGGAGAAAGATGGGGCCGTCTGCTTCTGTCCAGATTTACAGCTACTGGTGATGAGGGCAAGAAGAAAGAAAATGCTCTAAAGCAGATTGCAGTGCTGCTTCTACAACTCTTCTTGATGTGCCGGAACGACTGTATTGTGCACTATATGAACTGTCGGCCAATAAAACTGGAAAGTACACATTCTCAGACAGACCTTTGTAGACAAGGGGAGCACAAACAAAGCGTGTACGACTCCACAGAAAGTATCCCGGGATGAACTGTGTTCCTTAGGTCTCCTGGTACCACAGACTGTACTTTCAACACTGCTTCACACCCTCCTGTTTCCCCTTAGCGTACTTCACTAGTAGTGAGCCTAGTCAAGTGATTTGAAACTGCCTCAAATACTCACAGAGAGATAAGCTGTTCTAAGGTATTCAAAATTCTATACCATGTAAACTTGTAGAAGAAAAAGCAATGGACTGAGAGTCAGGAGTCCTGGGTTCTAATTTCAGAACAATTTTTAACAAAAGTATGGACTTGGGCAAAATGCGTGTCTGCTCTATTTTATAGTGCACGTGTCTCTACAAGAAGAGAGTTGGAACCAATTGGTGGGTCTCAGAATGGTTTAGCAACTCAGCTTGGTCTATTTGGGCACATAAAAATACTTTATCATATGTATCCAAACCCCAAACCAACGGCTAGCAACTTAATTTTTATTCAGAACAACTCCGTAGGACTGGGTAGCTCTCCATAGGGTAGGGTTTCCAAAACTATAAATCTTTAAGGTAGCAGACTGCCATATTTTTCTCCAATGGAAGATTCTGACTGTTGGATCTTTCTGGTTTACAATTGAGCACTTTAATCACTGCACCACCCGGACTCTAAATCATGTGTCACAAACTACCCACTGCCATCAAGCCGAATTTAACACACAGCAATCCTATGTAGTATTTCCAAGACTGTAAATCTTTAAGGGAGCAAACAGCCTCATTTTTCTCTTCTGGTTTTGAACTGCCAACCTTGTGGTTAGCAGTCTAATGCTTAATCCATAGCATCACCAGGGCCCATTTCACATGAATAACAACTACAAGAAAAAATGAGAACCTCTGAACTAGATCATTCATTTACCTGCCAAGAGAAACTACTACTTGCCAGACACTCAATGCTAAGTGCTGGGGATACCACAGTGAGCAACACAGACATCATCTTTGCTTTTGTGGACAGGAGGGAAGAGACATGATGTGGAATAGTGGTTACGCATTAAGCTGATAACCTGGAGATCAGCAGTTTTAAACCATTCACTCCTTGAGAGAAAGATGAGGCTTTCTACTCCCATATAGAGTTACTGTCTCAGAAGCCCACAGGGGCAATTCTACCCTGTGTAGGGTCACCATGAGTCAGAATTGCCTCAATGGATGTGAGACAAGGCTATCATTTAAAACAACAACAACTGTGATAGGCCTTTCAAAAGTCCCTGAGTGGTGCAAATGTGAAACAAGCTGTGCAAAGTGAAACTAGCTGTGCAAATGTTTAACAGTTCAAGTCCACACAGAGGTGCCTCAGAAGAAAGGCTTGGTGATTTACGCCTCCCCCCCCAAAAAAAATCAGCCATTGAAAGCCATATGGAGCACAGCTGTACTCTACTACATAAATGGGACTGCTGTGAATTAGAGTTGACTTGATAATAACAGGTTTTGTTTTTAACACTAACACACACACACACACACACACACACACACACCAATTGAGAAAGAGAGGTGTGTGGGTAAAGGACGTGGGAGTGTGGGGATAGCCCAGGCTGAGGAAAGAGCATAGGAAAAGACCTAAATGTCCCAGAGGCTAGAAAAGCATGGTCAGGGAACTCAATGAAATTCCTCTTGCCTAGATAATAAGAATGCCGAGTTAATAAGACAAGACTTGACCTTGAAGAGGTAGGCAGAAATCAGATAATCCAAGCTGTGAAGGGCTCTGGATTCTTTTTTTCCAACAAGATATCCCTATGATTATCCCTAGGGAATGAAGTTGGAATGTGTTCCTAGGCTCACAAGCCTGAAGTCTGATGCTTTCTCCCATAAAAAAATACTGTTAGAAATTATGTTTAGGAGCTATGGGACTGAACTTTTAAATTCTACTTCAGAATAAATAGGCTTTTTTGCAGGCTGATCTGGGAACCTAACCCCCCAAAAGAATATTGTGTCCATGAGAAAATGCCATGTGAATTCTGAACAGACTTCCAAAGAAACTTTTGGAACAAAACCCATTCAACAGTTGGCGAATTTCTAGGGAGCAATGAAACACAGAACCTTGCTTTACTCCACAAAGACAGTTAGAAAAACACAGAGCATTCTACCGACTAGCTTAAAATAAACACAAGATCCTCATTTGATTAGTGGGGTTATATATAGGTACAACCACTGAATGGCATTATCCAGTAATTATTTAAATTGCCACAAAGCCCCAAATTTGGTGAAAATCACTTGCAATTCTCACTTTAAATGAAGAAAACAGCAGGAATGGAGAAAGAGGTGGGGGTCTCATTTGAAAGAGACATAGATGTAAACCAAATCTGTAACTTGCACACATATGAGGGGGTAGCCCCCCCCCCAAAAAAAATGGAAAAAAGCTCCGCTAGGTGGAGTTTTTATACTACACATTTTTTCCCCGCTAGGTGAAAATCCAGCAACTCGCTCTGATTTAGTGCACCCAGTCGCTTCACCTGGGAAGGGTCTCTCTGGTCACAATGAATTTTTTCCTAAAAGCAGTTTCACTTGAACCTCATTTTTTGTGATGGCCAGGTTCAGAGACCAGCATGCAACTATGAAATTTTGTTTCCTTCTCAGGAAAAATGCTGCAGAAACTGTTGTGATGTTGAACACAGTTTACAAGGGCAGGCTATGGGAAAAACTCAAGTATACAAGTGGTTTTCTCATTTCAAAAAAGGTGAAATGTGAATTGGTGACAAACCTTATTCTGAACATCCATCAACTTCCCAAATGGACGAACATGTCAACAAAATTCATGTACACTTGTGCTCAAAGACTGACAATGGACCATTGAATAGATGGGGAAGTTATCTGTATTATCTTGGAGCTCGGTTCAACGATTTTTAATGGAATATTTGGAAATGAGAAGGGTCAATGTGAAATTTGTGCCTCGGGTTCTGACCAAAAAAGAGTGTTGAATGAAAACATGCCCTGCTTTGAAAGAACAGCTCTGAAGAGACCTAGCTTCCCCCCCCCCCCAAATCATTACTGGTAACAAGGCATGGTACTATTTGTATGATACTGAAAGCAAACATCAGTCAAGCCAGTCAGCGTCACCTCACCCCAAAAAAGTTCAAGGGAAATCAAAGATCAAGATGATGTTCATCTGACTTTTTGATGTGAGGGGGATAGAGAATTTGGAGTTCCTTCCACCAAGTCTGACTGTTAATCAAATGTTTCTATTTAGGGGTTCTGAAAAGATTGCCTAACTGTGTGGAACAATAAAGGCCTGATTTATGGCAGATGGGCGACTGGCTTTGCCAGCAGGACAATGCACCTACTCACGTAGCCATCTCAGTGCACCAGTTTTTGACAAAAGACAGCATGCCCCACGTACCTTACTCACCTGACCTCGCTCCATGTGACTTCTCTTTGTTTACAAGAATGAAGAGGGACTTGAAAGGACAGCAATCTGACGACATAGAAAATTGAAGAAAAAAACGAGGGAGGTGCTGTCAGCCATCCAAGCAGATGAGTTTGAAAAATGTTTCCAAGAATGGAATCACAGATTTGACAAATGTATTAAGTGTAATGGAGATTACTTTGAAGGTATGACAATTACATAATCTCCTGTCAACTTGTGAAGGGGTGCAGTCTAGCCTGTCAATCAGGTCACAGCTTGATGACCTTATTTGGAGGCGTGACATAAATAAATAGTTCACTGGAGACCAGATACACTCACTCCCTGCAAGACATTACTGTTGACAAGCTACATGGTGATGGCAGCCAGAGCCCTGGAGCTAGAGGACCCACATGGAGACCCATAACAGCCCTGAGATGCTTCCATCGCCACTGCATCCACAAGACTTTCCACCCACTGACCTGTGATCTTCCGCATTTGGCATCATCGCATGTGTTGTGTGAGTCTGAAGAGGAAATTATAGACTTGTTCAGACATATGGGCTAATATCGGACTTAGGGGCTTGATCTAGACTGGGCTGGGCTGTTTTCTTAATATATAATTACTCTTTGATATAAATCTCTCTCTTACATATATACGAGTATCCTAGATTTGTTTCCCTAGTCAACCCAGGCTAACATAGAAGGCCATAAGATTGTTTTGCAAAAAAAAATTAAATATATAACTTTGAAAAAAATTCCATTATTGGAATTATCCCCTCCTACACTCTTTCTGTTTCCCTTCCTAATCAAGTCTCAATTTTTCAATCAATTCAACACATATGAATTTGAATGCTAAGGGTGAGGTGAATTTTCTAAAATTTTACGGTGGCATCTCCCCTTCACCCCTACCCCCATCCGTTTTCCCTACTTTCCTTTCACTAGAGAACTTACTTGCACTCAGAAAAAACTCTCTGACATCTGAATACCTCTTTCCTTTCCCTGTCCACTCATTTTATTCACTAGGAGTGAAATGACAGTGTTGCTAATTTCCCAGAATCCCCTCTGATCATTTTCCAGAGCAATCTATATCAGAGTTTAGAGTATAAAAATATCACCTGAAGAGAGGTATTGCAATGTATATTAGCAAACCAGCTCCCCCTGCTCCTGCTAGATATATGAATTTAATTGAGCCAGGTAGGATTAATAGGAGCCCAACTGGCGTAATGGTTATGCATTGGGTTGTTGACCATGAGGTCAGCAGTTTAAATTCACTAGCCTCTCCAAGGGAGAATTATGAGGCTTTCTACTCTGATAAGGAATTAGTGCCTCAGAAACCCACAGGAACAGTTCTATCCTGTCCTATAGGGTCACTATGAATTGGCAACAACTTGATGGCAATGAGCTTTGAGTGAAGTAGGGCCAAAACCCAGTATTTTTCATAAACACCCAAGATGGCTCTCATGCAAGTGACCCAAGAACCATATTTTAAGACCATGGTTGTAGATGAGTCCCAAATTCTGAATGGAGTAAGAATAAAGGTTGCTGAGGACGCAACATTCAACTTGGAACAATCAAGCAGCTGTGGCGCACTGACAGACTGAGGGCAAAATCGATGGGAGACAAAAACAGATCCTAGCCAGTTAGCTTGTCCCTAACTCTAATGTAAGCTTTTATGAAAATAAATAAATAAAAGTATTTAACTTTAATAAAGCAAATGGCAGTGCCTTTTCAGAAATCTCCAACTGGCACTACAAAAGGAACTCAACAAGGACCATTTTGAAGGAAGGTATGTTAAAGAAGAAGCTATGTTAATTTGCTTGGCTGTATCCCAACTTTTCTCATTCTCTTTGCCTCTCCGGCTAGTAGCTAGTTGGTTTCCATTTCTGGCACTCAGTACTGTGATGGCAGGGAACTGAGAGGCCAAGGTGGGGCTGTCTTCGATTATTCACACAAATGTTTCCCTCTATTACATAAATAATCAAGAGTTGACTGGAAAGGGAAAATAATGGCAGGCAAATATTCTACTGAGAGGTTAAATAGGATATAGAAGGCACCCCATTGTTTGAGAGCTGAGAAGTGACAAATGAACAGTTGGCATCCCTGCCTCTTTTCATTCTCACCATTTGCCAGGAACACAGATTGAAAGCCCATAACGTCAGCACTGAGCTTGAGAGAAATTGTCAGGTATCTGTGTTTTTCCACTGCTCCAGCAATACCTACGCAATCTGAAACACAAGCCCTTCAAAGCTAACCAACTGTTTGTTATGCACTCAACCCTGAAGTCTACAATTGTAAAGGTTAAGGACCTAGATCCACTTTGACAATCTTTCTCTTTTAAAATAAAGTGAAATTCACACAACATTTAAAAGTCAACAATTCAGTAGCCTTTAGTACATTCACTATGTTGTCCAAGCACTGCCTCTATGCAGTTCCAAAACATTCTCATCAGCCCCAAAGAAAGCCCCAGACCTGTTTAAGCAGTCAACACCCACTTCCCATATGCCTCAGGTCCTGGCAACCACCATTCTGTATGTGTTCTGTCTATATAGCTTGATTCTATACAATTTCTATAAAAAGAACTGTACATTTCAGGTCCTTCTTATCTTCTTCATTTAGCATAAGATTTTTGAAGTTTCATCCAGGCTATAATGTCAATCAATTCATTTCTTTTGATGTCTGATTAATATTTCATTGTATGGATGTCTCTCAAGGAGATCCAGTGGCATAGTTGGTTACAAGTTGGACTGCTATCTGAAAAGTTAGCAGTTCGAACCCACCATGAGAGAAAGATGTAGCTGTTTGCTCCCTTAAAGATTTATAGCCTCAGAAATCTACCAGGGGAGTTCTACTCAGCCCCATGGAATCACTGTGAGTCACAGTTAACTCAATAGCAGCAAGTTTGGTGTCTTGGTTTATGGGTGTACTTCCTGGTGCTTATCTATTCATTTCCTAATGGACATTTAAGCTGTTTCCACGTTTAGCAGATTGACCATTTTTATCACAAGAAAGCAGACTCAAGCTGACAAGGAAAGGTTGGTAGCAAAAATACAGGTGTCCCCTAAGAATCCAAGGGCAGGGCAAGACTGGAACTCAGGTGAACCGGAAGGTGGGTCTGGAATCAAGTTGGGTGCTTGGGTGGTTCTGGATTCAAGTCTCACCTGCTACCTATGCTTACTTGTGGCTTCTTTCCCTTTCTACCGTAGTTTGAGCGTGGCCCATCATGACAGATATGCTCATCACCATCTTTGGGCTCTTTTCCTTGCTGCTAACTGCCCTAAACTAAGCTCTCAGCTTCCACATTCAAATTTCCACAGAGAAGAATGGGATGACCCAGTCTAGTTTATCAAGCCCATGCGTCTGACCAGCTTATGGATGGGTTGTTTTGAAAAACTCAAAAGTCTCTGGCACAGGGTACTGGCTGCTTCCTATCCCTCCCACAACATACCTAAAAGGGGAACAGTTTACCTTCTAGAGAAATATGGCCTAGCAAGCACCATAAAGTATATCACGTACAGGCCTGATGCTTACTAAATCATTGGAAAGAAAATGACATGCCTATTCATGAGCTTTAAACATCCATAAGCCTACCCTCTTAAGACAAAAAACATCACCTAACTCCATCGCTAACAACTTAGTACCCCATCCCTATTCATTCTCTAAACTATTTAGATAATCTAAATATGTCATGTTACAGAGAAGGGGGAAAAAAACATACTGCCAGCTCCCTGTGGAAAAGTGGGAAGAAAAGAGCTTCTGATAAACTGGTAACACTGGCCTTCAGCCCATCTCTCTGTAGGCACTCCGTCAGTTTGCTTTACACCCTACAATCATCTTATCTTGCTCTAAGTTTCTCCAAGTGCTATGTGAGGTCAGTGTTCAATGTTAAATGGCACAAAGCGAGCAGCATCACAAACAGATAGCAATTGAGAGCTTATCATTCTTGGATTATTTCATTCCCTAGAGTGATACGTGGCTGAGAGTATAAAGCATGCTAGACAGCCATCAAATAATGGCTGTCACTGGGTGATCCAAAGATTGCAAATAATAAAGAGTCAAACCCAGAGGAGGGAATAGGACCAGTGCCTCAATTCTAAACACCTGGTGTGTGGAAAACTACAGATGATAATGATAGTCCAAAAGCCATTTGCAGAGTCTCTCTGCGGATTGAATTCCTGGTGAATCCCCAATACACATAGGCTCAGTAACAGCCCTAATATCAGACAGAAAGCATTGGAAAGTGGATTTTAGCAGCTGTAGTTAGGCTGGGACATAATACCTTGTCATTAGATCTCCCTCCAGACCCAATATGAATTTATTTTAAATTTTTAATATTCCCCGCTTTCTCTTAGATTGCAGTCTTCACATGTTTTATCTGGTCATTGTTACTGGGTCCTTGTTTGCTGCTTGCCCTTGTTTTGTATGTTTAGCTGTATAGGGAAACTGGGGTGGGTGGAATAAAAAAGACAGTAGGAGGATTCATAATTACCTGGGGCACAGAAGGGGAGGTTGAAGGTAATGTGGAGTCAACATCCAAGGGTACAAGAAAGAAACCTTTCCTGATATGATTGAACTATTGAATTGTATGATGTTAATTATACATCAAGATTTTTAAAATAATGACTGTCTTTATGGATATGGATACTTCTACCACTTGTTGGCTAACTTTCCCACTGGATAACCTTCTTTTCTCCTGACTCCCACCCATTACAACCATAATGAAGACCATCACAGATAGAGTCAAAAAGTATTATGGTGTTGACAAGGGTCTGGATCAGAGAAGAAAACAAAAGGAATACTGACAGCCACTGAGAACGTTCGACAACTCACAGGTCAAAACAAGAAAATGTATAGGTGGTCATCACAAAAAATGTAAAAGAGATGGAGGGAAAATGAAAAGGTTGAAGTAAGGAAAACTATGGGGGGGTGATAAGTAGCTTAAACTGTTGAATACAAAAATTGATGATTGGAAATGTAAGCCCCCACCTAATTCACAATTTTTTGTGTTTAATGTTAAAAAGAAAAGGCTGAGCTGCCTTGAAATCAATGCTTCTGAAAGTAGGAGTAGGGCCTTCTTGAGATGAGGAAAGAGATTCCAAATAGTTCCCAAGGCCAGAGCCATAGACTCCTAAAACATACAGGCAAGAATCCCTTGTAAAAGGAGGTTTCAAAAAATTCATGGAAAAAAAACCACTGCCTTTACTTCTAGATTTCCACCAACTGAAGCTACCTTGAACAGTCCTCTCGATTCTCCCTGTGTAGCTTAGTTTAAAGGATCCACAGGTGTGGTGCAGTGGTTAAGCTCTCAGCTGGTAACTAGAGGTTGGCAGTTTGAGGTCAAGCGCCAATATGAAGGAGAAAGACTACAACCTAGGAAACCCTCCCTACTCTGTCCTGCAGGGTCAGAATTGACTCACTGACAATGGGTTTGTTGTTGTTGTTTTGTGTTAAGCTTAGTTTAATTAAAAGTTTCCCTGGAACTCTTCATAGCTTAAAGTGATTTTCATCATCTCATTCTAGGTAAAATAAGTTATGATGGATTTGAAGGAAAGGCAAGGAAGGGGAAGATGGTGCCTCTTTCGTAGGTACACAACAGTGATCATCAAACATTTTGTCCTGTACACTTAACACCTATCATCATCCCCTCTTCCAAATGTTGCTGTTGGCTGCCACTGACTCAGATCCCCTGATTATGGCAACCCAAGCACACTGGGATCGGACTGTTGTGATCCACTGGGTCTTTAATGGCTGATTTTTCAGAAGCAGCTCACCAGGCCTTTCTTCCTAGTCTGCCTTCATGTGTAAGCTCTGTGGAAACCTGTTTGGCATCAAAGCAAGACTAGAGCCTTCAGTGACACACAAGTGGTGGCTACACATCAAGTGTGCTGGCTGGGAATCCAACAAGGTTCTCCTGCATAAGAAGGCAGGAGAATTAGTGATTCTGCAACTGAACCACCATTGTTTTCCATTCTCAAAATAGTCCTGCAGTATGCCTTACAGTTCTTTCACATATGGTTTAGTGAGTTCTGCCTTAGATTGCTAACTGAAACTTTGGCAGTTCAAAACCAGCATCTGCCCCACAGGAGAAAGATGAGGCTTTCTACTCTTGAAAATATTTACAGTCTCAGAAACCCGCAGTCTGTGTTCTACACTGTCCTATAAGGTTGCTATGAGTTGGAATCCACTCAATGGCTGTGAGTAAATGAGATACAACTAATGCATTGTAATGGACAGTAGGCCTACCATCTTGTTGAGTGGAAAGTGCTTCAGATCATAAGGAACTATAAAGTTGTAAAAGAAAGCATACATAAAGAGGGAGTTATATGTACTATCTGAAAGAATAAGCTTTAGTCATTTAAAAGGATGATTTTTGGTGAGGGGGGTTTCACTATTTATTTTCACCCATGTCCTTACAGTTTTATAATCAGAAAAAGGTTATTTTGGACCATGCATGTTTTATCTGATTTGTGGATTTCCCTTTAGTTTTTCCAATTTGAACAGGTTTTAGAGAGACAAGAGGGTCAGAAGCAGCAAAGAAGACCTTCTGAGGTTAGTAAAAGGAGCAGATTCTGGCTATGGTAATCAGCTCTCAGTAAGTAAATGCCACGGTCTTAGGTACCCAGTACTGCTATAACAGAAATACCACAAATGGGTGGCTTTAACAAAGAGAAATTTATTTTCTCACAGTTGAATTCACTCACGGCCATCCAGTCGATTCTGACTCATAATGATCCTGTAAGACAGGGTAGAACTGGCCCTGTGGGTTTCCGAGATTATATCTCTTTACAGAAATAGAAAGCCCCATCTTTCTCCCGAGGAGGAGCTGGTGGTTTCCAACTGCTGACATTTGGGGTTAGCAGTCCCAAGCATAACCACTCTACCACCAGAGCTCCTTCCTCCCAGTTTAGGAGGATGGAAGTCAGAGCTAAGGGGACTGGCTCTAGGGAAAGGCTTCCTTTCTCTGTGGGCTCTAGAAGGTCCATGTCTTCTGAGCTTCTGCTCCCAGTGATCCTTATTTTACTTGGCATCTTTCTTGCTCTCTCTCTTTTATATTTCAAAAGACTAATCTTGCCTCATTAACAGAACAGAACTCAATCTCAAAGCAGATTGCAATCACAGACAGAGCCTAGAATGCACAACTCAAATTTGGGAGGGGAGTAGGAATGACAAAATTCAATCTATAGCAGCTCCGAGGGAGAAAAACTTTCTATTCCCGTAAACAGTTACAGTCTCAAAAATCCCAAGGGGGTCGCTATGAGTTAGCATGGGCGCAATGGCACTGGCAGTGAGTTTGCTTTGGTTTTGGTAATGAGACATACCAGTAGTCTGAGAGATCTGGATTCAAGCCCCAGCCTACTGTGCATTTGTAATTTCCTCTTCTGTTTTGGATAATGAACATTAACCACTTAGACACTCAACAAATGGTAGCTATTTTGACTTATTTTCTAAACTGTTGAAGTTGTGGGGTTTTTTTCTTCCCTAATGATGGCAACGTTATATTTAAGAAAACATTTGTCATTTCAACATTCTTTGCATATATAATTCAGTGACATTATTTATGCAATTCCTATTTTTAAAAAGAGGAATGAGAATGTCACAATTGAAAATCATTTTCATTTACTTAAGTTATGATATCTGTGATTTCATTTAAAATATGTTCCATATAGATAGTGTGATACAAATATGTGTACGTGTGACTTTTATTCTATAGTTAGAGTATACTCGCTAGTCACTGCCATAGAGTCGAATGTAAGTCATAGTGACCTCATAGGACAGAATAGAACTACCGCTGTGGGTTTCTGAGACTGTAAATCTTTATAGGAATAGAAGGCCTCATCTTCTAGATAAGATAGGCGGGATAAACAATCTGGAGGAGAAAACAACAGGACCAACGGCTCTGGGGGGACATGGGAAAGGGGAGGCAGGGAAAAGGAAGTGGGTGTTAACAAACCCAGGGACAAGGGAACAACAAGTGATCCAAAATCAATGGCGAGGAGGGTGTAGGAGGCTTCGTAGGGTTTAATCAAGAGCAATGTAACCAAGAGGAATTACTGAAACCCAAATGAAGGCTGAACATGATAGTGGGACAAGAGGAAAGTAAAAGGAAATAGAGGAAAGAACTAGGAGACAAAGGGTATTTATAGAGGTCTGAATACAAGCATGTACATATGTAAATATATTTATATATGATGATGGGGAAATAGATCTATGTGAATATATTTATAGGTTTAGTATTAAGATAGCAGATGGACGTTGGGCCTCTACTCAAGTACTCCCTCAATACAAAAAAACTTTGTTCTATTAAACTGGCATTCCATGATGCTCACCTTCCTAACATGATCACTGAAGACAAAGTGGGTGCATAAGCAAATGTGATGAAGAAAGCTGATGGTGTCTGGCTATCAAAAGATATAGCGTCTGGGTTCTTAAAGGCTTGACAATAAATAAGCGGCCATCTAGCTGAGAAGCAACAAAGCCCACATGGAAGAAGCACACCAGCCTGTGTGATCAGGGGGTTTTGATGGGATCAGGTATCAGGCATCAAAGAACAACAAAAAAAAATTATATCATTGTGAATGAGGGGGAGTGTGGAGTGGGGACCCAAAGCCCATCTGTAGGTAACTGGACATCCCCTTACAGAAGAGTCTCAGGGAAAAGATGAGCCAGTAAGGGTGCAGTATAACACCGATGAAACATATAATTTTCCTCTAGTTCTTTAATGCTTCCTCTCCCCCCCCCACTCTCATGATCCCAATTCTACCTTACAAATCCGGCTAGACTAGAGGATGTACACTGGTACCGATATGAGCTGGAAACACAGGAAATCCAGGACAGATAAATCACTTAGGACCAATAATGAGAGTAGCGATACCAGGAGGGGAAGGGGAAGATGGGGTTGATAGGAGGAACTGGTCACAATGATCTACATATAACCTCTGCCCTGGGGGATGGACAATAGAAAAATGGGTGAAGGGAGACATCAGATAGTGTAAGACATGAAACAATAATAATAATTTATAAATTATCAAGGGTTCGGGAGGGAGGGAGGGGGAGGAAGGGAGGAAGGGGGAAAAGGAGGAGCTGATACCAAGGGCTCAATTAGAAAGAAAATGTTTTGAGAATGATGATGGCAACAAATTTATAAATGTGGTTGACACAATGGGCATGTATGGATTGTGATAGGGTTGTAAGAGCCCCCAGTAAAATGACTTTTTTTTAAAAAGGCTTCATCTTTGACCCACTCAGCAGCTGGTGGTTTTGAAGTGCTGAACTTGAAGTTAGCATCCCAACTCATGGCCCAGTTTCTCTTATCTTTATGGAAGCAGACAGCCTCATCTTTCTCCTGTAGAGCAGGTGGTGGGTTTGAACCACTGACCTTATGGTTAGCAGCCTAGCCAGTAACTCATTAAGCTATTGGTTAGTGGTATGCTGGAAGCCTAGGTAACACTGGCTCTTTTGTTATAATTCCTGTTTCTTAGTGAGGACTGATTAGTGCAGTAGTTCTCAACCGTCCTAATGCCCCAATTCTTTAGTACAGTTGTTCCTCATGTGGTGGTGACCCCCCAACCATACAATTATTTTCGTTGCTACTTCATAACTATAATTTTGCTACTGTTATGAATTGGGCGACCCCTGTGAAAAGGTTGTTCGACCCCCAAAGGGGTCGCGGCCCACTGGATTAGTGAGAACCGCTGGATTAGTGGTTTACGAGCTCTGATGGTGTAGTTGTTTACCTACTGGGCTGCTAATCACATGGTCAGCAGTTTGAATCTACCATTCCTCTGTGGAAGAAAGAGAAGGCTTTCTGCTCTCATAAAGATTTACAGCCTTGGAAACCCAAGATGGTAGTTCTACTCCGTCCTATAGGGTCACTATGAGTTGGAGTCTACTTGATGGAGGGAGGAAGGTGGGAAAGTAGCTTGAAATGTCTATGGTAGAAATATATAAACCATGGGACTTGGCAAATGTAATACATCAGGGCTTTATTCCCCTCTCCCAGACCTGGGCATTAACATATACCAGCACATCACTGTAACATCTCACTTAACTGAACCTTAACTGAGAAAACGCCATCAAGTATAAAGTCTGTAATCAAGATCGCTAATGGAAAGCCTACAACCATATAGTGGGGGGAAATTGCAGGGGGTAGGATGATAGCTAAATGGTATGGAAGCTTCCATGATAAGGTTCTCAATGTGATTGTGCCGGTGGGTATACTTAACTGTGAATATACTAAAGACCACTGAACTGTATACTTGAAATGGGTCGACTGCATGGTATATGAAGCATAGGTTAATAAAGCCCTGGGGGGGGGGGAGTTGCTGGGATCCCTAACACACTAACTCAGGGGTGAAGAACATATAAGGCCCTTGAAATCATCCATACCAGCTCACCTCACACTCCTCACCAAAGAGAAGCAGTTTCTAGCCATCACTTCAGAGGAGAGTTCATGAAATGTTTGACCAGTCAGTATGGCCCATGAATGATGCTATCAGTATCCAAATAGCCCTTGGGATAAAAAAAAGTTCCCCACTCCTACACTAACTGAAGGTCCCTGCTGCTACACCTCTGACGTCTTATTGTCTATGGATCTAGCTCAAGGAAGACCATGATACTGATTCCATTTCCCAGACAATCTTATAAAAAGAACACATCCAGCCATCCTACTAAATAGAGGTTGTAGCCCTCAAAATGGGCTGTTTTTTTTGTTTTTTTAAACATTTTATTAGGGGCTCATACAACTGTTATAGCAATCCATACACACATCAATTGTGTAAAGCGCATTTGTACATCATTCTCAAAACATTTTCTCTCCACTTAAACCCCCGACATTAGGTCCTCA
>NW_022111327.1:6847417-6871264 GCF_000313985.2 Echinops telfairi | reverse complement strand
GAACTGTCAGTCCCGTTGTTTTCTCCTCCAGATTGTTCATCCAGCCTGTCCTATCCAGACAGGCCTGCGGAAGGCTTACTGTTTAAAGCAACTTCAATATGTAAAAAAAGGAAATGTAACTAGTAGGAACTTCAAAGGCTATCATTCACTAAGGAGTTCTTTTCCTATGAGGATCTTCACGGGAGTCCTTATATTGGCATGCTGCCCTCCTGCCCTTAAACCAGGGTGGAGCATATAAAGCTCTTGATCACAAGCAATTTTCTCACAGGTGCAATTCTTACAGTCAGGTATGCCAGGCTCTTCTCATTCTTACTAAAGAGATGGCGGCAACCCATGGGCAAATTTCAAGGAGAGGTTACAGGTGTGCCTCAGTGGCAAGCCCTCTTAACATTTCATTAAGCTATCTATGACTCTTTCTCTTGATTGGTTACAATGATCAAATCCTACCCTTGCTGGCTGGCATTCCTGTTAAAGCAAGAGATATGGATCATCTACTCATCTTTGCTCAATGGTCGTGCAACACACCCTCGCTTTCAGAGTCATCCCAACTTCCAGAAATCCTGGCTCACCTAGTCAGGGAAAAAAAACAAACTCCAGATCCCCTGAATGCCTACAACATGACTCTGCTAAGGGAAAGCGAGTTCATTTTCCACAGGAGGTGATGGTCCCGTTGATATCCGTGCCATTTCTTAAACGAGTTCTGGGGGTGTGCTGTGTTACACGTTGGGTCATAAAACACAAGGTCAGTAGTTCAAACCCACCAGCTACTCTGTGGGAGAAAGAGAGGCTGTCTGCTCCCGCCAAGACTGAATCCCCAGGGGCAGTCTGTCCCTGTTCTGTAGGGTCTCTATGAATGAGAATCAATCCAATGGCAGTGAACCAGAGCTTGGAGTAATTTCTTAAGATTAAGAAACCAAGTGAAAAGCTTTCCTTTGTTAGTTTTCCTTAATGCCAGGCCAAGAAGGCATCCCCAACTATGACCTCCCCAAGTTTGAAGCATAACATTTCCCTGACTCAAAAACAATCCAGCTCCCCTTATCCACCCAACTGCAAAAAGTAGCGGGTGTTTTCATAGAATCCTATTTCTGAGGTGGCCAGCAGCAAATTATCTATCTCCCTGCCTTCAGACAGGGCAGAACCCTCTCAGACAGATGGCAATTACCTCAGCTTTCCTTAGCAAAGGTAGTTCTAGTCTTCTCAATTACCTTGCACCGAGCAAATTGCAGCATCAATCTCTTAAGCCAGTAGTGTGGAATTCCAGTGTCCAACAGAATTACTTGCAGATAATGATGTTGTTGTTAGCTGTTGCTATGTCAGCTCCTGGCTCCTGGTAACCCCCTGGAAGGGGCAGGTATTTTGTGATCAGCTGGTAACCTACAGGCTAAAGGTTAGCGATTCAAACACACCCCATGGCTCAGTGGAAGAAAGACCTGATGAAGTGCCTCAATGCAGACTGTTGTTGTGAGTCTATTAAACACATAGCGACCCCATACTCACAGTGATCAGATAAAACTGCCCCATAGGTTTTTGTTGTTGCTGATGTTATTGTTTTGCCAGTAATCTTAATGAAAACGAGCCCTTGTGGTGCTGTGGGAAAGGAGCATTGGACTGCTAACCACAAGGTAAATGGTTCAAACCCACCAACCCCTCTTAAGAGAAAGCTGAGGTTGTCTCAGAAAACCCTGTGTAGGGTTGCAATGAGTATGGATCAATTCAATGGCAGTTCATTTGGGTTACTGTTTGGGTTTGGGGACCTTATGGAAGCAAATCACCAGGTCTTTCTCTCACAGAGCCACCAGATGGGGTTGAACCATCAACTTTTCAGTTTGCAATGACCCACTGACCCATATGTGCCACCAGGGATCCTTCCATAGAGAATACACCCAAGAAAGCCCTATGGAGCAGTTCTACTGTGTAACACATGGCGCCACTCTACTACACGAGTCATGTAGTAGGTGTTCAATACATCGTGCAGAAGTTCATGTTTCTAATCCTTAAATAATACCCCTACATGAGCAGGATTTTTAAAATCTCCCTGTTGAGTTGATCCCAACTCATAACAATCATACAGGATAGAGTAGAACTGTTGCTGTATTCCCAAGGTTGTAATTCTTTTGGGATGCAGATGGCCACATCTTTCTCCCGAACAGCAGTTCAGGAGTTTGACCAGGCAACTTTCAGTTAGCAGCCTGTGGGCAACAAGGCTCTTTATGATCTCGATTGAACCATGGTTGCTTTCTACAAAAATCTAAAAAAATTAAGTTTTAAAAAGAGTGCCACTGTATGGGGTTACTTTCCCTATCCATTCCCACATACTCCCCCAAGGTACGGACTTTTTAAATAGGGTGAGTATCAGGAAATGGTTTTCCTCTTATCAAGAGAAAGAAAGGCTACTTATGGTCGGCTGGCTGAATCTCAAGAGCAGGAAGTGAAGTCAGACCCACACAAGGCTGCCTTTTTTCTCAACAGCCGTTCCCTATTGATTTGTCAGGGAGTGGAAGGGGCGCTCTGTTCTCAAGTGCAAGACCAGCCGACACACACATATTTGGCTGCCCGCTGTCTCCAAAGGTCCCTCTGGAGTCAATGGTTAATGAAGACATTCAGGTATTATTTCACTAGAACATGTTTCCCCAAAAGGAAGGATCCTAAAAGCGAGGATGTCTTGCTGAACCAAGAGGGGCCTGGAGGTTGGTAATACAGCTGGAGGGGAGAACAGGAATGACCGGGTTTGCTGGTCATGTCTTGGAGTGTGAGGGAGACAGAGATGGAGAATTCCTTTGAGAGTGTTTTTCTTCTCCTTAAAAGCAAGTCCAGAGGCAGATAGTAAGAACAATGACAGATACTGATGAAGCCCACGTGCTAAAAGTCACAACCTAATTAAAGAAGTGTGTGTGTGTGTGTGTGTGTGTGTGTGTGTGTGTGCGCGCATATACTCAACTGCTATAGAATTGATTCAGACTCATAGTGACACTATTAGACAGTTAAACTGCCCCAAGATTTCATAAATCTTTATAGGAGCAGTCTCATCTTTTTCTTGAGACACTGCTCATGGATTTTAACTGTTACTCTTGTGGTTAGCAACCCAACTCATAACCCCACATGCATCCAGGCTTTTTTAAGGAAATAGAAGCAATGCAGCTAGGAAGATGACCGGTTGAGGGAAGAAAGAAGCTGATAGAAGGACCTGACTGAAAGTTAAGCAGGGGATCCTCAAACTAAAAGTAATTCTTCTAACAAAAAACTAAAAATTTGTCACTGGGCCTTACATAAAGCAGGTAAGTGGGAAGAGATTGGGCGAGTTCCCAGATTGTTTCTAATAGGTCAGAGAGGCATTCAAGAACAAACCTACCAAGGTACCAGGATTACATCTGACAATCTCATCTGTGGCTCAGCACAAGTGACTGGCTGGGCTCCCCTCACACAAGTGGCTATTCTTTTGGACCACTCAACTATCTACAAGTCCTGAGTCCTTTGTATGGAATGTTTCTGAGCCACAGCAAGACACACAATAACTGGAAGCTAATGTGAAACTAAACTATGACTGTTTTATGTGGCTGGGTTTCGGTTACTGCTCAGCATCATCTAATAAACCCAAATCAAACCCCTTGCCATTGAGCCAATTCTAACTCAGAGCAATCCTGTAGGACAGATGTGAACCTCCCCTGAGGGAATCTGAGGCTGTAAATCTTTATAGAAGTTGACAGCCTTATCTTTCTACTGAGGAGCAGCTGGTGGATTAGAAATTCTGACCTTGCAGTTAGCAGTTCAGTTCCATAACCTACTACAATACCAATGTTCCATCATCTAATACCTACCCCCCATCCCACCCCCAAAAAATACTTGTTGCCATTGATCAATTCCAACTCAGGACAGGGTAGAATTGCCCCTGTGGGTTTCTAAGAGTGTAACTCTTTATGGGAGTAGAAAGCCTGTCTTTCTCCCATGGAGCAACTGGTAGGTAGAACGGCTGACCCTGCAGTTAGCAGTCCAACAAGTAACCCACTACATCACTAGGGCTCATCCAATAAAGGATGGGCTAAAAACTAACATTCTCTTCCAGTACCTTACACACCCCTGGCAGCAACAAATTTGGAACACCACTCTAATCATCCCACATCTTCTCAAGAATGTTTCATCCTCACAGGAAATCCAGGGCAGATGATCCCTTCAGGACCAGTGGTGTGAGTGGCGATACTGAGAGGGTAGAGGGAGAGTGGGTAGGAAAGAGGGAACCAATTACAAGGATCTATATGTGACCTCCTCCCTGGGAGATGGACAATAGAAAATTGGGTGAAGGGAGATGTCGGACAGGGCAAGATATGACAAAATAATAATTTATAAATTATCAAGGGCTCATGAGGGAGGGGGGAGAGAGGGAAAAAAATCACCTGATGCCGGGGGCTTAAGTGGAGAACAAATGTTTTGAAAATGACGAGGGCAATGAATGTACAAATGTGTTTTACACAATTGATGTTTGTATGGATTGTGATAAGAGTTGTATGAGTCTGTGGATGTAAATCCTGTTTGGAAAATGTGTGTGTGTGTGTGTGTGTGTGTGTGTGTGTGTGTGTGTGTGTGTGTGATAATAATTAGGTTATACTTCAGTGGGTTATACATCTAATCTTTTTTTTTTCCTTTAAAAAATTTGTGTTGTGATAAGAGCTGTATGATCCCCCAGTAGAATGCTTTTAAAAATTGTGAAGGAAAAAAAAGAATGCTTCATCCCACCCTATTATTATCCACACCAAATTCAAAGGCCTCCTCTGGAAAATCTAGATTGTCTTGTTCTACTTCTACTCCCACCAAACCAGCATTATCTCACTCTCCTCCCAAGATAAACCTCCCACTGCCATGAAGTTTCCATTTGGAATCAAATTCCCATCTTCTTCCCTCCTTGTTGTTCTACCAGGTCTAGACTATCTCTTCAAATTCCCAAGCAACCACAACTTCGATGTTACTCTATCAGTACCAGGACTGTTGAGGTCAATTCAGATTCACTGTGACCATATGTGTCACTATAGACCTGTGCTCACAGGGTTTCAGACGGCTGATTTTTCAGAATTAAATCACCAGACCTGTCTTCTGAGCCACCTCTGCATAGACTCAAACCTTCAACCTTCCCAAGCACAGAACCATTTACACCAGATGTGCCATTGGGTTGATTCCAAATCATACTCTGGGAAAGAGTAAAATTGCCCCAGTAGGGTTTCCGAGGCCATTACCTCCATGGGAAGCTCTGGTGGTACAGTGGTTAAAGCATTCAAATGCTAACGGAAAGTTCGGTAGGTTCAAACCCACCAGTCACACCATGGGCAAACTATGTAGTAGTCTGCTTCCATAAAGATTTATAGCCTTGGAAACCTTCTGGGGGTACTTCTAGTCTATATGTTCTATTCTATGTGTCACTATAAGCCAAGTACAACTTGAGGCAATGGGTTAATCTTTGTGACAGCAGATCCCAGGGAGCCACTAGTAAGCAGCCCGAATGTTTACCAAGCTATTCTTTGCATAAGAAAACACTGTGCCTTTAAATATCCTACACACTCCTACCCTGTCCAACATGGTAGCCTGTGCCAACATGTGGCTACTTAAAGTACTCTAAATAATATGAAAAATTCAGTTTCTCAGTTGCAGGAACCATGGATGAAGTGCTCAATATTCACATGTGATGAGTGGCTACTCCACTGAACAGTGAAGATAAAGAACATTTCCATCCCAGAATATCCTACAGCAGTAAAATGTGTATCTTCACACAAAGGAATGCATAGGATGCATCTTAAGTAACCAGAAAGTATCATTTATCAGTAATCTCAACCAGTCTTGTTACTATCACAGGGACAATGCAATATCAGATATATATATCTATATATATATAGAGAGAGATATATATTCACATGCAATGCAACAAATCTCAGGAACCTTTCAACAAGAATAACTGAATATAACAAAGAACTAATAAACTTGTCTAGTCATGTGCACTAAACTTTCTACTAAGCTTTAAGAGTCAATATAAAGATAACATGCCTAAGGATGAAACCAGCTCATGGAAAACTTCAAAATGAGGCAGAATGAGCTACCCACATGTGCTATGGGGGATTCAAAGGCAAGAACGGAGGAACTAGTAGTAGGAAGAAGTACAAACTAGCGGATGAACTCAGAGCTGGATTAAGCTCAAAGGATAAGTAGAATTTTAACAGTAGGGGCTAAGAGGAAAAAAGGACAACACTGCATGAAAAGGTGGGAAGAGAATTGAGGTCCAAAGTGCATTTACAGAAAAGCGAGCAAAAGAAGATATGACAATTAATTACACAATCATTTACAAAAGTAAAAAAAATTAGCCCACTCAAAAAATGAAAGATAGGTGCCCTGGTGGCATAGTGGTGACAATTACGGAGAGCTAGAAGTTCAAAAACAGCAGCCACTTCGAGGGAGAAAGACAAGGCTTTCTACTCCCATCAAGAGAAACAGTCTCAGAAATCCACAGGGGCCTTTCTACCCTGTTCTACTGGGCCACTATCAGGCAGCATCGACTCGATGGCAGTGAGTTGGGTTGTTTTTTGTTTTGTTTTTTAATAATGAAAGACAGTTTAAAGATTTCATTTTCATATAGCGTCTGGGGACTTAAAGACTTGAAAGTAAACAAGCGGCCATCTAGCCCAGAAGCAACAAAGCCCACATGGAAGCAGCACACCAACATGTGTGATCATGAAGGGCCAAAGGGACCAGGCTCTAAACACCAGAGGTGGAGAGGGGGAATCATATCCTCATCAATGAGGGTGGTGCATGATGGAGACCCAATGCCCATCTCTAGACAATTGGACATACCTTCCAGAGGGGTAGTGGGGAGGTGAGTCACTTAGGGTACAGTATAGCAATAATGAAACCCACAACCTTCCTCTAGTTCTTAAACGCTTCCTCCCCCCAACTACCAGGACCCCAATATTGCCTTGCAGACCTAGTTAGACCAGATGATGCACAGTGGGACAGATGGGAATCAGAAACGCAGGGAATCTAGGACAGATGAACCTCTCAGGACCAGGGGCGACAGTGGCGATACCAGGAGGGAAAGGGGATGAAGAAAGGGGGAATGGATCACAGGGAACTACATATAACCTACTCTCTGGGGGACGGGCAGCAGAAGGGTGGGTGAAGGGAGACGCCGGACAGTGTAATATAAGATACAATAATAATTTATAAATTATTAAGGGTGCATGGGGGAGAGGGGAGGAGGAAGGGAAAGGGAGGGGGGAAAAAAGGAAAATGAGCTGATTCCGGGAACCCAAGAGGCAAGCGAATTTTGGGAATAATGAGGGCAACAAATGTATAGATGTGTTTCATACAATTGATCTATGTATTGTGATTAATTGTATGAGCCCCAATAAATTGATTAAAAAAAAAGAATATCTGATATTAGCAAGAATTGGGTAGGACAGGCTCTTTCCTACACTGCTAGAGAGAGTGTATATTAGAACTATATTTTTTGGCAAGTCATTTAGTTTGACATAAGTCAAAAAACATTGTTACTGGGGTTCAGTTCATACATGCACGGGTTTGTTACAAACGAAATATTTAAACGTGGCTCTGAAATCAGTGGATGGCTACAAAGAATTTCTCTCAAAAAAACACTGGCCTTGCTCTCATTAGCATGCCTTACAAAAACACAAATGTCCAATCAGAACAGTGGCTTCTGATGGGATTGGCTGACATAGAGGATAGCTCGGAAGGTTATGGTAACTGAGAAAATCTCTAAATGGATCATCTTTATCAATTTTCTAAAAGGACATGGAGGATCACGGGGGCTTATTATTAAGAAGTTTTAAGAAAACTGTACTGGTGAGTGGAAGATCAGGAAAAGTGGTTCCAATGATGTGTTTTCCTCTGTAACTCTGAAGTCTAAGGTGTGCCTAACCTAAGCTATGGTTATGCTCAATCACCTCCTATGCAGGTGAAGTTTGGGCCGTGAAGAAGGAAGACACAGAAGAATTGATGCTTTGGAATCATGGTGCTGAAAATATCTTGGACTGTGAAAAGAACAGACAGATCTGTTGTGGAAGAAGTACAGTCAGAATGCTCCATAGGAGCAAGGATGGTGAGACTTCATCTGACGTGCTTTGGACAGGTTGTCGGGAGAGACCAGTCCCTGGAGAAGGTCAAGTAGCAGGGCAGTGAAAAAGAGGAAGGCCAACAAGATGAATTGAGAGTGTGGCTGCAGCAATGGGCTCAAACATACGAACAACTGTACAGATGGTATAGGACCGGGCAGTGTTTCTCTCTGTTGTACATAGAGGTCACGATGAGTTATCACTGACTGGATGGCACCAAATGACGACAACAAAACTGCACTGGTAAGGAAAAGAGCAGGAAAGCGGCTCCAAGGAATTGTTTCCCATCAGAACAATGCACCTGTTCAATTTTTGAGGGTAGCAAGGGCTGGTGTACAAGAATTGTATTGGTAAATCCTATTCTACCCAGCCTACAACCCTGACCATGCTCCTTCAGACTTTTTTTTGTTCCTCAGATTTAAAGAAATTTAAAAGGAACACAATTTGAGTCCCTCAAAGATGCCCAAACTGTCGTTTTGATGTGGTGCAAATTGAAAAGTACAGAATGGGGTGGGGAAGGACTAGAGAGGGAGAAATTCTGCCTTCAGAAATTCATAGACATATGTAGATGCTGTGTCAAGCAACAAGAGCTTCATGTTTTAATGTTTTTGATTAATAAATATTTCTATGATTTTGCAGCAATGCTTTCTGATTCATCCTTTATATTAAGCTCCTTAAAAACATCCATACCTTGGCCTAATAATTCCACTTCAAGGAAAATGGTATAACAAAATAAACTGAAATACAAACAAATTTATGCATAAATCAGTTTAAAAGTTTTACAACAGCAGAAAACAATAGACAATGTTAGGTAAAGTCTTATGTATATAGGATGGAATACTATATAACCATTAATAATAATTTTCTTCTGACCATAGGGCCAACCCCACCAAGAAACATGATGTCCCCTCACTAACACACAGCATTGCTGGGGACAGCACTGGAGACACAGTGCGGGAACTGTGCCCATTCTGACACACATCCCCCCCCCCCCACACACACACACACACACCAGGGCAAAACACAAAGGGAGCCCAACAGAGCGGCAAGGGTAGCAAAGCAATGAAGTCCCCGAGGAATCCAGAAAATAGACTTCATACTCAGAGGGCAGGCCTTGGCACCTCTTCAGACTCTATCAGAAAACATACATAAGGGTCAGCTGACCGACCTGGAACTATTTATCCCCCCCCCCCTTTTTTTTCTCCTTCTTTTCATGTCTATCTATATAAGATAGGCAAGAAAAACAATCCCAATGAGAAAATAAAGGGACCGAAGGTTCCAGGGAAACTGAGACAAGAGGAGGTAGGTGAAAAGGAGGATAAAGCAAACAAACTCAGGGACAAGGGAACAACAAGAGATCTAAAATTGATGGCAAGGAGGGTGTAGAACCCCTGGTGTGGTTTGATCAAGTGCAATGTAGCCAAGAGGAATTATTGACAGCCAAATGAAGGTTGCACATGAGAGTGGGACAGGAGGAAAGAAAAGAAAATATAAGAGAGTACTAGGAGGCAAAAGGCATTTATCAAGGTATAAATATAGGTGTGTATATATGTAAATATATTAATATATAACGATAGGGATATAGGACTATGTACATATACATTAAAGGTTAAGTATCAAGGTAGCAGATGGACATTGGACCTCTACTGAATTCCTCCCTCAACGCAAGAAGACTTTGTTCTATTAACCTGACATTATATGATGCTCACCTTCCCGACACAATTGCTAAAGACAAGGCGGGTGCATAAGCAAATATGGTGAAGAAAGCTGATGGTGCCCAGCTATTAGAAGATATAGGATCATGGGTCTTAAAGGCTTGATGTTAAACAAGGGGCCATCCATAGGGCCACTTGGAAGTCCACATGGAAGAAGCACACTAGCCTGTGTGATCACAAAGTGTCAATGGGATCAGGTATCAGGAATCAGAAGACCCAAAACAAACCACCATTTTGATGTGAACAAGGGGGTCAGAATGGAGACCCAAAGACCACCTGTAGGCAGTTGGACATCCCCTCACAGAAGGTTCACAAGGAAGGGATGAACAGGCCAGAATGCAGTATAGCATTGACAAAACACACAACATTCCTCTAGTTCTTTAATGCTTCCTCCTGCCCGCCCCCCTACTGTCATGACCCTAATTCTACCTTACAAATCTGGCTAGACCGGAGCATGTACACTGGTACAGATAAGAGCTCTGGACACACGGAACACAAGCCAGATAATCCCCTCAGGTTCAGTAATGGGAGTAGTGCTACCAAGAGGGTAGGGGAAAGGTGAGAACAGAAGGGGGAGAAATGGGAAACCGACTACAGTGATTGATGTATAACCCAACCCTCCTCCCAACCACCCACGGCAAACAAGCATCAGAAACATGACTGAAGGAGGTCAGTGTAAGATATGAAATAATAAAAATCTATAATTTATCAAGGGTTCACAAGGGTAGAAGGGTAGAGGAGGGAGTAAAAAGAGGAGCTGATATCAAGGGCTCAAGTAGAAAGAAAATGTTTTGCAAATGATGATAGCATCATATGTACAAATGTGCTTAATACAACTGATGTATGGATTATTCTAAGAGCTGTAGGAGCCCCCAATAAAATGATTTGTTAATTTTTTAAAAAATAGTTTAAAAAAACAAAAACCAGAGCAGGCTCAGTGACAGGTGCTGTGCCACTTCACATTTCCCCTTCATCCTGGTCCTATGAAAAAGGGCACAGAAGCCATCTTGCAACAATGAAGGTAAAAAAGCACACAGTAAGACTTATAGAGGACAAAAGGAGAGCCTGTCTTCACTGACCTACTTGAACAGTAGCACTAAATACTATTTCCAGAGTTCAAGTTGTATTCAATAATACAATAAATAAATCCCTTGTTTATTTAAGCTAAAAAAAATTTTCCTCTGAATAAAAATATGTATGAATTGTTGAATAAAGACCAATTTGTTCTATTAACTTTTACCCGAGTCATAGTAAAATAAAAGACAGATCCATTGTCCATTTAAAAAAATCGTGTGCCTCAGAAATTTTACATGGCATGGAAAATGCTTCACAAGGTTAAATAAAAGTAATTTAGAGTACACAATTTGCAATATACAATATAATTAGAACCATATAAAGCAACTTCAATTGAAGGAAAAAACTAAGCTCCAACTGTTAATATTTTGACAGCAAGACTTTGGGTTTTATTCTACCAGGAAGAAGCAAACTATGATCCATGAGCAAATCCAGGCTCCTACCCTTTTTGTAAAGACTTATTGGTATTAGCTATGCCCATTATTCATTTACATATCATCATGGTCTGGTTGCTTTCATGGTACATTGGCAGAGTTGAGTAGTTGCCACAGAGACAGTAAACTTAAAAAAAAACCATCACATTGCCATTGAGTCAATTCTGACTCACAGAGACCCTATAGAACAGAGGAGAATGGCCTCTGTTGGTTTCCAAAGCTGTAAATCTTTAAGGGAGCAGAAAGCCTCATCTTTCTCTCATGGAGCAGTTAGTAGGTTTGAATCCCAGACCCTGAATTTAACAACTCAATGAATAAATCACTATGCCACCAGAAACAGTACAGCCTGCAAAGTCTAAAGTATTTAATGTGCATGTATACAAGGGAGACTTCTAGGACTTCATGGAAATATACCATGATCTTTTAATTTTGTTTTTCCATGAACTTTCTGAAACCTCCTTGTATAGCCCTTGACAAAAGAAGTTTGCCAGCCCCAATTATAAGTATACTGTAATATTACTTTCCAAACTGTCTGTAATCGCTATGGTTACTTTTATAATCTCCCCCCCCCCCCAAAAAAAAAGGTCTATTTCCACATGGTTAAGGGCCTTTAGGAACAAACTAACAATTTCATACTCAATATTTTCTTTTCTTTTTACAATCGTTTTATTGGGGCCTCATACAACTCTTATCAACATTTATTTTCTATACAACTTAAAGCACTAGAAGTTTCTGAAATGGGTGGGACATGACCTGACAGGATGCCAAGGAATAAAACACAAACACCAGCTCATTTAAGAAGATGGAATTCAAACTAGATGGCAGACAGAGCCTGGGATTCACTAACAGCTGTGATTCAGGGTCAGTCCCTATTTCAAGGGGAAGGTTAGATGGTTTGTTATTGTTTCCAGACTTCCTACTCAGCATAAACCCTGTGAAATGGTCTCAGTCTTATAGTAATGACCCACCAAAGGGAAAGCCATATGCAAACGTGAGTTATGCTTGAAGAGGCAGTTTAAGGCAATTCCCTGGCCTTCTGGAAGGCATCCCTCCATTTTCCAAGCTTTTTCCCCAGCACCTTAACAATAACTAATTTTTATGTTCTAGAAGGATACAAGGAGCCCCAGTGACATAGTGGTTATACTTTGGGTTGCTAACCGCAAGTTCAGCAGTTGAAAACCACCAGTCACTCCTTGGGAGAAAGATGAGGCTTTCTACTCTCATACAAAGAGTGACAGTCTCAGAAACTCACGGGGGCAGTTCTTCCTTGTCCTATAGGGTTGCTATGAGTCAGCATGGGCTTGATGGCGGTGAGAGTTTGAGAGAAGTACATAAGAACAGAGAGATGCATGGGGCTTAAGGGGGATGAGGAACAGAGAGACTAAGGCAGACACAAAAGACGAGAGAGAAAAAAAAGTAGTTCTGTCTCAAGAACCTCAACTCAATAAATTTCATTGCCATCGAGTCAATTCCAACTCAGCAATTCCATAGGTCAGGGTAGAACTGCCCTGTGTATTTCTTAGACTGTAACTCTATGGGAGTAGAAAGCCTCATTTTTTTACCTCAGAAGAATTGGTGGTTTCAAATTGCCGACATTGTGGTTAGCAGCCCAATGCTTAACCCACTACATCACCAGCACTCCAAGAGCCTCAAAGGAGCTCCCATATCTACCTAACCTTAAGAAATCCCTAAGAGTTAACAGGGGTCATGTGTTTGGTTTATGTCTTTCCAAGGCAAATCCTTCATATTCACAGGTTTTCCTCTGGTCTCAATGCCTTACCACCTGCCTCAGGCCTACTTCCCCAAACTGCAAAGAACCAGTTCATACAAATCATTGTTTACTTGTTCTCTCAGGCATGGATACCAATGGATGAAAATGGCCTAAGCACCCTATCCATCACACACAAAAAATCATCTACAGAATGAGAAACTCCGAAATACCATAATTGCAGGTCTATCCAGTGTTTTAAAAATATATACTTTAAACAAAAATGGACCATGAAGTTGACCACCTCTCCCACAATTAAACACATGAGCGTCTTTGTTATTTCAGCAAATGAAGGCCATGAATTTCACTGGGGCAAACTATCCAAAGGAAACCAATCACACCTAACTCTGCTGCTGGGTTTTTGTTTTATTTGTTTAAGCAGGAAGTACTACTCGTACAAGGTTGACAGTTTGAACACACCATTCGTTCCTTGGGAGAAAGATGAAGCTTTCTGCTCCCATAAAGATTTACAACTTCAGAAGCCCACAGGAGCAGCTCTACCCTGTCCGAGAGGGTCACTATGAGTTGTAATCGACTCAATGACAGTGAGTGAGTGAGTGAGTGAGTGAGTGAGTGAGTGAGTGAGTGAGTGAGTGAGTGAGTAACAGTGATAGTTTTATTGGTTTAAGAAAGAGAATGCACTGAGATGCTCAATTATTTAAGAGTTTATACTTAACATTTTATAATTTAACATATACCCAGTGCCAATTGCTCTCACCAGCTTTCTGAACCATCTAACTGTACTGCTCCCCTTCTAAATCAAATATAAGTAATGTGTTGTCATAGCAATACTTCTTCCCACTCCAAAATAGTTCAATAAAGGCTTTGTTTCAGCAGGCAACTATCTGTCTACCACCCTCAAAAAAATTGGTCATTATCTTCCATCTTCTTGACAAATACCTTATTAAATTTGGCTGCCTGGCTTTTACAGTCATCAACAGATTGTATTTCTGTGGCACTTTCTAGCGCCTGGGGAAGAAAGGGGCTTAAGGGACCCCTTTGGAACTGCAATGGAGGCATATCACAGTTAAATCGCTGGGTGACAGCCAGTCTCACTAGTCATGGTTACAATGATCCTTTGCATTATTACCTGGCTTTACAGTTTATAGAGTACTGTCACCACTATATTGTATTGGAAGACAGTACTAGATTATAATTATAGGCTTCTGCCATTCCTTCCATCAGGTTGGTTATTTCACTGTGCACATCAATCATAGGTTACTCTTGTTTTTCTGTTCTAAGTTTGAGTTCTGCTTTTATGCCCTTTGGATGGGGCATATATTAAGCTGCTGCAAGCAATTAAATAAGCTTTAGGATTGCGAATGGAAGTCACAACATAACAGAGGGCCAGGATATGACTTTGCCAATTCCTTGGGCACTGACCCACTAATGCATATTAACCAATAGTTGAGACAAAAACACAAGCCCACAATCCAGAATCAGCACCAGTGGTACCACTTATCTCATATATGGAGGGCAAAAATGACCAAACTTCAGTGGTTTCTCTTGCCCAACCCACCCCCAAAAGATACAGAGACAGCTGGACCAGGGTATGTGCAGCTAAGCTCTTATTGCCTGCCTTACAATTTATCGATTTTTAAAATAAGGATGAGTAATTGGTAATTCCAATACCTTTAAGTCCTAAATTTTCTTTCATACAGCCATATTCTGTAAAAGCTAAAACTCACCTACCCCTCCCCATGGAGTTGGATTTGTGTGTGTGTGTGTGAGAGAGTAGACAAAGGACTGAGCTGGGACTGCAGTGGTGTGTGTGTGTGTGTATACCAACAGGGAAGTGCAGCGGGTGTGTGTGTGTGTGTGTGTGTGTGTGTGTGTGTGTGTGTAAAGCCAATTTAAAGCCAATGACCAAGAGAGTGTGGAGGTGATATTCTCTGACATTGATCATTTGGGAGACAGAAATGACCAAGAAGGTTCACTTTTCTTCTATGTATTTCTTTATTTTTAATTTCTTAAATATATGATCCTATAAGAGGGGGTAACCCCCTCAAAAAAACACAGAAAAAAGGCCTGGTGGGCAGAGCTTGCATAGTAACATTTTTCCTACTAGGTGAGCATCAAGCAACTCACTCTGTTAGTGTGCCCAGTGGCATCGCCTGGGAAGGTTCACTCTGGTCACAGTGAATTTTTTCATGAAAGCAGTTTTGCTGGAACCTCGTTTTTTGTGATGGCTGATTTAAGAGAACACAGTGTGCAGCTGTGAAATTTTGTTTCCTGCTTGGGAAAAATGCCACAAAAACTGTTGTGATGTTGAACACTGTTTACCAGGACAGTGCTGTGGGAAAAACTCAAGTGTACAAGTGGTTTTCTCGTTTCAAAAAAGGTGAAATGTCGACTGATGACAAACCTCGTTCTGGATGTCTGTCAACTTCCCGAATAGATAAAAATGCCAACTCGTAGTGCATTTGGAGTTCATTCCACCAGGTCAGACTGTTAATCAAGCTTTTTATTTAGAGGTTCTGAAAATATTGCATAACAGTGTGTGACAAAAGAGGCCTGATTTGTAGCAGACGGAGGACTGGTTTTTGCACCTGTTCACACAGCCATCTCACTGTACCAGTTTTTGGCAAAAGAAAGCATGCCTCTCTTGCCCCATGCAACTGAGTTGCTTCATACAACTTCTGTTTTGTTTCTGAGAATGAAGAGGGACATGAAAGGACAGAGATTTGATAAGAGGTGGGGGGAAAAAAGGGAGGTGCTGTCAGCAATCCAAACAGATGACTTTTAAAAATGTTTCTGAGAATAGAATCGCAGATTTGACAAATATATTAATTGTAATGGAGAGCACTTTGCAGGTGATAAGGTTGTTTTGTAAAAAATTTTAAATACATAGCTTTGAAAAAAATTCCATTGAGGGGAGGGGTGGTCCCCTCATATTACTTCTGTCATTTTTTTAAATGTTAAGTATTTGCTTAAAAGAGTGACATAAGGAAGAGTATGAGAGTATTTAAAGCAAAGGGCAGTTTCAAAACTGGGGGTCCTAAGGCACTCCCCAAGGAACCCTTAGTGATATAGTGAGTTTCGAGTTGGGCTGCTAACCACAAGGTCACTAATTTGAAACCACCAGAAGTTCCAAAGGAGAATGATGGGGCTTTCTACTCCCATAAAGGTTTAGAGTATTGGAAACTCACAAAGGCAGTTCTACTCTGTCATACAGGGTCAATATGAGTCAGAATGAACTCAATGGCAAGTGAGAGAGTTTAAGAATAGACCCACCTGCTAGCCCTTCCTTTTTGCCAAACCCTCTGGGAGAGGAGACAGGACTAGTAGAGGGCCAGCTCAGAATGCTTATTTTGGAAATCAAATGTGAATCAGGAGCTGTCCTAACAGAGCCTGAAAATAAGGTTTCACAGCACCATGGAGGTTCAGGAACTAGTGCAGGAAAGTTCCATTTTCACCCAAATGTGGCCAAATGTAATCTATTTCTCTGTAGAACTTCCAGCTTCATGTAGTGTGATTCTATTCGAAAATCTAATCAAAGGTGTAGTAGTTGTCATCATTTCTGGTGCTTGGTCCTTGTGAGCACTTGTCTCCTACAGCCTGTATTTTCTTTCTGCAAAGTGAGCCAAGAAGCTGATAAATTATTTAGAACCTTCATACAACTATTATCTCAATTTCTCCACACCTTATACCTGTCAGGTGGAAGAGGAACGCATATGACTCACATAATTACAGTCACTGAACCTAAAAAGCAGAGAAGTAATGGGACTCGGGGGCTATGTCCCACAGCAAACGCTAGGCAGGAGAAAGAAGGATATCTAATAAGAGTCAGAAACTTATCTGGGCAAGTAATAGTAATGTCTATAAGGCCCAAGAGAAATAAAGCTCTCCATCTACCCCTCGGCCCAACCCAATAGGAACACAGCTTTCAAAACTGTTGTTGTGATGACAAAAGCCTTTGGCAATTGAGGATCTGAGGGTGTTAATTTTGTTTGGCCAAGTCAAATTGTTTTAAAAATTCAATTCCAGCCCTGAGAATGTGCAATTCTGATATTAAATGTGTTTATTCCCTGGCGCTCAAAATCCAATTTACCCAGCCCACCTTGAGGGATGCTTTGGCCATCATCAAGTCACCTTTATTGATCTATGTATAGGTTCAATTGTAATATTCACTGCTATTGCATCGTTCTGACCCAAACTCATAGCGATCCTATAGGACAGAGTAGACCTACACCTTAGGCTTTCTGGGGCTTTTGTCTCTTTGCAGGAGCAGATAGCTTCATCTTTCTCCCAAAAAGCATGCTGTTGGTGGGTTTGAAAGGCTGATCTTTTGGTTAGCAGCCCAATGCTTAACCCACTGCACCACAATAGCACCCCTATACTCAACATTTGATCAATAGATATAACGAGGAAAAAAATTGATTAATATACCTAATGACATAAACTCAAAGTATACAAAGCAAAATTTGACAGGACTACAGGGCGGAATAGATAAATCCAGCTTCCAGTTGGTATGCTATAGTTCCTCCCCCAGGGATTGATAGAACAAGAAGACCAAAAATTTACCAAACTCACTGCCATTGAATTGATGCTTCTTTACAGCGACACTGTAGGACAGAGTAGAGAACTGCCCCTGAGAGTTGCCCGGGAATGTAACACTTTACAGAGTATGAACGCCTCCATCTTTCTCCTGAAAAGCAACTGATGGTTTCAAACTGCTGACCTTGTAGTTAGCAGCCCAACACAAAGCCACAAAGAGTAATATTAAAAACACGATTAATCTACTGGCTATAAACTTCATAATGGACCACAAAAAAAGGTTCAACAAGTTCCCAAGAAATAAAAAAATCAGACCACATTCTCTGGTCACAATGTGATTAAGACAGTAATGAGTGAAACAATAACAAAAAGTTAAAAAAATAAAGTCTAAGAAAAAAATGATAGAATACTTGGAACTGAACCATCACCACCCCAACAAAAATCTATATATCCAGATTTTTAGAATATAAATGAGGTAAGCACCTAACTTAAGTGAGAGAAAAAAGAGAGACAAAACCCAAATTAGATAGGAGGGAAGAGATAATAAAAACAGAAAATAAACATACTACTGAAAGAGTCAACAAAGCCCAAAATTGGTTCTTATGAAATTTTAATAAAACTTAGAAACATCTGTTGAGATTGATATAAAAGTGAAATATTTCTGAGAACAAAGGAAACATTAAACGTGGTCAATTATTTTTATTATTTTTTTTTAATCTGTCTGGATTTTGTGCATGTTATTATCTCTGCAGGTCTGTCTACATAAGATAGGCTGGATGAACAATCTGGAGGAGAAAACAATGGGACCGATGGTTCTGGGGGGACATGGGAGAGGGAGGAGGGCGAGGGGGAAAGAAGTAGTGTTAACCAACCCAGGGACAAGGGAAGAATAAGTGATCTAAATCAGTGGTGAGGAGGGTGGAGGAGGCCTGGTAGAACATGATCAATGGTATTGTAACCAAGAGAAATTAATGAAACCAAAATGAAGGCTGAGCATGATAGTGGGACAAGAGGAAAGTAAAAGGAAATAACGAAAAGAGCTAGGAGGCAAAGGGCATTTATAGAGGTCTAAATAAAGGCATGTACATATGTAAATGTACTCATATATGAGGATGGGGAAATAGACTTTGTGCATATATTTATAGGTTTAACATTAAGGGAGCAGAAGGACACTGGGCCTCCACACAAGTACTCCCTCAATGCAAGAACACTTTGTTCTATTAAACTGGCATTCCATGATGCTCACCTCCATGATATGATCGCTGAATACAAAGTGGGTGCATAAGCAAATGTGGTGAAGAAAGCTGATGGTGTTGGGCTATCAAAAGATACAAGGTCTGGGGTCTTACAGGCCTGAAGGTAAACAAACGGCCATCTAGCTCAGAAGCAACAAAGCCCACATAGAATAAGTACACCAGCCTGTGTGATCACGAGGTGTCAATAGGATCAGCTATCAGGCATCAAAGAACAAAAAATGATATCACTCTGTGCTCATCTCCCCGATACGATCACTGAAGACAAAGTGGGTGCATAAGCAAATGTAGTGAAGATAGCTAATAGTGCCTGGCTATCAAAAGATATAGCATCTGGGGTCTTAAAGGCTTGAAGGTAAACAAGTGGCCATCTAGCTCAGAAGCATCAAAGCCCACATGGAAGAAGCACACCAGCCTGTGTGATCACAAGGTGTCAAAGAGATCAGGTATCAGGCATCAAAGAACAAAAAATCATATCATTGTGAATGAGGGGGAGGGCGGGGTGGGGACTCAAAGCCCATCTGTAGGAAACTAGACATCCCCTTATGGAAGGGTCGTGGGGAGGAGACGAGCCAGTCAGGGTACAGTTTAGCAACGATGAAACATACAACTTTCCTCTAGTTCCTAAATGCTTCCTCCCGCCCCAGCCTCCACCCCTCCCCACTATCATGATCCCAATTCTACCTTACAAATCTGGCTAGACCAGAGGATGTACACTGGTACAGATAGGAACTGGAAACACAGGGAATCCAGGACAGATGATCCCTTCAGGACCAGTGGTGAGAGTGGTCATACCGGGAGAGTGGAGGCAGGGTGGGGTAGAAAGGGGGAACTGATTACAGGGATCTACATATAACTCCCTCCCTGGGGGATGGACAACAGAAAAGTAGGTGAAGGGAGACGTTGGACAGTGTAAGATATGACAAAATAATAATTTATAACTTATCAAGGGTTCATGAGGGTGCAGGGAGCGGAGAGGGAAGGGGAAAAATTAGGAGCTGATGCCACAGGCTTAAGTGGAGAGCAAATGTTTTGAGAATGATGATGGCAAGGAATGTACAAATGTGCTTTACACAATTGATGTATGTATGGATTGTGATAAGAATTGTATGAGCCCCCGATAAAATGATTAAAAATAATAATTTTTGAAATGTGGTCAATTAATATGGCCCCTCTAATCATAAATCCTTATGTGATATATTGTTGTCATAGCCTATAGTTGTCATCCCATTTTGGAGGGAGCTCTCTGCCCCTCTGAAAGACAGGATTCCAGTAAGTCCTAGCTTTAGTAGAGCGTGTGAAACAAGTCCCATCCTTTGTTTTCTTGGTGGTATGCTCTGATAAAAGACCAAAACTATATCTCCATAAAAGCCCATCCTCTGAAAAAAAAAAAACAAAACAAAAAAAAGCCCATCCTCTGTTTATATGAAGCATCTCAGACAGAAAGCAAGCAAACTCATAACCATCAAAAGAGCACTTTCAAGATATCTGTCTGAAGTGGCAGAGGTACCACAGATTGGCACAGACTACAAGACAGAAAGAAAATGAGCAGACTGAGACCAGAGTCCAAGACAAAGAAACAAGAGCAGTGTGAAGATTATGAGACTGTGAGGCAGAGCAACAAGAGGGCTTCCTGGTCCATGGAGGCAGAAGCCAAGGGACAACGTGGCTTAGAGGCTCAGGGCCTGAGAGAGACTTGGTTGATAGCTGAGGAGAGGTGTTGCTGTAGACCAGTGGTTCTCAACCTGTGGGTTGCAACCCCTTTGGGGGTTGAACAGCCCTTTCACAGGGGTCGCCCGTGTCATAACAGAAGCAAAATCACAGTTATGAAGTAGCAATGAAAATAATTTTATGGTTGGGGGGGTCACCACAACATGAGGAACTGTATTAAAGGGTCATGGAATTAGGAAGGTTGAGAACCACTGCTGTAGACCAATGACTATATCCTTACTGTTTACTGATCCTGACTTGTGGTAACCTATTAATTCCCCTGAAAAATGCTCTTAATTGTGAGTATTTTCAGAGTTCTCCAGCCACTGCAATGAATTTTTGAACCCAGCATAGAAGGTGACTACTGCAGGCGGAATGGTTGGTGTCGAATAAGGTAAAGAAGGCTGGAGGGTGAAGGCATGTTTCACTCCTGCCTCGTGGCAATAGGGAAGCCAAAGGAAGTCAGATAGGATCCTCTACCACACCATTTTCTACAACCATATATAAGCAAGAGGTAATTATTAACGTTAAACTAATACAATTGAGAATTTAGAAAAATGACCACATTCCTAGAAAAATATAACTACCAACCATGATGATGCCTGAAAAAATAAAGTCTTCAACTATTTCCTAGCACGCTCGCTGAAGATAACAGGTGCCCAAGCAAATGTGGTGAAGAAAGCTGATGGTGCCCAGCTATCAAAAGATATAGAGTCTGGGGTCCTACAGGCTTGAAGATAAACAATTAGCCATCTAACAGAGAAGCAACAAAGCCCACATGGAAGAAGCACACCAGCCTGTGCGATCACGAGGCATTGAAGGGACCAGGTATCAGGTATCATCAGAACAAAAAATCTTATCATAGTGAATGAGGGGGGAGTGTGGAGTGGAGACCCAAAGCCCATCAGAAGGCCACTGGACATCCCCTTACAGAAGGGTATCGGGGAGGAGACGAGCCAGTAAGGGTGCAATGTAGCAATGGTGAAAAATACAACTTTCCTCTAGTTCCTAAATGCATCCTTCCCCCGTGCCCCACCACTATCATGATCCCAATTTTACCTTGCAAGTCTGGCTAGACCAGAGGATGTACACTGGTACAGATAGGAACTTGAAACACAGGGAATCCAGGGCAGATGATCCCTTCAGGATCGGTGGTGTGAGTGGTGATACTGAGAGGGTAGAGGGAGTGTGGGTTGGAAAGGGGGAACTGATTACAAGGATCTACATGTGACCTCCTCCCTGGGAGATGGACAACAGAAAAGTAGGTGAAGGGAGATATCGGACAGGGCAAGATATAACAAAATAATAATAATTTATAAATTATCAAGGGTTCATGAGGGAAGGGGGAATGGGGAGAGAGGGGAAAAAATGAGGAGCTGATGCCAGGGGCCTAAGTGGAGAGTAAATGTTTTGAGAATGATGAGGGCAGTGAATGTACAAATGTGCTTTATACAATTGATGTATGTATAGATTGTGATAAGAGTTGTATGATCCCCTAATAAAACTATTTTTTTAAAATAGCAAATATAATTTTATTTATAAAGAGATTATTAATAACTTTTTCAAATATAATGGAGTGGTATGACTAAATTCTAAATTATTGTTGCCTGAAAAATAGACATGAAATGAAAAAATTGTGATATAACTTTTAGAAGACTAAGAAACTACATTATTTCATTAAAGGAACATTTAATGAGTTTTTCGTGTGTGTTTGGCACAGTGTTAAGCACCAGAAAAGCAAAGATGAAGGAAACACACTTCTTGCAGACAAATAGCACGTAGTCTATTTGAGAAGTGGGACTCGATTGGATTTTCTTCTTTTTCTTTTTTATTATTTTTTTGTGGGAGGTTTTTTCTTTTTAAGAGTTTTTTCATTCTCTTTTGGAACAGTTTTATTGACATATAATTCACATATCATGCAAAAACAAGGATGTTATTTTGAGCACCGAGGTGTGCCGGACCCAAGTCATGGTGGTTTCATTTGCCTCACACGCAAATGAAAGTTGAGCATTCAATAAGGAAGAGAATTGACACATTTGAATTGTGCTGCTGGCAAAGAATATTCGTAGTACCATGGACTACAAAAAGGACAAACCGATCTGTCTTGGGAGAAGTATACGACCAGAGTGCTTTTTAGAGGCAAGGATGATGAGAGTTCTTACATGCTTTGGGCATATTGCTAGGGGGCACCAATCCTTGGAGAAAGACATCGTGCTTGGTCAAGTGAAAGGACAGAAACAGAGGGGTCTCTTAATGAGATGGATTGACACTGGAGCTGCACCAACGGGCTCAGGCATGGGAAGAGTTGGGAGGGTGGCATAGGACCGGGCAGTGTTTCATTCTGTTGTGCATATGTTCACTATGGGTCAGAACTGCCTCGATGGCACTGCATAGCAACAACAATAATTCAGTGGTTTAGTCATATTAAAAAGAGTCGTGAAGTCATCATTACAATTAATTTTAGACCAGTTTCATCTTTCTTGTACTCATTATTATTAGCTCTTCATTTCACCCACAACCTCCCTAGCTATAAGAAATTATTAATTCAATCACTGTTTTTATAGATTTATCTACACTGGATTTCATATACAGAAAAACCTACACAAAGCAAAAGCAAGCAAACAAATAAACAAAACCAACAACAACAATAAATTAAAACAGAAAAAAATTGTAAACACGAGAACAAATTTAAAATTGGGTCAAAAAGGAGAACGAATGATAAGGTATTAAATTTTAAACTAACTATGCCTGCATTAATCCACTTTCCAATGCACACTATCTGATAACAAGGCTATTCAAATCCCCGGTCAGTGGTCAGATGGAATTCACCAGAGGCTTCATCATGTGGGGATCATGCAAGTAGACCTAGGGCTTTCATTGTCATCCATAGCCTACTCACTTATTGAATGGTTAGGTTCCAAAAACTAGCTCATTTTGTGAAAATCAGTATTATGAAAAAATGGAGGGTCATCACATCAGATCATAGAATGAAGGATTACTATGACATTGCATAGATGCCAAATTACATAACTGCCAAATACCATTATTATATAACTGCCAACCCACTCAGAATTATGACCCAGCCAAGTGGACACATAACCTTAACCATCATAACGAACTTTACTCTCACCTCTCACCTAGGTGTTTGTTATTGCAATAGCCAAATGTCATTAATACACAAAATAGTCAAATAGATTTTTTTACTACTGCCATAAGTGTGAAAGGTTACATAATGAAATTGTTGATATGAGGAGTAGATGAACTTTTTTTAATACTAAAGAATTTGAGCCTATT
>NW_022111327.1:6812539-6847317 GCF_000313985.2 Echinops telfairi | reverse complement strand
CTATCATGATCCCAATTCTACCTTACAAATCCGGCTAGACCAGAGGATGTACACTGGTACAGGTGGGAACTGGAAACATAGGGAATCAGGAGAGATGAACCCCTCAGGACCAGTGGTGAGAGTGGTGATAATGGGAGAGTGGAGGAAAGGCAAGGGAAAAACGGGGAACAGATTACAAGGATCTACATATAACCTCCTCCCTGGGGGATGGACAGTAGAGAAGTGGGTGAAGGGAGACGTTGGACGGTGTAAGATATGACAAAGTAATAATAATTTATAAATTACCAAGGGTTTCATGAGGGATGGGGCATGGGGAGGGAGGGGGGAAATGAGGAGCTGATACGATGGGCTCAGCTCAGAAAGCAAATGTTTTGAGAATGATGAGGGAAACAAATGTACAAAGGTGCTTGACACAATGGATGTATGTGTAGATTGTGGTAAGAGTTCTACAAACCCCCAATGAAATGATTTAATTAAAAAAAAAAGAAGTCAAACCAGTAATCTAAAATCTTCCCAGAAGAAGACGCTGAACTCCATACCATTTCATTGGCTAGTTCTAACATTTAAGAAACAAGTAACTTCAGCCCTATACAAACTGTCCCGGGGCTTAGAAAAAGAAGTACCATACAACACATTTTATGTAGTCAGCATAAACTTAATCCCAAAACCTGTTCAAGGACTGTATGGCAAAAGAAAACAAAAGCCTGATTCATTTGGGGAAATAGTTGCAAAAATATTTAATAAAATATCAACAGGTCATATGCAGAAATAATAAAAAAGATACTACATCATGACAAAGGCAATTTTATTCCCGAAATGCAAAGTTAGCTTAATATTAGAAAATCAATCAAGATAATTCACCACATCAAAAGATAGATGAAAAAAGAAAAGCCCATGATAAAATTATATGTCCATTCATGACTTGGGGGTGGGGAATGGAACCTTCTTAGCAAACTATGAATATAAGAGAATTTTAATAATCTAACAAAGGAAATCTATCCAAAAAATCTATAGCAAACATCATATTTTATGTTGAAGCCCCAAAAGCATACCCTGGAAGACAAGGAACAATAGAAGAGGTCTTAAGCAGAAGGGCAAAGTAGGAAAAAGAAATTTAAAAATACATAATGACCACAAAAAAAGAGAAAAAGATCTCATGATTTGTTGAATAGCATTCCCAACAAAGGGAACCCCAAAGAATCTCCAGACAAATTAATGAAGATATCACTTAAAGACATGAGAACCAGGTTTTAGAATCTAATTTAAAGGCACATAAGCTAAATTGCTAGATAACAAAACATAATGAACAAAAATCAATTGCACCTCTTGACATCAGAAACTGACCTACCTGTACTTAAAACAGAGAAATGACATACTGGAGACTGTACAGAGTAGTTAGCTAAACTCTGGGCTCTCAAGCCAGACCCCTGGCTTCTAGTCCCAGCACTACCATTTACTAGTCGTGTGACTGAGCAAATAGGAATTCTGTGCTCTACTTTTTTAGAATTCTTATGAGGATTAAATGAGTTAATACACATTAAAGCACTTAGAACAGTGTCTGATACAAAGTAAGGACTAAGTGAATGTAAACTATTATAATTACTAGGAAGCAACAGTTATTAGGCCCCAGGGCTCTAAGGTTCTAACTATTGGACTTCAATGTATCTCAAGGGTAAAGAGTCAAGGAGTCACCTGTTACGGGAGGCAAGGAAACTCCTGAGTGTTTTCCCAAAGGCTGGGCATTGAACTCCCACACCCAACACACAGCTCATTACTTATATACCCCACTGTCTACAAAGCAATTAGCACAAGCAACCTGCTTTTCTCTGAAGAGTTCTATCCCAATCTTACCAACTCTTTAACTGACAGCAAAAGTCAACAACTTCAAGGTTCTTGTGAGGATGAAATCCAGAGTTCCGGGGGCTACTAATCTTCAAAAGAAAAAGGAAAGCCTCGGGTCCCTTGTTGTTAAGTGAATCGAGTCTGCTCTGACTCATAGAGACCCTATGTACAACAGGAGTTACTGACTGCCCCATCCTGCACCATCCTCACAACTGGTCTTGTAATTGAGACCATCATTACAGCCAATGTGTCGATCCATCAATGTTGAGGACCTTCCTCTTTGTTGCCGACCCACTTTACCAAGCATGATGACTTTCTTCAGGGACTGGTCTCTGCTGATAACATGTCATGAAAGGGCAGGCTCGTGATTTATAATAACACTGCTGTTATTGGGGATCCATTATCTAAGATGAGAGGGAGAATGCGCTAAAGAATTTCTTTCTACAACTACTATTTATCACATACTATCCTGAAGGCTTTAAAAATATTAATACATTTCATTCTCTCAGTAACCTGAGGAGACTGACAGAATTATTAGCCCCATTGAGTAAATAAGATAAGAGTGATCAGGTGACTTGCTTAAAGACACACAGCTCATGAAGAATAGAAATTAGCTTTTAACCTGACCTGTTTGACTCCAAAGCCCCAGGCCAAGCTAGAAGATAAAAAATTTAAAAAGGGAGTTCTCAAAATGAAGTCGAGTAGAGGGAACTTACCTGTATGAAGCTATGGGTTTCAATTCTCCCTCCTTTAGAGACCAGAGGCCAAAAGTAGAATGGGAATTCAAATAATAATAAAAGACAATACCAGCAAATTACTGTATATGCCAACCCAAATATCAGCTGAGGCACCTAATTTTGCCACAAAAACTGCATTAAAAATGTGATGAAAAACTCGGCTTATACACGAGTATATATAGTATCACAGCGTATAGCTTAGCCTACTGAATAATTCAGATCAAATATTGCTATTTTGTGGCATGATTGAGCTATCATAAAAACAAAAACAGAAAGAAAAAAAACAGAAAAACTGCCACTCTGTGGTCTCATTTCCTTTACTTTTTTTTTTTTAAATGAAAGCCAGAATACTAATGGCAGGAAATGAATTCATATGAGCTTACACAGCCTCCAGCTAGAATTAAATCAGCTTGTGGTATAGTGTTGGTAGCTGAAAAGCAGGAGGTACAGGCTTCAAAAAGTTCATGGAAAATTCCATGATCTTTTCATTCCATTTTTCCATTAACTTTTTGAAGCTCTCTCATATATGCAGCTTGCTTTTTCTGATGCCACCTGGTTTTCAACTGCTCCCATATGACTGTATTTACCAACCTGGTTGCCCCAACAGCTTGAGCACACAAGTGATGACTATATCCCAAGGCTTTCATCTTGGGACAGGTTAGCAGAACACAAACCGAATAAGGCTTAATATCTGTATAGAACTGACTATGTGCCAAGCACCAAGGCCAAGCAGAGTTCACCTGTTAGCCAGGTAGAACTTTCTCTTCCTGTTTTTCAATAAGAGTATTCCCTCCCAGTGGAGGTACCTAGTCTTAACCTGCCCTGCCTTACAAAAGGGGCTGAGAGACATACATAAATGAAAAAAAACAGGAGCTAAGATCCATGTCACATGCAAGGTATGGCACATGAAGTGCCCAAATAAAGGCCTCACAAATAGAAAGTCACTATGGGACAGTATCAAACCAAGCACAGGGAATTTGCTTTCTTTCTGTGAAGATATGAATCCCTGGTGGAGCAGTGGGATGAGCCTTGGTCTGCGAACCACAAGGTTGGCAGCTCAAACTTACCAGCCACTCCATGGGAGAAAGATCAGACGATGTGTTCCTACGAAGATTTACAGTCTCCGAAACTCTGGGAAGCTGTTCACAGTGAATCGGAATCGACTCAATGGAAGTGGGCAAAATCAAAAAAAGGCCTGATGACCCACTCCTCAAAATCAGCCAATGAAATCCTTATGGATCACAACAGAACAATGTCCAACTGGCTTGCTTTGGACATGCTGTCTGAAAAAAATCAATCACCGGAGAAGGACATCAGGCTTTGCTTTGTGAGGTGTAGCACTACTAACAGGGGTATGAAGGGCCCTCAGTAAGATGAATTGACACAATAGCAACAAGAATAGTTCCAACATGGCAGCAACCATGATGCTAACACAAGATTAGACACCTTTTCTATCTGTTATACATAAGGTGACTACGAGTCAGAGTCAACTCAATGGCAAGCTATCTCTGAGTTCACAGAGTCCCTGGTTAGTGCAGTGGACACATGCAGCTGCTTACCAAAGTATTGAATATTCAATTCTACCCAAATGGACACCTTGAACAAAATGCCTGGTGATGTACATCTGAGAATCAGCTACTGAAAACCACATGGAGTAGAAGTTCTACTCTGACACCCATGGGTTGCAATCAATTCAACTGAAACTTTTTTGAGTTCAACAATACATACATACATCTCGATAGCCAGGCACCATTAGCCTTCTTCACCACACTTACTTATGCACACATTCGTCTTCAGCGTTTATGTGGGGAAGGTGGTCACACAATGATGGTTTTTGTTCTTTGGTGTCTGCTGCCTGTTCCCTTCAACACCTCATGTTCGCACAGGCTCGTGTGCTTCTTCTCTGTGGACTTTGTTGTTTCCAAGCTAGATGGCCACTTGTTTGCCTACAAGCCTTTAAGACCCCAGATGCTATTATCTTTTGATAGCCAGGCACCATCGGCTTTCTTCACCACATTTTCTTATGCACACATCTGTCTTACAACTGGACATACCTTGCAGAGGGGTAGTGGGGAGATGAGTCACTTAGGGTTCAGTATAGCAATATTGAAACCCACAACCTTCCTCTAGTTCTTAAACGCTTCCTCCTCCCAACTACCAGGACCCCAATTCTGCCTTGCAGACCCGGTTAAACCAGAGGATGCACAGCGGTACAGATGGAAATTGGAAACACAGGAAATCTAGGACAGATGAACCGCTCAGGACCAGGGGTGACAGTGGCAATACCAGGAGGGAAGGGGAGTGTAGAAAGGGGGAATTGATCACAGGGAGCTACATATAACCTCCTCTCTGGGGGACGGGCAGCAGAGGGGTAGGTGAAGGGAGACGCCGGGCACTGTAATATAAGATATAAAAATAATTTATAAATTATCAAGGGTGCATGGGGGAGGGGGAGGGGGGAAAAGGAAAATGAGCTGATTCCGGGAACCCAAGAGGCAAGCGAATTTTGGGAATGATGAGGGCAACAAATGTATAGATATGTTTTACACAATTGATCTATGTATTGTGATGAATTGTATGAGCCCCAATAAATTGATTTTTTTAAATCAAGTAAAAAAATACATACATACGCATACCAACAATAGCAAAAAAATATTTCTTCAAGATCAAAGATGCCATTCTAATTGTAGCATCAGATAGATTTTAGAGCTAATTAGCTGCGGCAGTTGGAGTTTATGTCAACTTGCACCTATGTGAAAGTGGAGGGATGGAGTTCCACCTGTCAATCAGATCACAGCCTAATGATGCCTCCTGGGAGGTGTGGTCTTTCCATAAGAGAAACACAGGGGACCCCTACCCTCTTTCTCTGCCCCTTCACCTTCCTGCAGGTTGGAACTCTGTGTCTGCCTCCAGGGGTGGTTCCATGTGGGCCACCAACTCTGGAAACTGTCACCCTGACATCTTCCCACCAACCTTGGATCCACACTACTCTGCACCCACAACCTGTGTTCACCCTGCTTCCCGCTTCACCTTTCTGCATCATCAGAGTGCTCCAGCTAACCATGGACCCATTTGAGTCCATTTGGACTTGAGCTGGACTGTGCTGGGGTGCCTTCTTGATAGAAAGTTCTTTCTGATACATGAGTGTCACTGGTTTTGCTGCTCTAGCCAACTCAGCCTAACACATTAGCCTTGGTGTTCCTGAATACAAGGTTGTCGGTTATTTGGTTCTTTTTAAATGCCAGAACAGATCAATGAAAGGCAAATTACAAAAGACCTCGTTATGCATGTATCTGCTCTGAAACTCTGTAGGGACATAAAAGTTTCATGTACAACCTGCTGTTTCGATTGCTTTTATTCTAGAATCAATTATCTCCCAAAGCTCTCTTATAAAAATGGTACACAGATTCTAGTCATTCTAACATAAAGCAACACAATATGAGTACCCTATATTTAGGTGCCCTGTTACCTTTTCGGTTTTGTTGGCTATTTAGAAATATATATATATTTGAGACCACAAGGCCTGAAATGAAATAACAATCACTTAGGAGAACTAGTGTTTGCTGACAAGAGTGAGATGCTAATGGAAAAGAAATTTCATTTCTTTATAAATTCCCAAAGGAAAATAGAAATAAGCATGGTAAGGCCATCTGATGTTTACTGACCCACCTAAGACTCCAAGGAACATTGAAATTACCCCTGCTCTGATGTTTTTGATGCATTTTGCCCCTCATCTAGTTCTAATTCCCCCTGCCTCCCATTCTACCAAAAGGTGGATAAAGAACCAGCCTATCATCACCTGTCAGAGTTGAAAGGGCTATCATTTGCTCAGATCCTCTCATTTACAGGTATAAAAAATGGACCATGTGGGAAACTGATTGTCTACTGACCTGGTCCACCCCATGCTCATCGCCTCTCTTCAGATTAGTTCTCTAAATTGACTTGCAGGAAAATGGCAAATTGTTCTTCAGCTGTACAAGAAATGCAATTAACCAGAACTTTCTTTAAATGATAGGCTCTGACAAGCCTATAAATGAACACTGACTTTGGAGTCAGCCCAACTAATATTTGGATATCAGCTTAGTCACTTTCTAGTTGTATGACCTTGGTCACTTTACTTTACGTCTCTGAATCTACTTTTCCTTATCTGTACATTGGGAATGCCAGTAATAGCACAGGGGGGCTGGTATATGACAAGTGTTCAATAAATGTTAGTTGTGACGATCACAACTTAGTCTACCAGAAGGCAGGGCTGTCAGGTCTCTAACTCTTGTTTGTATTGGTGGGGAGGGCTTTGAGGCTAGCAAACACTATCTCCATATTGCCCTCGTGATATAGTGGTTACATGTTGGGCTGTGACTGACAGCAAAACTCTCCGTGAGTTTCTGAGATTACAAATCTTTATGGGAATAGAGAGCCTCATCTTTCTCCCAAAGAGTGATGGTTCAAACCAACTAGCTTTGCCTTGGGAGAAAGATGAGGCTGTCTGCTCTTGTGAAGATTCACAGTCTCAGAAAACCTTCATAGGGATCTCTGAGTTAGAATCAACTCAATGGCAGTGGGTGGGTGAGTTTAAGAGAGGAAGGGAAGTCTTGGCAGTGTCATGGTTAGGTGCTCTGCCAATAGCCAAAAAGTTGGTGCTTTGAACCCAGCCAGTAGCTCTGCTGGAGAAATACCTGGTGGTTTGTTCCTGTAAAGATTATAGCCTAGAAAACCCTATGGAGCCGTTTTGTTCGGTCATAAAGAGTCACTAAGAGTTGAAATTGACTGGATATCATCAAGTAACACTAAGAACTTCACAGAAAACCTAAGATTTAGAACTGGATTTCTGACTTAAGAACTGACAGGCCACAGAACCAACCTGATAGCAGACCCTAGGAACCTGTCCCACCTAGTGCACTAAATCTCAGGCCCACACATAAAACCAGGCACCTTTTGCCTCTAAGGTAAAAACAAAACTCTCACTGTCATCGGGTCAATGCTGACTCATAGCGACCCTATGGGACAGAGTAGAACTGCCCCTGTGACTTTCTGAGACTGTAATTTTTTTTTAAGACTGTGATTCTTTATGAGAGTAGAAAGCCCCATCTTTCTCCCACGGATTGACTGGTGGTTTCGAACTGCTGACCTTGAGGTTAGCAGCCCAACGTGAAACTTACTATGCCATCAGAGCTTACAGCTCCTTAGAAGGAGTAGAAAAGGAGGGGCTAGAGACAAGGGCTGTTTCTGGTAAGGGAAATGGAACTATCTTCAGGTCTCTCGGGCCTAAAGGTATGCTGGCCTTCCTCCTCAGACAAGCTTTGACCATAAGGAAGTCCAGAAGCATAAAAAGCACAGAGTGGAATTCTCGCTAAAGTCTGAACATGGCCATTAGGTTCACTTGTTCTTTAACTGACTGATTGAACAGGGGTGTAATAAGACCTCAAAGAAAATTGGCTTGGCACATAAGCTCTGGCTCTCTGCCATTTGCAAGGGGCGTGACCACAGACAAGTAGCTTCTTACTTTCGGCTTGTTTCCTTATCTACAAAGGAAAGCACTTGAACTATAATAACTCTTGTCTTCAAGTAGATTGCAACTCTTAGGGATCTTACAGGGAAGGGTAGAACTGTTTCCAAGGGGTTCAAGACTGTAATTTTTACAGAGGCAGACTGTCATTTCTTTCTCTCATGGAGGCAAGGATGGTAGGTTTGAATCACCAATCTTTGGGCTAGCCATGAGACTTAACCACTGCACCACCAGGGCTCCATACTTGAACTATACACCCACTGCCATTACATAGATTCTGGCACATGGTGACCCTATAGAGGGTTTCTGAGGCTTTACATCTTTATAGGAACAGCCAGCGTCATCTTTCTCCTGAAGAGTAGCTGGTGGGTATAAACCACCAACCTTATGCTTAGCAGTCCACTTACCAAACAGAACTCAAGAATCCCTCTGACTTCTCTTGCCTTTTGGGGTTATAATTTTTTCTGGTCATAAGTTCATACCACTTCTTGCTGCTATTACTGAGAAACTTCTGAATTATTTCTCTCTCCTAATAGGATCCCTGGTAGGATAGTGGGTTACTCATTGGGCTGCTCACCACAAGGTTGGCAGTTCAAAACCACCAGGGACTCGGCTGCAGAAAGATGAAGCTTTTTATTCCTGTAAAGAATTACAATCATGGAAACCCACAGGGGAAGTTCTACTCCGTCCGATAGGGTCACTGTGAGTTAGTATTGACTTGATGGCAGTGAATTTGAGTTTGGGTTTGGTTCTCCGTCCGATAGGGTCACTGTGAGTTAGTATTGACTTGATGGCAGTGAATTTGAGTTTGGGTTTGGTTCTCCGTCCGATAGGGTCACTGTGAGTTAGTATTGACTTGATGGCAGTGAATTTGAGTTTGGGTTTGGTTGCTAACACACCAATAACTAATTAGAACTCAGGGTTATTGTTGTTAGGTGATATTGAGTCGGCTCTGACCCATAGCAACCCTATGCACAACAGAATGAAACGCTGCACAGTCCTGCTACATCCTCACAATTGTTCCTATACCTGAGCCCACTGATGCACTGACAGTGTCGATCCATCTCGTCTGAAGACCTTCCTTTTGGTTGCTGCCCCTCTACTTTACCAAACATGATGTCCTTCTCCAGGGACTAGATTCTCCTGACAATATGTCCACAGACTGTAGGATGAAGTCTTGCCATCCTTGCCTCTAAGGAGCACTCTGGCCTTACTACTTCTAATACAGATCAATTTTATCCTTTTAGTATTCCATGGTATTGTCAATATTCTTCTCCAGCACCTATATGCAACTGCATCTATTCTTGTATGGTCTTCCTTATTCAATGCCCAACTTTCACATGCATACAATGCAATGGAAAATACCATGGCTTGGTCTGGTATACCTCGGGTCCTCAAAGTAGCATCCTCAAGGTAACATCCCCAAACTCAATAGGATGAGTCTTTTATTAGTGACGCACCTACTCAAAATTTCACTATGACTGAGTAGATTCCGACTCATAACAGCCCTGTCGGACAGGGAAGAACTGGTCCTGTACGTTTCTGAGGCTGTAACTCTTTACAGGAGTAAAAAGCCTCACCTTTCTCCTCTGGAGCAGCTGATGGTTTGGGGCTGCTGACTTTGCAGTTAGCAGCAGAACTCATAATCCATTACGCCACCAGAACTCCTCAAGGGCTTTGGGAGTATGGAAAATAAATGCACTGAGATGATGTTTTACACACACACGCACACATACACACAATCTAAGGGCTACTTTAGTTTTTGAACACATTACACATTGAATCCATTCTCTTCCACTAGTGGTTCCTAACCCAAGGTGTATGCTCAAATCACTTGGAGCAGCCTTTCAAAATGCCAATGTCCAAGTCCAAGTCCAGGTCAATTATACCAGAACGGGAATGTGGGGAAGAGTATTTGGTAATTTTTAAAATCTGGCAACAAGGGCAGTAAGGTGCAGTGAGTTGAGAACTCCTGACCTCCATCTTCTCCTTCTCTTCTCACCACAAACCTAGTGTACTTACCAGAGGCAGGAAGATAATACAGCCACTGCCAAAACATTTTTGGCAACCAGAACTTAAACCAAAAAGGGCCGTTCTTAACCCTCAGCTAGTCAGAGAAGGCAATTAACACCTCTAACCTATGTCCCCACCATGTCATTTAACAGAAGTTTAACTGGCCTCTAATCTCCTTTGGGGGAAATGCCTCTACCTGCTATAATTGATATCTAATTTGTCCCTTCTCAAAGGAAGCCCTGCTTCTGGCCCTATAGTGGTGTTTTCCTCACAGGGATGAACATTCCCCATTCCCTCTGTAGTGCATAGACATAGGTTTGCTTGTTTAACTCCTTCCTCATTAAGTAAGTAGTAGACTACTTACTACTCCTCTACTTATGCAATCCCCTTTCAGCAGAACCTCCTGGCAATACAAGAAGGGCCTCATTCCATGGTAATCTCTCTGTGCCCCTGCCTCACCCCACCCCACAGACCCAAGGCCTCTGGGAGAACAGCCTCCCAAGCACATGATGCTGTCTCAGTTGCCAGATTTTCTCTCGTGAGCTGGCTTCCTTTACTAGCTGTAACTTTTCCATTAAAACAATTCTCTCAGACTGCCTATGGTCTTTCTTTATTATGAAAAATACACAAGGGTGTACCCCCCAAAAAAAAAAAACAGATTTCTTTTTCAAAGCTATGCATTTAAATTTTTTTTATACAAAACAACCTTATCACCTTCAAGGTACCCTCCCTTGCACAACACATTTGTCAAATCTGCAATTCCATTCTTGGAAACATTTTTCAAACTCATCTGTTTGAATGGCTGACAGCACCTCCCTCCTTTTTCTCTTCACCTCCTCTATGTTGTCAAATCGCCGTCCTTTCGTGTTTCTCTTAAATTCACATAAACAAAAAAGTCACGGAACAAGGTCAGGTGAGTCAGGTGCGTGGGTCAAGAGATGCATGCTGGGTTTTTTTGGCTAAATTCTGGCGTAGAGATGGCTGCGTGAGCAAGTGCATTGTCCTGGTGGCAAAAATAGTCCCCCATTTGCCACAAATCAGGCCTTTTTTGTCACACATGGTTACACAAACTTTTCAGAATCTCTAAATCAGCAGTTCTCAACTTGTGTGTTGCAAGGCCTTTGGGAGTCGAACGACCCTTTTACAGGGGTGGCTTGATTCATAACAGCAGCAAAATTACAGTTATGAATTAGCAACGAAACTTTTTTTATGGTTTGGGGTCACCACAACATGAGGAACTGTATAAAAGGCTTGCAACGTTAGGGATGGTTGAGGAGAACCACTGCTCCAAATAGAAAGCTGGATTAACAGTAATCTGGTGGAACAAACTCCAAATGCACTACGAGTTGACATTTATATTCATTCAGGAAGTTGACAGCCAGCCAGAATGAGGGTTGTCATCGATCGATATTTTACCTTTTTTGAAATGAGAAAACCACTTGTAATACTTGAGTTTTTCCCATAGTGCTGTCCTTTAAACTGTATTCAACATCACAACAGTTTCTGTGGCATTTTTCCCCAAGCAGGAAACAAAATTTCATGCCGCTCTCTTAAATCAGCCATCATAAAAAAATGAGGTTAGAGTGAAATGGCTTTTATGAAAAAAATCTACTGTGACCAGAGAGAACCTTCCCAGGTGACATCACTGGGTGCACTAACTCAGAGCGAGTTGCTTGATGCTCACCTAGCAGGAAAAATCCGTACTAGGAAAGCTCCCCCCAGCAGAGCTTTTTGTCCCTTTTTTTTGGGGGGGTACCCCCGCGTATGTTTTAATTATAAAAGACATGTGTATTCCTACCAAAATCAAGCAGAATACAAATATGTTAATCATTACCACAGTGGTCTAGATGGACTATGCTCTCATTGAGATTTTTTTTAAAAATCATTAATTTCTATCAAGTCGATTCTGACTTATAGTGTTGTCATGGTTATCAGCCAAGCACTTAGCCAATGCCACCAGAGCTCCTTCTCTGTATATTGTATAAGCTCATTTTTTTCTATAAAAATACAACAAATCAAACTTCTACATCTATGCATGCTTAATAAGGACACATAGAAGTTGAGAGCAGGGGTCGGCAAACTGTAGCAGCTCATAAGTCATATGCAGCTTTTTTGGTACATACATGTGGCTATGAAGTAAAATTCCAAAAGATTACTGTCATCGAGTTGATGCCAACTCAAAGTGACCATATAGGACAGTGTAGAATTTCCCCTTGTGAGTTTCTGAAACGGTAACTCTTTACAGGAGTAGAAAGCCTCATCTTTCTCCCTTGGAGCAGCTGGTGGTTTTCAACTGATGACCTTGGGGTTAGCAGCCAAACAAGTAACCACTCTGACACCAGAGCTCCACCCAAAAGGTCACAAACATGAAAATTCTATGTGGTACAGTTCTACCCTGCACACATGGGGTCACCCTGAGTTGGAATCAACTCAATGGCAATTGACAGCAACAATAACCACATATAAACCGACGATTCTTCCTCTCTGCAAAGAAAGTAGCCATGAATATCTGATCTAACAATCAAGGAGCTAATAAACCTTTGAATATTAATGGTCTCACAAAATGCCATTTCCACCCATTTAGATTGAACTTTCTTATTTATAAAGCATGTCTGCGTACCTTATTTCACTTGATTCTCATATTTACCCTATAAGGCAGGAAGGGCAATGGTCATCATCATTTAACAGATGATAATAGGCCATAACTCATGTTTGCTTAGTGTCTACTATGCGCCAGTGGGAGATAGGTGAGTCTGTCTACTCTCGTAAAGGTTTATATCCTCAGAAACCCACAGGGGCAGTTCTACTCTGTTGGATAAGGTCACTAGTGTCAGAACTGACTCAATGGCAATGAGATGCACGAGGCACTGCTCTAAACACTTTATATGTAGTCATACATTTAATTCTCAAAACAACCCCACAAGAGATACTATTATTTATCCCTATTTTACAGATGAGGAAGGTCCCTCAAACAAGTTCACTGCCATCAAGTCAATTCTGACTGATGGCAACACTATAAGACAAAAGAGAACTGCCCCTCTGAAATTCCAAGGCTATAAAACTTTATGGGAACAGAAAGCCTCATCTTTGTCCTGCAGAGCATCTGGTAGGTTTGATGTGCTGACTTTGTAGTTAGCAGCCCAACTCATAGTCCACTATTCTACCAGGGTTCCTGAGAAGGTCCCTCAAAAAAAAGTCAAATTTGAGGCAATGTCGACTCATGGTGACCCTATAAAACAGGGTAGAACGTCCCTGTGAGTTTCCAAGACTGTAACTCTTTATGAAAGTGAAAAGTTCCATCTTTTTCCTGAGGAGGTTTTGAACTGCCGATCTTGCTCAACTCACAAACACTATGTCACCAGAGCTCCAGAGAAGGTCCCCAGATGGTGTGAAAGGTTTATGCTTGACTGCTAGCCTAATAATGGTTGGTGGTGAGAGCCCACAACCATACAGCTGAAGAAAGGCTTAGGGATCTGCTTTCCATTAAGACTGCAGCTAAGAAAACTCTATGCAGCAAGTCTACTCTGTAACGCATGGGGTCACAGTGCATTGGAATCAACTCAACAGTGAATAGCAACAACACAGAAGAAACAAGCCCAGTGATTTTAATTAACTTCCCCAAGGCCATGCCGCTGGAAAGTAGGGCTAGGTTTTGAACCTGGACACTCTGGCTCCAGAGTTTTCACACAAATACCACACCAAAAGCTCATTGCCATTAGGTCAATTCTGACTCATATCTACCAGATATACTCAAGTATAAGCTGACCCAAATATCAGCCGAGGCACTTAATTTTACCACAAAAACCGCATTTAAAATGTGCTGAAAAACTCGGCTTATACAGGAGTATATATGGTATGTCTTACTGTATAAGAAAAATTGAGGCACAGAACAGCTAAATGACTAGCCAAAATGACTTTGCTTTGTCAACCAGTTGATGATAAAACGTACAACTAGGATCCAGGTCAAGCTGATGGTAATTTAGTGCTCTTTACCAAGATGAAATGTCTTCCACTGAGCTGGTGGCTTATGTAAGTCCTTTCACCCCTCTGACCTTTGTCATCTATATTAAAGAATGGTTCTGATAACAGTTTCCTTCTCTAGAGTCTCATGTATCTGTCCCCTAGGGATAAAAATAAAAACAACAAACACTGCTATCAAGTTGGTTCCAACTCATACAGACCCTAGAGTAGAGCTGCCCCTATGGATTTCTAAGACTATGAATCTTTATGGGAGTAGAAAGCATCAACTTTCTCCCAGGTAGCCTCTAATGGTTTCAAACTACTGACCCAGCGGTTAACTTCCCAACTTGTAAACCATTAAGCCACCATGGCTGCCTCTAGGAACAGATAAAGGCTTGATAACCAAACCAAATTAACTCACTGTCATGGTGTCAATGCTGACTCACAGCAAACACCCACCCACCAACCCTGGGTTTCTGAGACTAACTGTTTATAGGAGTAGAGAGCCCAGTTTTTCTCCCTCAGAGCTGTTGGTGGAGTTGAACTACCAACCATGCAGATCACAGCCCAACATGTAATCACTATACCACCAGAGCTCCTCAGAGGCCTCTATGTAGAACAAGGATGTGATGATGTCTTTTGAATCCATAGCTGATGGAGAAGGCCCTACTTCTAAATACAGGTAGACCCAAAACTTACAAGGTTCTGTTCTGACAACTACTCTGTGGAAAGTTGATTCTGATGTAAGTCAAATGCCTCATTTATTTGATTTCTTTAATTTTCATGATCATTGCGCTTTAGTATCAATAACTTTATACATTCGATCTTTATTTGTCTTTGGGGCCTGGAAACATTACATCTGAGAAAGATAACAGCAAGGAATTGTATGCTGTAAAATTAAACCTAGTACTAATGATAAGATATCCGCAAACAAAAGCTGGATGATGGTAAATGTGTTCGTCATCACTTAGATACAGCATGCATCCAGGGTTGCCTGTAACCATTATCTGGAGGCAAATCACGCTGGCTCGGAACATGCAGGTTCAATGAGACTCCGGGGCCCCGCGGATGACCTGACCAGAGCAAGCAAATACTGAGACTCCAAGGTCCTCTGTAGAAGAGAAGCAGCAAGGCCAGAAAACCAAAAGGGGAGGGGGGAGGCGAGAAAGAGGTGGCCTTCAGCCTCTGGACCCTCACTCTGCAGGATGCAACAGACACGCATATTCAAAAACCCCAAGATTCCAGTTTCTCTGAGACTGAGCCGGAAGCAAACTCCAGCTCGATGTGTGTTATGGTAAAAAGAACATGAACCAGGAGTCAGGAAACTTCATTAGGCTTCTATCTAGCTGTGTGACTTGGGGCAAGTCACTTTCTCGCTCTAGGACTCAAATTTCCTTGCGTGAAAAAACAAAGGAATTGGGAGAGGTGAACATGATAACCTCGCCGAGGTTTCTTTCACTCGGATTTGGCCTACCCTCTGCCATTTCAATCATCAGAGAAAGTAGTGCAAGAACAGTTTGTGTCTGCAGTCAACCCAAAGCGAAATCAGCCAGAAGCGTGTAGGAGAAAAGAAGAATTAGCTCAAACAAAACTGACATCTGTGAAGGGCTGCAAACAAAGTAACCCAGGCAGTGTGTTTAACAAGGTTTGTGGTGTAAGCAGCAGCACGCTAAAAGGTTACAAGTGGTATTACTACTATTGTTCAGAACCTGTTCAGTGAGCGGACTGAGATAACCGAAAACGATAGGGAGCTCTTCCTCTTAAGATTGGCTATGCTCCACCTTACCCTGGCCTAGTTTGGCAGTATCTAAAACAGTGGTTCTCAACCTTCCTAATGCCGTGACCCTTTAATACAGTTCCTCATGTTGTGGTGACCCCCCCAACCATAAAATGGTTTTCGTTGCTACTTCATCATTGTCATTTTGCTACTGTTATGAATCGGGCAACCCCTGTGAAAGGATTGTTCAACCCCCAAAGGGGCTACAACCCACAGGTTGAGAACCGCTGATCTAAAAGTTCTGAAACCCCAAACTCACTGCCATCAAGTCAACTCTAATTCCTAGCAACCCTAGAGGACAGAGTAGAACTGGCCCCATGGGTTTCTGAGACTCTAAAACGTTTATGGGGTCAGAAAAGCTTCCTTTTTTTTCCCTCAGAGTAGCTGGTGGTTTCAAATTGCTGACCTTGTGGTTAGTAACCCAGTGTGTGACCACTACATCAACAGGGCTCTTTATAGCCCGAAATGAGTAATGGCAACAGCTGTACTTAATATCAATGGACAGTTGCAAATGGAAAGAGGAACTCATCCCACACACAAACCGCGCCACCGCCACCCCCTAAGAGACCGAATCAAACCAAACTCCCTGCCATTGAGTCGATTCTGCCTCATTGCCGACCCTACAGAACAGGGAAGAACGGTTCCTTTGTGTTTCTGAAACTGTAACCCTTCACAGGAGTAAAAAGTCTCATCTTTCTCCCTCTGAGCAGCTGGCAGTTTCAAACTGCGGCCTAACGTATAACTACGACAGCACCGAAGCTAACTGCCTCCCCCTAGCCCAAAAGGTAGAGAAAAAAATGTTAAGTGGGAGGAGGCAGCATTAATCCTGACTTCATTGCCAACTGACCATGTAGAATGGGGGATGATACTGGGAGGGTTGGTTGGAAAGGGGGAACCGATTATAAGGATCTACATATAACCTCCTCCCTGGGGGATGGACAGCAGAAAAGTGGGTGAAGGGAGACATCGGACAGTGAGAGATATGACAAAATAATAATTTATAAATTATCAAGGGTTCATGAGGGAGGGGGAAGGGGAGAGGGAGCGGAAAAATGAGCTGATGCCAGGGGCTTAAGTGGAGAGCAAATGTTTTGAGAATGATGAGGGCGATGAATGTACAAATGTGCTTTACACAATTGATATATGTATGGATTGTGATAAGAGTTGTATGAGCCCCTAATAAAATGATTAAAAAAAAACCCAGGTGCAGGCTACAGTGTACTTTCTAAATTGTTTTGCAGAACAGCTCCAAAGCAGGGAGTAAGACGCTTGGGAAGATGACCTTAAGCTGACTGGCGAGTGTGTAGTGTATATCTAAGCAAACAGAGCACTGGCTACGAGGTACGGCCAAACACCAGCTGCCAGTCTACCAGGAGCCCCTCTGAAATGGCAATGTTTCACATTCTTCTCCCCATAGCCAATGCTGTCTTGCTGTTTTGGTCTAAAGCTCACCCCTGACCTCCTATGCCCATGACAGGGCCCCTAATAGTCCTACTCAAGAGGGCCAGGTGCAGGGCTCGAGACCTATCAATTCGCTACCTCGCCAGCTGACACCTACCCTGCAAGCAAGGGAACATGATCTTGGCTTTGTGTGGTGAGCTTGCTGGCTGAACAGGAAAGCAGGCATCGTGAGCTATCATAAACCAAAATCCGAAAGCTCACGGCCATCGAATCCCTGTAACCACTCCGTGAGCTATCATAAACCAAAATCCGAAAGCTCACGGCCATCGAATCCCTGTGACCACTCCTAATGATCCTATCTCTATAGAGTTTCCAAGACACCAATTCTTTATGGGAGGAGACAGCCTCAACTTCCTCTCACAGAGTGGCTGGTAGGTTCTGAAATCAAAGACTGTGAATAGCAGCCCAAGGTTCATTCTGCAGCACTAGCCCAGGGCAGACTGGAAATCGCAAGATAAAACCAGCCCCTTGCCTCAGAGAGGCCCTGGTGTTTCTAGGACTGAGAGCCTAGGAAATTGGGAGACAGGCCCAAGTGAAGTCCCAGCCTCAGCCAACAGCAGCCAACAGCAGCCAACAGCAGCCAGCAGCTGACGAGGCCAAGTGGGAAAGCACTGAAGATAATGAGGCACTTGTGCACATGACCCGCAGAAACATTCCTGCAGGGCGCAGAGAATAAAGTGCAGTGACAGGCACACACACACTCAAGTGTCTGGAACTTAAAAAAGGAAACTCTTGAACAAATGCAAACCAACAAAGAACAAGTGCCAACATGAAGAGACCTTTTGTTACAGCCTTGCCCAGGTCGTTAGAATGAGTGCGCTTCCCTACAACATTTCTAGAGGTTGCTGGTTGGTTGGCTTGCTGTTTATTTTAGAAATGTCCTCTAAAATAAGTAACTCCTCCCAGGGAACCAGGATTATTACAGAAAACATGACCTTAGCCTTATCACTTTGTGCAAACTCCAAAGGAACAGCCTATTTACCCATAATACTTGGGAATATGCCTGGAGGCCTTCCAATGGCTTTGGGAGGGTGGGACACCCCCCACCCCATCACAAGGCTGTAAAGTCATAGGACCAACTCCTAGGAAAGCTGCGTTTACATGGTGCCTGGCTGCTAGGTCCCAGAGGAAAATCTATTCTGAAAAAGAATAGCTAGTCTCAGTAATCGAGAAAAGTTTGTCATGTCCCAAAGATGTAGAAGGAATCATCTATCCTTTTTCCTGCCCATTAAAAATGATGTATAAGTCAAGGCACAAAAAGGGCCAGTGAAAAGGACAAAGACTTTCAATGAGATGGATTGGCATGGTGGCTGCGGCAGTGGGGTCAGACATAACAATAATTGTGAGGATGGCACAGGACCGGGCCGTGTTTAACTCTGTTGTACACAGGGCCACTATGAGTTTGAACCAAATCTAGGGCACCTAACAACAAAAACACCAACAAGGCACAATAACTTGATGTTCCCCTACACTCTCCTTCGCCTTCAGCTGAGATACTGTCACTGCAATCACGTTGTTTCTGACTAACACTGATTCTATGTAGGACAGGTAAAACTGCCCCTGTGGGTTTCTGAGGCTGAAACTCTTTACGGGTTGGGCGTTCTGGCGGTGTGGTGGTTAAGCATTGTGCTATTAACCACAAAGTCAGCAGTTTAAAACCACCAGCCAGCTCCTCAGGTTTTCTACTCCCATAAAGAGTTAGTCTTGGAAACTCACAGGGTTATTTCTACTCTGCCATATAGGGACATTGTTGGCATTGACTCAATGGCAGTGAGAATTCTTTATGGGAGTAGCAAGCCACATCTTTCTCCCACAGAGTGGCAAATGGTTTTGAACTTCTGACCTTGCAGTTAGCAAGCTACCTAGGGTTCTGCTGAAATACTGATCCACTGCAAACCTGCCTTTCTCTCAGAAGCTCTGGGCATACCCCTTTCTCCTTACCCAACTCTGGTAATGGGCAGCCCTTGGAAAGTTGGACATACCCACCTCTCATGCCCCCCTCCATCTCAATCAAGAGATTAATGGGAAAAAATCGAAAGATACCTAACTGCCTGTCTCTTTCCATCCCCTCTTGCAGCCACTCTTTTCATACTTGTGTCATGTACTCCGTGGTTTCCTAGGCTACCAGTCTCAATATAGCTTATACCATGGATCCAGCTTATTGATGAATAACAGCAATAATTAAACCAAAAGAGCCATCCTCCAAATTCTTCAGGAAGAACCGAGTGATTGATGGTAAGCTTAAGATCATTAAAAAAAAACAAACATTTGGCCTCCAACAACCAGGCAACACTGCCCCTCAGAGATTATAAACAGGTGCTACCACATAGGACAGGGCAGTGGTAGAATCCTTTCCATACAGCCACTGCATCACATGTGCAGTAGCCAGCAGTCTCCCCTGTACTTAGTTATGCTGCTGTGGATGCGGCTATGGTCCTGAAAACGCTTCAATGGAGCTTCCAAACAATTACAGACTACGAAGAAAGACCTGGCAACCTAATTCTGAAAAATCAACCATTTAAAATCCTAGGGATCACCAATCCAATCCATAGCTGATCAGGAGGATTATGCAGACACAGGCACTTGGGTTGTGCACAGTATCACCCTGAGTCGGGACCAACTTGACAGTAGCTGACAATACACTGCCAGCACCCACATTTCTCTGCCCACTGCATGAGCCAAAGCTACCAGGAAAACTTTCCTTGTTTCAGAGCAGTTTTTCACAAAGTGGGTCATATCATCCCCTGGGGAGTGCTAGAATGACCTGGGGACAGGCTGCAAAAGCAGGTGCTTACACTATAGTCACAGGAGCCCCAGTGGCATAATAGGTTATGTGTTGTGCTTCCATGACAGTCTGATGGCACATCAACTTGTACTTGTCAACTTGTAAGAGTGGGCTCCAACCTGTCAAGCCTGATGATGCCTCCTGAAAGGTGTGGCTTTTTGATAAGAGAGACACTGAGGACTCTTGCCCTTTCTCTGCCCCTTTAACCTTCCTGCATCCTGGGACTCTGTGCCAGCCCAATCCTGAGAGGTATCGGCACCCTGCCATGTTTCCACTAGCCCTTGGATCCACAGGACTCTGCACTCACTGGCCTGCCGTCTTCCTGTATCCCACTTCCCCTTTCTGTATCATCGGCCTGCAGCTACATGCATCCGAAGGAGGGCTCCAGCTAGCAGCAGCCTCATGGACTGAGCTGGGATGCCTTCTTGATAGAAGATGACTTCTTGATATAAAACTCTTTCTTATATATATATATGAGTGTCACTGGTTTTGTTTCTCTAGACCAGCGGTTCTCAACCTATGGGTCACGACCCCTTTGGGGATTAAACAACCTTTTCACAGGGGTCGCCTGATTAGTTATGAAGTAGCAACGAAAATAATTTTATGGTTGGGGGATCACCACAACATGAGAAACTGTATTAAACGGTCCCGGCATTAGGGATAGTCGAGAACCACTGCTCTAGAGAGTCCAGCTTAACAAAGCTGCTAACCTCAAGGTCAGCAGTTCAAAACCACCAGCCACTCTGCAGGATAAAGATGAGACTTTCTATTCCAATGATTAATGACAGTCTCAGAAACCCACAAGGGCAGGTCTACCTTGTCCCTAAGGTTGTCCTCAAGGGTTGCTATGAGTCAGAACTGACTCGATGGCAGTGAGGTTTTTTTGTTGTTGTTTTTTTTAAATATATACTTTATTCTGAATTAAGGGATAGAGTTCAAAAGCTTTTAATTGCCAGAGACAGGTGCTATTTGTTTGTGGGTCTGTGTGTCTAAAACCAGGGCAGTAGGACAAATCGGTTTGAAAACCCAAGATCTAGATCCCTTAAAGCTGCCTTCGTGTAAAAAGTCCCAACATCAGGCACCCACGCTCACAGGAACAGCCATGATGATGATGGTCATCATCGTCGTCATCATACAGCTAAGATTGACTGAATATTTACTCTATGCTGGGTACATTATGTGGTTTATTAGCTTGTTCTCACTAACTTTTCAATAAAACCCTGCAGGGCATACCTGGCGATGATCCCATTTTACAAATGTATAAACTTAGGTTCATAAAGATTAAGTAACATTATGACTAGTAAAAACAGGCCACATGGGCTGCCAGTCCCAGAAGGATATATAATTGTTTGAGTGTACACAATCAGCCAGAGCAGCTGCTAACAATTTGAGGAAACAATTTCATTGCCCTCTCACAATAACCCTAGTCTCACTGCGATCAAGTTGATGCTGACTCATAATGCCCCTACAGGACAGGGTAGAACTGCGTCTGTGGGTTTCCAAGACCCTAACTAACTGTTTTGGAGTGGAACACCTCATCCTTCTGCCAGGACAATTGATGGTTTCAAACTGCAGACCTGGTAGTTAGCAAGTCTAACTATGTAACCACTATGCCACCAGGGTTCCTTATAAATTAGGTAGGGAGCCCTGGTGGTACTTTCAGGTAAACTTTGGACTGCTAATTGCAAGTTCAGCTGTTCAAATTCACCACCCACTCCGGGAAAGAAAGATGACTGTTTGCTCCCGTAAAGATTTATAATCTCAGGAACCTGATAAAGGGCTGCTATGAGTTGAAGTTGACCCCATGGCAAAGTGCCTTTTTTTATAGAACTCCCATTTGACAGATGAGGAAAACCGAAGCTTAGAGCAGCTAAGTAACATACGCAAGCTCACATGGGGATGGAACACCAACACAAAGCCAAGAAATATGGCCTGAAAGCTCTAACTACTACATTGGGCTCACACTAGGCAAAGCAGGCATTTCTGACCACCCTACTTGAAAATCCCTGCGGTGCCTTGATCCAAACCCACAGGGTCCCAGCAACAATTTGGCAAATGAATTCCAATGAAAAACCTAGCTACCCCTTCCATATACATACCAGCAACTCAGATCTGGAAAACTTGGGGAAAAGAAGATCAAGAGTTTTTCTAGAAGTCTCTCCTTACCCCGATGTGATGGTTAGGTTTTGTGCCAACTTAGTCATACCTGTTAGGTTTTGTGCCAACACACAACTTAGTGTTGTCCAATCTGTCAATCTGATGACACCTCATTGGGGGTGTGGTCATTTAAGAAGAGATACTGTGGAGAACTAGCCTCTCTCTTGTCAGTTCTTCTGGCTTGCTTGGGTCTGACATCCGGCTGGTTTCTGTGGCCGGCAGCCCATGTGACCTGCAAACCCTAGCAGCTATTGGCGCCCCGCCTTGTTCCTGACAATGTCGGATCTATGCAACTCTGCACCCTCCACCCTGTGGTCTCCCAGCTTCCTCCTTTCACTTTCCTGCTGTATCGGCCCGCAGCTGCATGAGTCTGGAGGGGGCTCCAGCTAGTATCGGACCCCTGGACCTTAACTGAACTAGGCCGGGCCAATTCCTTGATATAAAATTCTTTCTTATACATGTACGAATGTCACTGGTTTGGGTTCTCTAGAAAACCCAACCTAACACATCCCGTTTTCCCACAACCTGATTTCTGAAGAGAGTGCCTCACCTTCAGCAACCTCTGCTAATGTTCTGCCCAGAACATCTAATAAGTGCATATTTCGGAACCCTGTGGAGCAATTCTACTCACTGTATGAGTTGGAATCAACTCGACTGGCAGTGGGTCTGTTTATTTGTTGCTGTTTTTCCTTTTGTGGTCCCAGAGATGTCATTGGGGGCTTACTGTGCAATCTGGTTCGGCACCTTATATAGTCAGCACCTGAATGCAACGTCTCTTGACTGACAACAGCCAAAGCCCAGTCCGTCCAGGGTCACTTTGCAAACACAGCTGGTCAACTGGCAAAGCCAGTTCAATTCCCAGGTAAAATACACCTCACGTTTATGGCACTGCTGATGTGTGTTGCAGATAGGGAGGCTGAAGGCATCTGGATGGAATCAGAGCTTGCTTACACATTGAGGTCAGCAGTTTGAAACTATCAGCTGCCCTGAGGGAGAAAGATAAGGCTTTCTCCACCTGTAAAGGGATTATGTCTCAAAACCCACGGGGTAGGTCTACCTTATCATGTAGGGTTGCTATGAGTCAGCATCCACTCAATGATAGTGAGTTTGCGTCCTTTCCTCTCCAGATGGGCTCACTCCTCTCTCTCCAACCCAACTAAAATTCTGCCCACAGGGCAGAGTTGGGACTATTTCAACCAAACAAGCCAAGTCTCCCTAAACTTCCAACTTCTGCCCTCCACTCCCTTTCCTCAGAACCAACCACCAATCCCAGAAAACACTCATCTGCCCCTCTCTCCTCCTGGCAGTTCCTCTGGCAGCTCCTATCAATGAACTGTGAAATGCCCTCAAACCCTCACCTCCAAGATCTCAGGCTAGTCACAGGTCCAAATCCTTTAACACACCATGTACTGAGTGGCAAATGGGAAAGCCACACCCTATTAAGCTGGCAGCTCATTCCCTGGGAAAGAGCCAAGTAAACAGAAAGGCCTGGGACCCAGAAGAGTAGGGGATCTCCCACACCTTCAGATTAACTACTCTATCCAACCTGGAAAGGAACTCACATCAATATACCTTGGGGCTCAGCAAGTAGCATACTGGCCGTAGGGAAGAGGCCAAAAACTGGACATAAAACCAAAACCACACTCGCTGTCATCAAGTCGATGCATGCCGACTCCTAACGAGCCTATAGGGCAGGATAGAACGGCCCCTGTGGACTTCTGAGGCTAACATTCTTTGTCCCAAGGAACATCTCGTGGTTTTGAATTGTTGACCTTGCAGTCAGCAGCACAACACATCACCACAATGCCATCAGGGCTCCTCGTGCAGGATGGACGGTTTGAAGTATGGAAGGAACTCTAATTAGAGCTCGGAGTACTCAGAGAGAGCAAGTTTGAATGGGTTGGCAAGGTGGAAGGACTGGGAAGCAGGGAAGAAGGAAGAAGGAAGATGAAAAAGATCAAAGGTTGGCACCAAGGGTCATCAGTTCTGCTAGGGATCTAGGCGGGGGCAATAGTCATCCATGAGCCACTAAAACTCATCTCCTGCCTGCTGATGGGATGCCTAATATTGTCCTATCTCATGTATGTATGTAATGTCTGCTCACCTCCCTTTATCTTCTGTGCCTCTGTCCTCAACAGACTGAGCCTGTCTGAAGGCAGCACAGAGGACACACGTTTCTACCTTACGTGACCCATCAGAGGATTTCTTACCCACATCCCAGAAATGACAGAGCACTCTTGGAGTTCTACTTGGTTTGCCAAAGAAAACATACTGAGAACCTGCCCCTGATAATAATATGTGAATGACTCCAGGATACAATTGGTGAGACACTGTCCTTTGAGGGAGGAAGTAGCCCAATGCATTTACACATCATGTTTGCTCTACCTTGGATCCCCTTCTTCCTATACCACTCCACAAACTCTTATTCATGCACTTAGACACCTGTACAGAGTACCTAGTAAGGAGCCCTGGCAGCATAGTCATTACATATTGGGCTGCTAACTTTAGCAAGGTCAGTAGTTCAAAACAATGGAAGAACAAGTGAGGCTTTCTACTCCTGTGAAGAGTTACAGTCTCAGAAACCCACAAGAGCAGTGCTACCCAGTCGTACAGGGTTACTGTCAAGCAGCATGGACTCAATGGAAGTGAGTTTGGTTTCGGTTTTACTATGAGCCAGGCCTGGTGCTAGGCACAGGGGACAAAAGAGTGAACAAGACAAACAAGGATCTCTGCTCTCATGGAGCAAACATTCCTCATTCATGTCAGCTCATGTCACTTCCTCTAAGAAACCTTCCTTAATTGCACTAACACACACACACACACACACACACACACACACACACACCCTTTAGTCCTATATGCTCCCCTAAGGCTTTGTTCAAATCTGTGATTGTATTTGCCATGATGTAATCCTGTTGCCCTTTTTCCTTCTTTGTTTCTCTCCTCTAAACCATGAGCAACATGATAGTGAGGTCTGTTTCTTATTTATCTTTGAAGCTCCAGTGCCTGTCACAAATATTTGGCACACCAATATGAACTCCATAAACGTTTGTTGAATGAATGCAAGAATGAATGGATTCCCATGGGCATGTAAAAGCACAGGCCTGCCAACAGGGTTCAAAAATCACCATCACATGTCAGCAATTCTTCTAGTTGGTCCCTGCTGATCTTAGTGACCAGATGGAAGGACTGGAAGGTGATAATGGAAGCATAGCTGACCTTATCTATTGACAAAAACAGAGTCACCAATCAAGTCATAATGCTACCCGAAACTCCACCTTGGGTTTCTCAACCTATACTTTGAGCATCACTATTTAACACCTACGTAACTACTAGATACTGCCAGAAGATTAAATGTCCTGCCCACAGGTCACCCAAGATTCACACCAGCCAGGAAGAATTTCTGAACCAACTTCCCAGCTAGTACTTCAGCCACAAAATAATGTCTCTCAAAGTGGCATCAGAATCACCTGGAACCTCGTTATAGATGCAGGCTTCCAGTCTCAGTCATAGAGGTATTCTCAGAATCTCTGTATAGATGACCTAGCGTGTGATTCGTAACAAGTTTCCCAGGGATTCTCTTACAAATAAAATCAGAGACTCACTCCTCTCCAGATGCTGTCCATTTAGCAGTTACAAGCCAAAGAAGAGCACCTGAAATGAACAAGAAACTCCAAAATCCAAGGAGCAGAGGGAGGCTTCAAAAAAGTTTGTGGCAGCATTCCGTGTTTCCATGAAGATTTTGAAGCCCCCTCATATAGTGAGTTCGCAGGTTACAAATATTATGGAAACTCGCATTCACTTTGAAAGGACTGATGCAACACATACACTAGAAATGCACTGATAGCAAAGTCAATGCCAACTCACAGTGACCCTGAAGGACAAGGTAGAACTGCCCCCTGTGGGTTTCTGAGACTGTAACTCTCTACCAGAGTAGAAACTTTCTCCCTCAGAGTGGCTGGTGGTTTTGAACTGCCAACGTTGTCCAATGTGTAATCACTATACCACCGGGCCTCCTGAATCAACCCCTGCCTCAGAACAAACTCTTCATCTTCATCACCTTCGCCTGCTGGACATGAAGCTTTTAAATCACTGAAAAAGGCTTCAAGCCTTTTCTTGCATTAAATCACCAAAAAGCAAACTCAGGGCCTTCAAGTGGATTCTGACCACTTGAAGGGTATAAATCTTTACAGAAATAGACTGCCTCTTCTTTGGCTCATCAAGTGGCTAGTGGTTTAGAACCACTGACCTTTTGGCTGCAACTGAGCACTGAAACTGCTATGCCACTAGGGGTCCTCTGCTGCATTAACCCACCCACCAACCACTGCTATTGAGTTGATTCTGACTCATAGCAACCCTATCGGACAGAGCAGAACAAACTACTCTTTCTAAGACTGTAAATCGTTTGGGGGGCAGAAAGACTCATTTTACTCCCAGGGGGAAGTTGGAGAATTCAAATTGCTGACATTACAATTAGCAGCCCGATGCATAACACCTAACTCACTAACTAGATCACTAGCCATCCTCTACTGCACTAAAACCAAGCTCACAGGGGAAGGGAGCACTGGAACTGACTGTGATTACAGAGCTCATTTTAAAGGCAATTTAGCCTAAAATTGATTATGGTAATGATTACACAATTCTTCTGATATGATTGAATGACTGAACTATCGAATTGTATGATATGTGGATTGGGTGCCAATAAAAATGTAAACAACAAAAAATATTTAAAAGGTTTTTTTTAAAAAGCCTCCTTACTGTCATCAATTCTGACTCATAGTGACCCTATAAAGTAAAGCTAAATAATAACCATAAGCACCTGTTCTGAATTAACTATAACTTCCATTTAAAGACACACTTCAGAACAAATCTCATTAATAACCCAGGGACTGCCTGTATAGTACAGAAGAAGGGAGAGAGGGAGAGGGAGGGAGGGAAAGAGAGGGAGAGAGAGAGGTGAACAGCAAGCCACTAGCCTAAAAGAAGCAAGAAAAGAAAATACGCACATCCAGATGTCTACCACGGGATGATGACCGAGATCCAACAGCCTTCATTTCCTGGTTGGGATGAAAGCAAGCAGCTACTTTGGGTAGAACACAGACCACGGTTCTAATAACCAGCTCTTTGTGATGGAAATTCAACAAAAAGATGCGGGAGCTGGAGCTGACACTGCTTCTGTCCTCTGGCTATTTCAAAAAGCAGACAGAAAGATTCTCTTAATGGGTACAAGCTGCATGGGAACAGTGCCCAGGAGACCTCCAGAAAACGTAGACAGAGCCACCAGAGGGAAGAGAATACAGAAAGAACCCAAACCCCAAACCTCAGCTCCATCAGTCACCATTATCCAGGCACACATTAAACAATTATGTGCATGCACATTATTGTATTAAGCTCTGCAGGGAGGTACAAAGGGGGAAAAAAGCAAAAGATGATTCCTTGTATTCAAAAAGCTACCCGGGCTCATGATGGAGATGAACTAATAATGTGCCAAAAGAGGTGACCAGACAAACACTTACTCGACATGTCTACAAAGTTTTGCATTTTGAAAGAGTGGGATGTTCGGAGGAAGACTCAGAGGGTCAGGAAAGGAGGACGGAAGGTGTTGCCAGAATGACTGGAATAACTGGAGTCAGGTCAGGCTTATCTGGAAGGACTGCATACAAGAGAATTTCAGAGGAGTGCTTATTGAGGGGAGGAGCAAAGGACACGCTCTGCAAAGACTAAGAAGCTGGCACATCTCTGGCTGAAGGACAAGAATCCCAGGAACCTAAGGATGATCCATTGAATAGGCGCCAGCCACCCACTGCCATTGCAAAGCAAGCACAAGTCTGGCTGTACTAACAGGTGCCTGGAGTGAAGAGGATGAGTAGTAAATCTTTCCTCTTTGTTAGAGGGGCCTAGACCTCTGTGAAGTGTTTCAGCATCTGGATTACTATGCCAGAATTAGAGAAATCTGCAGAAATGGGCAAGGATCCAGCAAAAAGACAGTGAAATGATTAAGGGAATGGATTCTAGTGGCTATCAAGAAAGGTTAAAAGGAGTTGAAGTTTGTCGGTCTGCGAGCTTCAGGGGGAAATGTATTGGGCACCTGCCAAATCTGCTCGGGTTGGCCCAGGTACTCTGTTTAAGTGACCACATAGTTTTTCAGAGGATTTAAAATGCTCTGTTCCACGTGGCCCATTTCGCAGCAAAGACTGCAACAGGAAAAGGTAAAGCCATTGCTCGGATTCCCATAGCAATGCATGAGCTAAGCTCACATCATAATTTTAAACCCTAGTACTGCCTGTGGGTTGTTTAATCCACCAATCCACATCACTTCTCTTTATAATGGATGCCCCAAAAAGCCAACAACAATGAAAGATGGAAAAAGCCTCTGCAAATTTCCTTGAGGGAGAAAAAAAATCAAACAAATGGAAAAGGAATGTCATGCCTCACTGCTGAGGCCCATATAAACATCATCCCCTGGTGTCCCCCTGGACTGATGACACAGGCCACAGCCCATCTGATGAGCCATCAGCAAATGGCTGGATCCCTCATTGTACCCATTTACCCACCAACGTCAATTCCAAGCAGAAACAGTCATCAGTGCCCCAGACAACAGATGCAGAATGAGGAGGTGTGGCCTGATCTGAAGGCAGGGGTGGGGCAGGGGTTGGGGAGAAAGCCTAGTTTTGAAATACATCAGGCTTTCTGGAACACAAATCCATCACCTAGCAATGAGAATATACCAATGTGACTTCAGTTCATTCCAAAGCTTTTAAAAAGTATGTGCACTTTTAAGTTCTGTGAACTCTTAGCCAGGAGGGCAGCGGGAAGATGGTCCAAGAATGAGCCCCAAGCGCAGGCAACGAATATTTGTCAGAAATCAGACTTGTAATACAATTGAAAAAGGGAAGCAAAGAGAAGAGGAACAGCTGCTCTAGTGGTGCAGGGTGGTAGGGGGGGAGGGCAGAGCGAAGATGAAACTGAAGCTTAATATGGCTGGCTAAAAGCCAGTGGCTTGGGGCTAAGGGATCAATAACATCAATTATCATTTGCCATATGTCCACCTGGGATACAGCTAGCCGTATGTGCATAGGCATGGAGGGTTGAATGACATATGTTGTTCCCTGTGAAGTTCAGGGTCCAATCAGAAGACGTGGGCACAGACACGTACAGACGCAAAAGGCACTGGACTAGAACCAGACAAACAAAATAGCATCTTCCTGTTAAGTTCCTATGATAAAGATCACATAACCAGATTCTTTGGATACATAGGGTCATGCAGAGAGCGAGTCCTGGTGGTCCAGTGGTTAAGCACTCAGTTGCTAGCCCAAAAGTTGGTGATTGGAACCCACTGGTGGCTTCAGAAGAGAAAGACTTTGACAATCTGCTCCCTGAATGATTAGAGCCTGGGGGACCCGATGCACCAGTTCGCCTCTGTCATCCAGGGTAGCGAGGAGACAGAATCAAGCCAGTGGTTCCCATCTGTCTTTGCTGGTACATTCAGTACATTCAGTTTGCCATTTGAATCCCTGATTCTGAGAAATGAGATTTTTAGAACTTACACAGCCATCAGAATCTCTTCGTGCTTAAAGCTTCCAGGCCCCTTGTAGCAGCTGAGTCCTGAAGCCATTTCTGCCACTTACGTGCTGCCACTAACGGTAAACAATGAGATCACTTGATAAGCTCATTGTTACCCGACCAAAAACCGAACCAAAATCACTGCCATCAAAATTCATGCCGACTCCCAGAGACCCTATAGGACAGGGTAGACTGGCCCCCGTGGGTCTTTGTCACCCAGACCTGCTGAAAGAATTTGCAGAAAAGAACTATCCAGGCTTGAAGAACTACGCATTGGTCTAATTGGTAAATACTACTGACATTTAACAAGGGATTTTGCGATGGGGTTTTAAGCTTGTGGTACCGCAAAGATCTCTGGCTGCCATTTAAATACAAGATGCTATTGTTTCAATCCTGCAAGTCTTTTATCATTTTCCAGTCCTGAGGTGGTTGACAAATCAGAAGGGCCCAAAAAGAAGCCCGACAGCAGGAATATTAATCAAGAACAGAACTTGGACATAGTTCTGCCTTTCCATGTGCTCTTCAAGTTGGCAGTTTGTTCCCCAAAGGCAGTGTGGCCGTGACAGTCTGGTAACATCCACACACTGCTGTCAGGTAGAGTCCACCCATAAGAACCCTCTAGGACAAAGTAGCGCTACCCGCATAGGGTTTCCACAGCTGTGAATCTTTCTGGAAGTTAGCTGCCACACCTCTCTCCCATGGAGTTTGGGTCTGAAACACTGACCTTGGGGTTAGTAGCCCGGTGTGTAACCACTGTACCACCTTGGGGATATTTGCTGACTACAATAAAAATGGGAGCTGGGGAGACAAACGGCTTTCTCTCCAAGTTTACTTCCTGGCCTGAAAAGAATACCACCCAGATGTAAGAGTAACATACACTTACTTTCTGAGAAAGCAGGCCTCTTGGTATCCTTCTATCGAAAGGCACACAATGAAAGGGTTTCGAAGTTATCTTGTTCCCTTCTGCAAATGCTTCCCTTTCCCTGTCAGGACCTTGAACCCCCAGTGAACTAACTTCCATAAGATAGCTGAATTCACCTCCTTCACTTGCCAAAGCATTTTCTTTGTGTGCTCATTATCTTCCCTTGGGCATACACACCATCACAGGAAACATTCTAACCTGCTTCTCCAAGGCCAGGCTAATCTATCACACCACTAAATAAGATAATGCATGTGGAAGTGCCTTACAAACAGGGAAGTGCTAGATAAATGTCAGACATTGTTAGCCAGATATATGATCACAAGCCATGGCTGCAACCAGTCAGAAAATTACTTTTAACCTTCTGTTAGTAGACAAGGGGGTTTCAAAGGGGGGTGGTGATCTTTTCATCCATTTCTCCTTGAACCTTTTGAAGTCCCCGCTGTATTTTCATTAAGGACTCACGTCAACTTTGAAAAATGCATATTATTTTCACTGCCTATAGAAGGGCTGCAAAGTAGGCTTCATTGATAGCTAGATCCCCTCGTAAGCCAGGGGTTTACTGTTTAAATGGGACAAAGCGGAGACTTGGGAGTAAAGGGCAAAGGAGTATAATCCTAAACACGTTTATGAATTCCTCAGTAAAATGGTGACTCACAGTGACCCTACAGAAGATTCTGAGACTATAAATATTTAGATTCTGAGACTATAAATATTTAGGAGAGCAGACAGCCTCATCTTTCTCCCACACAGCGGCTAGTGGGCTTGAACCACCAACCTTGTGGTTAGCAGCCCATCATCAAACCTACAGCGCCACCAGAGTCCCTTAGCACAACACCATAAAAATAGCACAGGTGACAGAAAGCAGCCTATTGTCCCCCAAACATCCATCTCTGTGTCCCTGCCAGCTCCAAGGGCCATCATCATCTACATGTGTCCCCAGGGGTAGCCTGGTCAGCTTTACTTCACTGAAGAGAAACAGGGAGCAAAAATTAAACAGGGTTGGCCACCTGATTCCTCAGAGAAGATACCAGCTTCCTTGTTCCACCCACCCAAGGAGCGAGGCGCATTTCAGAAGAGCTTCCTGCTGCAGCCCCATCCTCTGTCGACAGAGCCAAGAACCTGTCGAAGGCTAGGCTTACAATCCTGACACAATTTCCATATTGACTTCAGAAAGGGTACTCTCCCAAAGTCACACAACCATACAGAATTCAGTCTCTGGCAGCCTCTAAAAACTTCCAACAACCTTCCCACTACACCCAGGGATACCATCACACAGCGGTAGCCTCAGCCCAGCCCAAACCACAAGCCATCACCATCAAGTGCACTCCAACTCTGAGCAGCCCTGGAGGACAGAGCAGAACAGTTCCTGTGGGTTTGCACGGCTGTACCTCTTCAGGGGAGCAGACAGCCTCATCTTTCTCCTGCCAAGTGGCTGGTGGACCCGCAGCACAAACTCTCTGGTTGGAAGGCCAATGCTTAGCCCACTGTGCCATCAGGGCTCCTTAGCAACAGTCTCAGACAGGCTGAATTTAGTCCTTTGTTGACCTTCTAGATATGCGGTTGTCAGAGGCCCCAGGCCCCATTTGTAGAAGAGCCACCCCCTGGACCCCACCACCTGCCGTTCAAAATAAGCACTCCTGTCCAGAAAGCCTGACACAGCAGCTGCCGGGATGCGTTGTTTCCTCTCATTAACAAAAAAGTCCATTCATGAAAAAGAAAGGGAATTGGCTTAAATTTTACACAGATATTCTCTAGCTGGGTGAGAGAACGCTGGGCTTGTTTGAATGGCATCACTTCAAGAAGCCTTCTCTTCAAAAGCTCTGTCCACTCCATCCATATCCCTGCTTGATGCTTACTGGGGATGCGGGGGTGGGGTGGGGGTGTTTGGGTGCATCAATCCATGACCGTTTCTGGATTCCAAAGCTGCCCACACCTCCTGGCCACATCTGCCAGAAGGAAAGGGACCGGAGGCCACTCACTGTCTTTGACAGACTAGCAAATTTAAGCCAGGAAACTGCCATCACGCAAGTTGCAAGAAACACACAACCAGCAAGTGTCTGCGCCTCCCCTGGCGAAGACCCTGCCTCTCCAGTGACAGCCTGCAGCCCCAAAGAGGGTGTGCATTGGCTTTCCAACTCACATGGTAATTCATCTTTTGACTGAAGGCAAGTGACCTCCCATTTTCTGAACTGTGCCAGGCCTGTAAAATAGGGACAATGATCTCCACCTCCGGCCCCACCGGAGGCATTCACAAGTCTCCTGAGAATAACTTTCTACAAATATGAAAGCAACCCGATGCCAGTGACAGCTTTGAAGATTGTCGCGGGATAAAACGCAGCAGGCTTTCCACAGCCTGAAATCGAAAAAAGGAAGGATGTTCTTCCCCCTTCTCTCCTTTCCCCTTCCCCTTCCTCTTCAGCTTTAGAGCATCTCTCCGCCCCAAGCCGAGTCCAGGCAGACACTCTGGCTCTCAGTCCTCACCGGGATGATCTGTATGGTGCTGGCCACATGACTTTCCGACCCCATTTATCTTGTGTAGCAGAGCTAATAGGTGGACAGTGAGGAGGGTAAGCCAGCAGCTCACGGAGTACCCTAGGACCATAAATTCCCACAGAAGACAAGAGAGTGAAGAGATGGAGAGGTGTGCCCAGCAAATAAACACCCTTTCACATATGGACAAGGGGACCACCAGCCCCCAAATTCCTCTCAGTCAGTCTGGGGCCTGTTTCAGGGGACAGTTTATAAGAAACCAGTGGTGCTCCAACCCCTCCGAATTCAGAGGCCGGCTTCATTCTAAGAGTGCCCCCTCCCTAGTGAAAGAGTCATGAAGAGAAACCCAGCAAAGTATGATCCCCACAGTGAATACTAGGACACTAATGTGACTACCTTGAGGAAAGAGTGTCACCAGACCCCAGGGAAATAAAGTATCACAAGGCCAAGGGGGCTGGGCCCATTGTCCACAGATGGATGCAGGATGAGCATGTGGGGAGGGGCTGGACTTGCTGCTAGGTCACCTACACAGGGCTGAGAGGGAAGGGGTTGCAGGCCTCAATGGCAATCGTCCCTAGGGTTCCCAGCACAATGTCCCCCACCTCCACTCTGGGGCTGACACATTGTGCAAAACTGGGGAGGGTGGGCGGGGTGCCAATGCTATAGTTGACATGCTGGTAGGCATTCATTAGAAAATCATTTTTCAAGGGGCCCACTCCCCACTGGGATGAGGTGCTCAAAACAGCCGAGTAGCCAGAGCACACACCTGACTCTAGCACTTTGGTTGCCCAGGAAAAAGTCAACAGACTCACATGCATCATGGTGACCAGGTGACAGGGGTTGAGCAGGTAGATGACGGTCTTGGTGGCGAACTTAAAGCCCACCTCCACCCCGAAGGTCAGGCACAGGGCTGCTAAGAGCAGATTCTTGCTCAGGCTCTCCTTGCCTTCCTCTGGCCGCTGGGTCACCTGCTCTGGCTGGCTGCCACGGCCACCCTTACTGTCCTCCTTCGTCTGCCTCAGGATGTGCCGCAGGGCCACCAGGATCTCCAGCAGGGCCAGGGTCAGGACCACCACACTTTCCAGCAGCCGCTGCTGCCAAGAGAGAAAGGCAGCACAGTCGGGGCCCCCATTGCCTGCAAAGCTGGGGTCCACGCCCCCATAGAGCCAATCCAGGAGATTTTGGTAGCTATACCGGGACATGATGCAAAGTAGTGGCCCCCGACCACTGTGCAGGAAGCCCAAACAGAGATGGAACACAAGCCGGGAAGGTTACCCGGGGCTTGGGACGTGTACGGAGGGCACACCCCAAAACTCCCCTCAGGACACTGGGGCACCTGAGCAGGGGGAGGGAACGCTACACGCGAGGCCTGGGGTAAAGTGCTGGCTCTAACTTCTCCCCACGGCTGTCTGGGGAGCCCCCCGCGCTTCTCCAGTGGCCACCAACGAGGCAGGGTTCAAAGGAGCCGTTGGGCAATCTAAAAGGAAGGAGAGGAAAAAAAAAAAAGGTCTGAAAGAGGCAATTGCATTGGGCATTACCAAGTGGGGCAGGGTAACTATCCAGGG
>NW_022111327.1:6804346-6811448 GCF_000313985.2 Echinops telfairi | reverse complement strand
TGGCCCGATTCTCCCGGGCGCTTTGGGGGCTGCGGCGGACTTCGCGGACCCTCTCTAAGTTCTCCTGGGCCGAGGGGACGCTCCCAGTGCGGAGAGAGCAGCCGCGCCGCCCGATGGGGCTTTGGGCTGGTGGCTGGGAATGGCCTCCTGGTGCCGTGGCCTCGTGGCCGCCGTGAAACGGTCGCCTCCTCCCTCACCTGGCCAGCCGCCGTCCCACTCCCGGGCGAAGGACAGATTCGCTGCCTTTGGGCCCTCTCTCTTGCCCCTGCTGGCTGCGGCCCAAATCTCCTTTCGCCCCACCGCCCACCCTGGCCGTGCCGCTCGTGCCCCTACCTCTCTCGGCGGAGGGAACGAAGGGAGCTCCCCCCGACGTCCTCCCCACCCTCCCTGCGCGGGAGCAGCCCCTTCCCTACCTGCACGTGGCCGAGAGTCCAGTCACTAAAAGTCCAGCCGCGACCGCGGATGCACACCCAGGGACCTGTCAGACCGCCAGAATTGGACAAGGGCGGCTGACTGAAACATGGTCGCCTCTTTCCTGCTGACCCCACTGACCTTTTGTGGAGGGGGTGGGAGGAGAAGGAAACAGGACAAGTAGGTTTTCAGAATCGTTCTGTTCATTGCTATATTGAAGACTCACAATGAGTTAGGAGGATGTCTAAGAGGGGTGAAAAAAAACAAACAAACCAGACACTGCATCTAGGAAATACTTTTCAGTTGCTGGCTGCCAGCCAGGCGCAAAACATAAAATACAATCCAGTATATCATCAAGCCATTGTCCTCCCATTTCTATCCAAGTCTGGTTTTCTTGACAAACATAGCCTCCCGAGTAAGGTAGCTTTGTGTAATTCGGAGCTTTTGTACAATGTCTACGCTGGGCCCGATTCTCTTCAAGTGCTAATTAGGAAAGAACAACTTGAAGGTTGTAACGAAGCCCACTCATTCATCATTCTCCTTTCTGTGTTCGGCTCCTCCTGCAACAACATAACCAAGGAGCGAGATAACGAGAGTCCTGGTGCTTCCGGCAATCCTTTGTAGTTTCTGGATTTTCTAAGATTGTAGCACTTGGTGGATGGCTTCATTAATCCTTCCAATTTCCACGTTAAACTTGAACTGGGAATTTGACCTAGCTCTCTCTTGTAACCTGTGTTCTGGTGGGTTTAACGTCGGGCTGTGAGCGGAAAGCTCAGCGGTTCAAGCCCATAGGCTAGTCCATGGGGAAAAGAGGAGGCTGTCCTCTGTAAATATTCCCAGCCTTGAAAACTCTATGGCACAGTCCTCTGTCCTTTGGTGTAGCTCTGAGTCCTGGGTTTACAAAACAGTGGTTGTTGTAGCTCTGAGTCCTGGGTTTGCAAAACAGTGGTTGTTGTTTAATCATTTTATTGGGGGTTCATACAACTCATCACAATCCATACATCCATCAATGGTATAAAGCACATTTGTACATTCATTACCCTCATCATTCTCAAAACATCTGCTCTCCACCTAAGCCCCTGGCATCAGCTCCTAATTTTTCCCCTTCCCTCCCTGCTCCCCCCTCCCTCATGAACCCTCGATAATTTATAAATTATTATTTTGTCATATCTTTCCCTGTCCGACGTCTCCCTTCGCCCACTTTTCTGTGGGGGGTTTTAATGACGGTAGCCAGCATTTTCACAAAGCCGCAGGCTTCTTCTTCATTAGTAGAATAGTGAAGTGTTTAGGACCTTCATTCAAATCCTATTTATGTCACACTTCCTCGATCAGTGACCTTGGCCAATTTACTTGACCTCTGTACCTCAAAGGCCTCATACCTAAACCGAAGGGTAGTGGGATCTAATCCAGGAGCCCTGGTGGTACTGTGGTTACCCATTAGGCTGCTAACCACAAGGTCAGCAGTTGAAAACAATCAGCCACTCCTAGGGAGAAAATGGAGGCTTTCTACAGTCTCAGAAAACCCACAGGGACAGGTGAGTTATCACTGACTCAATGGCAGTGAGTTTGGTTTATTATGTAATCCAAAGGAGCCCTGGCAGTGTGGTGGGTTAAGCATCGGACTACAACTGTACAGTCGGTGATTCAAACACAAATCAGAGAAAGATGAGGCTATCTGCTCTCATAAAGATTTACGGTCTGGGAAACCCTATATAGAATCAATCACTATAGGATGGAATCCACTCTATGGCGGTACATTGGGTTTGGGTTTTGTGTTATCTAATCCAGGAGCCCTTGCGTAGCACAAGCAGTTAAGTGTTCAACTATGAAGCTGAAAGGTTGAGGGTTCAGTTCCACCCTGAGACATCTCAGAAGACAGACCTGGCAACCTACTTCTGAAAAGTTCCTCTTGAAAACCCTGAAGTGCATTGGAAAACCTCGGTTGCCTTTTCATACTACCATTCCATGAACTTTGTGAAGCCCCCTCAGCCAGTTATTGTGCAGATTTTCAAAGACCAGAAAACCAAATTCACTACCACGGAGTCAATTCTGACTCATAGTGACCCTATAGGACAGGGTAGAACTACCCCTGTGGGTTCCCGAGACTGCAACTCTACAGGAATAGAACGCCTCATCTTTCTCCTCAGGAAAAGCTACTGGTTTTGAACTGCTGACCATTTGGTTCAAAGCCCAATGGGTAACCACTATGCCATCAGGGCTCCATTATGCAGTTTAAAACCCCAAACCAAATTCACGGCAATGGAGTCCATTCTGACTTACAGTGACCCTATAGGACATGGTAGAACTGCTCCTGTGGGTTTCTGACACTGTAACTATACAGTAATAGAAAGCCTCATCTTTCTTCCCAGGAGGAACAGGTGGTTTTGAACTGCGGACCTTGTGGTTAGTAGCCCAATGGCTAACCACTATATCACCAGGGTTCCTGCATTATGCATATTAAATGAGTGGAATTATCTAGGCCAGGGGTCCTCAAACCTTTTAAACAGGGGGCCAGTTCACTGTCCCTCAGACCCGTTGGAGAGCCGGACTATAGTTTAAATTAAAAAACTATGAACAAATTCCTATGCACACTGCACCTATCTTATTTTGAAGTAGAAAAACAAACCAGGCAAAAACACCCGGAGGGCCGGATAAATGTCCTCGGCGGGCCGCATGTGGCCCGCAGGCCGTAGTTTGAGGACACCAGAAGGCCATAGAAAGTACCCAACAAATACTACCTCTCATGATTGGCCACCTTTGTGCCTCTGCTCACATATACACACTCTAATCCAAGCCCTCCTCCAAATCTGCATGAGCAATCTTACCCATCCTTCTAAGCCCACATGGAAAATACCACTCTCACCAACTCTCAGAGCGTCTAAAGCTCTCTCCCCCTCCACATTTCTACAGCATTCATTACCTACACTACTGATATCATTCTTCATCACATACCACTGTTCTCTCATTGTTAATCCTGTCTCCCACATCAGGCCTTTTGAGAGTAGGGACTAGGTCTTCACTGTTTTCAAGTCAAGAACAGCATCTAGCAGAGGGGCAGACACATAGTAAACCCAAACCCACAGCCATGGAGTCGATTCTGGCTCATAATGACCCTCCCTATAAGACAGAATAGATCTTTCCCCACAGGGTTTCTGAGACTGTAAATCGTAACGGGAACTGGGGATGGGGGTGCTGGGCCACATCTTTATCCCAGGAAGGACTGAAAGATTTGAACCACTGACTTTTCAGTTAGCAGCCTAGTACTTAACCATTGTGCCACCGGGGCTCCTGTGAGACACAGTAGGCATGAGAAGAACATGAAATTGTTGTCCTGATAGATTAAACAACAACAACAACAACATAAACTGCCATCGAATCGATGCTCACTCAAGGTGACCCCATAGGACAGGGTAAAACAGCCCCTGTGCGTTTCTGAGACTCTCACTCTTGACTGGAGTAGAAATCCCCCTCTTACTCTCACCCATAGGTAACAGGCAGGCAATAATTACAGCTGAAATGCTGTGTCAAGGTTTAGCAATGAAATTAACTTCAGACAAATATCCTGATTATTTCTGTGCTGGACACAGGCCAGAGCCTTCTTGTCTCCAGACACTAACAAGAGCAAATGAACTTTGTTTTTTTCAAGTAGCGTCTTGCACTGCACAGTTAAAGGAAAGCTGGAATTGCAGCTCCATTCAGTTAGACCTTGAGGCGAATCATCTCAATGTGCATCCCAGGCAAAATGAGGAGGATTGTCCACGTGAGTTGGCTAAGATTGTATAGTCTGTGATGCACAGTCAAATGGTCCATGATTCTATGAACTTGCCTGCCCACCTTTCCATCCCAGGCAGGTTTGAGTCAAAGCAGAACATGGATCTAGCTTGCTTGGTGACAAGAACCATTTGTTGCCTGTCCAGACATTGCCCTAAATTCTTTTCTCCATAGCACCCCCCTCCCTCCTCCCAGCCACCAGCTCATTTGACATGTAGTGTGATCATCTTTGTTGAGTCACAGAAACTGAATGAGTCACAGAGAGGTGAAGCGGGTTGCCTAAGGTCACACAAGTTATTGACAGAGGGAGGGTGGGAGTTTGGAGCTCAAATGCCTGGTCCAGTGCTCTTTCAACAGTGTGGGCAGAGCAAGCTGTTTCTCTTTGGCTAGGTCATTGGACTTCCTCTCCTTCACGTTATTCCTTCCACCTGCTCCTGGTCCCACAATCTAACCTATATGTCAAATGCATCCTGGACCACCCAACAAGCAAACACCAATGGAGAACCCGGATACTGTATGAAGAATTATCGGTAAAAAATAAGCTTTATGTGTAGGGAGGGCAAGGAAGAGGGAAGCGTTTGCCTGGATCTGTCTGCTTATTGCTTCTTTTTGTTTGTTTGTTTGCTTGCTTTTGCCCATCATTCATACAAACACCAGCATTCATTCCGCAAGCATTTACCGAGCCTCTGTGAAATACATAGGAGCCCTGGGTGCATAGTGGGTTACATGTTAGGCTGCTAACTGAAAGGTCAGTGATTTGAAATTTCCTTAGGAGATAGATGAAGCTATCTATTTCTGTAAAGAGTTACAGTCTCAGAAACACACAGGGGCTGTTCTATCCTGTGGTGTAGGGTCACTGTGAGATGGAATTGACTCAATGACAGTGAGTTTGGTTTTTGAGTTGTTACGTGCATAAGGAGACCTGGTGGCACCGTGGTTAAGCATTCATCTGCCCAATGGAAAGGTCAGCAATCTTAACACCACATGCCCCCTGAAAGATAGGGTTGCATGCTTCCATAAAGATTACAGCCTTACAAGATATGACAAAATAACAATTTATAAACTATCAAGGGCTCATGAGGGATGGGGGAACAGGGAGGGAGGGGGAAAATGAGGACCTAATGCCGGGGGTTTAAGTGGAGAGGACATGTTTTGAGAATGATGAGGGCAATGAATGTACAAATGCGCTTTACACAATTGATGTGTGTATGGATTGTGATAAGAGTTGTATGAGCCCCTAATAAAATGATTTTTTTTAAAAAAGATTACAGCCTTAGAAACACTATGGTGTAATTCTACCCTATCCTATAAGGTTGCTGTCACTGGGAATTGACTCATTGCCAATGGGTTTGGATTTTTATTTTGCATCTAGGAAGATGTTAGATATGTAGACAATCTGCTCTCAGAGCACTCAAAATCCAGCAAGGCAGACAAGACTCACAGATAGGGAGGGCAAGAACAAAATGTGAGGGAGGTATAAATCATAGCCAAGAAGATAAGAGTCACTGCCCCGGAGCAAACTTCATTTGTATCAAGTGACCCTGCAAAGCTAAGGACTGCAAGAAGAATTCAGGAGTAGTTCAATACCAGGCAAAACCAATCCATGGTGAGAAAGCCTGGCCTGGCAGCTACCCTGGAGGGGGCCCTCACTAATTGGGGTGCTGGAAGTGCTTTGAGTCGTGATCTTGAGGTTTCCTGGGTGTCCTCATATGTAAACATTCATAGAATGAACACTTTAAATGTGGGTTTTACTCTTTGTCAATTATTCCTCAATTTAAAAAAATTTGGAAGAAGAGAGAAAACACCAGGAGATGGAAGTGCCAGGAATATTTTCATGGAAGGAAAGAGGCCATGAATGAATGGAACCCAGTAGTTGGCAGCTTGGGCTGTCTTAGAACAATCTTGGGCAGTTTTGTAAAGGTTCTGATTCCTGGGCCCCACTCAAACTGATATAATCAGAAACTCTGGGAATGGGGCTTTGGTATTGGTCTCTTGTTGTTGTTTTTTATTAATATATCATTTTATTGGGGGCTCTTACAGCTCTTGCAACAATCCAAACATCAATTGTATAAAACACATGTGTACATCTGTTGCCATCAACATTTTCAAAACATTTTATTTCTGCTTGAGCCCTTGGTATCAGCTCCTCATTTTTTCCTCCATCACCCCCCCACCCTCATGGACCCCTGATAAATTATAAATTATTATTATTTTCATATTTTACACAGTCCGCTGTCTCCTTTCACTCACGTTTCTGTTGTTCGTCCTCCTGTGGGTAGGAGTTTGTTTATACATCAAAAATTACAGTCAGTTCCTTGTTTCTCATTGTTTCTTTAAGACAAGATTGAGAACAGCTACAGAAATAGCTACTATGGGGCGGGGGCAGAGGGCAGTGGTGGCAGAGGCGGGGAGGTAAGGCTAATGAAACACCAGAATTGACCAAGTGCATTGTGTAAAGTATCTCATTTAAGACTCATGACAAGCAATCCTAATAGGTAAGATACTGTTAACCCAAGGAAAGGGAGGCTCAAGTCAGAGTGCCTTGTAAGTGGCAAGGTTAGGATTCCTTCCCGATTTATACTTTCCCTCATTTCCATGACTCAGCTTTCATTGGAGAAGTATTTTCTAGCTAGAATCTTCTTGGAGAAATATTTTCTAAGCTACTACTTCCTCTGTCCTCAGAAATTCTACTTGTCATGATAACATCAGGATAAATAGAGAAACAAGTGAAATTGTCCAGGATTTCATCTTACTTGGATCCACAATGAAAACAAAAGACCAGAAACTAAAGGACAGATGGCATTGGGTAAATCCGCTGCATAAGATCTCTACAGTTTTACAGAGTTTGGCTGTCGCTTTGAGGATTCAGGTGTGCCTGAATCCAGCTTCAGTTTTCTTCATGGTTCCAGATTTTTTCAGA
>NW_022111327.1:6792965-6803218 GCF_000313985.2 Echinops telfairi | reverse complement strand
TTGGGATGTTTTCGTGATGCACATTTTCTTTGCATAAAACTCTCTCTTATACGTGAGTTGCTGTGGATTTGTTTTTCCAAAGTACCTAGACTAATACACTGACCAAGCCATTTTCAATCCCCTCATCAGCATGTGAAAGTTGGACATTGAATAGGAAGCTGGAAGGGGAATGGAGGCGTTTGAATGAGGGTGCAGGAGAAGACTATGGAAAGCACCATGGACTGCCAAAGGACCAACACATCTGTCTGAGAGGTACAGCCAGAGGGTGCTTTAGAAGCAAGGGTGGCATGACTCCATCTCACATACCTCGGACGTGTTGTCAGGAGAGACCAGTCCCTGAAGAAGGACATTATGCTTGCTAAAGTGGAAGGGCAGCAAAAAAGAGATGGACTGACACAGTGCCTCCAGTGGCGGGCTCCAAGATAAGTACTGAGGACCAGACAGCGTTTCCTTTGTTCACAGGGCCTCTAGCTGTTGGAACCCACTGGACTGCACCACCCACAGAGATGTAAATCTTGAAGGTGTCAGGTGAGTTGTCTTTTTCTTCCCCCAAGCGTTCCAAGAATGGTCTGTGATCACATGTCATGAAATTGGTGTGGTGCAAGCAGCAAAATAGCTCTTCAGGACGCCCGACTACATGTGCCGCCCCCTCACCTCCCACCCCTTACCACTACTTGGCTGAGCCACAGTGCCAGGTAGTTGAAAAGTAAACAGAATCTGCAGTTATGAGGCCTGGGTTTGATTTAACTAGCTAAAACCTGTTCCTCCCTTTCTTGGCGGTTCAGTCTTCTCTTTTGAAAACCAAAGAGATTTTAATGAGTCATCTCTCAATTCTCTGCTTTCTGGCTTTAACATCTCCCAGAAACCACTGGGAAAAGCACAAAACTAGTGTTGCAAGTTTGCAGTCCTGGGTTCCTAGCCCATCACTCTCTTTTCTTTGTGGGCCCAGATGCCATTCCAAAGGAAGTGCTTCGCCAGACAGACGTGAGAACCGCTGCTCTCGGAGCTCAGCTAGCTGCGTTCTGTTTGTTGTACATCGGTTGCTGTGAGTTAGAACCAATTTGACAGCCTCTAACAATATCAACAAAGCTAGCCACGGTGGCATGCAAGATGGAAGCTCCAGACTCTTCCTGTACAAGGCTCATGTCTACCTTCATAATTTCTGCCTATCATTAAAAAAATGGGAAAGCCAGAAAAAAAAGAAAGAAGCCTAACATACCAGACAAGTATATTTGGGGTAACACTCAACAGAAAACACACTTCAAGCTTTATAATGTATCGTTGCACAGTTTTCTTTTTGCAGGAGTTGAATAAGGCAAGCAAGGTTTTAAGACCCCAATGTTGATGAAAGTAATACCCAAGTAAACATGGACTTTATTTCATGAATAACAAAGTGCATAACAAAGTCAAAGAGCCATGTGGACTTGAAGTCAGGTTCAAGAGAACCCCTGCTGTTGCCTTTATCCCCCCAATTTTGAGTATCCAATTTACCTGCCAAGGCAGAGTTTATGCAACCGCATACAAGGCAGGTAACCTCTCTGTTTCTTTTTCCCCTCCGAGGTGGAATGAGAATTAACAAAATCAACCCAGCAGGGTAGCTGTGAGGATCGAGGTAATCTATATGGAAAGTAGCTAGAGTCCTGCCTGGCAGGTAAGGCACTCAATAACTGTTTGCTTTACAGACCTCCTTTCCAATTCCAAAGATGCATGTTCTATTCCTCACGCAGCAATCAAATCTACCCCACCTGGGTCAAAAGGGCCGATTTTCTGTGAACCATCCTTCCACTTGGGGAGCCGGAGGTGGGTCTCTCATCCTGTCCTGCATGACATAGTAGAAGCATTCTTAGAAACCAAACACTTTGCTGCAGGTGAGGCAGAAGAGGGCAGGGGCATAAACAAGCATCTGCTACATGTGTGATTGATTTTGAGATGTGATCAAATTGGCAGTTTGTAGCTGCTCTTTTCCTGAACTGCAATACTGGCAGAAATCAATATTCTGCAATACTGGCAGAAATCAATATGCTGAAAGCAGTTTTGGAAAGCTCCAGTGGGAGCCCCTAGAGGATTCAGAGAACTGTTGACAGCATCCTTTCTGGCGCTAGGGATGTGCCCATACCCGAACCTGGAACTCTGGGTGTAAGATGGCAGGCAGAGCACTCTCTCATCCCGGTTACACCTCAAGTTTCAGCCTCTTATGGGGAAGCCAAGACCACCTTTGATTCTCTGTTCCAGCTGTGGAGTCCATTTGGAGAGAGGAGATAGTTGTCATTTGACTTGCGATTGTTGTTTTTTGGTGCTGTAGAATCGGTTCTGACTCTTGTGACTCTTTGTACGACAGAATACGACACTGCTAGGTCCTGCACCATCCTCACAATTGTTTGAACCCATTGTTGCAACCACATATCAATCTACTTCATTGAGGGTCTTCCCCTTTGTTTGCTGACCCTCCACCAGGCATGCTGTTCCTTTCCTGATAACACACCCAAAGTACAAGAGATTACTAAAGGGCATTGCCAATAAGATTCCCCTCTTGGTAAAATGTTTTGAGAATGATGATGGTATTAGATGTACAAATGTGCTTGACACAATAGATGGATGTATGTATTATAAGAGTTGCATGAGCCCCCAATAAAATGATTTTTTTAAGTCACTACAATTAAAAAAAAAAAAAGAAAAGATCTCCTCTTGGAATGAGTTAAAGGGTATCCAGAGCCAGGGAGCTTTGAAACAGGTGTAGCAATCAGCTTCTGAATTTATCCTTAGACCTCAGTCTATACCCCCAACAACATTATTAACAACAATAATAAAAGCTATCATTTTTTCCACATTGTGTCATAAATTAATTCATCCCTGAGAGGAGATGGGCTTGGAGAAAGAGAAAGGTAAATAATTTTCTTAAGGTCACACTGTTAATGAGTGGAAAGGTAATATGCCAAGCTAGGTGGGGCTGAATCCACAAGGTTAGCAGTTCAAAACTACCAGCCTCTCCAGGGGAGAAAGAAAAGGTTTCCTGCTCTGGTAAAGAGTTATAGTCTCAAAAACCCTCAGGGGCAGTTCTAGCCTATTCTAGAGGATTGCTATGAGTCAGAATTGACTCTATAGCAGTGATTTGGGTTTTGGAGTTTTATCAAAATGCAAACCCTGACCAGCCCCATATTCACTTGATTCTCTTGCCCGGATCTCCTGTGACCCATGGCCTGTTCTTGCAAGATGACTCACCAGTTTGGACAGCATTTCAGTCCAGAATAATTTGATGGTCTGAACACTTGGGGGTACCTCCTACCACTAAAGACAAGTTGATTCTTTGACATCCTGCTTCCTGTAAAGTCGGCAAGAGACTTAGCTCTTTAAGGACCTTGGTGGCTTGAATGGGCTTTTCCAAGTACTGATGGGTTTGTTTCTAAGGGAAAAAATCAGAAGCAGAAATAAGAGAGGAATAAGACAGCAGTCCACATTTTGCCCTTTTACCCTGTAGAGAATTTGATTGTGTCCCCAGGAATATATGTTGTATTCTAACAGCCTATCTATACCCTGGTGACACTACTGGGTAATTATAGGACTGCTAACCACAAGGTCCATGGTTCAAACCCATCAGCACTGTTCAGGAGAAAGGTGAGGCTTTCTGCTCCCATAAAGATTTATAGCCTTGGACAACATATACAGGGTTGCTTTGAGGTGGAATCAAATTGATGACAGTGGGTTTAGGTATCACCTACAGACCTGGTCTTACCCCTTCAGACATCCTCTTGTTCTCCAAATTCAAAGAACATTTCCAAGGGTACGCTATTTGAGTTCCTTGAGAATGCCCAAGCTACCCTTTGAATGTGGTATAAATGGAAGAGTACAGAATTCTTCAGGGAAGAGTTCAACTCAAGTCACTGCCATTGAGTTGATTCCAACTCATAGTGATCCTATCTATAGGAAAGGGTCAAGTTGCCCCTGTGGGTTTCTAAGACCCATAGAAATGGAAGTAGAAAGCCTCATCTTTCTCCTGAGGATTGGCTGTAACACACTCCACCCAAGGGCTCCTCTACGGAAGGGTTAGAGACATGGAAACACACCTTCAGAATTATATAGACTGAGATGGAGAATATGTCCAGATACCTTTGGATAGTTTCATGTATTAAAGGTTTCTAGGATTTTGTAAAAGGAGTCCTAGTGGTGCAGTGAGATAAGCTTGGGGCTGCAAACGGAAAGGCTAGTCAGTGGTTCAGACCCACCAACTGCTGTATACTGTCATATGGTCACAGGCAGTTGTAAGAATGATACCGTGAGATTCCACATGCCATCTACCCAGTTATATTTGCCTTATTAGTCCAATTAGAGTGTATTAGAGAGTTTTTTAAAGTTCATGGAAAAATGGAATTAAAAGACGGAATCTTTGCCTGAACTTTCTGAAGCCCCTCTGTATTATACCGTGGATCTTGTCACTCTTCATCCCTGTGTGCTTATGAACTGGAATCCTAATAACAATACTTAGGATTTACCCTCACATGATCACCTCAAAATAAGTATTGTTTTAAAGAAATAGAAGAGGATCTTAATACATATGGTTTAGTCTGCAATTTATACATGAAAGAAATCAAGAATAGTTGGGTCTGAGAAATTCTGTTTCTCACAAAGATCAAAGTAGCTCTGACTCTGTGTGTAGAAACCAGGCCCAGATGAATATTCCATTGTTTTCAAGTAAAGAATGAAAGATAAAAAATACAAAGAAGAGTGAGATCTCTCTAGCTGTATTTTGTCATGGTTGTTGTGTTGTTGTTGTTGTTCTGTCATGTATGTGCACTTCAATCACCGAATCTTGTTTTCGCCTAACCACAGCATCTGAATGGGATTGGTTATGTTAACTATAAACACAAGGGAGCTCCTCAGAATGGTGATTCTAGAAAAAGGATCTATGGGCCTCGTAAGCCATATACATCCTAATGGCCTATCCTAGTCCTATTGGCCTCTCATTTTCAATCATAGCATCCCTTCAATCGTAGCCTCCATGATAATTAGGTTTTATGTCAACTTGGGTTGGCCAGGATTCTTCCATAATATGCTCTAACTTACTGTGGTCAGCTGCATGATGGGATCTTCTGTGAAGCAGCCAAGCAGTTGTAGGTAGAATCTCCTATTACCTCACTGCCATTGAGTCCATTCTGATTCACAGCAACCCTATAGGACAGCCTATAGGACAACGTAGAACTGCCCCTGTGGGTTTCCAAGACTGTAACTCTTTATAGGAGTAGAAAGCCTTGTTTTTCTCCTGCAGAGTGGCCAGTGGTTTCAAATTGCTGACTTTGCCTTTAGCACCTGACTCATAACTATTGTACCACTATCTCCTTCATCTGATCTCAGCCTTGATACAATTGAGGGAGGTTTCATTCAGGGCATGGCATATTCGGTAGAGATTGACCCTGTGCAGAAGCTAGCTCACTTCTGCTGCTGGATCTGGATCCTGGTTCATTGACCTCCTATTCAATTGTATCACCTGCTGCTCCTAGGAACCGCCAGCAGACTGCCAATCCTGGGTTCATGCAGCTCAGCATCCAAGCAGCCTGCTTTATCTTTCTGTTTCCTCTTCATCAGTGCCTTCAGTTACACGAGTCAGGAGAAGCCTCTACTCCATGGCCTTGAAATGGACTGGACTTCCCCACTTCCTGTATGAGCCATTTCCTGACACAAATCTCTTTCTATATACATACACATACAAGCATCACTGGGTTTGCTTCTCTAGAGAATTCAGCCTAACACAGCCTCCGAAGATTGGATTTCATCCTATTTTCTATAGGAGACAGAACAGGCTTGCCTGGAAAGAAAACATCCCTGGAGAGATTAGACTGAGTAATTCTCATTTCCAGCATCAAAAGGCAGCAGATTAGATTATGAAATAAATAGCATAATACCGTGCTCCAGTTGCACTAGGTGAACTCTCTTCACATGTGGAAGACTTAATGGATCCTAGCCAAGGTGAATCTTTGTAGCAGATGGTGAATGCTATATTGGATGGAGGCCCTGCAAATCTAGGAAGAGGATCAGAGGGATAACTTCAATTCAGAAAATTATAATCAAGGCAGAATCATGTCTTTTGCTTCATCCTCTTGCCCTGATGTCAGAATTCAAAGCCATATGTTCAGCATTGCATTTTGCATTTATGCAAGTAATGGAAGGATGTTGGATAGCAGAGGTATGATTTTTTTTGGTCATAGCCGGCACCTGTAAATCATCATCCAATGTCATCAAGTCAGTTTTGACTGATGGCAGCCCTATAAGGCAGAGTAGAACTGCTCCCTAGGGGTTCCGAGGTTGAAAATCTTTATGGGATTCTCCCATGGAGCCAATGGTGGACTAGAAGTTCTGACCTTGCTGTTAGTAGCCCCATGTGTAAGCTATTACCCCATCAGGGCTCGTGCGCCTGTAGATAAAGGCACTAAATGGCTACCATTATTAAGGATAGGCTAGGGGGGTTGATTTATTCTTCCTTTTGACATCATGACACATGTCTTTCACTATTCCTTCTTTCTTATTGTTATCTTCTTTCTCTTCTGCCCCCTACTCCCTTACTTCCTCATTTTCCCCTTGCCAACAGGATCATAGTTACTTTGGAACACAGCCTACAAACGTTCAAATAGGACCACCTGACTGAGGACCTCTATTTTTGTCAGTCTCTTGCCATTGGCCTCTCTGCCCTGGGTCCACTCACATCTCTTGGCTTAGTCATCCCAGTCACCCCAAATGACCCACACAGTTTCCCAAATGTTCCATAATACATACCTAAATCTTGGTGCTTTGTGGCCAATAGGATGAAGGTGGACCAAATGAGTTGCCTGTCAAGAGAGCTATCTCTGTTATATGGATATAGATATAAATGTAGATGTAGATATAGATATATGATAGATTCTTTGGATATGTGTATTTCTCTTAATTTCAAGTATTACCATAAATGTGGTGGAGCATACAAGGGGTCAAAGTTATGGAAATGCCTTCAATGTAACCAAACCCCTTAAGAGTATGAATCACTGGGCCTGGGGCATCAGGACCCTGTTCTTGGGGGACACCAAAGTCAATTGGCAAAACATAGTTTACAAGGACAATGTTTCACATTCTACTTTTGATAGTAGTGACTGGGATCGTAAGAGCTCATGAGTGGCCCCCTAAGGTGGAACTGTTGGTGTCTGCCAGTCCAGAAGATAGAAAATAGGTGGAAATTGAAAGACATACAGAAACAATCCACTCAATGGACTAGTGAACCATGTAAACATTAGTCCCCATGACCCTAAGAGCAGAACAACTACAAGGTACCCTGCTACAACTATCAACAACTCTGAAAGGGATCACATTAGAAGGTATGGATAAAATGGTAGAAACTGGAAGAACAAAACTCAGAATCATAAAAGAGACCAGGCTTACTGGTCAGATAGAGACTGGTGGAACCTCAAAGACTATGACCCTTAGTCAACCCTCAGGTCTGGAATTCAACTCACCTCAATGGCTCAGTTTTCAGTCAAACAGTGTTGTTAGGTGCCAGGGAGTTGATTCTAACTCATAGCAACCCTATGTACAACAGAACAAAACACTGCGTGCTCTGGTATCATCCTCACAATGGTTCTTATCTTCAGCCCATGTTTGCATGATGTCCTTTTCCAGGGACTGGTCTCTCCTGATAACATGCCTAACACATGTGAGATGAAGTCAAACAATAGACGGCTCTAAAGGGAACAATAAAACAAATGAGGTCTTGGAATAATCAACCAGTTGAGATCAACAGGGTAGCTTTTACCTAGGTACAGAGTTCAGAAGGGTTAGAAAAGACGGAAGAATGTAAACAAGGCACACACGGAGGAAGAGGGGCACACAGGATGGCACGTATGTAGAGGAGATTGCCATGAATGAAATGAAACTGAATATGTGTGAATTGTTTAATGTAAAACTGATCATTTGTTCTGTAAACCTTCACCGATTCACATTTTAAAAGTTTTAAAATAATTTTTAAAAATAAAACACTAGAGAAGACTTGGCAAATAATCATTAAAAAAAAGACTTGCCTGTGCTGAAGTGAAATTCCCTTGGCTGTTCTCCAACAACCAACCCGGCACAGTGGCAACAAGGTGGCTCAGACATTTCCCTGCTTTCTTCCCTCGTTTTCACTTCCGTCTGCCAAGATTCTTGCCTATTCTTCCAAGCATGTGAAAAAAACACCTGCAAAAATGACTATTGCTTCAAGGATGACAACAACAACCAGCAAAAGCAATATGAGAGGTCTGTAGAGACTGGAAAAGGAACCATGGAAGAGGGAGGAATTGTGTTCTCTGCCCATTCAGATAAGATTACCAATAAAACAGAACAGTCACTGGCCTCTCTTTTGGAGTCCCTTGTCTTCTTAGAGTGACAAGTGAAGCCAGAAGTGCAGAGAGAGGACGTCTATGAAATCAGACGATGAGCCAGACTCATGTTTTATAGCTTTAAAGCTTGTCTTCTCCAATGGAAAGGAGAAATGGTGGCCTGAATCCCAAGGAAAGTAATTGCTTGAGAATGGGATGGGAAATGCCATCCTAAGTGGCTGGAGATGCTTAAAGGGCATTATCTGGGCAGCACAGAGGTAAGGGGTTTGATAGTAAGACACTTTGAAGAGGACAAATCTGGATCAAATCGCAGTTCCTTTACTTACCATCTCCACTTGGGCCTTAATCTCATGTCCTCTCGGCTACTCAGCAACATCATTCCCGCAGTTCCACCTCTCCCTTTTGCCAATAACTTCCATTTTCCCTTCAGCTTCTTTCTCATGCTTCTTCTCCCCATCACACTAAAAATCCTGGAAAGGTCTTTTGAGACTCAGTTTCCATTTCTTCACCTTTTCTCTCCTGAATCATTTCTGATCAGGCTTTTGTCTCCATCACTTCCTCAAACCAGCTCTTCCATGTTGTCAAATCAAATGATCAGGTGTCTTTCTTGACATTTTAACTCTTCTCTGAGTAGTTGAACCCCTTTTCCTTCTTGAAACTTGCTTCCCCTGGGACTTTGAGAACGCCATTCTTTCACCAATGACCTCACTGGCGGCTCCTTTGTAGATGTCTCCTCTCATTCCTGACCTCTACGCATTAGACCACAAACCAAACTCACTGCCATCAAATCAATGCTGATTCATAGTGGCTCTCTGTGGGTTTCTGAGACTATATTTACAGGAGTAGAAACCAGTCTTTCTCTTGAGGGGCTGCTGGTGGTTTTGAACTGCCAACCATGTAGATCACAGCCCAACACATAACCACTATAGCACCAGGGCTCTTCCTAAGCATTAAAATGTCTATCAATTTTTTGCACAATGTTTCAGCAGACATGTATTATTTTAATAAAAATATCCCTGCAGTTAGAGATAACAACAAAAACTTGTTCCTATATTATATATCTCCAAAAAACAGTGATGAACCTGTCCAACATCTCACATATGGACAAACATGATACTCGGCAAAGTGGCTCAATCTCATAAAGACAAATTCCGTGTAAGACCACTGTAAGGAAAAAAAAGTAAAAGAAACATGGTTTTCACACACCCAAAGAAGCAAACTTTGAAGGCCATATGGAGGGCAGGTGTGAGTAGAGGTGAGGGACAGAGGCAGAGTGAGGAGGGGGAGAAAATATTGTCATTTCAAAACATGATCAATAAAAGAATAATAGACAAATAAACACGTGCATGTAATGTGACCCACCTAAAAGAAATGCTAATGGGAAATTATGATTCCATGATAGAAGTGGATAATTAATATTACTAAGTATTACATATGTTCTGTTAGGGGAGGAGGTCCATGCAGGGGCCCCAGAAGTGTGTGTATGTGTGGGGGGCGGGGGGGCCAGTGTGTATGTACACGCGCTTGCGCTCCCGCTTTCATTTGTGTCTGTGTGACCAGGCCTGGGTTACCACACACTGGATGGCATCAGAGGAGCCCTGATGGTGTAGTGGTTACAAGAAGTTGGGCTGCGATCCAGGAGGTCAAAAGTTCAAAATCACTGGCCACTTCTCAGGAGAAAGATGGGGCTTTCTACTCCTGTAAAGGGTTTCAGTCTCAAAAACTCACAGAAGCAGTTCTCCCTTGTCCTACAGGGTCGTTTTGAGTCCTCAGCCACTCCATGGCAGTGAGTTTGAAGTGCCACCAACCCTAGTGTTGCCACTGTTGTCAAAGCACCACATTAACATTTCAGAGGAGGGGCTTCTCAACTTCTAGACTCACCACTCACAGAAAAAGATGCATTTTGTGCTGTAACATGCGCCC
>NW_022111327.1:6771545-6792412 GCF_000313985.2 Echinops telfairi | reverse complement strand
TCCTGAGGGGTTTATCTGTCCTGGATTCCCTGTGTTTCCAGTTCTTATATGTACCAGTATACATCCTCTGGTCTAGCTGGATTTATAAGATAGAATGGGGATCATGATAGTGGGGGGGGGGCAGGAAGGAGGAAATATTAAATAACTAGAGGAGAGTTTTATGTTTCATCGGTGCTATACTGTACCCTGACTGGCTCATCTCCTCCCCGAGACCCTTCTGGAAGCAGATGTCCAGTTGCCTACCTTTGGGTCCTCAATCTGCACTGCCCCTCATTCACAATGATATGACTTTTTGTTCTTTGATGCCCGATACCTAATCCTGTTGACACCTCGTGATCATACAGGCGACCACCAACCTTTTAGTTAGCCGGCAAGTCCTTAATCATTGTGATACCAGGACTCCTTCACCCATATATAGCTGGCACAAAATTGGTGTGAAACAATACTTCAACATACTACATGTACTCTCATAATTCCTATTCTGTTATTCTTTGCAAACAAGGAGAAGACATAATTGGGGGAAAAAATTAAGACACCAGGAGCAACAAGCCAAAGGGAGGACCTGGAAGAAGTCAATGGGGGACTGTCATGCCTGTGGGGTGGTTGGCATACATAAGAACTCATCAGATGCCTACTGCACAGAGGGCAGAGGGGCTAAATGTGTCCAGTCACACTCAATAGCCTTACCTCTTTCCTCTAATGTTAGACACAGCTCCTACTCTGAATAAGTCAGAAATGACGTGAGCTGAGAAAAAGGACTGAGCTGAGAGGCCTGTGAAGAACCTAGACCTGGATCTGGGATTGAAGATTTTAAGAAGGAGGAGACTGCTTTAGAAAACAATTTGACATCCTCAAGTATGCTATTTCTTGTCTTTCCTTTTTTTATTATAGCCATGTCCATGGGAAGGAGCCCTGGTGGTGTAGTGGTTATGCGTTCGGCTGCTAAGTGCAAGGCCAGCAGTTCTAACCCACCAGCCATTCAGTGAGAGAAAGACTGGGCTTCTACTCCCATGAAGAGTTACAGTCTCAGAATCCCACAGGGCCAGTTCTACTCTGTCCTGCAGGCCTCCTGTGAGTTGGAAATGACTGTATGGCAGTGAGTTTGGGTTTTGGTTTCTGTGTTAATGAGTATGAAGGGTCCTGGTGGTCCAGTGGTTAATCACCTGCTGGCAAAAGTTCAAACGCACCAGCAGGACAATGTGGTAAAGATTTACAGCCTGTTCTATAGGGTTGTTATGTGCCAATAACAAATTGGGGGCGGGGGGGTGGGGTTCTTGACAATAGCTTTGAAGAGTTCCTGGGTGGTGCAAATGGTTAAAATGCTTGGCTGTTAGCCAAAAGGTTAGAGGTTCAAGTTCACCCAGAGGAGCAGCGGGAGCAAAACTTGGCCATCTACCTCTGAAAAATCAGCTAGTGGAAAGCCCACGGAGCAGTCTTCATCGAGGTCGCTGAGACATAAAGGCGCCCAGGAAACCAGCAATGCTGCCCACACCACGTGATTTAAGGGGAGGGAAGGAGATTTGCCAGAACAAATTCAGAACAGAAATTGGAGAAGAAAACATTTCATGTTTGTCATGCCTTGTGTTCAGACTGTTCAATAACCCTTTATCCTTGTCAGATGCACATCAGCAACAGACAAGGAGAAACCATTTCCATTCCTCGAAAATGGATGATTTAAGTTAGCGGAGAGACACGTGATAGATTACAATGTCATTATTGAAAAGCAAAAGGTATAGCTTATCTTGTTGTAGGAAATCTCAAGCATGCCTATTTTTCTCGGGAAAAGAAAGGAAGATACAGAGAATGTGTCTGAGGGTTCGGTTTGGGGGTTCCCTTGGTGGGGCCAGCGTTCTTGGCTGTTGTAGTTGTTGTTAGACACCATTGAGTCGGCTCTGACTCCCAGTGACCCCATGGACAATAGAATGAGACATCATCTGGTCTCACAATGGTTTTCATGTTTGAGCCCATTGTTGCAGCCACTGTGTCAGTCCATGTCCTTGAAGGCCTTCCTCTTTGTCGCTGCTCTGCTACTTTACCAAACATGATGTCCTTCTCCGGGGGATAATGTCTCCTGACAAACTGTCCAATGCAGGTAAGACAAAGTCTCACCATGCTTGCCTCTAAGGAGCACTCTGGCTACACTTCTTCCATGACAGATCAGGTTGTTTTTTAGGCAGTCTATGGTAGTGGTGATATTCTTCCCCAACACCATAGTTCAAATGCATCGATTTCCCTTCGGTCTTTGTTATTCAACGTTCGACTTCCACATACATAGGAGGCAATTGAAAATACCCTGGCTTGGGTCCGGCACACCTTAGTCCTCAAATGATGAGGGCAATGAATGTACAAATGTGCCTGACATAATAGATGCACGTATCGATTGTGATAAGAGCTGTACGAGTCCCCAATAAAATGATTAAATTTTTTTTAAAAAAGAGTGTAGGGGGAGTCTAGCCTGTCAATCAGGATATAGCCAATGAGGTCTCTGTGTGGGCATGGCCTCTCCCTGAGGATTCTGGGAACTCCTCTATTTCCCCCCTGGAGGCAGGAGACACACACTCTCTCTGCTCACTCCCTGCGAGACATCCCTGTGGAGAAGAAACATGGAGAGAGGCTGATGAAACCAGATGTCTGGTTCCAAAGAAACCATGTGGAGACTCTTGCCAGCACTGAGATGCTTACACCGCCACTGGATCCACAAGACTTCCCACCCACTGGCCTGTGATCCTCCTGCATTCGGCGTCATTGCATGTGTTTCATGAGTCTGAAGAGGAATTTATAGATTGGGGTCAGACATATGGGCTAGTATCAGACTTAGGGACTTGATCTGTACTGGGCTGGGATGTTTTCTCAATAATTATATTGCTCTTGGATATAAAGCTCTTTCCCATATACATATGAGTCTCCCTGGGTTTGTTTCTCTAGTCTACCCCGACTAACACCACCAGTCCCTGGAGAAGGACATCATGATTGGTAAAGAAGCAGAGTAGTGAAAAAGAGGACGGCCTTCAAGGATATGGACTGACACAGTGACTGCAACAACAGGCTCAAGCACAGGAACAATTGTGAGGATAGTGCAGAACCACACAGTGATTTGTTCTCCTGTGCATAAGGTTGGTATCGGTGGAATCGGCTCAATAGTACCTCACCTAAGAACAACAATAAAGGGAACCCTGGTGGCGTAGCGGTTACACATTGGGCTGCTAACTGCAAGGTGAGTAGTTCAAACCTACCAACCCCTCCTCAGGAGAAAGATGAGGCATTTTGTTCTCAAGATTTACAAAGCCTCGGAAACCAGATTGCTATGAGTAAGAATAGACAGGAGGGCAATGATGACTGTTTCTTTGAATGACTAATGACTTTTAATAGCTCTGCCTGCGCTTAGTGTCCTTTTGAGGAGCCCTAATGGAGCTAGGTTAAATGCTTGCCTGCAAACGGAAACAACAGCAGTCTGAACCCACCGGCCTTTGTTCAGAAGATGTCTGATTTTATAAAGATTTACAGCCTTGGAAATTCTTTTTTTTAAAATCGTTTTATTAGGGGCTCATACAACTCTTATCACAATCTATACATACATCAATCGTGTAAAGCACATCTGTACATTCATTGCCCTCATCATTCTCAAAACATTTCCTCCCCACTTAAGCCCCTGGCATTAGGTCCTCATTTTTCCCCTCCCACCCCGCTCCCCCCTCCCTCATGAGCCCTTGATAATTTATAAATTATTATTTTGCTATATCTTGCCCTGTCCGACATCTCCCTTCACCCACTTTTCTGTTGTCTGTCCCCCAGGGAGGAAGTCACATACAGTTCCTTGTAATCGGTTCCCTCTTTCCTACCCACTCTCCCTCTACCCTCCCAGTATCGCCACTCTCACCACTGGTCCTGTAGGGATCATTCGCCCTGGATTCCCTGTGTTTCCAGTTCCTTTCTGTACCAGTGTACATCCTCTGGTTTAGCCAGACTTGCAAGGTAGAATTCGGATCATGATAGTGGGGGCGGGGAGGAAGCATTTAGGAACCAGAGGAAAGTTGTATTTTTCACCGTTGCTAGGTTGCAAGGTTTTCATCGCACCTTGACTGACTCGTCTCCTCCCCAAGACCCCTCTGCAAGGGGGTCTCCAGTGACCTACAAATGGGCTTTGGGTCTCCACTCTGCACTGATACCAGAAAGCAAATGTTTTGAAAATGATGATGTACAAATGTGCCTGACACGATAGATGCACATATCGATTGTGATAAGAGCTGTACGAGTCCCCAATAAAATGATAAAAAGAAAGGAAAAAATAGCATACTGATTGCTTTTTTTAAAAAGTTGTATGATGCATGATATGTTTGCATTAAAGTAAATCAAATGTCCCAATCATAAATGAAGAATATGTAAATGGATTTTTATGTATGTCTAGACTCATGTTACCACTACCCAAATAAGGTATGGAATGTCTCCACCATCCCTTATGCTCCTTTCTGTGTTTCTGTTTTTAACAGTTTTATTGCCATATAATTCATATGTCATACAATTTAATAATTCGATCATATTAGAAAGAGTTGTACAATCATCACCACTCATTGTTATTAACTCCCCATTTGCCCTCAACCTCCCTTGTCATACCCTCATGAAACCACTCATCCAATCTCTCCTGAATTTCACATACCGAAAAACATACCAAAAAACAACAATAATAACAAAGTAAAACAGAGGGAAACTTCAATCAAAAAGAAAGCAGAAAATATTAAAAACTAAAACAAATTTAACATGGGTCAAAAGGGAGATCAAATGATACGATATTACACTTTAACCTAATTATATCTGCCATAATGACATTTACAATGCTGTGTGTTAACAAGGCTGATCACATCCCTGGACTATGATCAGAAACAATTACAGGGAGGTTTAATCAGGTGTGGACCCTGCAAATGGCTTCCACTGGCATCCATAGCCTTCTGCAAACCAGGTGTTCACAATTTAAGCTCTGATACAATTTCCTCTTTCAGATTTGAATTTTATTATTTATCATCCCTGCATCACACAGGCTGGTGTACTTCTTTTATGTGGACTTAGTTGATACCTCGCTTAGTTGGCTGCTTATTTGTAGACAAGCATTTAAGACCCCAGATGCTATTTTTTCTGATAATCATCTAGTTTGCCCTAACACCATGTCTTCAGTGATCGCTTCACGAGGGCGAACACTTATGCTCCTTTCTAGTGAGCATTCCCCCTAACCTCAGAAATAACCTTATCCTGATACCTCCACCATTGATTAATACTGTGCATTCTTGACTTGAATTTAAATGAAATCAAATTACTTGTACATTTTTGTATCTGATATAATTTGCTTGACATAATGTCTATGAGGTCATCCACATTGTTATGTGTGAATTGAGTAAAGCATCTGTGTAGGAGTGAAATTTCTTAATATGGCTCTTCTACCGAAGTCTCCGTAATGCTGACCGAATGATTAGGTGGGTCTATGCAAATAGGACCCATGTAGCACTGAGAGAAGGGATGGATCAGTTTTCAGCTTCATTCCCACCTCACTGGCTAAAAGAATGTGCGATCTTTGAAGCAGCAGCACAAAGAGAAACCCCAAGGACCTTAGAAGAGTGCTTTTAAGATCTCTGCCTGAAGTGGCGAAGGCTGCCCAGACCAGAGGCATGAGAGACCATGGCACAGAGACTCAAATGCAGTGCCAAGACTGTGGAGTACCTTCTCATCTTGTCCAAGCTGATGGAACCATGGGATAGAGTGACAGGGTGGGGAGTGGGGGGCAGGATAACTGACCTATGGAGGCAAAGGCCAAGGGGCCATGTGGCTGAGAGACTGGGGACTGGAGAGAGACTTGGCTGCTGGCTAAGAAGACCAATGGATATATCCTTAGTGTTTGCTGATCCTTAATTTCTCTAATAAACAAACTCACTACCATCAGTGGTTTCCTTCTCCTAGCGACCCTATAGGACAAGGCAGAACTGTCCCTGTGGGTTTCCAAGACTGTACCTCTTTACAGGAGTAGAAAGGTTCATCTTCTTCCTGTAGAGTGACAGTGGTTTTGAACTGCTGATCTTGAGATTAGCAGCTGAATACATAACACTACACCACCAGGGCTCCATAACACCCTTAATAAACCCCCTTAGTTGTGAGTATTGATTAGTCATTGCAATAAATTCTTGAACTCAGTATGTGTGTAGAGTGGCATGGGAGGAAGGATTGGTGTCAGAATAGGTAAGAAAGGGTGGAAGGGTGGACGGTGGAGGCATGCCTGACTCTTGCCTGGTAGCAAAAGGGAAGCCAAAGGAGGTCAGCTATGTCCTCCTTCATTGCTATTTAATGCAGCATCTATGGAGAGGAACCAATGGTGACAGACATGGAAGATTGGAGACGTGCAAGAAAACAAAGGGAGTCAGGCTTCTCATCATCAGAGAAGAAAAGTTTCAAAATAAAGAATTGCAGAAGCCTAGAATGAACCCTGTGGTCTTGAACTGGAATGGGATGTGTTACTATGAACTCATGATGTCAATAAATACATAGATGTACAAAAATGGAAGTAATTGTGGAGAAATGTTAACACTAAAGGAAGAAAAGTATCAAAGGAATGACCTCAGCTTCCTCCTTAAGAAACTAGAAAAGAAGAACTGAAAATAAGTGGAAGTGAAATACTAAAGATCAAATAGAAAACTGAGACATAAGAATGAAAATTCATGAGAACAACAGTCTGATTTTTACAAAGAAAAAAAAATGAATACATCTTTAGCCAGACTGATCAGAAACAAAAAGGAGAAGGCAAACAATCAATTAATGAGAGAAATGATACCACTTAAGGGTCTCCAGATATTTAAAGGAACATTATGAACATTTTATGCTTAAAATGTCAATGCTTTAAGTGAAATGAAAATGTTTTTTATGAAATACTAAAATAACAAGGCAAAATCTATAATGTTTGCTCCAGAACAAATAGATAGCCTGATTGGCCCTGCATTGTTTTTTAAAGGAATTAGTCAATAAAACCAGAGGTGAACGCATAAAACCTAATGTGGTAAATTAATAAAATTGAAATAAAGGTTTGATACATGGTTTGACTTGAATGGACCTTGAAAACACTGTACCAAGTTAAAAAAAAATCATCTCCAAAGAAAAAAGATTGTGTGATTCCACTTGAATGAAATAATTTCAAATAGGCAAATCTACAGACACAAAAGTTTATAAGTGGTTAGCAGAAAGTGGAGGAGGGGTAAGGAGGGGAGTTGTTGTTTAAGAGTTTTTATTTGAGATGATAAAAAACATTTCGAAATTAATGGTGGTGATATTTATGCAACATAGCTGAATTGTGCACTTAAAATGTTTAAAATTATCATTTGTTGTTACATATATTTTACCACAACAAATAAGATATACCTTGCCACGAGGAAAGCTTCAGGCTCTAATTGGATCACTGTTCAATTCGATCAATCAGTTAAGGAGCAAATATTATTTCGACCCAAACTCTTCCATAAAATATAAGTGGGGTAATCCTTCAAAAGACTTTCTATGAGGTAATCTTCACCCTGATACCAAAACCAGACAAAATCATGAAAAGGAAACAGCAAACTAATATTTCTCATAAACCTAGAGACAAAGATTTGAACTCAAATGTTAGCAGATTGAATCCAATAATATGAAAAAAGGATAATTCATTGTGGCCAGTAAGGTTCATCTCAGAATGTTAGATTTGTTTGGCATTTGGAAAATTAACATACATATATAAAAGATCATTTTATTGGGGGTTCTTAAAGCTCTTATAATAATCCATACATCAATTGTATCAAGCATATTTATATATATGTTGCCATCATTATTTTCTAAACATTTATTTTCTATTTGAGCCCTTGGTATCAGCTCCTCTTGTTTCCTTCCCTCCCCCCTCCCACCCTCGTGACTCCTTGATAAATTTTAAATTATTATTATTTTCATATCTTACACCGATCACTGTCTCCCTTCCCCCACTGTTTCTGTAGTTTGTCCCCCTGAGGTGGGGTATGGTGTGGTTATGTGTTGATCATTGTGAATGGTTCCCCCTTCCTCCCCTCCTCTCCCTACCCTCCCCCTCCCCTTCCCCTCCTGGTATCCCTACTCCCATTCCTGTTACTGGATTTCATGTGTCCTGGGCTCTTTTCTTTTCTTTTTTTAAAAAAAATCATTTTATTGGGGGCTCTGAGAGCTCTTATCACAATCCATGCATACATCCGATGTGTCAAGTACATTTGTTGCCATCATCATTCTCAAAACATTTGCTTTCCACTTGAGCCCTTGGTATCAGCTCCTCATTTTTTCCCCTCCATTCCTGCTCCCCTCTCCCTCATGAACCCTTGACAATTTATAAATTATTATTGTGTTGTCAGATACATCCATGTTTACATGCTCTGGTCTAGCCCGCAGTGAAAGGCAGGACTGGGGTCATGATAGTGGGGGATGTAAAAGCCTCAAGGAACCAGAGGATTATTGTGTTTTTCATCAGTGCTATACTGTCCCCTTAACCCAACATATTAACAAAAAAAAGAAAAGCCATAATCATCTCAAGAGACGCCTATAAAAACATGACAAAATCCCACATCCATTTCTGATAATGACTGAAAGCAAACTAGTAATAATAGACAACGTTCCCAACTAAATAAAAGGGTATTTAAGAAAAATGGAACCACTGTAATCTTGATTGTTGGATAGAACTCTGAACTTGGCCAGTTGACATTCCCTATAGACTCAACCTGAATTTTTTCTAGGTGCAAGTATCTCTTACTTGTTCCATGACAAAAATTTCTCCCCTGGCTTTTTAAATATTGATAGTGGTCTTTTCTTTTTTACTCATTATTTGTATATTTATATTTATATTATTATTTTATCCTTACCACATTATGCCAATTTTGTTTTTTCTTGTTTCTGTTGGGTTTCCCAGTGTGTGAGGTACAGGAGGAGTAGATGCATAGTGATTATAACTGATACAAGGGTTTATAGGGGACGTAGGGGTGGGGGGTTGATAGGGAGGATAAGGGGATATCAGGAGTAACAATGAAGTGGGGGAGCGGGGAGGGAGCACTCGAACTGATTGTGATTGCTCAACTCATTTTAAAGGTGATTGAACCATTGAAGGGATGTGTTCTAAAACTGATTTACAATTCTTGATATGATTAAATGATTGAACTATTGGATTGTATGATATGAAAATTATGTCCCAATAAAAATGTTGGGGGGAAAAAAGAACAATGGACAATTAACATCCAACTTCATGATGCACGAGTGAAGACTTTTCCCTTCAGACCAGGAACAAGACAGGGAGGTCCACTCTCACCACTTCTAGTCAATCGTTTCCTGAAAGTTCTAGCTAGTGCAGCTAGGCATGAGTCACGAATGACTAGCGAAAAATGAAAGACATGATATGGGACCAAAAGAAAACATAAAATTTTCTTTCCCAATGGCATAAAAGCCTATGTAGAAAATTTGAGGGACTATACAAAATAGTTATGAGAACTAACAAGTTAGGTTAGCAAAGTTGTAGCTATTAGAAAATCAATTTTATTTATATATACTAGCAATCAACAAACTAAAATTTAAATGAAAAAAAATACCACTCATGATGCCAACTAAAGGTGTGCAAGGCTATGACTAAATAATAATTTTTAAAGTATCAAGGGCTCATGAGGGAAGGGAGAGTGGGGAGGGAGGGGAAAAATGAGGACCTAATGCCAGGGGCTTAAGTGGAGAGGAAATGTTTGAAGAATGATGAGGGGAATGAGTGTACAAATGCACTTTACACAATTGATGTATGTATGGATTGGGATAAGAGTTGTATGAGCCCCTAATAAAGTGATTAAAATAAAAAGAAAAATTTTTTAAAAATCCAGGGCTTATGTTAGGAAATCAAAGCCTTCCCAAAAAAAAAGAAGAAGAAGAAAGTACAAAACACTAGTGAGAGTGAAGAAAGACTATCCAAGTCAATGCACAATTGCATCATGCCCCTGGGGTTGCAAGACTCAACAATGCTAAGAGACATCCTCTCCAAGTTTATGGAGTCAACACAATTGAAATAAAATTCCAAGCAGGCTACTTTGTGGAATTTGACAAGGAGATTCCAAAATTAATATGGGCCTTAAAATAGCTAGAATAACCAACAATCTTGAAAAAGAACAAAGTTGATAGGTTAACACAACCCTATTGTAAGACACTGTAAAGCGATAATAATCATGACAGTGTATTACTGGTATAAAGATAGACAACATTATCAATGGACCTGCACAGAGTCTAGAAACAGACTCGTATGTATGAGAGTATGTAAAAAATATGCATGTAGGGTTCCAGTTCATACATGTATGGGTTTACTCCAAGCAGAACATGTTCAGACACATCTCTGTGATCAGTGAGGGCTGCGAGCAGACAAGTTCTCTCAGTATTGGTCTTGTCTTGGTCTCATTAGAGTGCCCTCAAAAGAAAGGTCCAATCAAAACTGTGGCTTTTGAGGGTTCTGCTCCAACCTAACCAAACTCACTGCCATTGAGTCAATGTAGGCTCATAAGGACCCTATAGGACAGGGTAGAACAGCCCCTTTGGTTTCTGGAACTGTGTTATGGGAGTAGAAAGCCTCATCTTTTTCCTGCAAAGTGGCTGGTGGTTTTGAACTACTGATCTTTTGGATCAAAGCCCAACTCCTAAACACTAGGCCAGTTACATTCAAGGAAGAAAGGTCAGGTTTGAAGGTTATGGTGACTATTTTATGGAATTCCAAAGGGGTCAATTTGACAGATTTTCTCAAAGCACACAGGATAATTGCAGGGGCTTCTTATGAAGAAGTTTAAAGAAAATGCTAAGAAAAAGGCTGGGAAAGGTGGGCAGAGGAATTTTTTTCCTAACACAACAATGTACCTGCTCATTCTGCAAGGGTAGCTAGGGCTATCCCAAAAGAATCTCATTGGGAAAACACATCCTATCTACCCTAAAGGCCTGATCTTGCCCCTTTAGAGTTCGTTTCTAAAACTCAAAAACAAACAAGCAAACAAACCAGAAAACCTCAGACTTACGACCATTGAGTCAATTCAGACCCCAGAGGACAGAGTAGAACTGTCCCATGGGGTTTCAAAGGCTACACATCTTTATGAAAGCGCAATTCAACTATGTTGTGTAAATATCACCACCATTAATTTCCAAACATTTTTTATCACCTCAAATATAAATTCCTAAACAAAAACTCCCCTCCTCACCCCAGCCCCAGTTCCTGTAACCACTAATGAACTTTTGTATCTCTCCTTTGCCTATTTGAAATGACCTACGGAAGCAGGCTATGTCCTCTTTCTCCCATGGAGCAGCTGGTGGATTTGAACTGCCAAACCTTGTGGTTACCATTCTAACGCTTAACCCTCAACACCATCACCAGAGCTCCTTTCCCAAACACTCAAAGAAAATTTAAACTGAACATGATTTAAATTCCTCTAGGGTGCCAAAGCGGCCATTTGGATACGGTGTAAAAGAAAAGCACGGAATCCTTTGGGGGAAGGGTTAGAGAGATGAAAACCCTCCCCTCAGAAGTGTCTAGACCTAGATGGAGGATGTGTTGATAAATAATAGTTTGGCATTTTGTTACTTTTGTAGCAGAAGTTTTGTTACTCTTCTGAGAAACCGGAAGGGAGACTTGGAAAGGTTCTTGTCTCAGAGCTCTCAGAAAGTAACAATGTAGCTGACAACCTGATTTGCAGCTCTCCAGAACCATGAGAAAATACATTTCTGTCTTTAAAGCCATCCACTGTGTAACAAGGGATTTTGGCCAATGATAATGGGGCAATTCATGGAAGAACAGATAATCTTTCCCAGAAATGTTTCTGGCACCATCAGAGATGAAGAAATGAACTTTTGACCCATACCTTAGAGCATTTATGCAACATTAATTTAGCATGAGCCATAGACCTACTTATAAAACTTGTAACTATAAAACCTCTAGAAGAAAACAGAGGTGGAAATCTTTATGTTAGGCAAACTCTGGGCTATGCAAATATTAAAAAAAAATTTTTAGTTCTCACACAAAGAGTATGAAGCATAAGTGGAAAAGAATGGATACATTTTACTTCATGTGATTTAAGAACTACTCTTTTCAAGATGCTAGTAAAAGCTGCAGGCTGGAAAAAATATGTGCAAGTTGTATATCTGAAAAGGACGGTCTCTAGAGCAGGGGTTCTCCACCTTCCTAAGGCCACGACCCTTTCATACAGTTCCTCATGTGGTGGCGACCCCAACCATCAAAGTATTTTCATTGCTACTTCATAACTGTCGTTTTGCTACTGTTATGAATTGTCATGTACATATCTGATAGGCAGGGTGTATTTTCATTGTTACAAATTGAACATAATTAAAGCATAGTGATTCATCACAAAAATATGTAATTATATATTGTGAAGTATTTATTTCTAATGGCAAATCAAGGAAATTTTGTCTTGAAGCATGGTGTAGCATGGGTCTTCACACCGGGTACTCCTATGTGGGCATCTATGCAGGTGGGCGGACCGCCTGGTGACTGATAGAGGAGCGGTGTCTCGGTTCCTAAGACCATTGGAAATATGTGTTTTCCGATGGTCTTCGGTGACCCCTGTGAAAGGGTCGTTGGACCCCCAAAGGGGTCACGCCCCACAGGTTGAGAACCGCTGATCTAGAGCATACAAAAGGCTTTGAAACTCAATGCAAAGAAAACAAACAGCCCACATAAAAATAGGTAAAATATTTGAGAGGACACATCACCAGGGAAGATATATATATTTAGATTTACTTATGTATTCCCACCCAAAAGTATTGTGAAGTCCTACACCCTGAACTTTTGAAGGTGTAATCTTCTTTAGGGAAATAGAGTCACTCTTTGAAGAAATGAGGAAGCCCCTGTGATGTAACCAGGAGAAAGACAGTGCTTTCTATCCCCGTAAAGCATCACAGGAGCAGTTCTACCCTGCCTATAGGGTTGCTATGCGTTGTCATTGACTCAATAGCAGTGAGTTTGGTTTGGGTTTTTCGGTGGTGCAGTGGGTTATGCATTGGACTGTTAACCAGAAGGTCGGAAGTTTGAGCCCACCAGGAGCTCTGAGGGAGAAAGGTGAGGCTTTTTGCTTATGTAAAGAGTTATAGTCTCAGAAATCCAAAGGGGCAGTTTTACTCTGTACTATAGGGTTGCTAAGAGTCTGAATCAACTTAATGATAGTGAGATTGGTTTGAGTTCTTTTTACAATGAGATTATCAGTTAAGTCAAATCAAAGTGGGGGTGGGGGTGCTAGTCCCAATCCTTTCTGAGTGGTATTTTATATTAGTGGAGAACAGCCATATAGAACAGTTACACAAGGGGAAGACAGGCACCCTGTGACAATGGTGGCAGATATATCTATAAGCAATAAAGGGACCCCAAGAATTGATGACAGCCACCAGAAAGTAGGATGGAGACATGAAACAATTCCTGTCTCAAAGTCCTGAGAAAGAATCAAAATAGCTATAGCCTGTGAAAAAAGCAAATTAAAAGAGTTTATTTTTTAACAGTTTCACTGATATACAATACACATATCATACATGTCACTATTTCAATTACATTCGTGGGCATATCTTCTTCCTTGTACTCACTGTTGTTAGCTCTCCATTTCCTGCCCGCCTCCCCTGCCCTGTACCTTTGAAACTATGAATCGATTGGTTTACCTCTGTTGAGTTTCCTATACAGAAAAACATACAAAATCAAAACAAAACATATACAAACAGCTCAACCACAATCACAGAATGAAACAGTGAAACCTTAATCAAAACCAAAGTAGACAAATTAAGAACTGGAACAATTATACACTGGATCATGAGGGAGCTTGAATGACAACTCCAGCAATCCATCCTGCAATGTGTCCTATTTGATTTGATATGGCAGCCTCGAGGGCTAGGACAAACTGGAAGTGTTATGCATTGCTAAAGGGAGTATAACATGGTAAACGACTTTGGAAAACAACCCAGAAGCTTCTTAAAAAGTCAAATGTATACCTACCCCAAACTCCCAAGTATTTACAGACTAGAAAAGACCACATGTATTCATATGAAGACTTGTACATAGTGTTCATGTGAATTTTATTTGTAATAACTCAGAACTAGAAACAATCCAAATGTCTAAGAGGGGTAGAAAAATTGTCACATATCCATACAATGAATAGGTTCCATCAATAAAAAGAAGGAAACAAGGATATACACAACACTATGAATGAATCTCAATTATACTGAGTGAAAAAAACCTGTACCAAAAAAAAGCATTTATCCTGTGGTTCTCAACCTTCCTAAGGCCACGACACTTTAATACAGTTCCTCATGTTGTGGTGACCCCCCCAAACATAAAATTATTTTCGTCGCTACTTCATAATTGTAATTTTGCTACTGTTATGAATCATAATGTAAATATCTGATATGCAGGCAACCCCCATAAAAGGGTTGTTTGACCCCCAAAGGGGTCACAACCCACAGGTTGAGAACCAATAATTTATACTGTATGGTTGCACTTCTATAAAATTCTACCAAATGCAAATTAATTTATTGTGACAGGAAACAGATCCATCGTGGCTTGGGGCTGGGTTTGGACAGAGAGTGGGATGTAATTGCCAATGGACTCAAGGAAACTTTTAAGGGTGATAGCTATGTTCATTATTTTTATTATGTTTATATTTTCACAGATGTACACACATGCCAAAACTTATTATACTGTATACTTGAATTAGGTGCTTTCAATTATATCTGTTGAATACTCAATGTGTTAGGCAGGGTTCTCTAGAGAAACAAAACCGGACACTTCTGATTTTATATATATATATATATATAATAAAAGGATAGGTTTATATAGGGAAAACGAATACAACAGCTAATTAGTCCACACAGCAGTACAGAGGGCTCAGTTCAACTCACTTTCATGGAACAGTCAATATACTGAAGGTCCTTCAACTCATCTGCTGCTGGTTCAAGGTCAAGCAAGCAGACAGTGGAATCTGCCCTCAGGCAAGATGAGCAGAGGCAGCCTGCAGGCAGCAGGAATAGCAAGATGGGGCGGCAACAGCCGGAAGATGAGAGGTTGAGGTTTAGGAGAGGCCAGTAGCATGGGAGCTTAGAGAGGCAGGTCCTGATGGAGCAACATGCTCTAGCGATGCATAGCAAGGCAACATGATCCACAGGTTGGCTGAGCCCACAGGTAGCACAGCACATGGTTATGGCAAAGGACTAGCTCAATTATTATTTAGTTCAAGGAGCCCTGATGGTGCAGTGGGTTACACATTCAGCTGTGAACGTCAAGGTCAGCTGTTTGGACCCACCAACTACTCTGAGGGAGAAGGCTGAGGCTTTCGGCTCTGGTAAATGTTTAGTCTTGGAAAGCTCAAAGCAGACATTCATGAAAATTTGTCATTTGAAGTTTAATATTTAAAGATGATCTCAGAGCAATAGTTTCAGGTGTTCATTCAGACTTGATGACTCCAGAAGGCCCAATTCCACTGACAAATTTAAATTCTGTTCTGTCCACTGCCCCTCCCCTGTCTTCAGTTTTGATCATGATTCTTTCACAGAATTTCAGGTCAAAATATTTAGTAATGGTAATTGGGCACCATCTACTTCAGGTCTCATGACCCCTAAGGCACATGCATCAAGAACTTCTGACACCAAGTAAGAGATATTTTTCTTTTTTCATAATCCAGTGCTCTGACAGAGGCTGCTTGTTGACACCTCCTACTACTCTCACCTTTTCCGACACTAAGAGACATTTTCCTTGCATATGGGAGTTCCAAAGAAGATTCCTTTCCCCAAAAACCTTTCCAGCTAGCTGTGGCCATAGAAGGCTCTGGTCTGTAGGAGGTCAGCAAAAACGAGATGTGCAGCTTTTGGATTGTGTGCTGCAGGCAAAGAAGCACATTTTCCACTGTGTTCCCTCCTCTTGCACATGAGAATGTCAGGAAGGTGGTGAGCAGAAAGATGCAGCGCCCTTAACATCTTCAAACCTCCATTCCATCCTGAGTGCCCCATTTGGAGAAATAAATATCCATCTTGTTCAAACCCAAGGGATTCAGGCAACTATTATGATAGCAGTTGAGGGTATAGTTAATTAATTGTAGCATAAGTGGGAAGATTGTTGTGGAAGAGTGGCTGGCTTTGGGGGTTTTGTTCTAAATCTTTATGGTAAAGAATCATAAAGTATTAGAGTTAGCAGGGTACCAATCTATCACTAGTCCAAGGTGCTCAGGTTTTAGATGAGACCCAGAAAGTGAAAAAGGGCTTGTACTAAACTACGCATTTAACTGAAGTTAATAATTCTTACTCAGTAAATCATCCAGCAAGGGTAGTATACTTTTCATGTGTTTGGTATTCTTAGATACAGCTAGCTGCCATTGAATCTGCTCTGACTCATGATGACATTATGTATAACACATTGGAATACTGCCTGGTCCTGGGCCAGTCTCACAATATTCAGCATCTTTGAATCCATCAGTGCATCTACTGAGCCAAACTGTCTCATTGACTATCTTCCCCCATGGCCACAACACATGATTTCCTCTTTAAGTGCTTGATCCTTCCTGATGATGTGCCCAAAGTAAGGGAGTTGGGACAATATTCTGTTGTGATCCATGCAGTTTTCATTGGCTACATTTTAGAAACAGGCTGCCAGGACTTTCTTCCTATTATATCTCAGTCTGGAAGCTCCAGGGGTGAGCCTATTTGTATTTGAAATGCTAGTGGCATAGATTCAAGCATCACTGCAGCACACACACAGTAGAGTTTTGGCTCATAATATTAAAAGCACATAATAAATTTTCTTTCTAAATCAATTGATCTCAACTTGTCCTTGTTCCCAAATATTCCTATTTCCAAGAGCAGTTCTGTGGTAGCCCTTTGAAGGCAGGAACACTGACTGGTGAGCTCTGGTGGTTGATGTTTATAAAAAGTATCCATATTATGAAGTCACCAGTTGAATTGTAAAAAGGTGACATCCAAGTTGTTTAATGATAATACATAAGGGCTTTATATTTTTTAATCACAAAGTTTTAGGGATCAGCATAATTGCATAACCAAATATCATGGAAAGAATGCTCCAAATAAACTCATTTCATAACAGAGGCCCAGCTCAAACAAATATCAATGTTCAGAATGCTGAAAACTCAGGGGGAAATTGCCAAAGATGCTTTAATGAAAGAGGGCAGAGAAAGAGAATATGGTCACACACACACACACACACACACACACAACCACAAACAAATGTTACAGATGTGCTACATTCCTCCAAAGGAGTGACAACTTTCATTATTCTTTGGTGAATTTGAGGGTTATTAAGTACTATTAGAACCAGTTATAGAATGATTGTTATAAGCAGAATACAGTAATGGTTCTGATCATTATATGGAGATGGACAGACTTAAGTTAAAATCCCAGCTCTGCCATTAATTTTTTTATTTTATTTTTCAGCTCAGCCATTTAATCTCTATTTTTGTTTATATTTTCCAAGCCTTTATTTCCTCATCTATAGGACACAGATCATATCCCCTACCTTAATTGGTAGTTGTAAGCATTAAATATATAGTAATAATATCTGAAGTACTTAGTGTAGTGTTTGGTACATAGTGCGTGCCCAGTAAATATGCCATTATCATGGTGCTTAGATGTGTTTAAAACACTGGAGTGTATTTGAGCAGAATGAGTAGGAACTCCCAAAGGCTCTCCTTGTAAAGGCAACAGTTCTCTCCCTCGTAGGTTATAACAGAATTACCAGGTAAACTTGGGAAACATTCTGCTATCTGGTTCCACTACAAGAGATTCTGATTCGGTTGTCTGGGGTGAAGGCATATTTTAACAAGCATTTCAGGCCATTTCAGTAGATGTATGTAAAGGGCTAGCCTTTGATAAGGAGTGGTCTGGGGTCCTAGTCTAGGTCCTGGACTATACACAGACACGACACACACACTGAGCTTCTAAAAGTTCATGGGAAAATTCCATTGCCTTTCAATTCCATGTTTCACAAACTTGTTGAAGCCGCCTCATATATGTGTGTTTGTGTCTGCATGTGACTCACTGCCGTCGAGTCAATGTTGACTCAAAGTGACCCCCATGTGGGTTTCCTGACTCTATTTATGGGCGTAGAAAGTCCAGTATTTCTCCCAAGGAACTGATGGTGGTTTGAACTACAGAGTATGCAAATCACAGCCCAACACATAATCACTACATCACAAGGGCTCCTACAAGGGGCCTTCAAAAAGTTTGTAGACAAATTCCATTACTTTGTAATTCCATTTTTCCACAAACTTTTTGAAGCTTCCTCATATGTGTATATACACTAAAGAGAGCACTGATGATTGATAGATGATAGATAGATAGATAGATAAACTGGCTGCCATTGAGTCAATGCTGACTCATAGTGACCCCTGTGGGTTTCTGAGACTGTAACTGTTTATGATAGTAGAATGCCCAGTATTTCTCCCAGGAGGTACTACTGGTTTCAAACTGATGACCATGTGAATCACAGCCCAACGCATACCCATTTCACCACCATAGAAATATAGATATTAAACGGAGCACTGATGGTGCAATGGTTAGATGCTTGGCTGTAACCAAAAGATGAGCAATGCAAGGCCAGCAGTCACTCCTTGGCTTTGGAGAGAGATGCAGCAGTTTGCTCCCATAAGGACTACAGCCATAAGAACCCGATGGAGCAATTCTATTCTGCCTTAGAGGGTCGCTATGAGTTGGAATTCAACTCAATGTATATATGTATTTTGGTTCCAAAAAGTTCATAGACAGATGGAATTAAATGTTCATCCATGAAAGAATATATCAGTCTGTGTGATCACGAGGTGTCGAAGGGATCACTGAAGACAAATGGGTGCATAAGCAAATGTGGCGGAGAAAGCTGATGGTGCCCAGCTATCAAAAAGTATAGCGTCTGGGGTCTTAAAGGCTTGAAGGTAAACAAGCGGCCATCTAGCTCAGAAGCAACAAAGCCCACATTGAAGAAGCACACCAGCCTATGCAATCACGAGGTGTCGAAGGGATCAGGTATAAGGCATCATCTGAACAAAAAATCTTACCATAGTGAACGATGGGGGGAGTGCAGAGTGGAGACCCAAAGCCCATTTGTAGGCCACTGGAGATCCCCTTGCAGAGGGGTCCCGGGGAGGAGACGAGCCAGTCAGGGTGCAATGCAGCAATGATGAAAAATACAACTTTCCTCTAGTTCCTAAATGTTTCCTCCCCACCCCTACAATCATGATCCGAATTCTACCTTGCAAGTCTGGCTAGACCAGAGGATGTACACTGGTACAGATAGGAAACACAGGGAATCCAGGGTGGATGACCCCTTCAGGACCAGTGGTGTGAGTGGCGATACTGGGAGGGTAGAGGGAGAGTGGGTTGGAAAGAGGGAACTGATTACAAAGAACTATATGTGACCTCCTCCCTGTGGGACAGACAACAGAAAAGTGGGTGAAGGGAGATGTCAGACAGGGAAATATATGGCAAAATAATAATTTATAAATTATCAAGGGCTCATGAGGGAGGGGGGAGCGGGGAGGGAGGGGAAAAATGAGGACCTAATGCGGGGGGCTTAAGTGGAGAGGAAATGTTTTGAGAATGATGAGGGGAATGAATGTACAAATGTGCTTTACACAATTGATGTATGTATGGATTGTGATAAGAGTTGTATGAGCCCTTAATAAAATTATTTAAAAAAAGAAAAAATGATCGTCCATGAACTTTTGAAGCATATATATCTATATAAATAGAGAGAGAATCTGTGAGATGATTTTAACAAGCATTGTTGACTAAACACTGTGTGGCTGACAACATCCTCATTCATTCTCTTGCTTGGAAATGGGTGATGAAAGGCTCTCTTGGTCCTTTTAGGCTGTACATGATTCAGAGCCATAAAAAACAATAATTTTCATTTGCTGCTTTTACATGCTATTTTCCTGAAGGACATCTCTCCCACTCCCCACTCTCAAGAGACACAATTAATTGCTGACCAGAAAAAGAGGAGGCTCATGCAACAGTGGCTGATTAAGCTCTTAAAGAGGAGCACTCCACTTAGCAATTGTCATGTTTGCATCAAAATTAGAACCCACCAGTGGCTGTTAATGGGATAAAGAATGCATTTCCTCTGATTGGCACACACATTCCCTGTAGTTCAAAATCTCAGGCTCTCTTGATCCCTGTCCAAAACTTTTCAAGGAGGACATTCCCTCCCTATGAAGTTGAAATGTAGTCAATTCCTTAATCTGGCTCTTCTAGTCATAATCCCTTTTGTGATGTGTTCTTAATTCTAGCCTCTGTGACTGTGGTTATCATGCATGTTGGAGGGAGTTCTCAGTTATAGGATAAAGGCAGGATGCACTCCAAGTCTCCACCTTTTATTTTCCTTGGAGGTCTGGTGGGCTGAAAGACAAAAACCATCACTCCAGCAACCCACCCCTTGTGAACTCTGCTTCCTGACTGAAGATTTGTAGAAGCAAGAAGACTTGTTTTGGCTTTTGGACTTCTTTGGCTTCAGGTTCTGGACCCTCCATTTGACTTGAGTTGTGGTCTACCACCTGTCCTGATTTCACCAAACAGATGACTAAACCTCAGATTGGGGGCTTAAGAGCACGCATAACCACATGAACCATTTTCCTAAAATTTCTTAAATTTTGTGAGACATTGCAGTGAGCTGCAGAAATCAAAGACCTGAGGGAATAGAGTAAGGGGAGTAGTGGTGGTTGACACTTGGTGAAATGGAGCAGCGTAACCTCTTGGGAAAGTCTGACATTTGGAACATCTTTTTTTTTTTTTTTTAACATTTTATTAGGGGCTCATACAACTGTTATCCCAATCCATACACACATCAATTGTGTAAAGCG
>NW_022111327.1:6752072-6770432 GCF_000313985.2 Echinops telfairi | reverse complement strand
TCATAGATCTATTTCCCCATCCTCATATAATATATTTGTATATGTACATGTCTTTATCTAGAGCTCTATAAATACCCTTTGCCTCCCAGCTCTTCATTTGGAACATCTTTAATGTTCAACTTCTTGGGACTGGTCTGGTATTAATTCTTCTACAAGAAATTGTTACCACAAAACAAGGATTTGAAAAATTGTACCAAAAATTGCCCCCCCCTTCTTTGCATAAGACCTTCCCTTGGTTAAAAATTACCCCTTTATTTGGCTAAGATTGTGGAAACTGGAGAGGTTACTATTAAAAGATCTATAAAACTGGTGCTTGATGAGGTTTGCTTGGACATGTCTCTTGTCCCGCCATGCAGAGTGAAAGGTGACAAAGACAGTATCTTCCGCAGGCCATAATCGAGAAATAAAAAGCTGCCATGTTGCAGAAGAGATGCTGGGGAGATTTACTTGTGCCTTCTATAAGATCTTGGTTTATTTGAGGAAGTTTTCTTTACCTTGTAAGATGGATGGATGAGATCAGACCTGTGCTTCTGTTGAGATTTCCCAACTCCAAAGCCTCTTTTTCTGATATTTGGTGTTCAGGAACAAGTCACTAGCTAGATTTTCCCTTCTCCGACAAGGCCACGAGGAACATTGCACAGAGACACAAAGGTTTGGCTTCTCCCAGAATGTGGACTACATTAGATTTGCAGGGAACCACCGTTCTTTGTCTATTTTGCGGAGGGACATCGGTGACTGATAACTGTTTGTACTGCAGTTAGTCTGTTTAATCTTGATATCTTATGAAAGTGTAACATGCCACAACTGCAGAGATCTTGCATTCAGCATATGCTACACTGGACATTGAATTGCTACTTATCTTTCCAATGAAAGCCCTAACTACATTAAGTAGACATCATAGTACACAGAACACTCCACATTTGTTTTCAGATGATAAGCAGGATACTGGCCTAGAAGTAAAGAGGATTGGGTTCCAGTTTCAGTTTTGCTACCAGCGTGAATAAGTGCCCCTGTCTAAGACTCAGTTTCCTCATCTGTGAAATAAAGGGGGTGCCCTCCAGAGCCCCTCAACTGCTGTCATTCTGTGGGTCCTAGCACATCAAAATTCCCTGAGCAAGTGATTCCTATACTCCGGTGTGCATCATGATCAGCTATAGAAGCAGTTCCAGTTTTCGGAATGCATCCTACCTATACAAAATTATATGTGCATAAAGTAAATTAGTACATCAATTGATTGTATCAGCAGAAGATTGGAAACCATAAATGTATTCATTCATCAATAAGTGAATGATTTGGGGAGGAAGAGGGAACCAATCGCAATGATCAACACATACTCCCCCTACCTCCACCACCCCCCCCAGGGAGATAAACAACAGAAATGTGGGTGAAGAGAGACAGCAGTTGGTGTATGAAATGAAAATAAGAATAATTTATAATTTATCAAGGGGTCACGAGAGTGGGGTGGTGGAAGAGGATCTGATACCAAGGGCTCAATAGAAAGTCAATGTTTAGAAAACAATGATGGCAACATATGTACAGATATGCTTGAGACAACTGAGTTATGGATTGTAATAAGAGCTGTAAGAGCCCCCAATGATCTTTTAATTAAAAATGATCTTTTAATTAAAAAAATTAAGTGAGTGGTTAAATAGGTACAGCCATATACAATGTAATATACTATACAGTCATAAAAGTGTTAAGGATGTGCCTATGACAGATTTGGAAGGATCATGATGTAATATTGTAACTTTTTTAAAAAATGCAGAATAGTAGACAAAAGTGTTCTATGAGACAGTGCAAATATACATTTGCACTTGCTTCTAGCTGATATAAAAAAACAAACTTTGAAAAGGTCCAAAAGAAATGAATAAGAATGACTATCTGGGTTTGTGTCTTGGTGGGGGCTGGAGCAAGCTGGGAACCAAGCAGCTGAAGAACAGGGATGGGAGAGAGACTTCTGTGCAATCTACACCATTAAAAAAATTGGGTTTGTATGTGGGAGGTTTCCATGTGAACGTTTTATCTGCTTAAAAGTTAAATAATTAAACAGAATAATAGCATCTACTTGGGAGCTACTTAAAAATGCAGATGACTAAGCTTAATGAATCAGAACTCAGGGGTCCAACTAGCTTTTTTAACTAGTTCCCCATGAAATGCCAATGCAACCTAGCTACAACTGAATGGGACATCATTTGGCCCTGTATCGTCCTCCCAATTGTTGCTATGTTTGAGCCCGTTATTACAACCACTGTGCCAATTCATAGTGTGAGGGCTTTCCTTTTTCACTAACACTCTACTTTACAAAGCATGATGCATTTCTCTAAAGATTGGTGTCTTTTGATAACCTGTCCAAAATATCTGAAATGTAGCAGCATCCTTGTTTCTAAGGTACAAGATAGAGTTGTTCATTATTCTGGTAGTACATGATATATCTCATATTCCTTGTCAACCAAACCAAAAACCAAACTCACTGCCATTGCGTCGACTCATACTGAGTGCCCTTGTGAGTTTTGGAGACTGGAATTGGTTACTGGAACAGAAAGCCCTGTCTTTCTCCCACAGAGCAGCTGGTTCGATTCAATCTGCCGACATCCAAACTCATGACCACTATGCCACCTGGGTTCCTTTCTTTGCCCATACCATAATTTAAACGCATAATTCTTCTTCAGATTTCCTTATTCATTATCCAACTTTGACATGCATAGGAGGTGATTGAAAATACCACATCACAACTTAGGTCAGGGACACCTTAAGCTTCAAAGTGACATTAAAAAATGTATTTTTTAAAGAGGTTCTTTTGCAGCATATTTATCCAGTGTAACATGTCATTTGATGTAAGTGTTTTGAAAAACACGGTTCCAAAATGCTTTGCAAAATAGGAAGGATGACAATGTTGTCTGCTGTGAAAGGCAGGAACTTCTCTTTAGCAATCTCTCCACCAAACAGCCTCACATCACTTTAAAATTCGAATGTCGCTGAATCCAGGTCTTACATTTCTACATCTTTCAGTGATACTTGTGGTTAAACATTTCATTGGCAAATCTTGCTATTTCTTGCTTTTTACATTAATTACATTTTTAAGGTGGCAAATTCACAGGTGGGAAACTATTAGCCATTTTTCATAATCTTCACTTGCACAGTTCAGTGACATTCAATATATTCATAACATTCTTCAGTCATAACCTTTAGCTATTCCCAAGTGTTTTCATTGCCCTTAATAGAATCTAAATATTGTATCTTCCTTTCCATTTGCCTCCCTTCTGGCCAACCCTGGTAGCCACTAATGAAATCTTGATATATACTTTAAAACTACATTTATTCAGGAACATTAATTACATTTTTTAGTTGTACAATTATTCTCACCCTCTTCCCTAAATTGGGTTCTCTCTACACTCTAGAGACGCAAAGCTAGTGAAAAATATATGTATATTTCCAACACCGGTTGCAGCAGTCCATTGGCAGGGAGCTGTCAGAGGTTCAGGCCAGATTCAGGAGGATGGGGAACAAGGAGTACCACTGCTGATGTCAGGGATCTTGGCAGAAAGCAGATAGTACCAGAAAGATGTTAACTTGTGTTTCATTGACTATGCCAAAGCATTCGACTGTGTTGATCATAACAAACTATGGATAACTTTGAGAAGAATGGGAATTTCAGAACACGTCATTGTGCCTGGATCAAGAGGAAGCTGTGCAAGCAGAACAAAGGGATACTGCATGATTTAAAATCAGGAAAGGTGTGTGTCGGGGTTGTTATCCTCTCACCATACTTATTCAATCTGTGTGCTAAGCAAATCATCACAGAAGCTGGATTATAGGAAGAAGAGTGTGGCATCAAGATCAGAAAAAGGCTTATAAACAACCTACAATTTGCAGATGACACAACCTCGCTTGCTGAAAGTGAGGAGGACTTGAAACACTTGCTGATGAAGATCAAGGGTGGCAGCCTTCAGTATGGTTAACAACTCAATGTAAAGAAGACCCAACCCCTCACAACTGGACCAATAGGTAACATCAATAATAAATGGAGACATGTTTGAAGTTGTCAAGGATTTTGTCTTGCTTGGATCCACAACCAGTGCTCATGGACGCAGAAGTCGAGAGATCAAAAGACATTGTATGAGGTAAATATGCTACACAAGACCTCTAAAGTGTTGAAAATCAAGGATGTTCCTTTGAGGACTAAAATGCACCTGACCCAAGCCATGGTATTCTCCATTGCCTCATATGCAGGTGAAAGTTGGACATTGAATAAGGAAGACCAAAAAGAATTGGTGCATGTGAACTGTGGTTGCTGGCAAAGAATGTACTATGGAAGTACTATGGATTTCCCTAAGGACAAACACATCTGACTTGGACCAGAGTGCTCCTTAGAGGAAAGGATGGTGCGGCTTCATCTTACATTTTCTTTGGACATGTTGCCAGGAGAGACCAGTCCCTGGAAAGGGACATCATGTTTGATAGAGGGGCAGGGAAATGAAGACGGCCCTCAATGAGATAGATTGACATTGTGGCTGCATCAATGGGCTCAAGCATAGGAACGATTGTGAGTATGCAGTGTTGCGTTCTAGTGTGTGTGTGTGTGTGTGTGTGTGTGTGTGTGTGTGTGTGTGTGTGTGTGTAATCGCTCTCACAGTTGTAGAAGCAGGCAAGGTCCAAGTCTGGGTCAGACGTTAGGCTCGAGGTTTCTCCTATTTGTGTAGCTGTAGGGGCTGATGAATCCAAAGTCAGCTAGGCTGTGGCTACAGAGGGAAGCAAATCAAAGGTCAGCAGGCGGGATGGTAGGCTGTTGACTCAAGTGCAAAGAATTAGAGGTCACTGATTCAGACCCAGTAAAAAGCAAGCAAGTTTTTCCACTTACATTGGAAGCACGTCACACACACTCCCTGAATAAAACTTCCTTTTGACTGATTGCATCAGGTGATGATGATCTGATGTACTGATGATCTGAGTACGTTTGTTGCATCCCACCCGAATCTTATTGGCTGCTCAGTAGCAGGTCCTATTATGGGTTTGGTTACATTGTGTTAGATCACGTCATGGGGAATTCCTAGGTCTTAACTGCCAAGTCACTGCGAATTCTGGCCCAGCCAAGTTTAGACATAACCTATCGTCCCCTCCTTTTCTAAGTTGTTTCTCCCTGATTAACATTAACTCACCACTCCCTAAAATGTTGATATGCTTGACAGTGGGAGACATTAAGTACCCAGCATCTATGTTTGTATGACTGTGGCCGAGATAGCTCTCTTTCACAGGATCAGACTCGCAGACCTGCTCATCTGGGAGTTAAGGGTTGTTGAGATACAGGAACCCCGATTCTCAAAGATGAGTTCTAAGAATGATTTTGTTCTCCTAGCAGTTCTGAACCAAGCATAGAAACAGCAAAACCATCCCAGCCTCCTACCTAGGAGACCTGCTAGTGGATTTTGAGACAGCTCATGGGCAACAGGTAGATTTTACCTGGAACGGGCTGACATTTATCTTTCTTTCTGATGCAGCTTTACAAATAATAGTAGTTAACATTTACTGCTTATGTTTTTGAAAGAGCTCCCTATATTTCATATTACAGAGAGACATTGGTTGCCGAACTTAATTCATTCCAAATTCATGTTCAAACACTGAAAAATATGAGAGTTGAACATGGTTTTCCCACAAGAAATCATGGAAAACCAAATAATTACTTCTGAGCCTCAAATTACACTTATGAACTCATGTTTTCAAGACTTTAAATTCCCTATAGAGGCGTTTTAGCCTTCTTGCATATCATTGTTTTGGATACACTGTAGCCATCGAGTTCTTTCTGATTTATCCAAATTATCAGCATCTTTTCACTCTCTTCCATGGTCTGAGTTCTTTGACTCATGGGTAACGATCTCACACCGTTGTTATAATAGCCGATTTAATAATCCCCCCCACCAAAAATGTTGAGAATGTCGACTTACCCATGTTGTATTTAGCATAAGGTGACCAGATTTTAACATTGGTAAAATGGGACAAAAGCGGGACACCATTGATAAAACTCATATCCTGGTGAAATAGCCACATGGCAGCCGAAAACCGTATACCCTAGCTTGTCGTGTATTCTTTCCAAAAATCGGGGCTTTTTAAAAACGCCGCGGGACACAGGAAAAATTGTGAAAAATCGGGACTGTCCCGCCAAAAGAGGGACGTCTGGTCACCTTAATTTAGCAACCAGATTAGACAGGCAGTGGTGACCAGATTCAAATTTCTCAATGATTTCTTTCTTTAACTCTATCGTGCTTCTCACAGTTTTCCTCTTAGCTTACTTGCTGGTATCACTAACTTTTTTTAGAGCCATCCTTATGATATTTTCAACAAGGGAAGCACAAAAAAAGCACAATGGCTGCTGTTTTCACACACCGAGACAAGCGCTATATGTTGATTAAAATGTCACCCCTTTGTGTGTATGGCGAGATGTGTTGGTCAAGTTCAACAGACCCATGCAGTTTTTTTTGAGTCAGGTTTTCAGGAGGAGAATTGAGCAAAGTTACGAACATGGAGCAGATTTTTTTTCAAACTTTGCTGTTAGAGTAGCAGAAAGTTAAAGTTTGGAGCCATTCAACAAGCAAGGTATCACTCTATTTAATTATTACAACCCTAAACAAAATCCTGGTTGTGTGTAGTAGTTGCCCTTTGGGCTGCTAATTGCAAGGTCCACAGGTTGAAATCATCAGCCACTCCATGGGAGAAAGACAATACTTTCTACTCCTGTAAAGAGTTCCAGTCTCAGAGACCAATGAGGAAAGGTCTACCCTGTTCTATAAGGTCGCTATGAATTGAGATCGACTCCATGGCAGGGAGAGTACAGTCCCAAGCAAGGTAAGTATTACAGTGTTATTATCTCCATTTTATACATTCTAAGGGCTGTGTGCTCCTAACCCAGTGGTTCTCAACCTTCCGAATGCCGGGACCCTTTAAAACAGTTCCTCATGTCGTGGTGACCCCATATGTGGATGTATCTGCATGTGGGCAGACCCACCTGGAGAAGGAGTGTCTTAGTTCCTAAGACCATCGGAAATATGGTCTTAGGCGACCAACCGCTATGAAAGGGTCGTTCGTCCCCCAAAGGGGTCGCGCCCCCCAGGCTGAGAACCGCTGTCTAGCTACTTCACAATGTTGCAGTTGTTGTTAGGTGCCACCGAGGAGGTGCAGATGCAGAGCTACCCTGTGTACAACTGAGTGAAACACTGCCCGGGGCCCCACTGTGCTCACAATCGCTTCCACATCTGAGCCCATGGTTGTAGCTGTTGTGTCAATCCATCTTCTGAAAGGCCTTCCTCTTTTTTCTCTGTCCCTCCACTTTACCAAGCATGATGTCCTCTTCCAAGGACTGGTCTCTCCTGACAACCTATCCAAAGTACATGAGAAAAGGTCTCACCGCCTTTGCCTCAAAGGAGAATTCCGGCCACGTTTCTTCCAAGAGATATTTGTTTGGTCATTGGGCAGTCTTTGGTACTTCACAATACTTCGCCCCAATAGAAAGCTTTTGCAACTTGGTCTAAAAGAATCTCCATAGAATATGTCCTGAGCCCTGAAAGCTCGGGTTTTCTGTGCCTGGTTACTAGAATTATAAAATACAGACTCTGTCCTCTGCCCTCCCCATTGGAACTGGCACTTCAACTAGATTTTTTCCTGGATTTCATTTTCAGTGTCTCCCCCTGACTACTGAATCTCAGGTCACCTTTGGCTTCTCTAAGAAAATGGCTTCAAGCTGAAATAAAATTACAGAGGAGAAAAGGTCAATGGGGAGTATGCTGAGGGCAAGGCTCCCAGGAGATGCCCAGTGACCATCTGTATTGACATCACTCTGAAAGGCTAGGGGTGTGCTACAAGCAACCCAATTGTAAAAGTGGGCAATGGATTTGAATAGGCCCCAAAGGGAATATACAAATGTCAAAAAGCACATGAAAAGATGAACGATACATCAGTTTCTAGCTAAAGGCAAATCAAAACCAGTTCACACACCCTGGGATGGCTATTATTAGAAAAAATGGAAAATAACAAATGTTGGTGAGTGTAATGATTAAGGTTAAGGTCGCATGTCAACATAGCTGTGCCAGGATTCTCAGTTGCTTGGCAGTTAGGATATTGGTTGAGAGTTATATAATGAAGTATGAACTTCATCCAGTATATTTGAATGTTCTGGCAAAGTTTTCTGGCTTTTTTGCTCAGCCTGGATCCTACATGTGTGTGGTAGTTACATAATCATGTCAATTTGAAAGGAATATGAGTGAAGGGGTGGAGTCTAGTCTGTCAATCGGGTCATAGCCAATGAGGTCTCTGTGTGGGCATGGCCTTCTCCTGAGAATTCTGGGAACCCCAGGATATCCTCCTTGGAGGCAGGAGACATCTTTCTCTCTCAGCTCACTCCCTGAGAGACGCTCTACTGACAAGACACATGGCACTACACCCTGAGAGCTGGAAAAGCCACATAAACCTACCCTGATGAAACCAGACCTCTGGAGCCTGAGAAGCCACATAGACACCTCTGCCAGTGCTGAGATGCTTACAACGCCACTGGATCCACAAGACTTCCAACCCACTGGCGTGTGATCCTCCTGTTTTTGGCATCATTGCATGTGTTTTGTGAGTGTGAAGAGGACTCTATAGATTGGCATCGGATATAGGGGCTAATATTGGACTTATGGACTTTCTTACATACATAGGAGTTTCTATGGATTGGTTTCTCTAGTCTACCCAGACTATCACAATGTGATTCATCATCATCTGAACTCTGGTTCTTTGGCCTTGAACCAGTGGTTTACAATATTTCCGACTGTGAGCCAGCAGCCTGTTGTCTGACCAATCAATCTTGGGTTTGTTAGCCCAGCAGATACATTAGGTAGAAGTCTCTACCCTGATGACTGACCCACAGACTTGTCATTTGCCAGTGTGTAAGTCCTGGTTGACTAGAGAAACAAATCCAGAGACACTCATATATGTATAAGAAAGAGCTTTATGGAAATGGGTGTTAACAACCCCCAGGAACAAGGGACCAACAAGTGATCTAAAATAGATGGCAAGGAGGGTGTAGAAACCCTGGTAGGGCTTGATCGAGGGCAATGTAACCAAGAGGAATTACTGAAGCCCAAATGAAGGCTAAACATGATAGTGGGACAAGATGAATGTAAAAGGAAATATAGGAATGAACTAGGAGGCAAAGGGCATTTAAAGATATCTAAATACAGGCATGCACATATGTAAATACATTTATATATGATGATGGGGAAATAGATCTATGTGCATATATTTATAGGTTTAGTCTTAAGGTAGCAGATGGACATTGGACCTCGACTCAAGTACTCCCTCAATGCAAGAACACTTTGTTTTATTAAACTGGCATTCCCGTGATGCTCACCTTCCTGACACGATTGCTGAAGACAAAGTGGGTACATAAGCAAATATGGTGAAGAAAGCTGATGGTACCCAGCTATCAAAAGATATAGCATCTGAGGTCTTAAAAGCTTGAAGGTAAACAAGCAGCCGTCTAGCTGAGAAGCAACAAAGCCCATATGGAAGAAGCACACCAGCCTGTGTGATCACGAGATGTCAATAGGATCAGTTATCAGGCATCAAAGAACAAAAAATCATATTACTATGAATGAGAGGGAGTGTGGAGTGGAGACCCAAAGCCCATCTGTAGGTAACTGGACATCCCCTTACAGAAGGGTCATGGGAGGAGAAGAGCCAATCAGGGTGCAGTATAGCACCGATGAAACATACAACTTTCCTCTAGTTTTTTAATGCTCCCCTCCACTATCATGATCTCAATTCTACCTTACAAATCCAGCTAGAAAAGGATGTACGTGGGTACAGATGAGAGCTGGAAACACAGGGAATCCAGGACAGATAAACCCATCAGGACCAATAATGAGAATAGTGATACCAGGACTGGAAGGGGAAGGTGGGGGAGTAATGGGAAACCGATCACAATAATCCATTTCGAAGCATCAATACAAGACTGGTCCCAATGAGGTGTAGGTTAAAGAGGTTCCAATGTCCTACTTTCCAACCCATCATCCCTGATATCAACCACTACACCCCACCTCAGTATTCTCCTTTGTGCAACTCACTGGAATGTCTCAAAGAAGGCATCAATGATCAAGGAAATGCTCACATGGCTGTGGAGGTTGGCAAGTCCCAAATCCATAATTCAGACTGATGTCTGGAGGATTTGTCTCATGTATACTAAATGGGGCTGTTGCCTCCTAACCTGAAGAAGCTAGTGAGTCTAGTCAGATGGTAGACCACTTGCTCAAGTTCCAAGAACTGGAGGTCAGGCAGAGGCAAGCCAGATGCAAGAGGGTGAGCTTTTTCAAAGTTGCTCAGTGCAGCTACCAAGACACAAAACATCCGCAAGTGAAAACAGAAAGGAAAAAAAAAGTTTCTCTTTCTTAGTCAAGCAAAACAACGCACTAGGAATCACATCACCAAGTTGATGTCTTGTCCACATCTGGGGCTTTGATAGAGGTGTGGCTTTTGCTTTCTGACTTGGGAAGTTAAGTAGAAAATATGCTGATAACTTCTGCGCATATTAGGTGGGCCCGGTCTAGTTTCAGCCAGTTCCGTTACTTTTTATCTGTTAAGCAGAAAGCTTGTGGATTGCTTATTAAGCAAACAGTTTAAAACGGGAAGTTAGTTCCTGTTTCAACACAGATATCCAAGATAACAGCGAATCTACAGAACACACCGCCACAAAAATGAGGGGTGGTCACTTGAGTCACAACTATCTGGAAAGGTGGAGATTCAAGGTGTATCCACTTTAATCTTGCCTAATTCGTGGCACGGACACTTCACTACAAAATGGGACTATAACCACAGGTGTGGAGGCTCAGATTTGCAGGACCTCACACCATGGGGGCTTACGGTGGCAGCTGTTCTTGTTAAGTACTGTTGAGTAGGTTCTGCCTCCTGGTGATCCTATGCACAGCACAGCAAAACACTTCCCAGGTCTGCGCTGTCCTCACAATCGTTGTTCTGTTCGCGCCTATTGTGTCAGTTCCTCTTGTCCACGGCCGTCCTCCTTTTCTCTGTCCTTCTACTTTACCAATATCCTTTTCCAGGGACTGGTCTCTCCTGGCAACATATCCAAAATATGTGAAACGAAGTCTTGCCATCCTTGCCTCTAAGGGGCATTCTGGTTGTACTTCTTCTAAGACTGATTTGGGCTGTTTTTGTTTTGTTTGCTTGGTGTGTTTTTTTCTTTTGGCAATCCGTGATCCTTTCAATATACTTTGCCAGCACCGTAATTCAAATGCACCTACAGTATTTTACTTCGGACTTTCTTATTCCATGTCCAATTTTCACATGTATATGAGGTGATTGAAAATATCATGGCTTGGGTCAGGTGATATCCTTGCTTTTGAACAGTTTAGAGAGGGTTTCTGCAGATTTTCCCAATGCAGAGTGTCCTTGGATTTATTGACAGCTAGTTCCATGAGCTCTGCTTGTGGATCCAAGCAAAAGAAAATCCTTGATCATTTCCATCTTGTCTTCATTTATTGTGATGTCTATTTGTCCAATTGTGAGGATTTTTATTTCCTTTACATTGAGTTTCGATCCATACTGAAGACTTCAGATTTTTATCTTTATCAGCAATTGCTTAAAGTTTCCTTATTTTTTAGCAAGCCAGATTATGTCATCTACATACTGCATGTTGTTAATAAACCTTTTTCCCACCCTGATGCTCTATTCTTCTTCAAAGAGTTCAGCTTCTCTTATTAACCACTTAGCATACAAATTGAATAAGTATGGTGAAAGGATACAATCATGGCTCATACCTTTCCTGATTTTAAACCAGAGTACATCCTTGTTCTGCTTATATGACTGCCTCTTAGCTCATGCGCAGGTTCCACATGAGTGCAATGAAGTCTTTTGAAATCCCTATTCTTGTTAATGCTATCCATAGATTTTTATGATCCAAACAATCAAATGCCTTTGTGAGGTCAATAAAACATGAGTAAACATCGTGTCTGTCCGGAGTCACGTCAGGCCATGTACCAATGGTGGCTCAGGGTGGAGGCCCCAAGCATGCAACCCTAGGCGAGCAGTGTCCAGGATTGCCAGTGGAACACCAATAGCCAATATGAAGCCGATGGGGTGGCCACACCCAACAATAAAGACGCCTCATGCTGTTAGAGTATCACTGTAACACAGGCAAGCTGGATGTTGTCACCAAGCTGGTGAGTGGAGGGTCCCTCTCCTGAGTTTTCTTAATCCTGAGCTATGATGCTGGTTACTACCTACACAAGTGTAGTCTGGAGGGACTCACACATGCAAGGGCACCCTGGCCCCTCAAGTACACCACGGCTATATCACAGACCCCAGGGGACAAGCCTGCAGATGTATGCCCACAGCATGGCACATGCATTGGCACTAGGCACACAGTACATTGCACAGATGTTCCAGACCCTGAAGAAGGAAACAAAGAGGGTGACACCCACACCTGGCACCTGTGAAATGAAGTAAAATGGAATCTTGTGGGTAATAGGATGACATCACAATCCATATGGATTGTGATAAGAGCTGTAAGAGCCCCCCCATAAAATTATTTTTTAAAAAAGATGGCATCAACACTTAAGTGGACAACACTCCTAAAAATAAATCCAGTCCCTCCCAAAACTAACTTACGCCTAATTAAACCTTGTAACTGCCTAGATTCCTGTATGCCAGCTCACCTTCCTTGACCCATGGACCCCTTAAATTATAAGAGCTTGTCCAAGATAAGCTGTTACTTCCTCCTCCTGACAACAAAAACCAATAGTTGGAGAGTATCTTTCCACATGTGGCTTGGTGCTCTCCAGTACTGGAATCTTCTGCCCCAATAAACCTCATCAACTAGAAAGGGCGGGGGGGCGAGGAGGAGGAGGAGAAAAACAAAACAACAAAAACAAAAACCCACAAGTAAACATCTTTCTGGTAGTCTCTGCTTGCAGTCATGGTCCATTTGCCATCAGCAATGACATCCCTTGAACCATGTCCTCTTTTGAATCCGGCTTGAATTTCTGGCAGCTCCCCTTCAGTGTACTGCTGCAATTGTTGTTAAATGATCTTCAGCAAACTTTCACTTGCTTGTGATATTAATGATATTTCCCCATTCTTTTGGGTCGCCTTTCTTTGGAACAGACACAAATATGGATCTCTTCCAACTGATTGACCAGGCAGTTTTCCAAATTTCTTGGCATAGACAAGGGAGTGCTTCCTCAGCTGGTTGACACGTTTCCATTGGTCTTTCTGGAGCCTATGATGGTGGCTAATGTCTTCAGTGCAGCTTGGATTTCTGTCTTCAGTACCATTGGTTCTCCTTCATATGCTGCTTCCGCAAATGGCTGAAAGTTTACCAGTTCTTTTTCATACAAAGACTCTGTGCATTTTTCCATCTTCTTTTGATGCTCCTGCATTCAATATTTTGTCCATATAATATTTTAATATTGCAACTCGAGGCTTGAATTTTGTTCTTCAGTTCTTTCAGCTTGAGATATACTGAGCATGTTTTTCCTTTGTGACTTTCAATCTCCAGCTCTTATAATATTTTACTTTGACTTCTGGAGTTGCCCTTTGAAATTTTTTGTTCAGCTCTTTTACGTCATTATTTCTTCCATTTACTTTAGCTACACTATATTCAAGGGCAAGTTTTGGTCTCTTCTGATGTCAATTTTGATCTTTTCTTTCTTTCTCACTTGTCTTTTTCACAACCTTGAGACATGTTGTCGTGAGAGACCAGTCCCTGGAGAAGGACATTATGCTCGATGAAGTGGAGGGGCAGCAAAAAGGAGAAGGTCCTCAACGAGATGGAGTGACAGTGTCTGTGGCAATAGGCTCGGTTTGGGGATTAATTGTGAGGATGGCGCAGGTCTGGGCAGTGTTTTTGATTCTGTTGTGCACAGGATCGCCTATGGGGTGGAATGGATGCAACAGCACTTAACAGCAACATAGAAACCAAAGCTTATTCATGGGTACCAGTAAGAGGTGGGAGGGATGGGAAACATAAAGACTCAAAAATTTTAAAAAGGACTTAGGGGACACTGAACCTTTCTTCAAGATGATGATGATTGTATCATTCAGGAACGAATAAAGGTGATAGTTAAACAACATCGTGAACATTATGTCTCTAAACCTATGTGTGGAGGTTGTTGAAATGTAAACTGCTTTGTTACATATATATTTACCACAATAAAAAAAGTCTAGGGATGACCTAAATATCCCCTTCTCACCCTTTATTAAAGAGGCCTGGTGGTTTAGTAGTTACGTGCTGGACAGCTAACCACAAGTCAGTGGTTCAAAACCACAAGGTGCTCTGAGAGAGACAGATGCACTTCTACTCTCATAAAGAGTTACAGTCGTACAAACTCCCAGGGGCAGAATTCTACCCTGTCCTACAAAATAACCATGAATCAGAATCAACTTGATGGCAATGAGTTTGGTTTGGTTTTTTTTTTAATTAATTAATCAATCTTAAAAATCAATTTATTGGGGCGCATACAATTCATCACAATACATAGATCAATTGTGTAAAGCACATCTATACATTTGTTGCCCTCATTATTCCCAAAATTCGCTTTCCTCTTGGGTTTTATAAATTTATTTTTTTTGTTTGCCTTTCATTTGGTCTACAGATAAATTATCGAAATATTTTACCCAATTCCTTCCTGAGACTATTTTTTAATTTCACCATGTATGATTTCTGAAGAGGCCAGCAGAATTGTTCAACGTGGAGCCTGTTGGCAGAACGCTTGTGTTTGCGTGCCAGGTCTCTGTGCTAATTTGGGTAAACTACTTAACCTCCCTGTGCCAAAGCCTCATCCGCCTGCCCGTGGGGATGGCAATATTGATAGCATCTGATGAGTAGAGAGTGTAACCAAGAAAAATATTTTACATTTGCTGACTCTTTTTCTTTTTTAAAAATCATTTTATTAGGAGCTCATACGACTCTTATCACAATCCATACATACATCAATTGTGTCAAGCACATTTGTACATTCATTGCCCTCATCATTCCCAAAACATCCACCCTCCACACAAGCCCCTGGCATCAGCTTCTCATTTTCCCCCTCCCTCCCCGCTCCCCCCTCCCTCATGAACCCTTGATCATTTGCTGACTCTTTCTAATGTGCCAAGGACTGTGCTAAATACTTCAGATACCTTGAGTATCTGATGTAATCTGCCACACAACACTACAAAGAAAACAATGCTGTTAGTTGATGATATGGATAATGAGTCAGAAGCAGCAAGAAAAGAGAGCCTCCAACATTCGTGTGCTTTTGGAGGGTAGAGAAAACTTAGTTGCCAATTCCTCGCCTCTTACCCCCAGAATTCTTCTGGGTAGCTCATTTCATGCCTGGATTCCCATCATTAAAGAAGCACTGGTTTTTATCAAAATGCAAATCACCCTGGAAGAGGTAATAGATTTAGCCTTTCTAATCTTTCACACCTCAATTGGAGTTAGCATTCCTCAGTTTTATTTTTGAGAGCTGAATTTGTCAGGGAGAAATGTGGAGGGAGCAAGGACATGCTCAGGGAAGGAGCAGACTTCGGGGGCAATGTTTCCTGAGTTACATAATGTAGACATGGGCCAGAGAGCTGGTCCTATGATCTGTTCAATTTCCAGCATACTTCTTGAATTAAAACCGTGTCCAGGGTCTCCCCATTCCTATCCCATAAGATTTCCTTTAAGCTGTGGACCAGGTCTCTCCCTCTGCTTGATATCTTTTTCTGTTCCCTGGAAGTCAGGTTAGCTAACATTATATCTTAAGCTCCTCCATACTACCCCTTCCTCCAATCAACTTTCCTTGAGTAAGGTTAAGGCTGTCTTCCAGAGAGAAAGAAAAAACAAAACAGGAAAAAAAAAACCCAAAACATTGTCAGAGCTCAGCTTTTTGTTTTAGCCATCTGAGAGTCCTTGCATATTTCAACCTGCATTACTGGACCTTCACAAAGCCCACAAAGTGACTAGACGGAACAGATGTTCATGTAATCTGGTTAGCTCATATGGTCAACGTATAATCTTCCACCTTGTCCTCTGCCCTCAGTGCATGCCCTCTCAAAAGAGCTTTTTAGAACATTTCCAACATAGGTGATTCAATACAATCAGTTACTAGTATTCATTCAAAGCAATTCAGAAGGAAGAAATGGTCCCACTATCCACGATAGCCCCAAAGTGGAAACAACCCAAATGTATACACACCAACGGATGAATGGATGAATACACTATGGCACAAACATACAACTAAATGTTGTTGTTGTTAGGTGCCGTTGAGTCGGTTGAACTCACAGTGACCCCATGTATGACAGCATGAAACACTTCTCCATCCTGCGCCGTCCTCACCATCCTTCTTCTGTCCGAGCCCATTGTTGCAGGCACTGTGTCCCTCCATCCTGTTAAGGGTTTCCTCTTTAGCACTGCCCTTCCACTTTACCAAGCACGGTGTCCTTCTCCAGGGACTCAACCACAAAGAGAAATGGAGTCCAAAGGCATGAGGAAGCACAAATGAACCTCGAAAACTGCTGAGAGAAAGAAACCAGGTGTGCAAGGACAAGTATTGTCTGATCTCACTTATATAATAAAGCTAGATGAGATGAGGGTATGGAGATCAAAGTTTTTGTACCATTTATCATAATGTTTTCATTGATTTGTTGTATTTTAAGGTATCTATAGACGAGCACACAGCAACCTAACCATTTCTATATGCAAACTTCTGTAACGTGCGACCATTCTCACACTGCAGAGATGGAAGTTTTATTAGGAGCTGTCAGGATGTGGCAGGGTGGGAGATGGGGGTGGGGTGGGGTGGGAAGGGAAGTCATTGTTTAGGAAGTATTGAGTTCCTGTTTATGGCGATGGGAAATTTGGGAACCATGACTGGTGATTGCACAACATAGAACTGATATCAGTACAATTGTACACATGAAAAGCACTGACTTGGTAAATGTGTTATATGTATGTTTATAACTATTATAAAAAAGCAATGAAATAATACCTAGATTTTAGAAGAGAAAGGGAAGAGGAAAACGAATACATCGACATGTTGTGTTCACTATTTTTATCTCGAGTGCAGGAGTAATCCCTACAGTGGTGCTTTCATGGTCGATCACTCCCCCACCTTGGTGCCAACACTAATTAAGCCTATGCTAACTGCTAAGACAGAGAAGATGCCAGAGGGGAAGACAAAACAAAACAAAACAAAAGCTCACTGCCATGGAATAAATTCTGACACAGTGACCCTGTGGGACAGAGAGAACTGCCCTGGTGAGTTTCTGAGACTGTAAACAGCCTTGCCTTTGTCCAGTGGGGTAGCTGTTGGATTCACACTGCTCACCTTGTGGCTAGAAGTCCAATGTGAGGGCTCCTTCAAGAAAGAGGAAAACAAACACCCAAATGCACCACCATCAAGTCAGACAAGCCCCTGTGGCTTTCAGAGACTGCTACTCTTTACAAGAGTGGAAAACCCAGTTCTTCTCCCGTGGACCTGCTGGGGGTTCCAAACTGCCGACCATGCGGATCACAGCCCAACACATAACCACTACCCCAAAAGGAAATGCAGAAAGGAGCTGTTGTTTCTTCAACAGAAAATTGAAGAGATGTATGAAGAAATTCTCCATACAGATTCCATTCGCACTGCCCCTTCCCTACGCCCTGCCCCTCAATTGAAATCACAGCTAAAGATGACTGGGCTGGAAGGGCACAAGTGACTCTCCCAGTGCAGATTTGACTCTTGTAGACCCCACACCTTCTGTCGCATGTGCATAACACCATCACTTCAAACAAATCCTTTCTCACATCGAATCTAACCCTCACCAACACAAATTACACCTCGAAGTGCAGTTAGGGAACTGTGCTTTATGTGTGTTCGATAGAAAGGTAGCAGGGCCTCTCAAAGTTACGCGCATCTGCTCTCCAACCCTCTTCCTTCTCCTGTTCCCAGTCGGCATGGACTTACCATTAGCAACGTGTGTTGCACGTGTGTCTGAGGGACAATGGAAGGAAGGGGGGGAGAAGGAAGAGGAAAAGAAAGGAGAAGGTGTGTGTCAGTCTTTGTTTGGGGCCAGATCCAAGAGTGCTCTAAACCATAGGCTCCCAAACTTAGCTGACTGTCGCCTTTTCAGGAAAAAACAACAGTGCCCACTTACTTTTGTAGCCCCTCTGGGTCATTGCAATGCCCACCCATCAGGGGCCCTGTATTGCTCAATTTGGAAAACACTGGTATAAACCAAGAGATGGCGCATTTTTTTTTCATAGTTTTATTGTCCTAAAATTCATGTATCTTACAATTCAATACTTCGATCATATAAGAACAGTTTTATAGTCATGACCACAATTTTTGAACATTTTCTTCTTTTTTTTTT
>NW_022111327.1:6742473-6751299 GCF_000313985.2 Echinops telfairi | reverse complement strand
CTTTAAGTCCCCAGACGCTATAGGTCTCGATAGCCGGGCACCATCAGCGCATTTTTTAAAGGGCCAGATCGCAACCATCTTAGGTGTTATGTGCCACATGATCTCTATCACAACCATTCAACACTACCCTTGTAGTGTGAAAGCAGTCATATGCAATATGTGAATGAATGAGGAAGGATATGCCCCAAAAACCCACTATCAAAACAGGAGGTGGGTGGGATTTGGCCCCTGATCTAAACAAATGGTAGGACCGGATGATCATGAATGGGCTATGTGAGACTACCATGCAGTCTTGGCTGAGTGTGGGTCGTGCAGATTTACAGGCCATAATTGTGAACATCACTGGTTACTGAGCAGACATTGGAGTGGAAGTCAAGGTAGAGAAAGATGCTGGAGGTTAGGGCCAGTGTGTGTGGCCTTAAGGCAAATTTTGATAGTGTTGTTTGAAAACAGAAATCAAGCTAAGAGTTGGTTTGTTTATCTTTTCCTTCTACTTCCTGAAAATATAATGTGGTCTCTGTTTGAAGGTGGGTAGAATGAAACAAATCTGTCTTAGAAGAAGCTCAGCCAGATGGAACTGGTTTCCATGTAATCTAGTGATCGCGCATCATTAGCGTGTAAAGGACCACCTCAGACCATTTCGTCTCAATTCTGCTTTGTAGGAAATCTCCAAACTGCTGATGCAGTACAGGCAGCATCCAAAGCAAATCAAAAGGAAGAAAGGAACAGTAGCACTCTCCACAAAAGATGAAAGGTGGAAACAACTGAAGTATCTACACATTTAGATGTGAGGGTGGCAAGGACGGTCGTTGTCTCTTGTACTTCAGACATGCTATCAGGAAGAATCAGTCCTCCTTGGTAAAGTGGAGGGTCCGTGGACAAAGAGGGAGCTTCAATGAGATAGATTGACACAGGGACTGCAACAATGGCCTCCAGCACAGCGACAACAGCAAGCGTGGGACAGGACCAGGCAGCGCTTTGTTCTCTTGGCTCCCATTTAACTGCACTTAGCACAACAGTAGAAAGATGTTGAGAAACTGCCTCCTTAAAGGTCTCCCTGCTTCGGTCCAGTGGTTCTCAATCTTACTGGTACCCAAAACATAGCCAAGAAATATGATATGCCTCACCTGTTCATCTGCCAGAACTTTCTGAGCATCTACACTGTGACTCTGGTGGCAGTGATGGCATAGTCCAGCCCAGCCTCTCCCCTAGGGACCATGCTTCTCACATGAGAATCTCCTCTCCTGCCTCACATTCCATCAACCCACCCTTCACACTGCAGACAGAGCCAGCTTGCTTGCGTGATTTCGTTTCCATTTTTAAACATCTTATTTATTTTTGATGAGAAATACATGCAAATGATATGAGATGCCAAAGTAAAAATGTCCCCCCAAACCCTGTCTTGTCAAGCCACTTCTTTGGCAGAGACCTGAATCTTGTTTTGGAGCACAGGTGGCACAGTGGCGTTGAGGTGGGCTGCAGGCCACAATGAAGGGGGGCTATCTGCTCCTGTACACATTGAAAGTCTCGGACACTTACAGGGGGCAGTTCTACCCTGTCCTCCAGGGTTGTTATGGGTTGGCATTGACTCGCTGGCAGGGAGTGAGTGAGTGAATCCTGTTAAGGAGCTCTGGTGGCACTGTGGCCTAGGCATTGGGCTGCTAACCACAAGGTCAGCACTTCCAACCCACCAGCCCCTCTGTGGCAGAAAGATGAACCTGTCTGCTCAAACGGAAGTTGTGGAAACCTTTATGTAGGGTCACTATGGGTTGGAATCAATTCAATGGGAGGGGGTTTGGTTTGAGATTGAGTCCTATTGGGATGCGTAGTTGATAAAGGCAATTTGATTAGACTTTGGTTTTTTTTATTGCCAGAAGAATATACTGTTTTTTAAAGATTTCTTCTTTTTTTTTTTTTTTTGCTCTCTTGAGGCCACAAGGCTATTCTTTGGGGTTGGTGGCACTTTCCTTTATATAAGCAGCCTCCCAGATTGTCGAGGTGGTATGGAAGGACTTCATCTGCTTTTGGCCTTAGGGATCGTGGCTGAATGTTTGCTGATGTTCCCATTAAAGACACTTGTATGGGCTGGCTCCTCTCCTTTAGTAGGCTCTTCGTCACTCTTTTGTTTGTTTTTCAACAGTTGTATTGGGACACAATTCACATATCATACAATTCAATAGTCCGATCGTATCAAGAAGTTAGGTGATCATTACTGAAATCCATTTTAGAACATTTTCTTCATTCTTGTACTCATCGTTATTAGCTCCCTACTACCCCCTAACCTCTCCTGTTATACCCCTAAGGAAATAGTAATCCAGTTACTGTTTATAGATTTACCTATCCTGGATTGAATGTACAGAAAAGCATTAAAAAACAAACAACAACAACAAACCTAACAAGATTAACAAAGTAAAACAGATAAAAACCTCAATTGAAAAGGAAGCAGAAAATATTGAAAACTAGAACAAATTCAAATGCATCACAAGAAATTTAAAAAAACCCATAGCAATAAAGGAAGAAATCCAAATTACATTAAAGGCATTAACAAAAAAACAAAAAAAAGAAAGATCAAATGATAGGGTGTGAAATTTTAACCTAACTGTACTGCAACAATTCACTTCTTAATGCATTCTGCATGTTAGCAAGGCTGTTTACGTTCCTGGTCTGTGGTCAGAGATTTACCAAGGGCTTAATCCGTTTGTGTTTCCCCTTCACTTTTATTTAAAATTGAAGATCAAGTGATAAGATATTAGATTTTGATCTAACCACATCTGCCACAATCAACTTTACAATTCTCTCTGTCTGATAACAGGGCTATTCACATCCCTCAACTATGATAGGAGGGGATTCACTAGAGGCTTAATCCATGTGGAGATCCTGCAAATACCCTTTTGCAAACCAGACGTTCATGATTTCAGCTCTGATACCATTTCTTCCTTCAGATTTGGATTTAAATATTTATAAGCCTTTGATCACCCAGGCTGGTGTGCTTCTTCTATGTGGACTTAGTTGCTGCCTCACTTAGATGGCTGCTTGTTTGAAGACAATCCGTGAAGACCCCAGTTGCTCTTCTTTTCAATAGCTGTGGATCATCTGCTTTCTTCCCCCCACAGTTTGCTATGCACTCCTAACATCAGTGATCTCTTCATGAGGGTGACCATCAAACAGGGCCATGACATAAGAACTGATTGTTCTTTGATTCGGGCTAGCCCAAAATCCACGTAGGCATCTATGATTTATATAGGTCTCTGATTTACCTTAGAGACATCCTTGTCATTTTATATTAAAGAGAATTATCCAACATCCACCTGGAGCATCATTTCTACTGCCATTCAGTCAATACTGACTCACAGCAACCGTATAGAGCAGGGGAGAACTGCCCTGTGAATTTCCAAGCCTGTGAATCTTCAGCAGTAGAAAGCTTCATCCTGCCTCTGCAGAGCTGGCTGGTTGTTGTTGGGAATATACCCAACACAAGGTACACCAATTCAACCATTTATACATGGGCAATTTAGTGACTTGGACTACATGCTTTGAGCTGCGGGACCATTTTCACTCTCCTTTTCTGAGCGGTTCCTCCCCCATGAACATAAGCTCTCTGTCCCCTAAGGGTCCTATCGCATCTTTTCACTTGCTGTTGTCACTTTACTTCTGTATAGAAAGCTCTCTATAACCCATATAGAGAATGCTCAAGACAGACCTTTTTTTTTTTTTAACTCCCCCAACCAAACTGCCATCAAGTTGATTCCTACTCATAGTGACCCTGCGGGACAGGACTGAATTGCCCCTGTGTGTTTCTGAGACTGTAATTCTTTATGGGACAAAAAGTCTTGCCTTTTTCCCGTGGAGTGGCTGGTGGTTTCAAACTGCTGACCTTGAGGTTACCAGCCTAGCATGTAACCACTATGTCACCAGGGCTCCTTTCTTTTTAAACTGCTGTTGTTGTTCAGTGCCATCACCTGAGTTTTGACCCTTACCCAGCCACTGCACAACAGAAGGAAACCCTGCCGTGTCCTGCGCCATCTGCACTATTGTCCCAATGCTTGAGCCCATTGTCCCTGCCACTGTGCCAGTCCATCTCCCTGAGGGCCTTCCTCTTGTTCACTCCTCTTTTTAAATTACTGGAACTAAACTCTTGTTTGGGTTTAGGAAGAGTTCTGGGGATAGTTTTGGTTTCAGTTTAGCAGTGTCTCTCAATTGTATGACCCTCATCCTGGACAAAAGCCACACACACACACAAACACACACACACACACACACACACACACACACACACCATAGAGCACCAGGGAAGGTCTCTGAAATCTCTTAAGTTCCTCCTTCCCAAGCTATAGTCATGGACTGCTGCACATCTGAGTCCCTGTTTGGGGGACACAGTGCATTCTGGGAAACAAGTGCCCAAATCTCAGCTTTCTACATCAGAATCGTGGGTGGGCCTCTCTGCCTGGACAGGCTTCTCTAAGTGATTAGTAATTTATTTGTTTTTGCTCACTTCATCTTTTTTTAAATTTAATTTTAACAAAAATATACACTGTGGAACACATGCCCACTCATCAATTTCAGCCTGTACAATTCAATAAGTGGGGTTACAATGTTTCATGCTGTCACCATTCCTAATTACATCTCCCCACAGTGTCCCCCCTGCCCCACCCCAGGGAATAAACTCACTACCCCCTTAAACTTCTCATGTGTGTTTTTAGAGTTAGTGTGACATAGTAGGTTTTTCATTTGGCTATTAATCACAAGGTCAGCAGTTTGAAACCACCAGTCTCTCTCCCCAAGGGAGAAAGGTGCAGCTTCCTACTGTTTAAAGAGTTACAGTCTCAGAAACCCACTGGGGCAGTGTAACTCTGTCCTACAGGGTCGCCATGGGTCAGAATTGAATCCATGGCAGTGAGTTGAATTTTTTTTGGGGGGTGCTGACAGTTTGATCTCATAAGATAATTCTTCAAGAGGGTACAGGTGTCCTGACAAATCTTCTGCTCTCCCCACAGGTGATTCTGAGACACCCTCACAGGACCAGAGACCCATGGATTCTGAGTTTGAACCCTGCTGAATTTTCCTGTCTGATAGCTGATGCGCTCGTTTGGTTTCCATGGGAGTCTTCGCCATGTAGGATCAGTGAGCTTAGGGAAGCACAAGACACTGGTGTCTATCACGTTGGTCTAACATGTGAACCTCTCTGAAGGAGGCAAGAACACCGATTTTGTTTTTTTCCCAGGTCAGATTATACTGGGGAGCATCCTAGGACACCTGCTAGCTCTGAGAGATGAGAAATTGGAATAGTCCAGCCTGAGAGCTATTCAGTCAGTCTTTTTATAGATTGAGTCTTTCTGAGCCCTGTATACTGTAAACACAGGCGCGACAACTGTCGATAAGAGCCTGCTGTTCCTAGGGGAGGGGTGTGGGCATGGGCTCTGATGAACCCATACCTGGTTAATGCCAGAGTATCTGGCCACAGCGCCTGAGAGCTGAGTGTGTGTAGGAGAAAGACACCCTCTGCTCTCCTCCCTTCTCCTGGCATGACCTCCACCACTGTCCATGCAGCTCAGACAGAGGCCGCTCTCTGACTCGTCTGCACCCTACTACCTTGCAGCTAATAAGCAATCACCGAGGAGCTGATGAAAGTCACCTTCCCAGAAGGCTGCATGAACACCTCCTGTCAGATGGCTTGGAGGAGTCAAACATGAAGCAAGGGGCAGGGTTGCTAAGTGTGCGTATAGAACATGAAAAGTCTTTTTTCCAACTGTTACTTCCGATCTTTGTGGCAAGAGAGACATGACGTGACTACTTCAAGATGGCCAGTTTGGGTACAGGATCTACTTTGCTGGCTTTGAACTGAACTGAACTTGCCCAAGAGGAATCAACCAAGGACAAACAAGACTTTTTGAGTACCAAAGGAGCCAACCAAGGATAAACAAAGTCAAATCTGCTCCCATTGCATTCCGTGGGCTGCAGAGTTGAACTGTGCCCCTGTGGTGCTTTCAAGGCTGTGACTTTTGGAAAGTGGAATGCCAGGACTTTCTTCTGAGGGACTTCTGGGTGGCTTTGAACCACCAACCTTTCTGGTTGTACTCGAGTGCTTGACATCTGTGCTGCTCAAAGTCAAATAAGCCCCACCAAGCTGACTTTCATATCAGACCTACAATTTACTAACCGCCGGTGAGAGTTCTACCTATCTGTAACAGCAATGTGGTTCCCATGTAATGTGAGTTTTGGGGGTGTCTAACTTCTCTCCGCTTCCAACTTCAAAGATCTCCACAATGAGCTCTGTCTTTGTGCCCCAAATCCTTACTAGTTGGGGCACTCCTTTTCATTAGGACATACAAGTGCAGTAGGAGAAGTCTCCTCTCCAATGAGGCAAAAATTGGTTCTTGTGAGTGGGGGACTCTTAGCTATTGCACCAGAACACTCTATGAACAGATACACAGGACATCTGTAGCTTTCACAACTCATGGGAATGGTGATGAGGAAAAACCACAAAGCCAAACTCACTACCATCCAGTACATTCTGAATCACAGTGATCCTAAAAGACAGGTAGTGGGTTACTAGTTGGGCTGCTAACTGAAAGACCAGCAGTTCAAAACCACCAGCTGCTCCACCATAGAAAGGTGAGGCTTTCCACTCCAGTGAAGCTTTAAAGGGGGCAGTTCTACCCTGCACTATAGGGTCGCTATGAGTCAGAATGGACTCAATGGTCCCGACTTAGTGGCAGTGAGTTTGGTTTTGGGTTTTATGGGATCAGACAGCCTCATGTTTCTCCCCCTGAGAAGCTGGTGGGCTCTAATGGTTCCCTTTATGCTCAGTAGCTCAATGAGTGACCTACTACACCACCAGGGAAAGAAAGCCTGAAAGAGCCCCTCGGTGGAGGGATGTTGTTGCTGTTGTTGTTGTTGTTAGTGCCATTGAGTAGGTTCCAACTCACAGAAACTCGACATACAACAGAAGCAGACACTGACCAGTCCTGTGCTGTCCTCACAATCGTCATGTTCGAGCCCATCGTTGCAGCCACTGTGTCAATCCATCTCCTTGAGGGCCTTCCCCCTTTTCACCACTCCATCCGCTTGACCAAGCATGATGTCCTTCTCCAGGGACCCGTCTCTCTTGATAGCATGTCCAGGATGGAAAGATAATGGAGGTGGGGGAGCGTGTGTAGAAGTGGGGGTATGGTTCAGAAACCCTGAGCTAAGGAAAGGGAAAGAAATCTCCCACTCCATAGTCAAACTTGGCTCCTGGCCTGCTTATTTCCACCTCTTAGAATGTCCTTGCTTTCCCCTGGCCATCGCTGTAGTAAGACAGAGAAGAGTGTTTTCCTAGTCAAACTGCCCTATCTGACTCATTTAGAGGGAAGGGTAGGCTGAGGGATGACAAGCAGCTGAAGATTTGTGAAAGGTGGCTGGCTAATAACCTCATTAGAATTTCAGAGGCTGAAGTCTAAAGCCCAAATTAATTTAGAAAAGCCGTTTATCTTGCTAACGCACCTCATAGTTCTCACAATTTATCTTGTCTGGTTCTATGTGCCTCAAATTAGATGGGACTATTCTCAATGAGAGGAGGACCCTGAATGATTTCTGCTATGGGTCAATGGGTTCAGCTGCTGACGTCCTCAGTAAATGCCTCTCTCTCTCTCTCTCTCTTTCTCTGATGCCTTAACTGAAACCTGGATTTCCCAGCAAGCGTCTCTACTGAGGGAAACTCATTCCCTCACAACCTGTCAACTTCCAAAACAGAAGGTAAGGTTGATGTCCTCCTTGCTCCTCAGAGCTGCGTCCAGACCATGACTCCTCCGCCTTCATTCCAAACAGTCTAATATTTTGAAGCCCCTTCGAGGAGACTATCACCTGTTCCTCTTTTGCATCTACCAAGCTCTTTATCATCCAGTGATTATGTAGCCACTTGCCGCTCCATCCTAAGTCCTGGCATCTCTCTTTGGATCTGAAAACCACAAGCAAATGCACAAACGAACCACTGCTGTAGAGTTGATTCTGAGTTGTAGCAATGCTATTCAGGGTTTCTGGGGCTGAAAATCCTTATGGGAGCAGATCACGTCCTCTTTCTCCCACAGAGCAGCTAGTGGCTTTGAACTGCTGACCCTATGCAGATGACAGTCAAACTTACCTGAAAGTATCAGCAGGACTCTCGATCTTCACTCAAACACTTCTAAATTCCACGTTACATTCTTCCTACAGTTGACAAAGTAAATGAAAATAGAAATCAGAGTATGTTGTCCACCTCCTTTAAACCGCCAATGGTGTTCTGTTGCTCTCGGGATAAAGTTCAAATTCCTCACCATGTGTGAGTAATAAAACCCAAAGCCAAATCCATTACTGGCCTGCCCACCTCAACTGCCCTAAAAGGTTTCCAAGGCTGTAATATTTATAGAAGTCGGCTGCCACATCTTTTTTCCTGAAGAGTGATGAGTGGATTTGAACCACTGACCTTTGGATGAGCAGCCAAACACTCCACCACCAGGATTCCTGGTTGGATTACAGAGCCCTGTAGTATCTGTCTTCCACCTACTTCTGGTCTCTCTTCTGGGGTGCTGGTGTTCTTTCCATTTCCTCTGGCCACTGTGGACCAGGTGTGAATTCCTGTACTCATACAGCTCATTTACTAAAGGCTGCTCCCTCAGCCTGAAAAGGTTTTCTCCCAAATTTGCGTGTCGAAAACTATTTCTCATCCTTTAGTTTACAGCTCAACTGCCCCTCAGATATGATCCCCCTCTTTTTTTTAAATCAATTTATTGGGGCTCATACAATTCATCACAATACATAGATCAATTGTGTAAAGCACATCTATACATTTGTTGCCCTCATTATTCCCAA
>NW_022111327.1:6717832-6741579 GCF_000313985.2 Echinops telfairi | reverse complement strand
TGTGTGCTTCTTCCCTGTGGGCTTTGTTGCTTCTGAGCTAGATGGCCGCTTATTTGTCTTCAATCTTTTAAGACCCCAGACGCTATATCTTTTGATAGCTTGGCACCTGGCTTTGTAATTTTTACAATTAATCTTGATTTTGGTTGTTGAAGAAAGCCCAGGCTTTCTTCCATGTAACTGCTGGTGGTTTTGAACTGCTGACCATATGGATTTCAATCCAATGCATAACCCCTGTATCATCAGAGCTCCTATGTGCATGTGCATGCACACACACACACACACACACACACGGGTTTATATTAAGGAAATAGCTCACAACTGTAGATGCAGGCAAGTTCTAAGTCAATGGATCAGATGTCAGACTGAAGGCATCTCCTAAAACACAGCAACACAGGCTGATGAATCCAAGATTGACAGGTCAGGTGGCAGGCTTCTAGCTGCAGAAGCAAATGAATCCAAAATCAGCAGATAAGATGGCAAGCTGCTGCTGATTTCCAGGATCAGTAGGAAAAACAGCCGGCTGCTGGCTTATGAGGTCAAATAGTGAGTCAGATTCAAGATCCAGATCCAGCAAAAAACAAGTGTTACCACAGCATCCATTAAGATGGGAACCAGGCCACACACCTGAAGAGATCTTAACTGCCAAACCACTGAGAATCTTGACCCAGCCAAGTTGACACAAAATCTAACTATCATGGAACTTAACAAACCTCCAAACCAAGGACCCACATCTCATTGGTTGTACATAAGCAATCTCAACAGTTAATCCTTTTCAGGGATTCCTGTAAATTACACACACCTTTTACCAATTCAACTTTTTACTGGTGTGTGACTTAGTGACAATATTTAATATTTGGCTGTATAAACCTACCCTTAATCAATGTGATTTTTCCATCACCATAAGCCACACTCAATGTTCCATAAACAATAAACCCCTCTTTCCCTTTTCACCCCTGGTAATCACTTACAAACTTTTGTCACTATAAATTTGTCGGTTCCTGACTTTTTATATAATTGAATTCATACAATAGCTGTCCTTTCGTAATTGACTTATTTCTCTCAACAAAATGTCTTCAAACACCATCTATATTGTACCATGTGTCAAGACTTCATTTTCATACTGACAGTAATATTCCATTGTTTGTAGATACTACATTTTGTATGTTACATTCATCTGTTGAACTCTATAGAATTTTCAGTGGCTGATTTTTAAACAGTTTTATTGTCATAGAATTCACAAACTATACAATCCAATGGTTCAATCATATTAAGAAGAGTTGTACAATCATCACCAAAATAAATTTTAGAACATTTTCTTCATTCTTTTACTCATCATAATTAGCTCCCATTACCCCCCAACCTCCCCCTCCCTTATGGACAAGAGACCAGTAATCCAGTCAGATAATTAAGGTTTATTGTGCCAGCCTGGCTGATAAACACATGTGGGATTAACTGAAGGGCAGAGAGATAAATGGCTCGGTGAGCCTCACCTTTCTATTTCTCAGGTCTCTTGCTCTCTGGTGGTCAGACCAGGGTGCAGTTGCCTTAGCCAGTTCCCTGCTTCAGCTGGCAAGGCTCATTTCCTGCAAGACATCCCTGAGGAGAAGCCACATGGACCTACCCTGATACAGCCCTGGATGCTGGAGCAGCCGCGTGGAGACCCCTGCCAGCGCTGAGATGCTTACAGGCTCGCTGATTCGGCTTTCCTCCTGCAGTGGGAGTCATTGCGTGTGTTTTGTGAGATTGAGGACTTTGTGGATTGGTGTTGGACATATGGGCTAATGCTGGATTTATGGGCTTGGACAGCACTGGGTTGGGGTGCTTTCTTAATGTACACTTACCCTTTATATAAAACTCTCTCTTATACATATGAGTTTCTGTGGATTTGTTTCCCTAGTTTACCCAGACTAACACATCCAGTTACTATCTCTATATCAATGGCTGATTTTTCAGAAGTAGATCACCAGGCCTTTCTTCTGAGGTGTCTCTGGGTTACTTAAATCACCAGTCTCTCAGTTAGCAAAGAGTCCATTATCCATTTGTACCACCCAGGGACATTCCTTGACTACCTCATATAAAATAATCTCCTACCACTACTCCATCCAGTCACTTTCCTTCACATTATCCTATTTAATTATTCTTGTAGGACATGCCATGTTCTTGGATAATCTTGTCTCTTTACTTGTTTATTGTCTTAATCCTGGAGGTTAAAAGTGCTCAGTAAGAAGCCTTTTGTTCTGTCTTGTACATGCCTATATTCCTAGCACATCTGTGACTGGTAACCTCTAAGAGAGCTCCACTTGATCTCCACCTTCGAGTATTTACACACTCTCCCTCCCACACTGGTTCAGCCTGCATATCTAGCACTCATTGATAACTACTTCAGGGTTAAGTATAAAGCTGTAGTTTCTACTATTGCTTTAAGTCTTATAAGCCTCCCAGTGACTTTCCCTGCCTCCATCATTTTGTTCTAACCTCCCTCACCCAAGTTAATAGCTGACTACCCTCTATGCTTATGTGTTGGGCTGCTAATGTCAAGGTTGGCAGTTCGAAACCACCAGTCAATCCTTGGAAGAAAGATATGGCTTTCTACTCCTGTAGAATTATAGTCTCAGAAACACACAAGGACAGGTCTACCCTGTCCTATTGGGTCTCTATGAGTCAGCATTGACTCGATAGCAGTGAGTTGATCCTCTACACCAGGCATGGGGAATGTCTTACCCGCAGGTCATATATGGCCCAGGAAATCATCAATTCAAGCTTATATCACAAAGAGAAGCAGGTTCGGCCATCATTAATCCACTTAGGAATGGATTAATTATATGCTTAACCAAATATAGCAGGCTAATTTTTAAGTTGATAATTTTGGATGGTCCAAGAATTATGTTACAAATATCCAAATGGCCCTTGGCAAAAAAAAAAAAGATTCCACCCTCCTCCTGCTTAGGTCGTTATTTCTTCTCCCATCCCTCAAAAAAAAACACCTCACCATCATTGAGTCAATTCTGACTCATAGTGACCCTATAGGACATGGTAGAACTGTCTCCGTGGGCCTAGTAACTGTGTTTAATGTGAACATCATCCATGATATTACGTAACCCAATATAATCAACTCCATCATGGGATCTACTGGGTGCAGCCAATAAGTTGAAAGATCTGAGTATAGTGCACCGCCATCTTTATTCAGATCACAGCCCTAATGCAATTGAAAGGATGTTTCCTCAGGGGTGTGGCCTAATTCCCATTTAAGTAGACTCTGTGGAGAGAGAGCTTCTTCCTGACTCATCAATCTCTGCTTCTCTGAACTTGGGCCAACAGACCCCAGTGCCTGCGGTCCCTGGGAGCCAACATCAGCCTGCCATCCAACCTGCTGACCTTGGCTTCATTGTAATCTGCAGCCACAAGACTGACCTGCAGAACTGGATTCATCCCTCTATGTATTCACCAGCCTTGGATATTCCTGCTTCATCTTCACACTTCCTAGTCCGTCAGTTCCTGCTGCCACATGAGTCAGAGGAAGCCCCCTGTTTAATATCTGACCCATCATCTTGATTTACCTAATTCCACAATTGTGGGGGCCATTTTCTTGATATACATTTCTCTCTTTATACGGACACGTATAAATAGGGCTTTGCTTCTCTAACCCAGCCTAACACGCTGGTCTCATATATGACGTTTGTCACTCAGCATAGCATTCTCCAGGTTCACGCGTGCTGTGAGGTGTTCTGCAGACCCCTCATTCTAGAAAGTCATGCCGTACTTCATTGTGCATGTGACCCAACGTCTAGTGATCTCCAGTCCCACCCATGGACCTCTGTTCCTTTCGTCTGCTGTTGTTCACCGTACCACAATGAACACGTGTGTTCATGAAGCTATTCATGGCCTGGCTCTTACTTGTCTAAGATGGATACTATATAGAGAAGCTGCGAGGTTTGAGGTCACACGGTATCTCTACTCCCAACTATTTGAGGAAGCACCCTACCATTGTCCACAGTGCTGGCACTATTTTATGGCACACTAGCGGTGTATGAGGGTTCCAGTCTCTTCAGACCTCCACCAAACTTTGCTGTTAATGCTAGCATGAGGTGATATCTTATTGTTGTTTTGATTTGAATCTCTTGAATAGCTAATTGTGATGGTATTTCTTCATATTTGTTGGCTGCCTGAATGTCTTTTTTTTATGAAGTGTCTGTTTATGTCCTCTGCCCATTTTTAATTGTATTGTCTTTTTCTTGTTAAGGTGCTGAAGTTTCCTATAAATTTTAGAGAGAAGTCCCTTGTTGAATGCCATTGTCATTTTTTCCCCCAGTCTGTGGGTTCTCTTTTCACACTTTTGGTGAAAACTTTTGATGCATGTAAGTGTCTAATTTTTAGGAGTGCTCAGTCATATTGTTTGTCTTCTGCTGCCTGTGTGTGTGTATGTTCTCATTATGTTTGATAGTGTATAAGTTTGTCCCATTTGTATTGATGATCTTTATAGTTCTAGGTTTTACACTCAGGTCTTTGATCCATCTTGAGTTTGCTTTTGCATATGATGTAAAATATGGATTTTATTTCATACTTCTGCAAATATGTATCCAGTTTTGACCACACAATTTGTTAGAGATAATCTCTTCCCATTTAATGTGTCTCCATCCTTTGTCAAAGATCAGCCGTCTGTAGCTGGATGTATTTACATCAGGATTCTCAGTTCTGTTTCATTAGTTTGTGTATCTATCACTGTATCAGTGCCAGGCTGTTGGACTAGCCTGGCTGTGCAGTAGGCTTTGAGGTTAAGAAGTGAGAGGCCCCCTCCATTTTCTCCTTTTGTAGTACTTTGCTTAGCTGAAGTCGCTTACTTTTCCAGGTAAAGTTAGTGGTTAGTTTTTCCATCTCTTTAAAGAATGATGTTGGAAACGGAATCTGGGCTGCATTATATTAGTGTATTTTGGGAAATACTGCCATTTCCCTATCTTTGTCCATGGTATATTCTTCGGTTTATATCAGTCTCTTTGGATTTTGTGTAGTGATGCTTTCTAGTTTTCTTTGTAGTTATTTGCTTTCTTTGGTTATGTTTCTCCCTAAGTAGCTAATCTTTTGAGTGGGTTTTGTAAATGACATTGTTTCCCGGGTTTCCTTTTCAGAGCTCTGTTTGTTAGCAAAAAGTAATCCAACTGACTTCTGTATGTTGGTCTTGCACCCTGCCACTTGGCTGAATCCTTCAATTAGCTCCAAATTAGCTGAGTCTTTAGAATTTTCTATGTATATGATTTGTCATCTGCAAATAGTTTCACGTCTTCTTTGCCAATTTGGATATCTTTGGGTTTCCTGTGTTGCCTGATAGCTCTGGCTAAGAATTCCAGCACAGTATTGAATGGGAAGGGTGTTAAAAGGTATCCGTACAAGGGGAAGGCTTTCAGTTGGCCATTGGTTTTGTATAACCCAATTAACCAAACTCACTGCCATCAAGTCAATTCTGATTCATAATGACCCATAACAGAGAAGAGCTGCCCCTATGGGTTTCTGAGACTGTACATATTTAGGGGAGCAGAAAGCCTCATCTTCCTCCCAGGATGCAGCTGGGTCAAACTGTTGATCCTTGACTTGGTAGCCTAACATATAACCCATTATACCACTGGGATCCTTTTGATTTTGTATCTATGCCCTTTATGTTGAAAAATTTCTTTTCTTTCCTATTTTGTTAAGTGTTTATCAGAAATGGGTATTGGATTTTGTCAAATGCCTTTTCTGCATCAATTGATAGCATCATATAGTTCTTTTATTTTCTTTTATTTCTGTGATGGATTATACTGATTGGGTTTCTTATATTTAATCATCACTCCATACCTGGTGTGAATTGCACTTGGTCATGATGTATTGTTTTATGTACATGCTTGAGTTCTGTTGCTAGGATTTTGTTGGTATTTTTTTGCATCTATTTCCATGAGGGATACTGTTGTATTATTTTCTTTGTCAGTAATGTCTCTGCCTGCTTTTGGTATCTGGGTTATGCTTACTTCATAAAATGAATGTGGTAGTTTTCTATCCTTTTCTATACTCAGCTGATGTATATTGCATTGGTGCTTTGTACATAGCTCTGAGATCAGGTTGGGTGGTTGATTGTGCTGTTCAGTTTTTCTGTGTCTGTTGGGTTTCATTCTAGTTGTTCTAGCTTTCCTGTTGAAAAGTGTATTAAAGTCTCCTACTAGGATTGTCGAGTTGTTTATTTCTTTAACTATGTAAGTTGGATGAATGTATTTTGAGATTCATTGAGGACATAGACATTAGGGTTATGATCTTTTGTTCAATTTATACTGTAATCGTTATGCAATGTCATTTTTTCATTTTATTGGGGGATCTTACAGCTCTTATCACAATCCATACATATATCCATTGTGTCAAACACATCTGTAAATATGTTGTCATCATCTTTTTCAAAATATTTTCTTTCTACTTGAACTCCTGGCATCAGCTCCTCATTCCCCCCTCAGTCCCCCATGTCTCCTTGATAATATATAAATTATAGTATTCCTTTTTTCTTTTCATGTCTTATACTGAATGCTGTCTCATTTCACCCACTTTTCTGCTGTCCATCCCCCTGGGAGAGGGGCCATACATCGATCACTGTGATCAGTTCCCCCTTACTGCCCCCGCCTACCCTTACCCTCCCAGTATCGCTGCTCCCCTTATTGGTCCTGAGGGGTTTATCTGTTCTGAATTCCCTGTGTTTTGAGCTCTTATCTGTACCAGCATACATGTTCTGGTCTAGCCAGATTTGTACCTTCTTTCTCTTTTACATAATTGTTTACCTTAAAGTCTACTTTTTCCAAAAAATAATATTGCTACTCCTGATCTTTATAAGTTACCATTAGCTTGATATAGATAGATAGATAGATAGATAGATAGATAGATAGATAGATAGATAGATAGGTAGATAGATAGAGATAGAGAGCGTGCTTTGGATTTTTAGTCTAGTTTTGTCTTTGTGTATAAAGTGTCTCTTGTAGACAGTATACTCATGGGTTCTATTTTCTTAACCATTCTGCTAACCTGTCTCTTGTTTGGTACATTTAACTCATTTATAATCAGGGTAATAAATTAATAACTATCAATTTATTGTTGTCATTTTGTTGTGCATTTGCCGGTTTCCTTATTCCATTTGATTTTCTGTGACGAGTTAATTTTGTTCGTGAGTTTTCTTGTCCTTTCCTTCAGTGTTGTTGTTTCAGTGTTTAGTACATCTGTATAATTTTTATATTTTCTTATTTTGATGAGGCTCTTTTCATTTTCTTTGAGGTTCTTCTGTAATTTATTAATTTGTTTCCAAGTTTAAAATAGTCTGCTCTATCTTAAAATTGACATTCTCTCCATTTGAAAATTCTGTAACTACACCAATCCCTTTTATATACTTTGCAATTTTCTTTTTTTTTTCTTTAATCATTTTATTAGGGGCTCATACAAGTCTTATCACAATCCATACATACATCAATTGTGTAAAGTGCATTTGTATATTCATTGCCCTCATCATTCTCAAAATATTTCCTCTCCACTTAAGCCCCCGGCATTAGGTCCTCATTTTCCCCTCCCTCCTCACTCCCCCCTCCCTCATGAGCCCTTGATAATTTATAAATTGTTATTTTGTCATATCTTGCCCTGTCTGACGTCTCCCTTCACCCGCTTTTCTGTTGTCCATCCCCCAGGGAGGAGGTCACATATAGTTCCTTGTAATCGGTTCCCTCTTTCCTACCCACTCTCCCTCTACCCTCCCAGTATCGCCACTCACACCAATGGTCCTGTAGGGATCATCTGTCCTGGATTCCCTGTAACTTTGTAATTTTCTTTAAAGAGCACTAGTGGCATAGTGAGTTGCATGTTAGGCTGCTAACTCTAAGGTCGTGTGGTTCCAACCCACTACTTGCTCTGTGAGAGAAAGATAAGGCTTTCTGTTCCCGTAAAATTGGCTGCCACAGAAACCCACAGGGGCAGAAAATACTCATGATTATGGAGTTTATTAGAGAAGCTAACAGAGTACAAAATGTTAAGGATACAGATATTTTGTATCTTTTTGTATTTTTGTATCTAAGTCACGTTGGCAAGTATGTCTCTCTCTGATCCTCAGCCTCTCAGCCATGTGGTCCCTTGGCTTCTGCCTAGTTCTGTGGGCTGGGAAGCCTGCCAATCTGGCTCACAGTCTTCCTGCTGCTCTTCTCGTCCATCAAATGGTCTCAGTGCTGCAGTTTCTGCTGCCTCTGCCACTTCAGACATGTGGCATCTCACAATGCTCCCCTGGTGCCTCTTCTTTCTTGATAGTCATGGGACTCTCTCTCTTCTTGTTTCTGAGATGGTTCATCCAGTGAAATTGTAAAACTGACCAATCCTCCAATTAGTGTTTCATATACTCTATTTGCATTTTTCTACCCAATCATCTGATTGGAGTTACAAAAACATGGATAGAAGAGTCATTTCAAGTAATTTTGATTCACCAGACTCTAGTTCCCTATTTTCAGCCTTGTAGGTCTATTTTACTTCGGATACCCCTTTATCTGGGTTGAATTCTGGGTGGTGGTATATAGGTTAATCAAAGACCATTGTCTCCTGTTGTTGATTCTCTGTCCAAATAACTCCCTTTAGTATTTCTTGTAAAGTAGATCTGATTTCAAAATTCCTTCCATTTCTGTTTACCTGGAAATGTCCTAATTTCTCCATCATGGTTGAGGGATATTTTTACTGGTTATATGATTCTCTCAGGACTCATCTGTCAGTTTGTCCTACTTTAATGGCTTGCAACATGCTGTGATGCTAGGAGCTATGCCACCAGTATCTCAAATACCAGCATAGTTATCCATAGTGAATAGGTTTCAGCAAAGCTTCCAGACTAACGGCAGTCTAGGCATAAGGAGGGATGAGCCACTGAGTGCTTTATGAATAGCAAGGGGACAGTCAGATATAATGCCAAAAGGTGAGCCTTCCAAATTGGAAGACACTCAAAATAGGAATGTGAAAGGGCTTCTTTCTCAAAGGAGTGTTGACCTCAACAACGTGGATGAAGTCAAGCTTTGGGGATCAACATTTGCTAATGGGGCATGATTCAAAAATAGTTGTAAACATCTATAATAATCAGACTGTTCAAAATATTAATCTAGGCAAATTGGAAGACATAAAAAATTAAATGGAGCTCATACAGCTCCTAGGCATTACTGAGATGAAATGGACTGGTATTGGCCATTTGAAGTCAGATAATCATATAGCTCACTATTCAAGGAATGACAAAATCAAGAGGAATACTGCCATGTTCATCATCAAAAATAACATTTCTAGATTACAAGGAACTATATGTGACCCCCTCCCTGGGGGACGGACAACAGAAAAGTGGGTGAAGGGAGACGTCGGACAGGGCAAGATATGACAAAATAACAATTTATAAACTATCAAGGGCCCACGAGGGAGGGGGGAGTAGGGAGGGAGGGGAAAAATGAGGACCTAGTGCCGGGGGTTTAAGTGGAGAGAAAATGTTTTGAGAATGATGAGGGCAATGAATGCACAAATGCGCTTTACACAATTGATGTGTGTATGGATTGTGATAAGAGTTGTATGAGCCCCTAATCAAATGATTTTTAAAAAATAACATTTCTAGCTTGGAAGTGCAATGCTGCCTGTAACAGGATAATATCTTCAGATAGTTTATTGTGCCAGCCTGGCTGATAAACGCAGGTGGGATTGACTGAAGGGCAGAGATAAATGGCTTGGTGAGCCTTGCCTTTCTTGTCTCTCGCTCTGTGATCATCGGACCAGTGCGCGGCTGCCTTGCTTGTTCTGTGCCTCAATTTAAAGGCTACACTGCCTGTGGGACACCTAGCCTGTGGACTGTGTCGCTGTAAGTTGATGTCCCTTTAAGACTTCTCTGGAGCTGGGGACTGGCAGTTGGTGACCTGCCTTGTGATTGGCTGCTGTGCTGACATAGCCTAGCTCTCTCTACAAATAGAGGAAGATCTGGCATCAGACAGAGACTTGAAGGACTGCTAGTCTCTCAACTTTCTCTCACAGACGTGAGTTGCACTGAACCATTTATAGTGCTTTCTAATTTAACTGTTTATTTCTTGTATTGTATATTTATCTGTATATAATTTAACAGTTCATTTCTCGTTATATATCTAATTATCTTTATAAATAAATATATTAAATTATCAGGAATTTGGTTTTATCTCTCTAGAGAACCCTGTCTAACACATATCTATACACCTATAAAGGCCAACTCTTATTCAAATTTCCACACCAACCACTACGGCTCTATGAAGACATTGAAGAATTCTACTAACTTCTTCAGTCAGAAATTGATCAAATATGCACTCAAGATGCATTGATAATTATTGGAGATTGGAATATGAAAGTGAGATATAAAGATGAAGTGGGAAAATATGGCCTTGGTGATAGAAAAAATACTTGAATTTCCATGACAAAATTTTGCAAGACCAGTGATTTTTTCATTTCAAATAATCTTTTTCAACAACATTAACAGTGACTGCTCACATGGACCTTAATAGATGGGATTTGATACAGGAATCAAATTGACTATATCTGTGAGAAGAGATGATGAAGATCAATATCACTAGCCAAAATAAAATCTGTGGACAACTCTGGAACATACAATCATTTGCTCATATGTAAGTTCAAGATGAAACTAAAGAAAATTAAAACAAGCCCATGAGAACCGAAATACAACCTTGATTATATCCTTCCTGAACTTTTGGAGAACAGATTTGACACACTGTACATTAATGATGAGCTGTGAAATGACATCAAGAACATTATACATAAACAAGCAAAAGATCATTAATATGAAAATAAAGAATGGAAAGGCCAAAGCACGTGGTAGAAGAGAGTCTGAAACTTGCAATTGAACATAGAGTAGCTAAACCAAATAGAGGAAATGATGAAGTAAAGAGCTGAACAGAAAACTTGAAAGAGCATCTCAAGAAGACAAACCAAATATTATAATGAAATGTGCAAGTACCTGGGTTTAGAAAGCCAAAAAGGAAAAAAAAACTCAGCATATTTCAAGCTTAAAGAAGTGAAAAAAATAATTCAAACCTTGAGTTGCAATATGAGCAAAAGTTTGGATGATACAGGAATGATCACATAGTTATTGTACCAAAAAGAATGGGTAAATATTTGTCCAATCACTTCAAGAGGTAATATATGATTGAGAACCAATGGAAATTCAGGAAGAAGTCCAAGTTAAACTGAAAACATTAATAAAAACCAAGGAAGGTTCCTGGAATTGGTGAAATAAATACCAAATGAAGTATTTAAAAAACTTGATGTCAAGAAATTGAAAAAAAAAAACAGGTACACAACTGACCAACTGGGAGATATCCATATTTGTGCTCATTCCAAAGAAAAATGACTCAATAGAATGTGGAAATCATCAAATAATATGTTTTATTTCATATACAAGTAAAACCTTAAAGATAATAGTAAAATGGCTGCAGCAGTACACAAAACAGCGAGCTGCCAGAAATTCCAGTTGGATTCAGAAGAGGATATGAAACAAGGATTATTATTGCTGATGTTAGATGGATCTTGACTGAAAGCAGAGAATACCAGAAAGATGTTTACTTGTGTTTCATTGACTATGCAAAGACACTCAGCTGTAAGCATTTTAAACTATATATTGCAAAGAAGGAGAATTCCAAGACATTTAATCAGAACATGTGAATACTTCATGGTTTAAAGTCAAGAAAGGTATATGTCAGGGTTTTTAACTTTTACCATACTTATTTATCAATATTCTGAGCAAATAGCCTGGAAACCTGGACTATATGAAGAAGGCTGTGGCATCAGAAGTAGAGGGAAGTTCATTAGCAGTCTTTGATATGCAGACGACCCAGTAGTGCTTTCTGAATGTAAAAGGACTTAAAGCACTTACTGATGAAGATAAAATTCTACAATGCAATGTAAAGAAAATAAGAATCCCCACATCTGACCAATAGACAACATCATGATATCCAAAGAAAACTTTGTTTTAGAAGACTCTTGAAAATGGCATAGGGGCTACACATGACCTCCCAAGGATGATTGCCACAAGACAGGGCTCAGATATGCTACCACCCTTCATCCTATCGGTCCTGTTCTGATACCAACCATTCCTCCCAATGGCATTCTACTCGCCGGGACTCTACTTTTCTTATGGGCTCAATAATTCATTGCAGTAGCTACACAGAACTTACAGTGCTCATGATTGTAGGTATAAAGTTAACAATTCAGATGAGAAATACTCGGGATACAGTTGTTCAGTCCAGACAATTTCTTCTCTGCCATGCCTGTTGGCAGGCCTTTCTGACCTTCAGCCACTTGACCTGTCTTCGGCCCTGCTTGGGCAATGTTACAAAGTTCTTTTGGGGCTTCTAATAAACGTCCAAAGGATATGCTACTCCACTATAAGCATTACCCAAAGGTACTCAACTCTAGCTCCATGGTCAGCAAGCCCAGCTCCCTCACTTAAGTACACAGAGGCATCCCATTCCACAAGCCAGCCTCCTATTCAAAAGCACTCACCTTTATTTACTCTGTGGGCTGGAAGTCCACCACTCTATCTCATGCTCTGGCCCTGGTTCTGCTGTTGCTGTTCTTCTGATATCAAAGATGTATCCTGTATCAAGAAGGATCAATGTACAGGCATCTAAATGGACACACTTCACTCCTTGCGCTTCTCTCTCGCTGAATGTGAGATCCTCTTCCTGCTTTTGAGATGGATGATTTTATACCCAGCAGGATGGCAATCACAATGAACCCTGTTAACAATCACTCACTGCTGAATCGTATAATCAATAATCTTTTCCTCCACCTTCTTATTCAGGCCCCCCAGGAAAAACGAAGATGTTTGGTGGGAGTAAGAAATAATCAGTGCTTATGGAGGCAGCAGGTAAGAAATCAAGCAGTGTATTGCATTTTGCAAATCTGTTGCACACAATCTATTTCAAGGGTTAAAGTATAAAGATATCACTTTGAGGAATGATGTGCACCTCACTCAAGCCATGGTGTTCTACAATCACTTCATTTGCATGTGGAAGCTGGACACTGAATAAGGAAGCCAGGAGACAAATGGATGCATTTGAATTATGGTGCTGGTGAAGAATATTGAAAGTGCCATGCTGTGAAAAGAAGGGGAAAAAAACCAACCAAATCTATCTGGGAAGAATTACATCCAGAATGCTGCTTAGAAGTGAGACGTGTGAGACATATCAGAAGCGACTAGTGTCCAGAGAAGGACATCATACTTGAAGTAGAGGGTCAGTGAAATAGAGGAGGACCCGTGGTGAGATGGCTTGACACAGTGGCTGCAACAATGGACTCAGACATACAATGGTGAGGAAGGCGCCGTTTTCATCCTGTTCCACATAGGATCACGATGATTTTGTTACTGGCTTGAGAGCATCTAACAGCAACAAAGCCAGGAAAAGTAACATCAGAATACATATATGTTATATACTAGTATGTAAAAACAACATTCATCGAAAAACATGACAAGATTTGACAATCTGGGAACTCATCAATATGTCTGAAGACTACTTCATGGGCTCAAATGTGCCGCATACTGCCTTAGAAATGATAGTAAATTACCTTGCTTTGGTATGGCTCTCCTTTCCATAATCTTGTTAACTCCCACCCAATTACTAGGTGGCGACATGGAACTAAAGTGTAGAGAATTCTAACTCTAGGATTGGTGAGTTTAAGCGTTCTGTTGAGAATGAGATTAAGTCATATGAGACGTAGAAACAGGGAATCCCAAGGCCAAGAAGAAAGAAGAGCCACCAGCAGAGCATGTGGGAGATCCTTGCCTGGATTGGCAGAGGCAATAGGGGCACCAAAGGATGCAATACCGAGACCATCAGGCAGAGTGGCAGGTGGGTATTCTGGCCCACAGAACAAGGCAGAGGCCCAGGGACCACTGGACTGAGAAGCCAAGGACCAGAGAGAGACAGGCCTATCAGGGATGGCTGAGACAAGGCACTGTGGGCAATGAATTATATCATGAGCATTTTGTACTGTTAGCTTCCCCATACTCTTAAGTATTCTCTGTTAATTCTGTGTGGCCATTGCAACGAAATATCAGACAAGATATTTTGAAAATACATCAGAAAAGGGATAGTTGGTGTCAGAATAAGGGAAAGAAGGACAGAAGGTCTGGCCTCTGCCGCGTGGAAATCAGCCTTGGGCTGGAGTGGGATTGGAGTCTCTTTTTCCCTACTAAAGTCCGAGGAGGTCAGATGTGGCACCCATGCCAGTTAACCGGAAACCTTAAGGTGAAAGAATGAGCTTTGAATTATGTCATTTCAGGAACCACGAACAAGGGAGGGGGTCAGAGATTTTCCCAACCAAACCTATCGCTATTCAGTGGAACCCCACTCATGGTGACCCTAGAGAGCAGAGTAGAACTGACCCATTGGATTTCCAAAGTTGTGAATCTTTTACAGAAGCCTGCGGCCCCTTCTTTCTCCCACTGAGTGGCTAGTGGGTTTGAACCACCAACTTTTCAGTAAGCAGCTGAATACTTAGCCATTGCACCACCAGCCCTTGGGAATCTTCCTAGAGCCTTATAAAAAGCCATGTTGAATTAGTGCCATAAAGTTGGCCTTAGAGTGATAGTCTGGAGATGAGCTGAAGGAAAGGGGATAAAGGCAGCACCCGAGATGCTGAAGGCTAGGAAGAGAAGCTGGGATCAAACCGAAGCCGGGCAGTTTGAAATCCCCTAGCCGAGGAGCCACGGCCAGCAGAGTGAAAGAAATGCCATTGGGATGGCTGGCAGCAAAAGCTGTCTTGAAGATTTGTGTTTAAGTGTGATATTTAATATTCTTTTGCAAGGCAAAACAGGAGCAATCAATGTGCAAGCAAGGGAGCAGCTGCTGCTTCCCCAATACTGTCAACAAGACAGAAAATGTGTGAGGTGTTGTGAATAATGACTGCAATCAAAGCAGTGTGCCATTCTGGTAGGACCAGCAGGGCTCCCAGGGTTATGATATTACACTTGCCTCTTCAAGGCACTGTGTGTGCCTATGTGTGTATGTGTATACATGTTTGCAAGTGTGCACATGGATGCACACAAATGCACAGGGTAGAAAGAAAAGAAAGATGGGATCAAGGGAAACAATCACGAAGAGAAAGGGGGCTTAGGGAGAAGGCAAGAAAGACAAGATGTGATGGTGGAGAATGATAAGAGAAGGGGACAGAAGGAGAACATAGAGTGTGAGGAAGGAGAGAAGAAAGTCTGACTTTCAGGTCTACGCATCTTGACTTATCGCTAATCTAAAGTAGGCCTACCCACACTCTCGCGCGCACACCACCCCTAATCTCTTTCACTCACAACAGACTATTTCCTGCACTGATCCTCCTCTTTTATGTTCCTAACTTATTTCCTGCTTCCTCTGTTGGATCATACGTTCTATAAAGGCAGTGATCACATTTATCTCATTTATAACTTATAACCTTCACTTGAGTCTAAGTTCTGCCACAATAACAAATTATCATCAATACAAAAGTTCATATGTTCCATGCTGCCTGTGTGCGAGTTATGGATTGGCTCCACCTTCTTCATTCCGGGACCCAGGTTCACTCTCTGGGATATGGGTGTGCTTCCTCATGGCAGAGAGAATACTGGCAATAGCAGTATTCCTCTGAGGCTCTGAGAGCATCTTCTTGGAAGTGGTGTAGTCACTTTCACTAACATTTCATTGGACAAAGTAACTACAGCCAGTCTTGAATATAACAGAGTGGTGTTGTATCATATACTCCCAAGGATGGGTGATGAACACATTTAAATAATAATACAATCTGGTATACCATCACATTTTCTACCCTAGCAGAGTTCCTGGAAGAAAGTAGATTGCCCTCTCAAGTGTGCGTATGGCCCTGGGCTTATTGGAAAGCTTCGTTCTAATGTATGTTCTGAGATAGTATGCCCACAAGAACTTCTTCTAAAATGGATATTTTCTTAATCTTAATGTAATGGATAAACAAAGCGTCTTAGGGTTTTTTATTGCTTAATAACACACAATCATGGTTACTATGGGTGAAGGAGGAAGAGTTTTGCTGAGGGGACATAGAGTTTATGTTAATGGTAGTGGGAACATTTGGCAAAGGATATCAATAATGGTTGTAGAACATGACGAATATAATCAATGTAGAAGTTGCTGAATTGGAGAATGTTTTCTCGTGTCTATCTTTGCCACAGTTAAAAAAAATTATACAAATAACAATGAGTATAAGGAAGAAGAAAATATTCTACATTTGATTGTGGTAATGATTGTACAACCATTCTTAATATGATTGAACTATTGAATTGTATGATATGTACATGAAGTGCCTATAAAATTGTTGAAGAAACCAAACAAAGCACAAAATCCAAGTGGAAATTATGTACTTTTTATGTAAGCATGGTTTCAACAAAAGTTTCTAATGTCTTTCTGAGCAGGTTGCTCCCCCCCTCTTTTTTTCTTAACTGGGAGTTAATACTTATATCATTCCATAATTCACAGATTGCTTTCTTTAAATCCCTTCAATGTAGAAATATCAAAGCCACCATTAGGTGAAAAAATAGAGTGCTGGGTCAGACTAAGGTGAGTCTTCTGAGCTTTTTTAAACCATTCAGTGACATGAAGATATCATTATTCATTCTTTCTTTTTAATCATTTTTGGGGGCTCGTCCAACCTGTTCACAATCCATACATCCATCCCCTGTGTGTCAAGCACATTTGTACATTTGTTGCCGTCATCGTTCTCAAAACATTTGCTTTCTACTTCGTTACTCTTTCTTTTTTTTAAAAAATCATTTTATGAGGGGCTCATACAACTCTTATCACAATCCATACATACATCAATTGTGTAAAGCGCATTCGTACATTTATTGCCCTCATCATTCTCAAAACATTTTCTCTCCACTTAAACCCCCGGCATTAGGTCCTCATTCCCCCTCCCCCCCACTCCCCCTTCCCTTATGAGCCCTTGATAGTTTATAAACTGTTATTTTGTCATATCTTGCCCTGTCCAACGTCTCCCTTCACCCACTTTTCAGTTGTCCGTCCCCCAGGGAGGAGGTCACATATAGTTCCTTGTAATCGGTTCCCTCTTTCCAACCCACTCTCCCTCTACCCTCCCTGTTTCGCCACTCACACCACTGGATTCCCTGTATTTTCAGTTCCTATCTGTACCAGTGTACATCCTCTGGTCTAACCAGACTTGTCGTTACTCTTTCAATGTCAAAAATACAGGACAGTCTGGGGGAGAAACACAGAACTAGGAAGTGTCTAGTAGATAGCTAAACTTCTCATGCCTAAAGCCAATCTTCTGCTGAACCTCCCAAAACCTTCCCCATGGTGTGTCTTTTCCAAGTCATTAAATAGCAACTCTCTCCATTGCTCAGATTCTGGTGTCATACTTGAATGGTCTCTCTTTCTGTATCTTTGTGAGTATGTGTCCCTGTTTCTTTCATACCCCAAACCCAACCATTGGAGGCCTGTAAGTTTTGCCTTCAAAATACATCCTGAATCTGACCTTTTCTTTGAAAAAAAAAAAAAGAGGATCTCCATTACTATCATCTGGGTCTAAGATATCATTTTTCCTGGGCCTCCTATATCTGTCAGCTATTGCTAGGATACTTTTAGTTGTTGTTATTAGGCACTTTGTCAGCTATTGCTAGGATACTTTTAGTTGTTGTTATTAGGCACTTTCAAGTCTCCTGAAACTTGGAATGACTCTATGCACATCAATGACTCTATGCACACTGCCCAGTCCTGCACCATCTTCACAAATGTTATTATGCTTGAGATCACTGTTGCAGTCACTGTGTTAATCTATCACATTGAGACTCTTCATCTTTTCACTGACTTTCTACCAACTCTTTTCCAAGGACTGGTCTCTCCTGGTAACATGTCCAAAGCATGGGGGATGAACTCTCACTAATCTCTCTTGAAAGTGTTTCATTTGGCACTTTGGCTGTGGTTTCAAAGCCCTAAACTCGTCTCTTTCCTTTATCACTTTATCTAAAGTAAGTAGAACCAACCAACCAGCCTCCCTATACTTTTCATTCTGACAAAATTACACAACCCTATCAAACATTAAATCACTGCTCTCCAGTATGGTAACATTTTGTGTAGGAATAATGTTGCCAACCCTGCCATGGATTACCAATGCCCTGTTTCCTAATGGAGGCATAGTTATCAACACTTTTAAGACTAGTCAGATTTGAGAACCAATCTAGAAAACTCTTTTTAATGTTGTTTCCTTAGACCTCACTGCCTGCGCAAATGTCACATGCTGGGTTGTACAAAGAATCAAAACCACTGATGCTGATAGATAGATGATAGATATATGGAAAGATGGAGACAGAGATATAGAGATAAATGAGGAGCCCTGTTTATGATGTGGAATAAGCGTTGGACTGTTAACTATAAATCCAGCAATTCAAAACCCACCAACTCACTCTGCACGGCTGTCTGCTCCTGGAACAATTTTCCATCTTGCAAACCATATATAAGGTTCCTATGAGTCAGAATCATTTTGATGGCAGTGGCTTTGAGTGTTATAGATACAGCTATAGATATAGAGAGACTGATCTCAAGGAAATGGCTCATGTAGTTCAGAGACTGGCAAATTTAAGTCTTTGTGTCAAACTTCAGGCTGGACATGTCTCCTGACCCATGTAGCTTCAAGGTACCAGGAATCCAAGAACTGGCAAGTCAGATGGCAGATACTGACTACAGAAGTTGACACATCAAAGGTTAGCAGGCAATATGGTTGGCTGCTGACAAACATTCAAAGAACTAGAGGTCAGATGATGACAAGACCTATGCAGGATCCAGACCAAGCAGAAAGCCAGAGAACTTTTCCAGAATACTTATATGTAGTGGATACAAGCCATATCACCGAGCAAACTCTCTTTCAATTGATTGGTTGTTCACCTCAGATCTGATCATAGAAGTGATTACATGATATTGGATGTTATCATGGGGGATAACATAACTGCCAAACTACATCATAATTGCCGAACCACTGAGAATCATGGTCTATCTAAGCTGATACATAAACTTAACCATCACAACACATTTATTACTTCCCAAGATTCTCTATTATACAGCATATTTTCTGTGATAACCCTTTTTATCATTATTCAAAAGTAAACAACTTTAAAGTGTGTCAAAAGGGAGAGTAAATGATACGGTTTTACATTTTAACCTGTGTCTGCCCTCATAGAGTTTACAGTGCTCTCTGTATGACATCATGGCTAGTCACATCCCTTGACTATGGTCAGAGAGGATTCAGCAGAGACTTAATCCATGTGGGGACCCTGTCATCCTTCCTCCGTCATCCACAGCCTTCTGCAAACAAGGTGTTAACAATTTAAGCTCTAATACCATGCCCTCCTTCAGATTTGGATTTTGTTATTTACAATCCTTGGGTCACACAGGCTGGTGTGCTTCTTGCTGTTCGCAGCCTGACACATAACCACTACATCACCAGGGCTTCTCATGGTGTGCTTCTTCCATGTGGACTTAGTTGACACCTCACTTAGATGGCTGCTTGTTTGAAGACAAGCCTTTAAGACCCCAGATATTATTCTTTCTGATAGCCAGGCACCATCTAGTTTCTTCACCACTTTGCTATATAGCACTCATGTCTTCAGTGGTCGCTTCATGAAGGCAAGCATAAAATCAGGGCCATGTCATGAGAACTGATTGTTCTTATATTGGGGCTGGATGTGATAGAGCTTTATAAAACCCTTTTCAGTGTTCCTGTAGACCTTGGGATCTAATGTTTATTTGGCTTTACAGGCAGTTCCTGTATTATGAATGAGCTCTGTTCCTAAGTCTGTCTTTAGGTTGAATTTGTACATAAAGCAGACCAATTTGGTACAATTTTTAGCCAATGTGTTAGTCTGGGTACATTAGAGAAACAAATCCACAGAAATTAATATGTATAAAAGAGAATTCTATATAAAGGGTAAGTGCACATCAAGAAAACATCCCAACCCAGGGCTGCCCAAGCCCACAAGTCCAACATTAGGCCATAGGTCCAACACGATTCCACAAAGTTCTCCTCCATCTCACAAAACACACGCAATGATGCCAACTGTGAGAGGAAAGCTGAATCAGTAAACATGTAAGCATCTCAGCGCTGGCAGGGGTCTCCACACGGCTGCTCCAGCAACCAAGGCTGTATTGGGGTAGGTCCATGCGGCTTCTCCTCGGGGATGTCTTGCAGAAAGTGAGCCTTGACAGCTGAATCAGGGAACTTGCTAAGGCAACTGCACCCTGGTCCGACCATCACAAAGCAAGATACATGGGAACTAGAAAGGTGAGGCTCACTGAGCCATTTATCTCTCTGCCCTTCAGTTAACCCCACATGGGTTTATCAGCCAAGTTGGCACAATAAACTTTAACTAACTCAGCTAATATATGTAACTATTTGTCCTAGTATATAATGATAGTGTACGTTTCTTTGTAGAAAATGCATTAAGGAAGCACTTACAGATCCACTAAAAGATCTTTAACACAATAATAATAATGATGTTCTGATGTGTGTCACAAAGTAGCACCCATTTGTTATTAGGCAAGTAGGATGTGGGTGGCTGCAGCTGACTGCAAGCTGGATAAGATCTATAAGACACTCTGGAATGGGGTGTGATTAGCCAGTGGTGGGAAGAGAACCTGGGTTGGGTTTGAATTCCTTTCTGTCATTGATTAACTAGCTATTGCCCCTGAATTCTTGGAATTTGTGCTCTTTGTATGCAAGGTGCTTAGTTTCATTCTTTCCTTTTACCTTCCATAGAAGTGTCACAAGGGATTGCAGATTGGAGGTAGTGAAGGAGAAGTTGGAGATAGAAACTGACAGTTTTAGATCTACTTTCAAGCACTCTATTGCCGTCAAGTAGGTGCCAGCTCCTAGTGAATCTATAGAGCAGGGTAGAACCCTGTGTGTTTCTCAGATGATAACTCCTTTTTATTTGTTTGTTTGTTTGGTTGTTTTTTTAAAAATCACTTTCTTGGGGCTCTTACAGCTCTTAAAACAATCCATACATCAGTTGTATCAAGCATAGTTGTACCTATGTTTCCATCATCATTTTCTAAACATTTTCTACTTGAGCCCTTGGTATAAGCTCCTCTTTTCCCACCTCCCTCCCCTACCCTCGTGAATCCACTGTAACTATTTCCAGGAGAAGAAAGCTTCATCTTTCTCCTGAGGACTGACTGGTAGTTTCAAACTGCTGACCCGGAGTTTATCAGTGAAGAGGCTCTGCAGAAAAATACCTGTTTGTTAGGGAAACATACCTATGTTTGTTCTGCAGAAACTTACCTAGCTGGGGACCCCCAAATTATTTGTGGTATTTGGGGATGCCTCCTTCTACTAAAGAGGTTATTCAAGAATCATGCCAAATTTGAACAAATGGCATAAAAAACCCCACTTTGCTAGCTTTCTGAATCTTTTTTTATTAGTATGTCATACTTTATTTTGAATTTTTTTCATCAGAAGATTTCACTAAGTAGATGAAAACATAAGACAATGGAAACAAAATATTTGCAATAAAACACCCAATCAACTCCAAATTCTTACAGTACTTATCACAAGTAAGCACCAATAACGTGTAAGCATATCATCAGAACTCTGGGCTAGCCAGACAGCTCTGAGATAGGAAACAAAATGCATGACTCATTAAAGAACGAAAAGAAAAAATACCTCTCTGCTGTTCCCAAAAACTGGAAAAAGTTCTCTTTCTGAATCTTTAGGTTTGTCTTCTACTAGATTTCTCCCTGTCGTTCTTTTAAACTTCAGAGTTACTCCTATGGGAGCTCATAAATTTAGTCCTTAAATCATTATTACTAGGAGATTATGGGGTTTTTTTGTTTTTGTTTTTTAAGAAATACCAAGTAAAAGAATCTAGAAGTCCACTGGAAAGGGTCTTCTCCATTTCTCTTAACCCTTGTGCAGCAAAACTTAAAAAGAAAAGAACAAAGCCACAGATACATTTATTACAGCTGAACAAAGCTAAAGCACCTATTTAAAACAGAAATTTAAAACACACTAACAGAGAGGCCTGGTAGGGCTTGATCAAGGGCAATGTAACTGAGAGGAATTACTGAAACCCAAATGAAGACTGAGCATGATTGTGGGCCAAGAGGAAAATAAAAGGAAAAAGAGGAAAGAAATAGGAGGCAAAGGGCATTTATAGAGGTCTAAATACAGGCATGTGCATAAGCAAATATATTTATATATGATGGTGAGGAAATAGATCTATGTGCACATATTTATAGGTCTAGTATTAAGGTAGCAGATGGATATTGGGCCTCCACTCAAGTACTCAAGGCAAGAACACTTTGTTCTATTAAACTGGCATTCCATGATGCTCATCTTCCCAACACTATCACTGCTGAGTGCCCCATTTGCCAGCAGCAGAAACCATTAAGTCCAAGATATGGGACCATTCCTCGAAGAGATCAACCAGCAACTTGGTGGCAGGTTGATTACATAGGACCACTTCCATCATGGAGGGGACAGCGTTTTGTTCTTACTGGAATAGACACCTACTCTGGATATGGATTTGCCTTCCCTGCACGCAATGCTTCTACCAAAACTACTATTCATGGACTTACAGAATGCCTCATCCACCGGCATGGCATCCCGCATAGCATTGCTTCAGATCAAGGAACTCACTTCACAGCAAATGCAGTGCGGCAATGGGCCCATTCCCATGTAATCCATTGGTCATATCCTGCTCCTCATCATCCTGAAGCTGCTGGGTTGATGGAATGATGGAATGAGCTCCTAAAGACACAACTACAGCGCCAACTAGGTGGCAACAACTTGCGGAGCTGGGGCAATGTTCTCCAGGAAGCTGTATATGCTCTAAACCAGCGGCTAATATATGATGCTGTGTCTCCAATAGCCAGAATTCATGGGTCCAGGAACCAAGGGGTGGAAGCTGCAGTGGCACCAGTCACTATTACTCCCAGTGATCCACTTGCAGCATTTTTGCTTCCTGTCCCAGCAACCCTGTGTTCCTCAGGCTTGGAGGTCCTGGTCCCGAAGGAAGGAACTCTCCCACCCAGAAACACAGCATGGATTCCACTGAACTGGCAGCTGAGAATGCCCCCTGGCCACTTTGGGCTTCTTATGCCTTTGGATAACAGGTCAGGAAGGGTGTCACTGTACTGAGTGGTGTGATTGATCCTGATTACCAAGGAGAAATTAGACTGGTGTTATATAATGGAGGTAAAGAAGAATATGTCTGGCATCCAGGAGATCCCATAGGCCAACTCTTAGTGCTACCATGCCCTGTGATTAAAGTAAATGGTAAATTACAGCAACCCAATCCTGACAGGACTTACAATGACCCAAACCCCTCAGGAATGAAGGTCTGGGTCACCCCACCAGGCAAAAAACCACAGCCAGCTGAGGTGTTTGCTGAGGGCAAAGGTAATACAGAATGGGTAGTAGTAGAAGGTAGTTCTACCTATCAATTATGACCACGTGATCAATTGTAAAAGCGAGGTTTGTAATTGTCAATGTATTTTCTTTTTATGTGTTTATTGCATATCTTTCCTTCATTCAGGTATGACATATCAGATACAATTGGACTGTGTTTTCATTTATATGTATGCTAGATGATTGATGATACGTATAAGTGTGATTTCATCAATGTCCATAAATTATATATGTACATATGGCTAAAGAATTGTGTACAGGTGCCAGGTTGGCAAGGGGTGGATTGAGATAGTTTA
>NW_022111327.1:6714506-6716587 GCF_000313985.2 Echinops telfairi | reverse complement strand
AATGATGAGGGCAACAAATGTACAAATGTGCTTGACACAATGGATGGATGCATGGATTGTGATAGGAGTTATATGAGCCCCCAATAAAATGATTTAAAACAAGCAAATAAACAAAAAAAAAACACCCTAACAGCAGCATGACTTCAAAAATGAGTAACTTAGTATTTTTGACTGTTTTTATACACTTGTAGAATTTTCTCTTAGTAGTGTTGGTAATTCTTAAATACTCTTAATGCTATCCCCAAAAAGTAAACCTTTTAATACTTATGCCTCAGACTGAAATCATTACACTTTGCTTAATATTTGTAACTTTTAACATTTGTTTTATTTTACAAACAAGCTCATCTCCTGGTAACTTACTGGGGTGGGGGTGGGGGTGAGGGGAGAGGCCATGTTTAACACTCATTATTTTTCTCTTTATTGTGTTACTTTAGTTCACCTTTCTCCATTATAGAATTTTTATAAGAAATCTATTTATCGTAATCATCACTGATGCTGAGAACAAAAATATTTTTATCAAATTAACTCAGTCAGTAGCAGTTATGCCACTCTTTCCCTCGATCCCCATGAGACCACACTAATCCTCTCACTGTGTTCGATTTAGGCAATAAAATCACTCTTAATTTTCTCTTAGCTCATAACTCTTGCTGTTCATGGATAAACACCTCTAAAGAAGTTAAATAAGACTTTACTAAAACATGTCAACTAGGAGCCCTGGTGGTGGAGTGGGTTATGCACTGTGTTGCTAACCACAAAGTCAGCAGTTCAAATCCACTGTATCTGATGGTTGTATACCATTTCTCCCACGATCACACTTCTCTCATTTGATATTTTCAGTTGGTCCTCAAATTTCCAACTCTGAAATATGCTTGTTTCATGTATTTAAAACAACCCTCCCCCCCAAAACTTTAATTTTGCTATGTAGAAAATAAATATACATATGTAGTTTTTTCTAAAAAAGAATAAAGTTAGTTCTGAACCTTTTAAACAAAGTCGTTCCTCTACTATTCCCCTATTTGCAACACCTTCCCCTATAAAATCAAGTCCCTGAAGATATAGCAAGGTAAAATCAAATGATGTTTGACAACCTCTAGTAACAGGGTTGGTGTCTAGGGTCTTAGAAGCTCAAATAGAATAGGCATTCCCCAAATAATAAATCCTTGCAGAAGAAGAAAACTCAAACTCATTGCCACCAAGTCAATCGGACTCTTAGAGACCCTATAGGATAGGGTAGAACTTCTGTGGGCTTCTAAGACTGGTCTCTATGGAAGTAGAAAGACAAATCTTTCTCCCATGGAGTGGCTGGTGGATTTGGACTACTGACCTTGTGGATAGGAGTGCAATGGGTAACCCACTATGCCACCAGAACAGTAACTTCTTTGTGGGTAAATCTGTATTCTGTAACATTAGTTTGATCAAAAAGAGGAGAATGTGTAAGGGAAGTTCAGAATCTAGGCACTCAGCATGACTTAACTAGTTGTAACATAGCCAAATTAAACTCCATTTGAAATCAAACTGCAGCATGGCCTAAAATTTTGACTTTTGTTGCTCTTATGAGACAATTCAGCTTCTAGTAAAAGATTAATGGCTTCTAACTCAAAAAGAACAATATTTCAGCTTGTGCGATGGACAACAGAAAAGTGGGTGAAGGGAGACGTCGGACAGTGCAAAATATGACAAAATAATAAGTTATAAATTATCAAGTGTTCATGAGGGAGAGGGGAGCAGGGTGGGGGGCGGGAATGAGGAGCTGATGCCAAGGGCTTAAGCGGAGAGCAAATGTTTTAAGACTGATGAGGGCAACAAATGTATAAATGTGCTTGACAAAATTGATGTATGTATGGATTGGGATAAGAGTTGTATGAGCCCCCAATAAAATGATTAAAAAAACAAAACAAAAAAATATTTCAGCTTGTGTCTATGCAGAGTGTTCGCATGGCTTGATCCCAGAAGAGTGCCTTGTTCAACATTCCCCAGGAGGTCAGGAAAGAGAAATGTATTTGCAAGCATTTATAGAGGTCTAGATAAAGACATGTACATATGCAAATATATTTATATGAGGATGGGGAAATAGATCTATG
>NW_022111327.1:6663676-6713666 GCF_000313985.2 Echinops telfairi | reverse complement strand
TGAATTCTGGGCCCCGCTCCTGGAAAAGGCCTATGCCGGGAGACATCGGGCAGGGCAAGATATGGCAAAATACCAACTTATAAACTATCAAGGGCTCATGAGGGAGGGGGGACTGGGGAGGGAGTGGAAAAATGAGTACCTAATGCCGGGGGCATAAGTGGAGAGGAAATGTTTTGAGAATGATGAGGGAAATGAATGTACAAATGTGCTTTACACAATTGATGTATGTATGGATTGTGATAAGAGTTGTATGAGACCCTAATAAAATGATTTAAAAAAAAACACCCACTGGGTGTGTTTACTCTGCAGGGCAATAGTAGTAAGGGATAAAGTGAATGAAAGCAAAAGAAATGTTAGTAATGCCAGTTATAATTGCAAAAAAAAATCCTTTAAAAAAAAGAAAGCTTGTAAATGATAGGGTTAAGAAAGATTGTGGTTTAACAACCCTCTTGTTTGTCAAGCCTGTGAACACTTAAGCTTCTTCTTGTTTTATCTCATAAAAGCGTCTTTAGAAATTTCAAACATCATCCTGCATAGGTGCTAGTGTTTCTCCTGATCCATGAAACTCTCTACTTTTCACTAAAACTCTTTGTATTCACTACTAGAAAAGTGTAGTTTCACTATGATGGTGTTGATCTTGTCCCAAGCCTACCTGTGTATCTTCTGCTTTGGTCAGGCAAGCCAACTACCATGTAAGAAGTCTGACTACTCTGAGACCACCATGCCATGAGGAAGTCCACGCTAGCCGTATGCCAAGGCCATATGGAGGAGAATCCAGCAACCCAATTGACAGTGAGAACTGAAGCCTCAGACATAGGACCACAGTCTAACCATCCTTACTAGGCCTAGCTATTAGAGCCTTTCAAGGGAAGATTCCAGATCTAATGCTGTGTCTTGGGATTCTTGACCCACAGAATCATGAGAAAGTAAGATGGTTATTGTTTTAAAACCATTAAGTTTGCGGGAGGTTCTAAAACAATGGAAAACTGAAATAACTGAACATGTGTAGGAAGAGGTAGTATAATGTAAAGCATGTGAATCTTGGATGAACGTTGCCTGGATACCAACTGCCTGACCTTAGATAAGTCGCTGAATTTATCTTTGCTTCAGTTTCCTTGCCTCTAAAAGAGACTTTAAAATATGTCAAGTTAGAGTTGTGACAATTAAGTGAGTTAATACGTTTAATAAAGCCCTGTGAACTCTGCCTGACATGTAAAAAGTACCTTACGAAGACATACTTCGAACATATTGTCAGGAGAGACCAGGCCCTGGAGAAGGACATTATGCTTGGTAAAGTAGAGGGGCAGCAAAAAAAGAGCAAGGCCCTCAAAGAGATGGATTGACATAGTGGCTGCACCAACAGGTTTAGGCATAGGAGCAATAGTGGGGACGGCACAGCTCCCATAAAGACTTAAAGCACGACATTCTGTCGTGCACAGTGTCGCTATGGGTCGGAGCCAACTTGATGGCACCTAACAACATGAATGGTAAGTATTGTAATGATGATATTGACGGACGAATCATTTACAGTGTGGGTCAGTTTATTGAACTCTCTTCTATCCTTGGGGCCCCTGAGGAACAACAACAAGACCAAGTGGGGGGGGGGGGAAGTGCCGCATATACTCATGTATAAGCCGAGTTTCTCAGCACATTTTTATGCAGTTTTGTGGTAAAATTAGGTGCCTCGGCTGATAGTCGGGTCGGCTTATACTCGTGTATATATGGTAAGTCATCTGTCTGCCCCAGATTCTAGTCTAGGGTCTTTTCACACAGGATATGCATTCAAATGTTTAAAAATCGAACTGAAGCCCCCGAATAATTTCTGACCTGTAGAGAAAAACACTAGGGAGTTGCCCTCCTTCCAATTTTCCTCTGAACTTGCACTTTGCGTAGGCAAATGTTCGAGTTCGCATTCTTTAAGCACTCATCAACAGGCTGTAATGAGGGCAGAGGCAAAAGTCCACCATGAAACATGCTGGGAGGCAGAGGAGGCCCGCTTAGAGAAAGGTGTCACCCATAAATAATCTGCAAATTGAAAGAATCAAGGGTTGGCTGGAGTCAATTTCTACTTCTCAGGCACTCCTGAGAACCTGAACAGTCCATGTGTCCTCTCCGAGCCCCTAGCACTGTGGGCCCTGAGAGGATTGGATTCAATATAAAATAAAGTAGATACTGAATATTTCCACCTTTCTTGTCATTCTCATGGAAATGCAAGCTGCCAAGACTGAGGAGAGGTGGGTGTTAAGTGTTCATCTGACTAATCTGTAAATCAGCATGATGCAGCCTGGGCCCAGGTAGTAGGTGGAAACTTGGAGCAAAGAGTTTTGCCCCTGAACAATGGTTAAGCGGCAGGCTGCTATTAGAAAGGTCAGAGGTTCAAGCTCATCAGTTACTCTGCTGGGAGAAGATGAAGCCATCTGCTCCCATAAAGACTTACAGCCTCAGAAATTTAAACGAGCAGTTTACTCTGTCCTAGGAGGTTGCAACCCATGGGCAACCACAGGAACAATTGTGGGGATAGTGCAGGACCCCATAGTGTTTCCTTTTGCTGTGCATAGGGCCACTATGAATAGGAACTGACTCAATGGCTCCTAACATCATCAACAACATGATCTTGCTGGTGCCCTGGTGGCATAGTGGGTAACTAACTGGGCTGGTAACTGCAAAGTCAGCAGTTTGAAACCACCAGCTGCTCCAAGGGAGAAGGATGAGGCTTTCTACTCCGCTAATAAATTACAGACTCAGTAATGAACAAAGATAGTTCTACTCTGCCCTGTAGTGTCTCTACGAGTCAGAATTAACGGAAGGCAGTGAGTTTGGGTGTGTTTTGTTGTTGTTGTTGTTGTTGGTTTGTTTTGGGTATAAGGTTGCTATACATTATATTGCAATTAGCCTGCCTGTGTATGTAATACCATCTATGAATGGGCTTCTTATATTAATTATTAGAATAGGGCATGCCTTACATCAACTTCTTTTGAGAAATAAAAGAGCAGATTAGGCCAGGATGCAAGAAAGAGGAGTTGGGGGAAGACAGATCTCATGACTAGGAATGGAAGCTACAAAGAGACAAGGACCTTCCCCAAAGCAGCCAGTAAAAGTCACCCCCTAGAACAGCAGTTTCTCAACCTGTGGGTCGTCAACCCCCAAAAGGGTCATATTTCCGATGGTCTTAGGATCCGAGACCGCTCCTCTATCCGTCTCCAGTTGGGTCGACCCACATGCAGATACGCCCACATACGAGCACCCAGCATTAACACTGTTACCTATGCTACACCATGCTACAAGACAAAATTGCATTGATTTGTCCTTAGAAATAGATATTTTACAATATATAATTACATATTGTTTTTGTGATTAGTCACTATGTTTTAATTATGTTCAATTTGTAAGAACGTAACATGGTAACATCCTGCATATAAGATATTTACATGATGATTCATAACAGTAGCAAAATGACAGTGATGAAATAGCAACGAAAATAATTTTATGGTTGGGGGGGTCACCACAACATGAGGAACTGTAATAAAGGGTCGCGGGCGCGGCATTAGGAAGGTTAACAACCACTGCCCTCGAACCTGAATTCGAAGAATGCATTGTATTACGTAAACCTGCTGCATAAGATCTCTTTAAAGTGTTGTAGAGCAAGGACGTCACTTTGAGGACTATGGTGTGCCTGACGCAAGCCGAGATATTTTCAACCGCCTCATCTGCGTGTGAAAGTTGGACATTGAATCAGGAAGCCTGAAGAAGAATTGATGCAGCTAAATTATGGTGCTGGCAAAGAATATTGAGAGCATCATGAACTACCAAAAGGACAAACAGATTTGTAGTGGAAGAAGTACAGCCAGAATACTCCTTAGAAGCAGGGATAGCGAGACTGCACCTCGCCCACTTTGGACAGGTTGTCATGAGAGACCTGTTCCTGGAGAAGGACATCCTGGTTGGGAAAGCCGAAGGACAGCAAAAAAGAGGAAGACCCTTCACCACGCCGATCGACCCAGGAGCTGCCACAGTGGGGTCAAGTATAACACTGGCGAGCAGTGGCTCGAGGACACAGGACCAAGTGATGTTTCAGTCTGTTGTACACAGTGGAGACTGCTCTGATGGTGCATAATAACAACACCTGAATTCAGTCTTCTAGCCTCCCACAGGAGCCCTGGTGGGGTAGCGGGTTACATTTGGGGCTGCTAAGCCCAAGATCAACAGTTCAAAACCAGCAACTGCTCCAGAGGAGAAAGAGGAGATTTTCTACACCCATAAAGAATTACAACCTCGGAAACTCACCAGAACAGATTCTGCCATAGTCAGAACCGATTCTGAGACACTGGACGGAGATAGGACTGAGACACAGAACGTGAGGTTAAGGGCGGCTTTATGAGGGTCGGGAGAGAACTCCCTGGAGGGAAGGGAGAGCGCAGAGAGGGACAGGAGCTTCTTGAGCGCCTGGGCGGTTCTGGGACCCAGTGAGTTGGGTCAGGGAAATCGCAGCTTGTCGGTGAGGCGGAGGGAGGTATGGAGGGCTCGAGCCAGGGAGGGAGACCTTGACAACGAGAAGGGAGATTTCTTGCTTGCAGCTGCAGGACCTTGAGTCAGGATGCGACCCGTGGGAAGTGCCTTTGTTGTTTGCCAACCTACTCCCTGGCGTGCTGGGTCAGGGGCTGCAGGGCCTTGATCTGGGGAGATAAGCTCCCTGGAAGGTCGGAGCAGAAGATGCAGACTTCAATAGCTCACTTATCTTCCCCAGAGGCTGGGAATGGGGGCCTTGAAGTTCTATCCTCCTGAGGAGCCAGAGAGGAGAGGGGGGCTGCCTAGTCCGCCCAGGCCCAAACAGAATATATGGCAGGGAGTCCATGAGCCTTCTGACAAAAACAAAATCCAAACCAAATTCTTAGCCATCGAGTCAAGTACGACTTAGCACAACCCTATAGGACAGAGAAAAACTGCCCCTATGAATTTCTGAGACTGTAACTCATGATGGGATTAGACAGCCTCTGCTTTCTCTTGTAGAGCGGCTGGTAGTTTTGAACTGCTGACTCTCGCGGTTAGCAGCCCAATGGGTGCCACCAGGGCTCCTAGTGAGCCTCCTCGACTCGAGGAAATATATTTCACTTTATTAAATTCATCCATGTGGTATCTCTGTTATAGCAACACTAAGAAACTAAGGCCCTCCCCAAACGCCAAAACAAGAACCTCCTCCCCATGTATTGGGAGAAAGATGGAGCTTTCTACTGTCGTAAACAGTTCCAACCTCAGAAGCTTACAGGAACAGTTCTGCTCTGTCCTAGAGGGTGGCTACAAGTCAGCATGGACTCTGCAGCAGTGAGTTTGGTTAGGTTCCACCCCCCCATGTATTGAAAATGGCTATTTCCTGAATTGTTAAATCCATCCTTTCCTTGAAGTCTCTGAAGTCACACCCAAGTGGAAAAATCAAGAAAGAACTGACTTGGGGTAAATAAGGCCTGTGAAAGGGGGAGGTGTGCATGCATGTATGTGGGGAGGTGAGTGAAGACCAGAGGAGAGTGTTAGGATCCAGCTGGTACCTGGAGAAGCATGGTAGAGAACAGTGTCTAGGCTCCTTTGGGCAGCTGCCTCACTGCTTGGGGGAGGTTTGCTTATGAAAGTGGCTACAAAACGCTTAGTGGCCTAGGATTCTGGGAAAGGATTATCCCTCCAAAATGCCAGGCTGATGGAGTGGGAATGGCAAAGAGGCAGTGTAGAGTGGGCTGGGAATGAAGCAACAGTAACAAAAACAGCCCTCTTCCCCTCGGGAGCTACCAATTGCTGTGTGGCTTGGCTCTCTGTGCGTTTCAACACGGGCAACTGTTGGCCCGGCACATGATGTTACCAGGAGCAAAAATAGCCTCGGGTAATGGCAAGAAGATCTGTTTATAGAGTTTCCGGCCTTCACACCACCTGTGAGTTACACCCAGCCAAACAATCTTTTCAAAAGAGCTAATTAATTCTTTTTCTGAAGGGCCCACTGATCCCCAAAGGCTGATGGTTTTCTACACTTCTCCCTCCTTTGGAGCAATCCTTGCCCTCCCCCTGCGATGCCTGGAGCCCGCATGCTGTCTATCCACTGGGGTATGCCCTTTCTCGGTGTGCCCACAAACTCGGAGCCGGTCCCATCTTCTCTGTTCAGTAAATAAAGTTTGCATGTTTTCTGTCCCATTCCCTCTCATGCCAGCCCCCCTCAAACCCATCCCCGAAACAAAAAATAAATAGAGAAATCTGTTGTCACTGAGTAGAGTCCAGCTCCTGACAGCAGCATGTGTGACAGAATAGCACTGTTCCATAGGAGGATTTTTTAAAAATTGGGTGGGGGGGGCTGTAAGCTTTATGGAAGTAGGTTGCCAGAACTTTTTCCCACAGTGTCTCTGGGTGGGATCAAACACCAAGACGTAGGATAGTGTTGTTAGGTGACATTGAGCTGATGTTGACTCACTATGAGCACACGCAGCAGAGTAGACCTGCCGGATTGCGCTGGGCTGTACTATTTACCAAAGGAGACTGCCACAACTTTGTCCCAGAGAGTGAGCAGCCCATGGATTTGGGCCACTGACCTTTAGGTTAGTAGTTCAGAGCAAACTGTTTGTGTCACTCAGGTAGCCTGGCTGGTCCCATCATTTCAATCACAACTCGGACTAGCCAGGTAACCTGGACATGTTAGCAGTCCTAAAGCCTTCAAGATGCTTTGGCAGATGGGTTGTCCCTTCTAGGTAACAGGGTTTTTTTTCAAATTAATTAATTATTTATTTTTTTGCTCATTTCATTAGGGGCTCATACAACTCTTATCACAAGCCATACATGCATCAGTTGTGTAAAGCGCATTTGTACATTCATTGCCCTCATCATTCTCAAAACATTTCCTCTCCACTTAAGCCCCTGGCATTAGGTCCTCATTTTCCCCTCCCTCCCTGCTCCCTCTCCCTCATGAGCCCTTGATAATTTATAAATTGTTATTTTGTCATATCTTGCCCTGTCCGATATCTCCCTTCACCCGCTTTTCTGTTGTCTGTCCCCCAGGGAGGAGGTCACATATAGTTCCTTGTAATCGGTTCTCTCTTTCCTACCCACTCTCCCTCTACCCTCCCAGTATTGCCACTCACACGACTGGTCCTGTAGGGCTCATCCGCCAGGAGTCCCTGTATTTCCAGTTCCTATCTGTACCAGGTTACATCCTCTGGTCTAGCCAGACTTGCAAGGTAGAATTCGTGGTTTAATTTGTTCTTTGTTAGTGGCTTGATGTTGTTGCTGTTTTGTTGAACATTGTTGGTTGGTTTTGCTCTCTCTTGTTTTTGTGCATGTTGTCTCCGCAGGTCTGTCTGGATAGGACAGGCTGGATGAACAATCTGACTTCCTGACTTTCTTTATTTTTTCAGATGACCTTGGACGAAAGCATAGGTGCCATCCAGCTGTTCACTGTTCATAAAAGGAGGAGTCTTTTGCTCTCCTGGACGGCCATGATCTCAGCACCCAGGTCCACACAGAGAGCGGGAGGTAACAGGTTTTATTTTGAAAGGGGGACACAATGTACTTTAACCAAATGTGTGACTCAGAGAGTGGGTTTCAGACAGGCCACAGGGGAGCTAATTTTGAGGCATAGAGGCTTTCTGTGGACAATTTGTGCTGTCCGTTCCAAGCCCTATATCTAAGGGCAGTTTTGTGCCCGTAGAGAATGGGTCAAAAATTCCAGTACTGACTCAGTGATGACAGGTGACAGCGAGGCAATTGACATGAACCTAAATGGGAGTAGGGGGGTGGACTGGTTCCTGTAACAAATTGGAGAGCGCACTTTTCCAATTGGAAAAGACCAAGGAGGTATACTAAGCACATTAGCTTTGGGGGTAAGTGTAGAGCATCCAGAGGCTCTGCGAGCTCTTGGCCCACAGACTGAAGACTGGTGCTGTGGCACTGGTGTTGAGTGTTGGTTGGTCCATGTGAATAGAGCATGGGCTCTTTCCCTACATCACCTCTGTCCCACCGCTTCCTTTTACCTGACCTACACTGAGGCAGCTTGCCAATAACATTTCTTTGCAAAGGGAAAATTAACCCCAAACCAAAATAATTCACAGACAGGTCATGACAAGCAAAGCACAGCTTTGGGATGCTTCTGCTATAGGCCATCAGGCTACACAACAGCAGTTATTGAATCTGCCCAGAAGTTTTAAGTCTAGACAACTTTGGGTCTGGCACTGATAATTTGTGCATGAATATGAGAGAACTACAAACCAGGTTGGGGGTGGAGGGGTGGAGAAAGCGCTCAACTGGGAGAAAACTTCTATATTTCTTTTTTTTTTTAATCCCAAGAAAAGTGTTTGGGAAAGACTCCCAAGTGGAATTCAGCCAGTATCTAAATTCAGTCACTATTCAATTATTTATGGAAGAATTACCTGCTCTAAGGATTAGACATGGGGATTTTGAAGCCTGAGCCCATTTCAAGACATCCCTGAATGCTGCCTACCATTTACCCACACTGGAGTGAGCACAGGCAGTACCAACTGATGGGACTTACAGCCAAAGCACACAAGAGTTAAGAAGATACAGTTCAGAATCCACCTCTGCACTCCCTGCTCTTGTGAATCTCTGGCAGAACCGATAAGGAAGAATCTACTGCTGGTTGTAACCCTGTCTAATTAATACAAGTTGGAAAGGAAAATTTGCTTAGCATATCAGTGCCAACTTCTTGCCCACAGTCTTCTCAAGCGATACAGAAATACGAACAGTATCCATAGGGTACAGCTTCCTTCCTTTGTTCTCCTTCCATTTTTTATAAAATCATTTCATTTTAAAGCACTTATTAATTGAATGCCTGCTGTGTGCTAACCAATGAGCATAGCATGCCTGTGACCCCATCTCTGGAGCCGGAAATCTCGTGGAAGCTTGGACAGATTTAGGGAAGGGAATTCACAAGGACACAGCCCCTGACACTTGCCCAGGTCTACAGAAGCTTCCGAAAACAAACTTGTTATCACCATATTCTGAGGCCAGAGCATAAACCTCAATTTGAACCCTGGCTCTACCATTTGCTATGGGTGTGACCTTTGATAAGTGTTAGGAATGAAATTGTACCCTGTCCCACGACAAATATGTATTATAAATCCTAATCTCTATGCCCATAGCTGGAGTGCTGGTGGTGCAATTTGGGCTGCTAACTGCAAGGTCTGCAGTTTGAAACCACAAACCATTCCAAGGGAGAAAGAGTCTCATAAACCCACAGGAGCAGTTCTATCTTGTCTTATAGGATCACTATGAATCAGTCTCAACTAAATGGCAGTGAGTGACATGCCCACAGATGTATCCCTCTAGGAATGGGGTTATCTTCGTTATGTTGGAGATATAAAAGACATTAAACAGGCAACCAAAAAGAAGCAGAAGATGAGGGATGAAGATTGTCCAAGAGTAGAAACTTGGAGGAGACAAGGACCTTTCTACAGAGCCCACCCAGGAAAATCCTTCCTCCGGAGCCTTTCCCCAAATTTAGACTTCTCCAACATTGTAAGAAAAATAAATGACTGTTTTTACAGGAATTGTAAGAACATAAATTCCTATTGTATTTCAGTTATAAAAGTACTAGACAATTAAGACAAGTTACTTATCATCTTTATGTTTATCTATAAAATGAGATTAATAGTAATACCTACTCTGCAGTGTCCCCCACTTGCCCCATCCTCACAACTGTTGTTAGGTTTGAGCCTATTCTTGCAGCCCTAGTGTCAATCCATCTCACAGAGGGTCCTCCTCTTTTTTGCCCACCCTCTACTTTACCAAGCATGATATTCTTCCCAGGGACTGGTCTCTCCTAATAACCTGTCCAAAGTAAGTGATGCAAAGGCTTATCATTCTTGTTTCTAAGGAGCCTGTATGCATTTCCTTCAAGACCGGAAGATTTCTTAGTTCTTCTGGAAGTTCATGATACTTGCTTTCTTCCTTTCTGTTTAAGCAGTTTTATTGACACTTCATCCACATATCATACAATTCAATAGTCCAATCATATCAAGAAAAATTGTACAATCATTAACACCATCCATTTTAGAACACATTCCTCTTTCTTCTACTCATTGTTATTCATGTAATTATTTTTTAATTGTGGTAAAAACATACATAACAAAACATTCTCCAATTCAGTAACCTCCACATGTACAATTCAGTGCCCTTGATCATACTCTTCATGTTATATAACCATTACTGGTTCCATGGCGCTTTCAATAGTATTCTCCCACACCACAATGCGAATGAATCAGTTCTCTTGGCTTCCTCATCCATTGTTCCTCTGGTCTACCACTGCCTAGAACTAGAGAGAATTTCACTAATTTATCTGGGGGTGGACCGAGTATAATGCAATTATGGTGCCTGGCTGCAAAAGTTAGGGAGGCTCTCACTCTGAAGGTTGTGCAGGGTCAGCACCTAATTCTGAACGTGATCCTAGACTCAGCCGTGCATTGTTACCATGAAATTATCCAGTCATCAATAAGTATCGCTCACCTACTACTGCCAGAAGCTTGCTCTGGCTTTGTGGAGCTTACATTCTATTTGGGGAGGGCCAGGAAAAATATATAAGATATTAATGTGAAGTGCTATAAAAAAGAAAGAGGGAAGGGATATTTTGAGGCAAGTTGCAATTTTAGATAGTGGGGTCAGAGAACACCTAATGATGAAGTTGCTTTTGAGTTAAAACCTAAAAGGGAAGGGGTATCAATCAATTATAATTAATGATTTTCTTTCACAGATTAAGAGCATTCTAGACAAAGAGAATCTGTAACTTTGTGTCCTAAGACTCCCTTGTTCACCCATTTACACATCCATCCAACCCCTATTAGTGAAATACCTGCTGCCAAGCTGTATGCTTGTTGAGGATATAGCTATAGTTAATATTTAATACCTACTGTGTGTTTACCATATGCCTGCACTTGTATCAGCAGTTCACATACATTAATGTACTTACTCATCTCAACAACAGGATGTAAGTACTATTATTACCTCCATTTTATAGATTAAGACTTGTAGGCACATGTACAGAGATGATCCAGATATCCTCCTTGTCCACAGAAAGTTCTCATTCTGGTGATACATGTAGAGATATGCATCCGCTCCTCAGTTATCTACCTGGTTAGGTTCCAAAGAGAACATCATTATAGGAAAATCAATATTATGCAAAAATAGAGCATGATCGCATCCCAAAATGGAGGATGACTATTATTTCCATTTTGTTGACACACACACAGAGGGGGGAAAAAACAACTTCAGATTTATTAAAGTCATGTTGCTTGTAAGTGTTTCAAAGTTTAGTCTGTCTGACACCACAAATTCTGCTTGAAAGATTTTTCAGTCATTTTACTTTTCTCAATACATCACACCATTTTCTCATTCCTTTATTCTTGGTGTGACAGGGAGTGAGCTTGCCCATGCCCCCTGTTGATGTACGATGACGACCAATGCTAAGGAATCTTCAGCAAAATATAATTGCATGCAACATTACTGTTATTCTTAGATAATCTTTGGATTCTGTCTGGGCACCTTTCTTTGAAATGGGCACAAATATGGCTCTCTGTCAATGTGGTGGCCAGGGAGCTGTCTTCAAGTGTCCTTGACACAGATGAGTGAGCGCTTCTAGTGCTGCAGACGCTTGTTCACACGGTCCCATTGGTACTCAATCCACTCCTAGAGCCCTGCTTTGGGATAATACCTTCAGTGCAGCTTGGGCTTCTTCCTTCAGTACCCTTGGTTCTTGATCATATGCTAGTTCCTGAAATGGTTGGAGGTTGACCAATTACTTTTGGAACAGTGACTGTGCTTCTCCACTATCATCTTCTTTTTTATAAAAATAGTTTTATTGGTATATACTTCACATAACATGTAATTTAATCATTCAGTCACATTAAGAAGACTTGTGAAATCATCACCACAATGAGTTTCAGAACATTTTCTTCTCATATTCATTGTTGTTAACTCCCTATCCTCCCCCCCACCCACCATCCCCATACTCACCAGTCATGCCGCTATCCAGTTACTATCTCTATAGAGCTAGCTATCTTGGATCTCACATACAGAAATTCTTACAAAAAGCACAATCATACAAAATCATATAAAGCAAACAAACAAACAACAATGGCTAGACAAAACAGGGGGAAACTTCCATCAAAGAGAAAACAGAAAATATTGAAAACTGAAGCAACTTTAAAATGGGTCAAAATGGAGATCAAATGATAGGATATTATATTTGAATCTAACTAAACCTGACATAATTAACTTTGCCATGCTCTCTGTCCGTTTTTCATATGGTGGTGGCCTGTGTGTTGTTGTGATGCTGGGAGCATTATGGTTTTTCAAATGGCAGCAGGGTCACACAAAGGGAACAGGTTTCGGTGGAGCTTTCACACTAAGAACAGACACTGCAGAAGGACTAGGCGCCCCCTAGGAGGACGAAGCCATTGAAAACCTTAGGCATAGCATCAAAGCACTATCAAATACTGAACGCCTAAACAAAGGAAGCAGAGCACTGTTGGACATCCTGCCGGATGATGGGCCTCCTCAGGTTTGAGGACACTCTGAGTGTGATTGAAGAGGAACTGATTTCTCGGAGGGCAGTCAACCATGGCGACGTGAGTCCGATAAAGCCTGTGGGAGTGGAGCCTTCCTGATCTTCATTGGCTGATGGGCATGACTCAAGTTAAAGGGAAACAGCTGTAAAAATCCTCTAATGATTGCAACTTGGAATGTATGCAATATGAGCTTGGGAAAATTGGGAGTGTTCAAAAATGAAATGGAACGCATGAAGATGGATGTCGTAGGCATTAGTGAGCTGAAATGGGCTGATATTGGCCATTTCAAATCAGAAAATTGCATATTTTACTGTGCTGGAAATAACACAATCAAGAAAAACGTCTTGTCATCTATTGTCAGAAAGTATTTTGTTCAATTGATCACATCTGTGATTGGATCACATCTACCCATTTTCAAGGAAACTAATCAATACAACTGTTATTCATCTTTGTTCACCAACCATAAAAGTGAGTGATGAAGAAATTGAAGAATTCTATCAACAACTGCAGTCAGAAATTGAACAAATATGGTGGTTGGAATGCAAAAGTTTGAAACAAAGAGGAAGGAACGGTAGTCAGAAAATTTGGACTTGGTGACAGAAATGATGCTGGAGACCTCATGACAAAGTTGGCAAAACCAACGACTCATTCATAGAAAACCCCCTTTTCAACAACACAAAAGGGTACACATGGAATTCCCCAGAAGCAGTACAAAGAAATAAAATCGACTGCATCTGTGGGAAGACATGATGGAAAAACTCGATGTCAGTGGCTAAGGCCAGGTCAGGGGCAGACTGTGGAACAGACCATCAAAATATGTCAAAATATGACTTTGAGTCTATCCCACCTGAATTTCAAGAACAAATTTGCTGCATTGAACACTGATGACAGAAGGCCTGATGAGCTGTGGGAGGACATCAAAAACATCATTCATGAAGAAAACAAAAGGTCATTAAAAAGATGGGAAAGAAAGAATAGATCAAAGTGGATGTCATAAGATATGGAAATTTGCTCTTAATTGTAGAGTCGCTAAAGCAAAATACTAAAAAAGGATGAAGTCATGGAGCTGAATACCAAATTTCAAAGGGCAGCTTGAGAAGACAAAGTCAAATATTCTAATGAAATTTGCAAAGACCTAGTATTAGAAAACCAAAAGATAAGAACATACTCAGCATATCATCTGAAACTTAAAGAATTCATGAAAAATTTTAAGCCTCAAGTTGAAAGATTCTAATGGGCAAAATATTGAATGATGCAGGAAGCATCAAATGAAGGTAGAAAGAATACACAGTCAGTGTACCAAAAATAACTAATCAACATTTCAGGAAGCAGCATATGAGCAAGAACCAATTGTGCTAACGGAGGAATTTTAAGCTGCCCTGAAGGCATTAGCCAAGAACAAGCCTCCAGGCATTGATGGAATACCAAATGAAATGTTTCAGCCAGCTGATGAAGCACTGGAAACACTCACTCAGCTATATCAGAAAATTTGGAAGACAGCTACTTAGCCAACTAATTGGAAGCGATCCATATTTGTACTCATTCCAAAGAAAGGTGAGCCAATAGAATGTTCAAAGTTTAGAACATTATGATTGATATGACATGCAAATAAAATGTTGCTGAAGATCATCCAACAACATTTGCAGCAATACATTGACAGGGAACTTCCAAAGTTTCAGGCCAAATTCAGAAGAGAACTTGAAACAAGGAATATCACTGATGTCAGATGGATCTTCGCTCAAAGCAGAGAATATCAGAAAGATATGTATTTGTGTTTTATTGACTGATAAGGCAGCTGACAGTGTGAATCATAACAAACTATGGGTAACCTTGAGAAGAATAGGCATTCTAGAACACTTCATTGTGCTCATATGAAACTTATGCATGGATCAAGAGGCAGTTGCACAAACGTAACAAGGGAATAGAATACTGTCTGGTTTAAAACAGGCATCCTCAAACTGCGGCCTGCAGACCACATGCGGCCCGCGGAGGACATTTATCCGGCCCGCCGGGTGTTTTTGCCCTGTTTGTTTTTTTTACTTCAAAATAAGATATATGCAGTGTGCATAGGAATTTGTTCATAGTTCTTTTTAAAACTATAGTCCGGCCCTCCAACGGGTCCAAGGGACAGTGAACTGCTCTCCTGCTTAAAAAGTTTGAGGACCCCTGGTTTAAAAGAAGGAAGAGTGTGCATCAGGGTTGTATCCTCTTACCATACTTTTTATTCAAACTGCATTCTGAACAAATCATCAGGGAATTTGGATTTATGGAGAATAATGTGGCAACAGGTTTGGAGGAAGGCTTAATAACAGCTTGCTGTATGTAGAAGACACAACATTGCCTGTTGAAAGAGAGGAGGACTTGAAGCACTTGCTGATGAAGATCAAGGATTGCAGCCTTCTATATGGATTACAAATCAATGTAAAGAAGACCGAAATCCTCACAACTGGGCCAATAAGTAACATCATGATAAATGGAAAAATGATTGAAGTTGTCAAGGATTTTGTCTTGCTTGGATCCACAATCGATGCTCATGGAATCGGCAGTCAAAAGATGAAAGATGAGTTACATTGGGTAAATCTGCTGCACAAAACCTCTTTAGAGTATTGAAAGGCAAGGGTGTTCCTTTGAGGACTAAGGTGGGCCTGACCCAAGCCAGGGTATTTTCCATTGCCTCATATGCATGTGAAATTTGGACATTGAATATGAAAAATCCAAGAAGAATCAATTCATTTGAATTGTAGTGATGGAGAAGAATATTGAAAGTACCGTGAACTGCTAAAAGGACAAACTGATCTGTCTTGGAAGAAGTAAGGCCAGAGTGCTCCTTAGAGACAAGGATGGTGAGGCTTCATCTTACATACCTTGGACATGTTATCAAGAGAAACCAGTATCTGGAGAAGGACATCATGTTTGGTAGAGTGGAGGAGGAGCAAAGAAGGGGGAGGCTCTCAAGGGTGAAATGGAGCCATGGGGGAGATAAGAGGGAAGTGATGTCAAGAAGCCCAGGAAGGAAAAGTATTTCTGGAGATTGATTATGGAAGAAATTGTACAATTGTGTTTGATGTGATTGAACTATAGAATGATATGACATAGATATTAATTTCCAAGTTACAGCATTTTTTTAAGAAGAAGAAGCATAGATCCAGGAATGAGTTTTGAACTTGCACAGAATCCTATCTCCAAGTTAAGAACATTTAGTTCTTACATCATGGTCCCTGCTCCATACTCAATTTCACGAAGAGATCACTGAAGATAAGGGTGTGACAGCAAAGTGTGGTGAAGAAAGCAGATGGTGCCCAGCTATCAATTGAAATAGTTGCTGGGGTCCTATAGGCTTGAATTCAAATAAGCAGCCAAATAAGTGAGGAGCCAACTAAGTCCACATGGAAGAAGCACACCAGCCTGTGTGATCCAAAGATAATGATAACAAAATCCAAATATGATGAAGGGAAAAGTATCAGAGATAAAATTATGAACACCCAATTTGGAGAAGGCTATCGAAGACAGTGGGAGCCCAAAACCCATCTGCAGAGCATCTAGTCAGATGGAGCCACTGGCAGATTCACTAAAGCCAAAGCCAAGAGTTTCGAACAGCCTTACTATCAGGCAGAGACCATTGCAATCCTGGTTATGCGGACCGAACTGGGTACCAGGCTGATTGTCCTCCCTAGAGACAGGACCAGAATTAGTACTGGGTGCAAGTATCTCTTAGATGTCCCATGACAGAAATTTCTTCCCTGGCCTTTTGAGCATTGATGTGGATCTTCTCCCTCTTATGCATCATTTGTATTTTTGCCTGTACACTTATTAGTGTGATTTGTCTTGCACTGTTTTTGGTTGGAGTTCCCAGCTGTGAAGCACAGGAGGAATGGATGTATGATGATAATAACTGATACAAGGGGTTGTAGGGAATTCAGGGGTGGGGGGTGGGCGATGGGGAGGGACGGGGGATTTGGGGAGTGAACAGTGAGGGAAGGGGAAGGAGGGAGCACGAGGTGTGCTATGACAGTGATTGCAGAGCACAGTTTGAAGTTGATGTGACCTCAGAACTGGCCCGACGGCACCGAATAACATCACACATTGTTCAATATTTTCCCCGTAGAATCTTTCAATATTGTAACTTGAGGCTTGGGTTTGTTTTTTTTCCTTCAATTCTTTCTACTTGATATGTGCTGAGTTTTCTTTTGGTTTTCTAACTCTAGATCTTTGCTTATTTCGTGTAACACTCAACTTGGTCTTCTTGAGTGGTCATTTGAAATTTTCTGTTCAGCCGTTTTACTTTATTTCTTCCATTTATTTTATATCACTTCTTTCCTTTGCTTTAGCTACTCCACATTCAAGATCAAGTTTCAGAGTTTCTTCTGACATCCACTTTGCTTGTTTCTTTCTTTCCTGTCTTTTAAATGACCTTTTGCTCTCTTCTCTCATGGTTTTCTTCATATCACCCCACAGCTCATCAGGTATCCTGTCATTCGTGTTGACTGAGTCAAATCTACTCGTGAGATGTCCTCTAGATTCAAAAGGGATGTGTTCAAGTTTGTATTCTGGTTCTCCTGGACTTGTTTTCATTTTCTTCAACTTGAACTTACATATGAATAATTGATGGCCTCTTCCACATATTTTGACTAACGATAGTGATCTTATCCATTATCTCTTCCCACAAATGTAGTCAAGTTAATTCCTGTGTATTCCATCTGGCAAAGTCTATGTATGTAGTCATTTATGTTGTTGAAAAGTGGTATTTGCAAGGAAGAACTCAATGGTCTTGAAAATTTTATTATGTGATTTCCAGCTTCATTTCTATCACCAAGGCTATATTTTCCAACTATTGACCCTTCCTCTTTGTCTTTAATTTTTGCATTTCAACCACCATTATTTATCAACACATCTTGACTGCATGTTTGATCAATTTCAGATCAAAGAAGTTGGAACAATTCTTCAATTTCTTCATCACTAGCTTTTGTGGTTGATACATAAATTTGAATAATACTTGCATGAACTGGATTTCCTTGTAGACATATAGAGGAATACATTATCCTGTCATAGACAGCATTGCACTTCAAGATAAGCCAAAATATTCTTTTTGATGATGAAGGCAACCCCATTCCTCTTGAATTTTTCGTTCCCAGAATAGTAAACCATATGACTGTCTGATTGAAAATAGCCAATACTAGTCCATTTCAACTCACTAATACCTGGAATATTGATCTTTATGCATTCCATTTAATTTTTGACAACTTCCAATTTTCCTAGATTCATACTTCATATATTCTAATTTTGATAATAAAAGCAGCTGTTTCTTCTCATTTTGAGTTAGGCACCATCAGCAAATGAAACTTCACCCCATCCATGTCATTACTGTGTGAAAGTAGCTCCCTCAGTTGTATTGTGTGCACTTTTCAACCAGGGGCATTTATCATCTGCCTCTATTTCTGACAAGGTTCTACTTCGTCATACGTTTTTCAGGGGCCAATTCTTCTGAAGTGGGCAGCATATTCATTTTTGGAGGTCTGTTCTTAGTCTGGAAGCTCCATTAAAACTCGCTCACCTTGGGTGACCCTACTGGCATTTGAAATACCAGTGACAGAGCTTCCAGCATCACAGGAACATGCAAGCCACCACAGTACAACAAAGTGACAGACAGGTGGTGGCCTTGAGGGGTGGGACCATGAAAATAAGGCATATGGAACACTAACAGAAGGAATGGTTACTTCTGTCATCTCACTAGGCTTAAAATGAGACATCCTAGAAAGAAAGAAGAGTCAGCGGTGATCCATGTCTTGAGATCCTTGCGTTTGAAGACAGCGGTGAACCAGAAATGGTGAGAGATGGTGAGAAGCAATAGCAGATAAATGCCTGCAGTAAAAGCAGCTGAACTGGCAGGAGACAGAATAATGAGCGAGCTTCTCAGTCCATACATCAAGAAAACGAAGTGCTTTGGGTGCAGGGGCTTACTGGTAGAGTGGTGTGCCTCCAGCTGTTTGTGCAGGGAGCTAGGTCTGCTGACCCTTGGAGAGAGCATGTCCTGACTAAGGCTTATTGGTAGAGTGGGGAGTGTCTTTTAGTACATAATCACTCAAAACAACTTCACTGCCATCCAGTTGATTCTGACTCCTGGGTCCCCTTTAGGACAGGATAAAACTGCCCCTGTGGGTTTCCAAGACTGCCACTCTTTACAGGAGTAGAAAGCCACACCTTTGTCCCTGAGTATATAACAGAAATAAAAGAGCTTTGTAACACTTGTTTAACTAAACAGAACGTGGGTGAAAGGCCAGGCCAGAGAGAGGCAGACCTGAATCACAATTGATAGGAGTGTATCCCGGTCAGGGAACTGTATCATGAGTATTTCTGATCCTGAATTGTAACCAGTGACTTCCCTAGTAAACTCCATAAGTCTGTGTGTGTGGCAGGTGGGTGGAAACTATTGCCCCATAGGGCTTCTAAGACTGTAAACATTTACAGAGGCAGACAGCCACATCTTTCTCTTCTGCAGTGGCCGGTGGATTCAAGAACCTTTCTATTTGCAGCTGAGGGCCTACTCACTGTTCCACCAGGGCTCTTCTCCTCATAGAAATGACAGCCCAGGAAACCTATGGGGGCAGTTCTACTGTTGGATAGGTTGGCAACAATTTGGAATCAGTTGGATGACCCACAACAATAAGATAGCCTAAATGGTTTTTTAAATTATTATTAATCATTTTGTTGGAGGACTCTTACAAATCTCATGACAATCCATCATTCAATCTATTAAGCACACTTGTACATATGTTGCCATCAACATTTCCAAAACATTTTCTTTCTACTTGAGCCCTTAGTATCAGCTCCTCTTTTTCCCCCTCCCTTTCTCATCTTCCCAGCCGTGTGAATCCTTGCTCAATTAAATATTGTTATTATTATTCTGTATCTTACACTGTCTGTTGTCTCCCTTCACCCACATTTCGGTTATTTGTCCCCCTGGGGAGTGGGCTATATATCCAACCTAATGATGGGGTTCCCCCTTTCACACACACACACCCCATCCCAATACCCTCATGATATCAATACTCCCACTACTGTTCCTGGGGGGTTTATCTGTCCTGAATTCCATGTGTCGAGAGCTCTGATCTGTACCAATGTGTGTACTCCAGTCTAGCCAGATTTGTAAGGTAGACCTGGGTCATGGTAGTGGGGAGAAGGAAGTATTCAGGAACTAGAGGAATGATGTGTGTTTTGTTGATGCTATACCGCGCCCCGGTTGAATTGTCTTTTCCTTGTAACCCTTCTGTGGGAAGATGTCCAATTGTCTACAGATGGGCTTTGGGTCTCCAGTCTAAATGTTTTAAATCAATAGAACAATCATTCTTGTGATTTCAGGGGACCGTCTTCCCCTAGAGTGCCCTACAAAAGCAACAGTCTGAAGGAAAATTGGCTTGCCATTCCAATAGCTAAAGAGCAGTTCCTGAAGCTTCAAGAATCTAACCAGAAGATGGCAAACTAGAGCTCATGTCTGAAATGGAGCTTTCTCCCCCATCTAGCAATTCTGCCCCTCCCATGCAACCACTCACCCCCAGATACCCTGATATCACAAAACAAACTAGTGAAGTGTCGGGGAGGTGGGGGTGACATGCAGGGAGAGTTGGCCTATTGAAGAAGTCAGAAGTGGCAAAGACTAATGAATCTAAACTTGACAGTCGTCATTTTGCATCCACACACACAAAATCATTACTGTCTCTTGATGCCTTGCAGCCTGGCTCCTGATTCATGGGAGATAAGCTCAGAGTGGCAGGCCTGCCACCCTGTTGCCACAGAAAGCATTAATCTCCTGAGTTTTTCCACCTCCTTAACAGAATAAGGTAATCAGACAGAATTACAGCTCTGAGACATTCATGATGATAGGATTTGTACCAAATAAACTGCTCAGGCTTTAGTATCAACAGCTGTAGGTTTTACTTTTCCTAGCTTCCCGCCCCCCTCCCCATTACAACAAGGACTCCTTTCTGCATTTTTATTCTACATGTACTTCTACAAAAAGCCTTGCATTTCCCTTAGCAAAATTATTTGCTTTGTATAACTCCAGGCCTGCCCTTGCAGAGAGTGGAACAGCTGGGGGGGGGGGGCTGGTATTAACTCTGAAGATAAAAACCTTTCTTCTCAGCTCTGTTTGCTGAAGGTGTGGGCAGTGTGGCAAATGAGATTCGAATCGAGCGCATACTTAGGAAGTGTGAGGTCAGTCAATATAGAGGCCAAGCAGGGGAGGTTATTGCAGAAGATCTGAGGAGGCTCCCTCTCTTTGCTCTCACTGGGTCACTGTTGCTACTTTAAATAATACAATTTATGCTTGATTTCTTAGGCTGAAGATTCCATTCTGTGCTGGAATGCAAAGACTCCTGTGAAAGAATAAATAAAAGACGTCTGAGGTAATATGTGAGTGACATTAGCGATCTATTGCTAAGGAGCCAATTTCCCCTGAGTTTAGCAGCTTAAAATAGCAGACATTTATTATCTCACACAGTATCTAAAGGTCAGCAATCTAGGAGAGGCTTAGGTGGGTAGTTCTGGCTTAGGTTGTAATCAAGCTGTTGGCTGGGCAGTCATTTCAAGCTCTAGCTGGGGCAGCGTGATAACCCATTCCATGCTCATTCACATAATTCTCATTCACTGGATGCTGGTCCGATGCTTCAATACTTTGCCACCAGGGGCTGTCCAGAGGGCTGCTCAAAAATTACCAGCTTGCTCTCCCCTGAGCAATTAACTCAAGAGAAAAGGAGATCCAATGTTTGAGAAGGAAGCCACCACCTTTTACAACCACATCTCAAAAGTAACTTACTTTGGCTGTATTCTATTGGGCTCACAGAACAACCACAGTATAAAGTTGGAAGCGACTGCGTGTGGATGTGAATGTGAGAAAGTAGGGATCAGTGGAGACTAGTCTGAAAGATGCATACTATATGTGGTAAAAAAATAAATAAATAAAAGCAGAGATTGAGTCAGACAACCTAGTGTCAAATCCTAGTTCTGTCACTTCTTAGCTATGTGACCTTGAATAAATTGCTTGAATAAATAAGCACTGGTTTAATCTTTACAGCAACTTCTTGAGGTATTATAATCCCTATTTTATAGATGAGAAAACTGAGGTTATTTATTTTTCGCAAAGGAATGCTTGGCCAGGATTCAGCAGAGCTTCCAGATTAAGACAAACTAGAAAGAAGGTACAGACAGTTCATTTCTGGACCAGTCATTGAAAATCATATGAATAGCAGTGAAACATTGTCTGATACAGTATCTGTATGAACATCTTACATTGGAAGGCACGCAAAATACGACCAGGGAAGAGCTGCCTCCTCAAAGTAAAGGCAACCTTAGCGACATGGATGAAGCAATGCTTTTGGGACCTCCACTTGATGATGTGACACAACTCAAAATAAGATGAAACAGTGGTAAATACTCATTAATAACTGGAATATGGAATAAGAAGTAAAGTATGAATCTAGGAAAAATAAAAGTTGTGGAATACATAAAGATTGATATTGTCAGAATATCAATATAGGAAGAGGAAATGGACTGGTAGTGGTCATTTAGAATAAGAAAATCATACGGTTTACGATGCCAGGAATGACACTAAAAGGGAATGGTGAAAATTTTTTTAAAATTTCAAAATCTAAGTTGAAATATAACTCCATCAGTGATCAGATTATATATGTATATATATATATATATATATATATATATATATATGTCTGTGTGTGTATATAATGTGTGTGTGTGTGTGTGTGTATAATCCAACTACAGGGAAGACCATTTACTATGACAAATATTTACACACCAACCACTGAAGTCAATGATGAAGATATTGACAATTTGTACCACTGTCTTTAATCTGAAATTGATTAAACATGAAACCAAGATACATTGATAATTACTGGTAATTCAAATGTCAAAACTGGAAACAAAGAGGAACGCTTGTTAGTTGAAAAATAGGGCATTGGTGATATGAATAAAGTTGGAGATTACATGACAGAATGCTTCAAAATCAATGAATTCATCACAAATAGTGTTTTTCAATGACACAGATAGTGACTATATATGTAGACCTAACCAGATAAAATATGCAGCGATTAAAATGACTACATCTGTAGGAGGAGACGATGGAGATACTCGATATCATCAGCCAAAACAAAGTCAGACTTTATCTCAAATACTTTGCCTATGTGATCAGGAGAGACCATTTCCCTGGAAAAGGGCACCATGCTTGGCAAAGGGCAGAGTAAGTGAAAAAGAAGACGTTGAAGAAAGTGGACAGACACCTCCATGGCTGCTGCAATGGGATCAAAGACAACAACTGTGAAGATGGAATAGGACCAGGCAGAGTTTTGTTCTGCTCTATCTAGAGTAACTTCGATTCGAACAAACCTACCAGCCACTCTGCAGAAAGATTTACATACAGAGTCCTGTAAGTTGAGAGAAGGAACCCCGGTGGTGCTGTTGGGTAAGTGTTGGACAACTAATCAAAGCCCAGCTGTTCAAATTCACCAGTTTCCCAGAGAGAATGATGAGGCTATCCTGCTCCCACAGAGATTCATAGGCACAAAAACCCAATATAGGGCTGATATGAGTCAGAACTGACTTGATGCCAATGGATTGAGAACCATTCTGGTTGAAATTGCCCCTTCAGCAATGGATTTGAGGTTAAACACTGGGAATTGTTACCAAAAGATTTTAAGCAGGGAAGTCATCTGCTGATTTTTAAAACTACTTCCAACGTTAGTGTGGGGAGTGGGCAGAAAGGGGGAAAAAAACAGGAAAGAGACTCATTAGAAAACAGTTCTAGATGAAAGATTGGTGTGACCTTGATTAGAGTAGTGACAGTGGAAACAGAGAAGTGGATGCATGCAGGGTAAATTCTTGAAAAGCAAAGACATTTCCAAAAACATTGCTACTAGAGTTGCAGTTCATGCATGCATAGATTTATGGCAAGCAAAGCATATTTAAGCATGTCTCTGAGATTGGTGAATTACTGTTGACAGTTTTTCTCAGTAATATGCTCATCTTAGTCTCATTAGGGTGGCTTCAAAGTAAATGTTCCATTGAAACAGTGGTTTCCAAGTGGATTTGCTGAACTAGTTAAATATAAAACAGAGAGGCTATGACAACCTCAGAAGGTGATGGCATTATTGGGGGAAGCTAAGTGGGTCATCTAAATAGATTTTTTTTGAAGGACATAGAATGATCGTGAGCACTTATTATGATGAAGTTTTAAGAACATGGATGACTGCATCAGTTGGAAAAGGGCCAGTAGACTTGCATCAAGCATTTTTCCTCTGCACCATTGTGTACCTACTCACTCTTCAAGGGCAGCAAGAGCTGTCCTACCAGAATTTTGTTGAGAAACTTTGCCCCATCTACCCTACAGCCCAAATCTTGCTCTTTCAGACTTCTTTTTGTTCCCTAAACTCTAAGGTCTTTTAAAAGGAATATAGTTTGAGTCCCATGAAGATGCCAAAACTGCTGTTTTGATGTGATGCAAATCTAAAAGTGGAGAATTCAACTGGAAAGAATCAGAGAGATGAGAACACTGCCTTCAGAAATGTATAGACCTAGATGGAGACTATGTTGAGAAACAATAGCTTCATATTTTGGTATTTTGTACAGTGAACGTTTCTATGGCTTTGTGGTTATACTTTTTTTAACCTATCAAATAAATTTAGGATTAATTAAATTAAATTAATTAAATGTAGGTGACCAGGGAGATACAGAACAGAGGAAAGGGAACAAAGTTCATTTGCTTGTTTGTAAAGGTGGGTGTTAAAAACTTGAATTAGAAATATATAAATTTGAGGTATTCAAAAAGGTGTCCCAAAGGGCCCTGTTGGTGCAGTGTTTAAGATCTTCTGCTAATCAAGTGGTTGCTGTTTTGAATCCACCAGCCACCTTCTATGGGAGAGAGACATGGGCATTTGGTTCCAGAAAGATTATAACTTTGGTAACCCCAGAGTAGCAGTTCTATTCTACCCTATAGGATAACTGTGCATTAAAATCATCCTCTCCACCTCTTTAATGCCTTTAAGGACCACAGAGGGAGGAGGGAAGCGGGGGAGATGATGGCACTGGGGGAGCAGGGCACTAATCCAACCACGGAGAGGGTATTATTTATAACTCCACAGGAAAGGGAGAGAGCAGACCTTATTCCGGTGCACCAAGCCTTGAAGGCAACATACCTGCATGGAGCGGCTCATTAACAGAGAGGACAGTGGTCCAGCCCCTATGTGAGCTATGCTGACCCCCTTCCTACAAGAGTTTGCTACAAAGAATAGCACCAAGGATGCAGGCTGGGGAGAGTGGCCAGGCCGCCCCATTCACATGTGAGAAAACTAAGAAGTAAATAGAGAAACTAGATCTCCACCCGGCACGCCAAGCATTGAGGGTGGCGTTCCTGCTCAGGACAGCTAGTGCACAGAGAGGACCATAGGGCCAACCCAAGCTCGAGACATGAAGTCCCCTCACTGGATCACAGTGCTACAGAGAACAATACTGGAGACACAGTGCAGAGAGTGAGTCCAGTCTAACCCACACACATTGAGGCGAATCAAGATGGGAGCATAACAAATCAGCAATGGGAGCAAAGTCACAAAGTCCCTGAGCATTCCCGAAAATAGATTTCTGACTTGGGGGGCAGTGCTTGGCACCCACCCAGACCTGGTTGGAGGATATTCATAAAGGTCAGCAGATAAACCTGAAACTCTTTATAGGGTGTTTTTATTGTTGTTGTTTATTTGTTTGGGCATGTCTATCTATATAGGACAGGCATGATAAGAAATCCCTAAGAGAAAGCAATAGACCGATGGTTCTGAGGTGGGGGGAGACAATGGGAGAGGAGGAGGTGGGGGAAAGGGAGCTGTGAACCAATAACATAAAGGACAGGGGAACAACAAGGGATCTAAAATCAACGGTAAAGTTCCTGGTGGTGTTTGATCAATCATAACCTAGCTGAGAGGAATTATTGAGAGACAAATGAGGGGTAAGCATAATAGTGGGGCAGGAAGAAGTAAGGACATAGAGGAAAGAACTAGGAAGCAAAAGCTATACATGAAGATATAAATAAAGACATGTTTTTATGTAAATATATAAATACATAAAGGTAGGGATATTGGCTTATGTACATATCTTTATCTGTTAAAGCCATAAGGTAGCAGATGAACTTTGGGCCTTGATTTAAGTCTTCCCTCAACACAAAAGCACTTTGTTCTAATAACTTGGCACTGGGTGATATCCACCTTCCCTACACAATAGCTGAAGACAAACTGGGTGCATAAGCAAATGTGGTGGTCCACATCGATGGTGAGGAGGTGTAGGAGGCCTGGTAGGGCTTGATCAAGGGAAATGTAACCGAGAAGAATTACTGAAACCCAATGAACATGATAGTGGGGCAAGAGGAAAGTAAAAGGAAATAGAGGAAAGAACTAGGAGGCAAAGGACATTTATAGAGGCCTAAACACAGGCATGTACATATGTAAATATATTTTTATATGACGATGGGGAAATATATCTATGGACATAGATTTATAGGTTTAGTATTAAGGTAGCAGATGGACATTGGGCCTCTACTCAAGTACTCCCTCAATGCAAGAACACTTTGTTCTAATAACCTGGCATTCCGTGATGCTCACCTTCCCTACACGGGCGTTGAAGAGAAAGCAGGTGCATTAGCAAATGTGGTGAAGAAAACTGATGGTGCCTGGCTATCAAAAGATATAGCATCTGGGGTCTTAAAGGCTTGAAGATTAACAAACTTCCATCTAGCTGAGAAGTAATAAAACCCACACGGAAGAAGTACACCAGCCTGTGTGATCACGAGGTGTCAATAGGGTCAGGTATCAGGTATCAAAGAACAATCATATCATTGTGAATGGGGGGTGGGGAGTGCAGAGTAAAATCCCAAAGCCCATCTGTAGGAAACTGGACATCCCCTTAGAGAAGGGTCGTGGGGAGGAGACAAACCAGTCAGCGTGCAGTATAGCACAGATGAAATATACAACTTTCCTCTAGTTCTTTAATGCTTCCTCCCCACCACTATCATGATCACAATTCTACCTTACAATCCGGCTAGACCAGAAGATATACACTGGTACAGATAAGAGCTGGAAACACAGGGAATCCAAGACAGATAAACCCCTCAGGACCAATAATGAGAGTAGTGATAGCAGGAGGGGAAGGGGAAGATGAAGGTGGTGGAGAAAGGGGGAACGGATCACAATGATCTACATATAACCCCCACCCTGGGGGATGGACAACAGAAAAGTGGGTGAAGGGAGACATCAGACAGTGTAAGACATGAAAAATAATGATAATTTATAATTTATCAAAGGTTCATGAGGGAGTGTGGGGGAGGGAGGGAGAAAAATAAAGAGCTGATACCAAGGGCTCAAGTAGAAAGAAAATGTTTTGAGAATGTTGATGGCAACAAATGTACAAACGTGCTTGACACAATGGATGCATGCATGGATTGTGATAAGAATTTTATGAGCCCCCAATAAAATGATTTTTTTTAAGTTACAGTCTGAGAAACTCACAGGGGGCTGTTCTACCCTGCCTTATAGTGTCCCCATGAGTTAGCATTGACTTGTTGGCAGTGAATGGAGCTTGAGAGCTTACTCTTTGGGGTCGCAAGTGATGAGGCAACCATTGTACCAGTCAGTCCTGCGATCTCTCTCTCCCTTGTTCACCATAACCAAGTTGAGAATGCTCGGATTGGCAATACAGCCCTGGATGGATTTGCACTTCCACTCCCTAGTTCTCCTTGGTCTGTAATAGGAGTGCTCTTTACTCAGCAGCGAGTAGACATGGTGGTGGGTCGAGACACCGTGCTTCATGAGAGCACCTAGCTTGTTCTTCCCACCACTGATGGAGACAACATCATCCTACCACTCATTGCTCACTCTGTCAGCAGCAACTTCGGTGGCCACTCACTTTTCATGAAAGGTGCGGCGTTTGCGTTCATAACCCACCTCAATGAGTTTCTGGCAGCCAGTGGAAGGAGATGTTCAGCTTCATGGCGAAGCAGCCGCTCACCTCCTCAAGGCCACGATACAGAGCATAAATCCTGATTTTGAATGGCTGAGCAGAGTGAAGAGTGGTCGATGGCATATGTTCTGTAGCCGATAGGGGAACACTGGTGCCATTTTCGGAATCAGCAGGTCCAATGCACCCACAAATGAATCACATTTGAGGCGCCAAAATATGGGTTGGCCAGTGTCATGGCACTCCGAAGTAGAGTGCTGCGGCTGATTGGTAGCTGAACCCGAGAAAGAAAGTTGAAAGGGGGAAGTATGATTTGAGTTTTGCTTCAAAGGAATCATCCTTGGGCAGATGTGGACTTGGATTCTCCCTCCCGCTTCTGTAACTGTAGGAGGTCGGGGCCGAGCACTTGCAGCCATGCACTCAATGCCAACACATAGTGACCCTACAGGACAGGGTAGAACTGCCCTGGCGAGTTTCTCAGACTGTCACGCTGTACAGGGGTAGTAATCCCTCTTTCTCCTGCAGAGCAGCTGGTGGTTTCAAAATACCCAACCTGTAACTACTACACCCCCTAGTCCAAAGAGCTCTGCAAATCAAGGGATGAGTATTTGTGTGTTTTAATTTGACCACAAAATTCTTTTGGTGTCTGTGATGGTTATCCTTCCATGTCAACATCCATTATAGACTCGAATTCACCGCTATCGAGTCAATTCTGATATCGAGTCAATTCTGCTCAGAGCAACCCTACGGGACAGGGTGGAACTGTCTGCAACTTCCAAGACGGTAACTCTTTATGGGAGGTGAAAGCCTCATCTTTCTCCTGAGGGGCAGCTGGTGGCTTTGAACTGCTGACCTTGATATTAGCAGCTCAATGCATAAACCACTAAGCCACCAGGAGGACTCCTTAAGTTATAGCACCCAGTTATTTAAGTCAAACACAGGTCTAACTGTTGCTGTGAAGCTATTTTGTAAAAATGACTAACAGCTACAACCAATTGACTTTAAGTACAAGAGATTTACCTTGATACTATGGGTGGGCCTTATCCCATCAGTTGAAGGCTTTAAGAGAAAAACCTGGAATTCCTCTGAGAAGGAATTCGACCCCAACAAATTATCCCTGTGTTTCTAGGCTACCAGCTTGCCCTCCAGATTTTAGACTTGCCAGCCCCCACAATCTTGTGAGCCAATTTCCTGGAAAACCCTAACTGACAGAGTGGTCAGCCTCACTAGAATTGACCTGAATTGATAACAGTGGTAAAACCTGACTGAAACTATTTCATAGTCTTCCTTTATCCCACTAAATAGGACAGATCATGTGTTTCACTACAGAAATATTCATTTGTTTGATTATGGGGTGTTGTCCCAGGCCACACTGGCATGTTACCTAATGTCTAGCACATGCTGAATACCAGAGCACACAGGGTCACAAAGTTTGTAGTCTGAGACCTATTGGGCCATAATTTGGAATGTGATTACAGAAAGACAGCCTTTCCCAATGTTGCTCAAAGGAGGTAGGAAAGGGTGGGGAAGATGAGAACTAAGGAGGCAACCCAAAGTACCTTATTGACTCCATTATCTTCTCAGCCCCTCATTTCCCACACCTTGACCTTCTTTCAGCCCCCGGCTCACTTATCTCAATTGCAGCCTCAGACACGACTTCTTCCTCTTCTTCTTTTTGTTTTTTAATAAATCATTTTATGGGGGCACTTACGGCTCTTATAACAATCCATTCATCAATTGCATCAAGCACATTTGTACATACGGTGCCATCATCCTTTGCAAAACATTTTCTTTCTCCTTGAGCCCTTGGTATCAGCTCCTCTTTTTTTCCTTCCTTCCCCCACCCTCGTGACTCCTTAATAAATTATAATTATTTTCATATCTTACACGGTCCACTGTCTCCCTTCACCCACGTTTCTGTTGTTCATCCTCCACCACCACCCCCCAGGGGGCAGGTAATACATTGCCATCCCTGTGATCAGTTTCCCCTTTCTCCCCCTTCTCCTGCACCTTCCCCTTCCCCTCATGGTATTGCTATTCCCATTATTGTTCCTGAGGGGGTTATCTGTCCTGGATTCCGTATACACGACTTCTGTCAACATTTCCACCCCCCTGACACAAGTGTCCCATGCTTTTATCTCCAGCCCAGCTTTTGTCTTGTGGCTTTAAGTCTAAAATTCTTTCTCCACTGTCCCCTCACTCTGCTCCCCGCCCCCCCCCCACACCACCCCCCACCCCCGCGTCCTGAGTCCGAGATTAGCAAGTCCAGGCCTATTACTGGTCCCATGAACCCTGTGTACAGCTCTTTCTGAGCCTTCTCTTTTCTCATCATCCAGTTTACTTCTACAATTAGCAGACTTTAGTTTCCAACTAAGTCAATTTAAATAAAAATATTTTTTAAAGTATCGGGTGGTATGCAGGGTTGTGACTCACGATGGCAGTTTTTGAATGATGGTGAGCATCTTGTTCTGGAAATCCTTTTTGAATGCAGGAACTTTTTTATTTTGAGTGATAGGCCATCTAGTGGTGAATAGAGGATGACAATCCTTCCCGATAAACACCCCAATCCACTGGCATTGAGTTGATTTTTGCCTTGCTCCATCCTCTATAGAGGTTTCGAGGCTGTAAGAGAGCAAGAAAGCTTCATTTTCCTTCCCACAAAGAGGCTGATGGCTTCAAAATGCTAACCTTGACATTCCTAAGCTATCAGAGCTCCTTGAGAAAGCTCAGTGGAACTTTAAAAGAATGATCAATTAGACCCTCAACCCGAAGTCCAAATCACTATCCCACATGGAGCAAAAGGCCAGGTTGCAATTGGACTATCAACTAAAAAAAATTAAACGAACCCCCTGCCATCGAGTTGATGCTGACTTCATAGGGACCCTACAGGACAAGGTAGGACTGGCCCCTGTGAGTTTCTGAGATGAATTCTTTACAGCAGCGGTTCTCAACCTGTGGGTTGCGACCGCTTTGGGGGTCAAACGACCCTTTCACAGGGGTTGCCCAATTCATCACAGTAGCAAAATGACAGTGATGAAGTAGCAACGAAAATAATTTTATGGTTGGGGGCGGGGGTGGGTGGTGGGTGGGGGGTCACCACAACACGAGGAACTGTATGCAAGGGTGGCAGCATTAGGAAGTTTGAGAACCACTGTTTTACAGGAATAGAAACCTCAATCTTTCTATTATGGAGCGACTGGTGATTTCAAACTACAGCCCTTGCCATTAGCAGCCCAGCGTGTAGCTGGTTTAACACATGACGTTGGCCTGACACTGTTGGCTGTTGAAGGACAAATATATACCTATGGATTTATGTATATGGAGTCCTGACTGAGGAGGCACGAATAGGAAAGGGCTTGATGACTATAGGAAAGGTTGGCTGTTTGGCTCCACTCACAGGCCGCTCAGAAGACATGCCTGGCAATCTACTACTGAAAGGTCACAGCTTTGAAAACCCAAGGACGCCATTCTTTTCCGCACACATGGAGACACTATGAGTTCAAATCACAGCATACTGTGTACATACACATGTTTATGTTTATGTAACTCCAATGACTTGCTGGTGAAATTTTCAAAACTTCACGAATGCTTTTATCCCAAGAGCCTCCTTCCCAAGGAAGCTGCATCAAGAGAGAATTAGTGTTGTGCCACGGAAGAAATTGCTGCCTGGGAAGGGTCTGACTTTCAAAGCACACCTCTCTAGTTCATAAATCAAGTCTCCCAACAATCTATCTCCCAGATATTTCACTTGAGAGTTACCTACCTGTTCAACCAACATTTCTTGAGGCACCAAGTTGCATTTGAAGACTATGAAAGGTCAGTATTCCAAACCCAGCAGCCATGCTGCAGGAGAACGATGAGGCTATTTGCTCCCTTAAAAATGTACAATCTCAGAACCCTTACCTAGGATTGAAAAGAGTTTGAACCGAATCAATGGCAAGGGTCTGGATTTTTAGTGTTGTTCACTCCAGTTAGCATATACTTGCATGTTTCTTTTATTTCTGTTACTATGGTTTATGCACTGACATTTTTTAATCATTTTATTGGGGGCTCATACAACTCCTATCATAATCCATACATACATCAATTGTGTAAAGCACATTTGTACATTCATTGCCCTCATCATTCTCAAAACATTTGCTCTCCACTTAAGCTCTTGGCATCAGCTCCCATTTCCCCCCTCCATCCCCGCTCCCCCTCCCTCATGAACCCTTGATAATTTATAAATTATTATTTTGTCATATCTTACATTGTCCAGGGAGGAAGTTATATGTAGATCCTTGTAATCAGTTCCCCCTTTGCACCCCACCCTCCCTCCACCTTCCCGACATCGCCACTCTCACCACTGGTCCTGAAGGGATCATCTGTCCTGGATTCCCTGTGTTCCCAGTTCCTATCTGTACCAGTGTACATCCTCTGGTCTAGCCAGATTTGTAAGGTAGAATTGGGATCATTATAGTGGGGGGAGGAAGCATTTAAGAACTAGAGGAAAGTTGTATGTTGCATCATTGCTACACTGCAACCTGACTGGCTCAACTCCTCCCCGCAAGCCTTCCTTAGGGGATGTCCAGTTGCCCCCTCATTCACAATGAGATGATTTTTTGTTCTTTGATGCCTGATACCTGATCGCTTTGACACCTCATGATCACACAGGCCGGTGTGCTTCTTCCATGTGGGTTTTGTTGCTTCTGAGCTAGATGGCCGCTTGTTTACCTTCAAGCCTTTAAGACCCCAGATGCTATGTCTTTTGATAGCCACCGGCATATTTACAAAAAAGAAATGTACCAACTCACCAAGAAATCTATACAGTAGAACTAGTCACGGTCCAGACATGGAGCATTCCGGGAAGCTAAGGAATGTCTACTCTACCATATATTTCTGTCCAACGTCAGCCGGAGTAGCTGACACATATGGAAATTCTTAGATACCCTGCAGGCAATATTCCTGTCCAATTAGCTGAAGGTGATAGCTGCTGTTTACCACTCAAAATAACCTACGTAAACAAAGACTTGAAGAGGCTCACAGAGGACATGTCTTTTGAGTGAATGGCCGTCCGACTTTGTCTGAGGTTGTCCTATTTCAGCACTGAAAACCCTGCATTCCAGGAAACCACTCAGTCCCAGGAAGCAGAGCCAGCCGGCCACTCTGGCTGCTTGCACATCTTTAGGGGGTTGACCCAAAGCAAAAGGAACCATCGCCTAAGTAGCCCTGAAAAAGCGAGCAGTAATAACCTCAGCTGCTGTTGAGTGGTTGCTGAAAGCTTCTCCAGTGCTACCTTCCTAACAACCAGATGAGGCAAGACCTTATCCTCCTCCCCATTTCACAAATGGGGAGGCTAAGGTGCAGAAAGAGAAGCAAAACGCTGACCTGAGCTTACTTAGTAAGTGGCTGAGATGGGATTTAGACCCAGACGAGTCCAGTGGTAAAACGTCTACCCCTAAGCAGCATGCCATACTTTCCCTACTTCGAGTGCACCGTCACAGCAGCTTAAGGGCCATGGGACTCCCCCACTGGTCCCAGATCATTCAACAAAGGGAATCCGGACGTATCAAAGCCCTTGACATTTCCGTAAAACCTTTTCGCAGCAAGACTTCAAGACCTGAGAAGGGTAGACCAGCGTTTATGCAAAGGGTGGTTTTGCTCTCTCTTGATTCTGAGTCACCTGGGATGCCCACTTTCAAAAAAACGCAGGGGGAGTTGGGGGAGTGGGGAGGCAGAAACCTAAACCGTATTTTGAGCCTACTAAATCAGAATGCCTTAACTAGTGTCCAAAATGACTCCAATGCATAGCACTATTTGAAAAGGGCTGGGCTTAGGAGGTTCTGGAGAGATCAGCCAAGATCTGAGAAATTCATTTCATCCACTTTCTCTATTTTTGGCTTTCACTCCTCTCTCCCCACCGAATGTTCCCATTCTACCCACTCTATTACTTTTGTGACATTGGAAAAGTCAGCTCCTCTCTCTAAGAATCCTTTTTTTCTCATCTGTAAAGTAGAACATTATACTCCATGTAAAGGCCCTTCAAGATTGAAGTCTGTGCTCCAAACCATTATTCTCAGTAGTATCAATTCCACGGGGGTGTTATTAGAGCAATCGAATTAGAAGTTCAAGGATGGGGGGTGGGGTGGTGTCCATTGGACTGCTAACCACAAATGTTCAGTAGTTCAAAACCACCAGCTAGGCGTTCTACTTCCCTAAAGAGTTACCATCCTGAAAACCCACAAGGGGCAGTTCTACCCTGTCCTATAGGGTTGCTACGTGTTGGAATCCACTCAACACCAGTGAGGTGAGGTGCATTTTGAACAAGCCCAATCCCCATGCTTTAAATGTTTTTTTCTTCTCCACTCTGAAAGCCACTGAACCCCCACCCCCCACTAAAAAAAAGTATAATCTTGTCTTTACTGCAACACATTTGCTATCATGAGCTTCACAGTCCCCCGTTCCCCTTCAAACATTTCTGTGCCTTTTTCACCTGCTTTCAGAATGGAAATTCGTTGCACATCAGAAAAGAAGCCAAAGCACCAGCAAGCTGCAAAAGAAGGTCATCCAGCCCCTTCCTAAACCCAGTAGAGAAGAGTGTGGATCCAGCATCTCCAGCATCGTCTGGGATTACCCGTGACTTTGATCTTCTCCATTAGAGTGAGTAATTGAGAGCTGGCAGTGTGTATGCTCACAGAAATTATTATTTTAAATGGTCCGCATTAGATAAATCACAGCCTCTGGTGCTGTCTGTCAGGAACTGTGCTGGGAATATTAATGAGCACTTTCCCTGGAATGAGATTTTGTGCCATCTAAACAGCCACAAAGGCCTGGCCGTCATTGTGACTAATTGGGGAGCTTCTGAGAAGAGGCTCAACATTATTCAAGATCAGTGTCCGGCAACGGATACAGACAGCGGCATCCATTTACAGAACAGTGACCATGTGCCAGGCACTGGGCTCAAGCCTTCCCATGCAGAACCTCATTCCATCCTTATCTGCACTCTACATAGAGGGGAAAGAAAAACAAAACACACCTCATTGCTGTGCTGTCAATTTGAACTCATAGGGACCCTATCAAATTCAAAAACTCCCTGCCATCTAGTCAGTGCTGACCCATAGTAACCCACAGGGCAAAATAGAACTACCCCTGCGGGTTTCTGAGATGGTAACTTTTTTTTTTTTATTTAAACATTTTATTAGGGGCTCATACAACTGTTATCCCAATCTATACACACATCAATTGTGTAAAGCGCATTTGTACATCATTCTCAAAACATTTTCTCTCCACTTAAACCCCCGACATTAGGTCCTCATTTTCCCCCTCCCTCCCCGCTCCCCCCTCCCTCATGAGCCCTTGATAGTTTATAAATTGGTATTTTGTCATATCTTGCCCTGTCCGACGTCTCCCTTCACCCACTTTTCGGTTGTCCGTCCCCCAGGGAGGAGGTCACATATAGTTCCTTGTGATCGGTTCCCTCTTTCCTACCCATTCTCCCTTTACCCTCCCTGTTTTGCCACTCACACCACTGGTCCTGTAGGGCTCATCCGCCCTGGATTCCCTGGATTTTCAGTTCTTATCTGTACCAGTGTACATCCTCTGGTCTAGCCAGACTTGCAAGGTTGAATTTGAGTCATGGTAGTGGGAGCGGGGAGGAAGCATTTAGGAACTAGAGGAAAGTTGTATTTCTCATCGTTCTTACATCGCACCCTGACTGGCTCGTCTCCTCCCCGAGACCCCTCTGCAAGGGGATCTCCAGTGGCCTACTAACGGGCTTTGGATCTCCACTCCGCACTCCCCCATCATTCACTATGGTAAGATTTTTTGTTCAGATGATGCCTTATACCTGATTCCTTCGACACCTCGTGGTTGCATAGGCTGGTGTGCTTCTTCCATGTGGGCCTTGTTGCTTCTGAGCTTGATGGCCGCTTGATTACCTTCAAGCCTTTAAGACCCCAGATGGTAACTTTTTTTTCCATTTTAAAAGTTCTATTTTTTTTAATCATTTGATTGGGGGCTCGTACAACTCTTATCACAATCCATACATACATACATACATTGTGTCAAGCACATTTGTACATTTGTTGCCATCATCATTCTCAAAACATTTGCTTTCTACTTGAGCCCTTGGTATCAGTGCCTCATTTTGCCCTCCCCACCCTCCCTCTCTCATGAACCCTTGATAATTTATAAGTTATTATTATTTTGTCATATCTTACACCGCCTGACGGCTCCCTTCACCACTTTTCTGTAGTGAGATGGTAACTCTTTAGGGGAGTGGAAAGTCTCATCTTTCTATGAAGAGTAGCTGGTGGCTTCAAACTGCTGACCTTGTGATTAGGAAACCAATGAATAACCCACCATGCTACCAGGGATTCCTGGGCATAGGTGTGTTGTTAACATGTCTTCTTTGAAGAGATCCTTAGCAACTTGCTAAAGACAACAAACAGCATTTGCGACAGAGAGCTGATCCTTCTAGTCCTAGGGTGTTCTCTTAACCATGACACCATGGCTCTGCTCACCTGCAATCTTCCTTTTCCAACAATCGATCCCTACTGAAAGCCTCTGGACAAGATCCGTGATATTTACAGACAGGGGAGCTTTAGCCCTATTTTTATGCACACATAACAAGCACCTTCCAGGTTTGTTTAATCCCTCTCCTCAGAGATTTTTTTTTGTAAATGACTCTGATATATATATAACAGCTACTCAAAGGTTGACTTTTCACCTGGACTTTCCTACCTGTGCCTTGTTCCTGAGACAAGTATATATGAAGCACGGACTTGTTGTCTAGGTCCTTATCTCATGACCTTGCTTCTGAACCCCACAGACTGCTCAATGCCCCAGCTCCTCCGGCTCGAAGTGTTCTGTTCTCTTGTCATTCCTCCCCTCACTCCTCAGTTTCTCCATGTTCTTAGATACTCCGGCACCTACTTTCACAGGTGTGTTAACTAGGGTCCAGCCACCTGTAATAATTGCTAACAATTCATGTATTATAGTCTAAAAATATCTTACACATACATGCATTGCTTTTCCTGACAGTGTTTTACATTCTACACCATTGACTAAAATAATGATGCTATCAATAAATTTACCTTATGCACCAAGACACGGGGTGATGTATGAAGTACTGCAATAAAAGGATAAAGATGTCTCTAAAATGAACCAGGGGTATATATAAACCATAGCTATATGAATGGATTTGGAGCTCCCATGTGATCATAGCCCTAATATAAGAATAATTGCTTCCAAAAAATAAAAATAATAGTAATTAGTTCCTGTGACATGGCCCTCCTTGATACGCACCCTTATAAAGAGATCACTGAAGACATGGTGCTACAGCAAAGTGTGGTGAAGAAACCAGATAGTGCCCGATTATTGAAAAAAATAGTGTCGGGGCTGGTGGGGAAAGGCATCTCAAACAGTTGTCTCAAAATAAGCAGCCATCTAAGTAAGGAGACAGCTAAGTCCACATGAAAGAAGCCCCAGCCCGTGTGATCCAAGGATTGTAAATAATAAAATACAAAGCCAGAAGAGCCTACATTCTAATCACTTGGTTTTCAAAATGCTATGTATTAACAGTGGAAACCCAAAATCCATTTGTGGGGTCTCTATGTGGATTGAGTTTCTGGTGAATTCCCACTGACTCTAGTCTAGAAATGTGACTAGCCTTGATATCAAGACAAGGAGCATTGCAAAGTGGATTTCAGCAGCTGTGGTTCAGTTGGAATGTAGTACCGTGTCATCAGAGACCATTTTAAATTTATTCTGGTTTTAAAATATGCCTTCTTTTCAACTGAGGGTTTTCTCTGTTTCATTTGGTCAATGCTGCTGTGTCCTTTTTGGGTTTCTTGTCTTCATTTTGTATGTTTTCCTGTCTCAAGAAGTCAGGTTGAGTGGATCTATGAAGACAGCAACCGGATTAATAATGACCTGGGTTACAGAAGGGGAGGTTAGGGGAAGTGGAGAATCAACAGCAATGGGAATAAGAAAGAAGAAACTGTCCCAAAGTTGATTATGGTGATGATGCCACAATCCTTCTTAATACGATTCATCTATTGAATTATATAACGTGTTAATTATAGTGCAACAAAACTATTTAAACAGAAAAAGTCTCTTCAGTAAATAGTGCTAGAAACTTTGGATTTCCACATGCAGAATCCATGCCTCACACCATACTTCCCCCCCCCACCCCCACATTTGACAAAAATTAAGTAAACAAAAGTGCAAACTAGAACCATAAAATTCTTAGAAAAACAAGCAGAGACAATGCTGGCAGACTTAGCCTCCAACAAGGAATGCAAAAATAGCAAAATACACAATCCCTTAGACCTCACAAGCATGTTTACACTGTTGTTCATGTAAAAAATGAAACTGCACTGGGAGAATATCTTCAGAAACCATATATTAGCCAAGAATCTAATAACCAATACATACTCATATATAACTTAGACACCTTAAAAACATAAAGACAAACAGTCAAACCATAAAATGACCAAAGGACTTGAGTCGTATTTTACCAGAAAGGACATTCTATGTTACACATCATTAGACATTCGAGAGGTACAAATCAAAATCCCAATGAGCTACCATTTCACTTCCACTTGGGTGGCTAAAGGAGGCCTGCTGGTACTACCAGACCAGTGCTGACCTGCTAACCCAAAGGTTGACTGTTCAAACCGACCAGCCACTCTAAGGAGATAATGGAAGCTATCTGGTTCCGGAAAGATGGACAGACTTGTAAACCCTACGTAGGGTCTCTGTGAATCAGAATGAACTAGACTGTAGTGAGTTTGGGTTTTGGAAGGAGGCTAAGACTTAAAAACAAACTCCCTCCACCCCCTCTGCCTCCAGAAAATAACAAATGTTGATCAGGAAAAGGAAAATCGGTGCCTTATCCACTGGAGGTGGAAATGCATAAAGGCACAGCCATTGTGGGAAACAATGTGTTGCTTCTTCAAACTGCCTCGTGTCAGTTCCGACTCATAGCGATCCTATGGACAACAGAGGCCAACACTGCCGGGTCCTGTGCCAGCCACACAATTGTGCTTTAATCCACTTTTGCAGCCACTGTGTCCATTCCTCTCCTTGATCGTCTTCCTCGTTTTCTCTGACCATCTGATTGCCCATGCATGATGTGTTTGTCCGGAGATGGGTTTCTTCTTAGAACTTTCCCAGAGTAAGAGAGATGACATCTTTACACCTTTGCTTTTAAGGAGAATTCTGTCTGTACTTCTTCCAAAACAAATTTGTTTGTTCTTCTGGAAGTGCATGGTATATTCAATATTCTTCACCAACACGCAATGCAAAGGCATCAATTCTTTGGTCTTCCTTATTGATTATCCAGCTTTCATATGCATATGAGGTGATTGAAAATATCACAGCCGGGGTCAGGCTTACCTTAGTCTTCCAAGTAACATCTTTGCTCTTTCACAAGCTAAAGAGATCATTTTGAGTTGTGCTTATTTATTTATTTATTTATTTAGAGAGACAATGCAGATCTTTCTTGGAGCCCAAGGATTCTACCCAGCTTACTACAGTATATGTGATAGTTCCATAATAATGCTGTTTCCTCTCACAACTGTCCTTCAACCTCGGCTCCATGTACCTTGCTCTTCTGCTTCCCAGCTAAGAGTTAACCTTGGAAATTGCATTTCTTTACTTATGGCTTTTTATTATGAATTGGGCGACAGTGAACAGTGCAGAGCAGTCTTCCATGCCCCGGCATTCCACAGCACCCGGCCTGGGTCACCAGGATGCACCCAGAAGCCCATCTATTAGTCTTTTCTAACCCTTGGAATTTTGTCCTTGGGTCAATACTATCCTTTTGATCTCAAATGGTTGTTTGTTCTAAGATGTGCATACCTCCAATAAAAGGCTCTCTTGCAATAGATTTTCCCCAATGCAGTAAGTTGCTTGTTCTTTTAACGGCTGCTTCCATGAACATTCATTGTGGATCCAACTTCAATCTTTTCTGTTTATCATGATGTTGTTCTTCGGTCCTGTTGTAAGGATTCATTTTCTTGACATCGAGGTGTAATCGAGGCTGAAGCAACAGTCTTTGATCTTCATCAATACGTGCTTCAAATCCCCTTTGCTTTCAGCTTGTGTCATCATCGGCATATCTCAGTCAATTAACACGTCTTTCTCCAACCCTGACGCCACATTCTTCCTCGCAGAGTGCAGCTTCTCAGATTATTTGCTCAGCGCATGTGTTGAATAAGTCTAGTAAAAGGCTACAAGCCTGGAACACACCTGCGTGATTTTAAACTACGCAATGTTACCTTGTTCTGTTCAAACAACTGCCTCTTGGTCTGTGTACGGGCTCTGCATGAGCACAATGAAATGTTCTCGTGTTCCCATTCTTCACAATATGATCTATAGTTTGTCAATGGATGTAAGTAAACTTGCTATTCTCTGCTCTCAGTCAGGATCAACCTGATATCGTCTTCTGAACCCAGCTTGAATTCCTGGCAGTGTCCCATCTATGTACTACTGACTGCAGCCAGGTGAAAAATTCTCCTCAGCAAAATTTTACCTGTGTATGATATTAATAATATTGTTTGATACTTGCCACATTCTGTGAGATCACTTGTCTCCGTAATGGACGGTGGAACTTTCCAGTTAATTGGCCGAATATCCCTGCTACCGTGTTGAGTGTTTTTGTTCTACCTGCTTCTTCATTGTGTAGTGCCTGGGCCTTAAAAACATGCAGGCAACCGTGGAAGGCACAGTGATTGGGCTCTTCCCCCAGAGCAGCAGAGGAAGGAGAGTCGGGAATAGAAGGCGTGGCTTGTCGCTCCCATAAGCTGCCTCCTTTGCCATGAGACCAGAAGTGAATGGTGCTCAGCTACCATGACTGAACAGTTTGATCAGATTCCGCAGAAAAATCCTCATCAAAGTTCTGGTCGGGTGCCGGATACAAAACAAAAATGTCAAATTATCCTGGACTCTAGACTTTCTGGAGCCATGGAGGATGGCTGGATACCCCAAAGGATGGCCCGGAGATGATCTTTAAACCACAAACTCCAAAACGCCCTTGAAGTCATCTTAAAACTAAACAATAATTTAGCTTCACTAGTAAAAAATAAAAAGTTTAGGCCTTGAGTATTATGCTCTCTGAAGAACAATTTATCTGGGATCAGCCTGACAGCAGGAATGGGAAACATTCGCTAGAAACCTAGAAATAGTAGCTAGAAGGGGCAGTGAATTTCTGGAAACATGAGAGGTAACATTTAAGAAAATGTGAGTGATAATGGTTGCCCACCTTGAAGAATATAATATCACTAAACAGTCCGGGTCAAAGCTGTTGAATTGGGGTGTGTGTGCGTGTGTGTGTGTGTGTGTGTGTGTGTGTGTGTGTGTGTTGCTCTGTGTATTTTCAACGACAACAACAACAACCAAATTAAATAAAATTTAGAGGGAGGAGGGAAAGACAGTTACAACCCCCAAAACAGTTATATGCGGCAGCAGCTCTATTCTGGAACCCATGAGGTAGAAAATCCAAACAACGTGGACATTTCTAAATTTGAAACAGGAACAATTTGGCAGATGATCGAAAAATGGATCCTCCAAGCGGACACAGCCCTGTGAAGGGTACAAGGCTTGGTGAGGACAGCACAGGTTGAGCTCAGGGGGACCCCTTAGCTAGGCATCTCTGTGTGGGCCCCAAACGTGTGCAGCCTGCTGTTATGCACCTGTAAGGACACCAGAGGGCAGCCAACTACAGAAGTTCTGGCTCTGCAGAAGGGTCCACCAGAGATACAGGTCAGCCTTCAATGGCAGGTAAAATGTGTTAGTAAATAGAAACTCCCCTACTTAGCTAATCTAGGCAGTTATTTGCACATGAAGACCTTTGAAAAATTGGGCTCCTAGTTCATTTCACTCCATGTTTCACTTCAAGAAAGCAAAATGTGCCCGGTTTCCTCAAGTTGGTTCATCTTTTCAGGTCAAGCCATGCAATATATTTCTTAAAGGAGTTTGGAAATGAGAACAATCCTAGCATAGTGCACAGCACGCCATCAACATGCCAACATAGTCTTCTTTACCCTAGAGAAGTCGATCTCTAAGTCTTCCTTCCAAGACACCCCTGGGTGGACTCTAATCTAACCTTTCAAATAGCAGCCAATCATGTTAACTGCGATATCCAGGGACTCCTCAGAGAACCAACCAACTCCCACTGCCAATCAGACTCACAGAGACCCTAGAGGAGAAGGTGGGACTGACGCTCTAAGTTCAGCTGAAGGAGGCAGACCAAGAACGCAGGCATCCAATGGCCCCAGCTGGGTTGTCAGATGCCGGTCCTTATCTGAGACAAGCTGAGACTAATTCATGACACCAGGATGGGATATGCTTTGCTTCTGCTATTCCTCTATGGTGTAATAAGCACTCCTTCCTGTATAGTGCTGATAAAGGACTTCCCTGACCTTGGGCCCTGTCAAGATAATCTGCACATCCTCCCATCAATATAAAGTACTTTCGTAAGCAGCTTGTTTATCTTTTATTTTTTGTCATAGTTAGGTTTGGGCCAATTGTTTCCGATTCTCTGTACAACAGAAGGAAACAGCGCCTGATCCTGCGCCATCCTCACAAAGGGTACTATGTTTGGACCTATTGTTGTAGCCACAGTGTCAATCCACCTCCTTGACGGTCTTCCTGTTGACCCTCTGCTTTACCGAGCATGAGATCCTTCTCCAGGTAGCCTGAAACACCCTGAGTTGTTTTTATGAGAATAAATGTGTCCGGAGCTTGAAACCATTGATACACCGAAGACTTTGTAGCTCCAAAGGGGAGGTTGGGCTCCCAAATGGGCAGTAGCTTCCAGTTCTAGCTCTCCAGTTCCAACAAATCTAGTGACAGCTTTAAAGCAATTGAGGGACTGTGTGGCCCAATAAAGATCCCTAGGTGACACAAAGGTTGCACTGCGGGAAGGGAGTGGGGGTGGCGGGAGGCCTGGTGATCTGCCTCCTTTAGGATTACAGGCCAGAAAACCCTATGGATTACTTCTACTCTGTAACATATGGGTTCCTGTGCATCCAAATCAAGTCAACAGCAATGAGTTTAATGGATGCTCAGGGAAAGAGGCCAGGGAGTCTATTTCTCCATACTTTCTCATTTCTTGGAGGTTCCTGGGCTGCTTGGGGACTTGGTGATATTATTTGAGTTGTCTCTTCTCACCAATGGGCATGGTGTAAGGTCATAAAGGGACCTAAGGGGCCAACAGCTTTCTTTCCAAAGAATTTTGAAGATACAGGTGATCATTTTTCTACAGGGAAAATAACTGGTAGGCTTGCTGGTGGGGTGGGTTTTATTTTTGTGGTGCAGAAAAACACTAGCTCCATTTACTTTTTTTTTCAATCTACTTTTAATAATGCCAAAATTGTTTATCTCAAGATGAACTCAGCTTCCTTCCCCTTTCTTAGGAAGCTCGCCTCATGTTCCCTGATGAGCAGCTATCTGGCTTCCTTTTAGCAGTTCCCACCCAGTGGTCACCACATTTCATGCTGGTGAAAGGTGTCACTGAGGAATAGTAGACGGACTCCCAGCTTGAAAGTCCCCTTGTCAGGGGCTCAGAGCTACCAGGGTCCCCTTCCCTCAAGGACAGTCAGCAACACCATCGGCACCTGTGGGTTCATGAGGAGCACTGGTGGCATAGAAGTTACCAGCTGGGCTGCGAGCTGCAAGGTCAGCAGTTTGAAACCACCAGGAAACAGTTAACGTCACCAAAACTCACAGGGGCAGTTCTACGCTGTCCTACGAATCGGCATTGACTTGATGGCAGTCCGTTTTGTGTGTTGACAGCTGATGTCATTCCTTGAAGCGGGGTTTGCATGGGACTTGTTTCCCCTTTTAGGTCAGGACAACCCAGACAAGTCTGAACCACTCAGTGGAAACACAACTAGCAAAAAGCAGATGTGATATGTGAACAGAGGTTTTACTTGTGGGTGTTTTCTTTTTAAAAAAATCTATTTATTGGGGCTCATACAATTCATCACAATACATAGATCAATTGTGTAAAGCACATCTATACATTTGTTGCCCTCATCATTCCCAAAATTTGCTTTCCTCTTGGGTTCCTGGAATCAGCTCATTTTCCTTTTTCCCCTCCCCCTCCCCTCTCCCCCATGTACCCTTGATAATTTATAAATTATTATTGTATCTTATATTACACTGCCCGGTGTCTCCCTTCACCCACCCCTCTGCTGCCCATACCCCAGAGAGGAAGTTATATGTAGCTCCCTGTGATCAATTCCCCCTTCCCTCCTGGTTTCGCCACTGTCACCCCAGGTCCTGAGAGGTTCATCTGCCCTAGATTCCCTGAATTTCCAATTCCCATCTGTACATCATCTGGTCTAACCAGGTCTGCAAGGCAGAATTGGGGTCCTGGTAGTTGGGGGGAGGAAGCGTTTAAGAACTAGAACTAGAGGAAGGTTGTGGGTTTCATTATTGCTATACTGTACCCTAAGTAGCTCATCTCCCCACTACCCCTCTGCAAGATATGTCCAGTTGTCTAGAGATGGGCATTGGGTCTCCATCACGTGCCACCCTCATTGATGAGGATATGATCCTCGCCCCCCCCCCCTGCCTTTGGTGTTTGAAGCCTGGTGCCTTTGGCCCTTCATGATCACACATGTTGGTGTGCTGCTTCCATGTGGGCTTTGTTGCTTCGGAGCTAGATGGCCACTTGTTTACTTTCAAGTCTTTAAGTCCCCAGACGCTATAGATCTTGATAGCCAGGTACCATCAGCCTTCTTCGCCACACTTACTTATGCACACATTCGTCTTCAGCGTTTATGTGGGGAAGGTGGTCACACAATGATGGTTTTTGTTCTTTGGTGTCTGCTACCTGTTCCCTTCAACACCTCGTGTTCGCACAGGCTTGTGTGCTTCTTCTCTGTGGACTTTGTTGTTTCCGAGCTAGATGGCTGCTTGTTTGCCTACAAGGGGTGTTTTCTTATTATCATCATCATTGTTCATTTAGTCGGTACTAAGACATTGGTGAGCCTTATGAATAGACGATTGTTAAAAAAATAGATGAGCATTTATTAAGAGGCACAAAAAGAAGACCCTCCGGGAGGACTGACACTGGGGCCGAATGGATCGACTCAACCATAGGAACCATTGTGAAGATGGCCCAGGACGAAGGAATGGTTCAGTCTGTTGTACATAGGGGCACTGTGAAGCAGAACCACAACAATATGTTATATATGCCATACCCAACAGGATGGCAACATGTGTATAACATGTTGTCGTATACATGACTTGGTTCCAACCTATAGCGACCCTAGGCAGACCAGTACGAAACACCGCCCAATCCTGCAGCGCAGTTGTTCCCGTGTTGGAGCACATCGTTGCAGTTACTGTGTCAATCCATTCACTTGAAGGCCTGCCTCTTCTCACTCCCCCTCCCTTTACCAAACATGATGTCTTTCTCCCGGAACTGGTCTCTCCTGGCAACATGTCTAAAGTATGTAAGACGAAGTCTCACTATCCTTCCCTCTCAGGAGCACTCTGGCCGTACTTCTTCTAAGATAGAGGTTTGTCCTTTTGTAGTCTATGGTACTGTCAATATTCTTCACCAGCACTGTAGTTCAAATGCATCAATTCTTCTTCTGTCTTCCGAAGTCAATGTCCACCCTTCCCAGCATGTGGTGCCATGGAAAATACCCTGGCTTGGGTCAGGCACACCTTAGTACCACCCTCGCTTTATAACACTCTCCAGAGGAGGGCTTGTGCAGCAGATTTTCCTGATACCATGGGTTATGTAATAGAGTGGTTAAGAGCCCATTCTCACAACTCATCTTGAATTCAGATTCGACCATTTGATAGCTGTGTAAACGGATTAAAAAAAACCTGTTTCTTTGAGTTTCAATCTCCTCGTCTATAAAATAACAATAATATCACTTGCTTCATAGAATTGCATATCTCTACACACACACACCCCATGCATTCACACACACACACAAACACGCATCAAAAGTTTGTGGGGAAATGGAATTAAGGACAATGCAGGTCTCAACAAACTTTGTGAAGTCCCCTGTGTGTGTGCTATTGCTGTCAATTGAATAGCTAATTGGTTCATATTTATTTCATATTTAATGAGTTCTTCCTCTGCATCTAGCACTGTTGATCTGCAGGCTTCCATCTACCCTGCATATATTGTGAGGATCAAATGAGCTCATAAATGCTCAGTGTCTTCCTTATCAATTACCTCAACCAATGTTAGCTACTTTAGCATTATGGTCACTGTGACTGAATTGAACTACTGCAGCGCAATGAATTGTTGAACCTGGCTCTTCTAGCCATGGACTTTGAAACCACCACCAAATGATGACATTTTCCTGATGGGTCTGAGTAAGAGAAGGTGGGTGAAGGTACTGATGGGATTTAGTTGTGAATGTTGGTTAATGGTGATTGCCATCCTGCTGGCCATAACATGAGCCCTTCCAGAAGCAGGCAGGAGGGAACTTTTACTGCCAGGAAGAATGAAGGGCCAGGGTAGGGTGTGTCCTTTGTACCTTGAAATACCTGTGCATGGCACTTCCTGGATCCAGGACATAGCTGTGAGACCAAAAGATTAACAGAGGAGTGGCCAAGGAGCTGCAGCAACAGTGGAACTGAGAATGAGAACATGCGACAGAGAAGTGACCTTCGTAGGCCCCGGAGCAAACAAAGCTGAGTACCTTTGGGCAAGAGGCCAGTTTGTAGAGCGGGATATCTCTGATCACTTCATTGGAGGAATTAGGATTGCTCACCCTTAAATTAGAGCTGAGCACCTTCTGGCTGAGGCTTATGGTGGAGTGATGTGCCCTTTGGGCATTTATTGGCAGCCCTAAAAGAGCTTTGTAACATTGCCTGAGCAGGGCAGGAGCCAAGGGGCCATGTGGCTGAGAGGCCAAAGACTAGCTTGCCTTCAGGCACAGCTGGAAAGAGGCTGTCTGGTTTGAATAATTATATCCTGATCATTTGTAACAATAAACTCCACAATCATGAGCATGATCTGTGAGCTCTGTGTGAGCATTGTAATGCATTAGCAACTCCAGCACAGAAGCTTTCCTTGTCAATTCTGACACCAGCCATTCCCTTCCATGGCACACTCTAGCTTTTGCTTCAGGGGGTTGAGCCTTGGGCAGCAGCTGCTGCTATGAATACTCCTCCTTTCCATTTGGTGTAGCTGGAGGAAGTCAGATGCTGCCTCCACCTCATTCTTTTTCACAGTTAACTGAGTTTGAAAGCCCACTAACTTCTCTGGTCACTTCATCTTACTTTCTCATCTGAAACAGGAAATGTTACAATTCAGCAATACATTCTCCTCTAGCTTTAAGGAGGAGGAGGAGGAGGAGGCAGGGAGGTTGATATTTGAGGAACAGTGTTGCCTGTCACCTAGGAACTGCTAGGTGCATGGCTAGTAGGTGCCTACTTTCTACTCTCCTTTTTTTCCTGCACCAAGCCAAGGGCCTGGGACCTGGCAGGGCCAGCACTGACAGGAGCCAGTTTCTTTAAATGGGAAGAAGAATAGAAGGACAACCCCTTTCAGCCACTGTTTTCTACTCGCCACAGTATCCTGACCACCAAGGCCAGCACAACCCTCCCAGCAACAGAAGAACGAGAACCCAGTCCTACTCCACCAGCCCTCTCTCTGAAGTTCCCTCGCCTCACCCTCGGGGTGCCCCTTCGGTGGCGATCTCTTGGGTGGAAGAGGACAAAGGGGAAGAAGGACAGGTTCTGTTCTGCACCTCTGACCTCTTTCGCCAGGGCTCATCCAGGCCTCTACTTCAAACCCACTGACTGCTCCAATACCCCAGACTCCTTTGCACAGCAACTCACAGCCTCCAACCCTTCCTGATCCCGCCCTGCCTGTGCTGGGAGGTTGCCAGCTCCAAGCAGGGAGTGGAGAACGAGGTTGCCCTTGCTCCTACAGTCAAGGACAGCCAGGGATGCGCAAGTGATAAATCAAGATCCTCCCATACTCCTTGGGCAACAGGAGGGAGTAGGTGCCATTTCTTGACACCATCCCTATTTCCCAATGTCCATGCTTTTGCTTCGCGGTTCTTTACCCCTTGTACTGCCATCATTCAGCTCAGGTAATACTGCCTACTTTAAAAATAGTTTTATTGTGATTTGAGTGTACGTTGCACTGCAATATGATTTTCCTACACTGCTTTCTTAAGGCCCTCCCTCATTTCTCCTCCCCGGATGTGTAACTTCTTCTTCCTGGTCACCGCTGTTCAGTGTGTACCCCTTCAAACAATACTTCATTCGGAGAGCCTACATTTTATGGTCCCTCATATCAATATCTTACCTTCTTAGAAGCAGGGGCTCCATCTAAATCCAATCTCTTTTTCATCTGCCTTGGAGAGACTTGAGGAACGCTCAGTTCCAAGAGTTTGTTTGTTTGTTTGTTTTACAAACATGTACCCTTGTTTTGATCACTTTATGGCTTTGACGCGACCCCCAGGGGCCCAGCCTCCACGGGAAACCTTGCTTTTCCGTGTATAGGGAAAATGCAGGCAGGCTTTCAACAAGGACTTTCAACATGCACGTCTTGTTTACACGTTGGGGATGACCTAAATTGATAGAAAAAGAATGTCGTTGCTGCTCAGCTACACGTGGAATGTTTCCCCAGCAGAGGGTCGCACTGGCATCACCAAAGCAAAAACCTGCCTTGAGCCCAAGTTCCCCATCCCAACCCTGTCCCTGTGAGAAGCCAGGATGCACTGGCAATAAGCACCAGGCCCCTCTATCAAGTTTCTGGAAATTGAGGCTCCAGCTGCAAAAGAATGGCGAATTAACTTTTAAAGGCAGGAATCTATGATATGCAATTCCCTTCCCTAGTTAGAATTGTTTTTATTGTTTGATATTATACTATATATTAAACTCACAAAGTATAAATGCAAATGACAAAGACCCAATTAACTGTCATCGAGTGGCTCTGTAGGACAGGATAGAGCTGCCCTTGTAGGTTTTAGAGGCTGAAAAAATACATATATACACACACATATAAAACAACTCTGAATTATCTTTATTTTATACCAAAAAGGGGGAAAAAGGCATATTTAGCAAAAGACACACAGAGGAAAGTGTTGCTATGGTCCAGGAGACAAGGCAGGGAAGTGGCAAGCCTTCCCGGGACCAACTGGGGCAAAGGGGTTTGAAAGGAAGTGGTCCACAGAGCTGGTTAGGTGCTGGGGGCAGAGGGGGGGCGGTAGGGGACACAGGAAGGAGAAGGCTCCCGGTGTATCAACACTGGTGGTAGGTCACAGGTGGGATTCACAGTGTCTGTGTGACAATTGCACAAGCCTCAGCCAGTGCTACAGAGAAGGTAGAGTAGACTAGGACCCTGGTTCCCGGAAGGTGCCCTCCCAGGGACACAGGGCCTGAAGTGCAAATTGGGTTGGAAGCCAGGGAGAGGTCAGTGCTGAGCAGTGGCTAGAGAGGTCCATGTGCCTAGGCCAGGGTGCTTCCTCGAATGTGTCGTGGCCAGGCGGGCTCTGATGAGGACCAAGGCATGGTTGATGCCTCGCTTCAGGCACTCTTGCTTCTGGAGGGATCTCTTTGCCTATTTCCTCCCAGACTTCCTAAGCAAGGTGAGCATGGGCGCTCTTGTCCTTACTGACTAATCTGTAGTGAACAATCACCACTTCGAAGATTCTGCTTCTCGGCTTTTTATATTTATAGGCTTTTCTTTTTTGCTTTGTCTTTGTTGTTTCATGTCTATCTTGCCCTGTAGGGTCGCTATGAGTCAGAATCCACTCCATGGCAGCGGTGGTAATAACGGGTTGTTTTTCGTTTTCCCTTTGGGACTATCTACATACAACTTCTGAGGAGGTGACAAGATTTGAGGAATTATGCCATTTGGAACAATTGCCTCTATGACTCCTGCCAACCTCCTACTCTCTACCCATGGTTGTACCCCAAACTGGTTTGTTCATGGGTCACCATGACTCAGCCAGCAATTTCAAATGACACATTCTTCCTAAAAGGCATCACTGACACCACTGAGATGTGAAGTTTTGCCACCAGGTATGTTGTGAAGGGCTGCTCAGGTCATCCGACACGTGGACGCGTGATCACTGTGGAATTCTCACCCATGCTGTTCTGCGTCTGCACTTTTTTTTAAGTCTTCAACAGGTTTCTGTGAAGGCAAAGTGACTCAAGTGAGGAAAGCATGTCGCATAGCAATCTTGATCTCATTTTTCTGTTAAGACCGAAGAGGAAATCCCCACAGATAACACGCACTTTCCCCTTCCCCGCAAGACATAAACAACAACTTGTGCAAATAACTGCATATAAGGTGAGAATTAGCTTGTCACACCAGCTTGTCTGGAACTCAAGTGAACATATAAAGGGCTATTTCTTTCTTTTTAAAAAAAATCTTTTTATTAGGGCCTCATACAACTCTTATCACAATCCATACATACATCAATTGTGTAAAGCACATTTGTACATTCATTGCCCTCATCATTCTCAAA